>NW_027478430.1:464950-1064950 GCF_051014685.1 Ptiloglossa arizonensis
CCCTAGACCATTCTGATTAAGCGTTTGGAGCAGCAGAAGTGCGAAAAATTTGTTGTCTTCTCAACCATTTCTTAGCTTCAAACTCCCATATCTCGCGAACGGATTGACATAACCCAAAATTCCTATTGCATCTGAAAGTAGAAACTCGCCCGATTACAACGGTATGTGTATTTTTTCCCTAGAACCATTCTGGTTAAGCGATTGGAGCAGCAGAATTGCGAAAAATTTTTTTGCCTCCTCAACCATTTCTTGGCTTCATAGTACCCTATCCTCGCGAACGGATTGACCTAACCCAAAAATTCCTATTGCACCTGAAAGTAGAAACTCCGCCCGATTACAAATGTATGCGTATTTTTCCCTAGGCCATTCTGGTTATGCGTTTGGAGCAGCAGAAGTGCGAAAAATTTGTTCTCTTCTCAACCATTTCTTAGCTTCAATCTCCCATATCTCGCGAACCGGATTGACCTAACCCAAAAATTCCTATTGCATCTGAAAGTAGAAACTCGCCCGATTACAACGGTATGTGTATTTTTCTCCTAGGCCATTCTGGGTTTAAGCGATTTGAGCAGCAGAAGTGCGAAAAATTTGTTGTCTTCTCAACCATTTCTTCGCTTCATAGTCCCATATCTCGCGAACGGATTGACCAAACCCAAAAATTCCTGCTGCGTCTGAAAGTAGAAACTTGCCCGATTACAACTGTATGCGTATTTTTTTCCCTAGGCCATTCTGGATAAGCGTTTAGAGCAGCAGAATTGCGAATAATTTGTTGTCTTCTCAACCATTTCTTGGCTTCAAAACTCCCATATCTCGCGAACGGATTGACCCACCCCAAAAATTCCTGTTGCGTCTGAAAGTAGAAACTCGGCCGATTACACCGGTATGTATACTTTTTCCCTAGTCCATTCTGGTTTCGCGTTTGGAGCAGCAGAATTGGAAAAATTTTTTGCCTTGTCAACCATTCTCTTGGCTTCAAACTCCCTATCTCGCGAACGGATTGACCTAACCCAAAAATTCCTATTGCATCTGAAAGAAGAACCTCGCCCGATTACAACGGTATGTGTATTTTTCCCCTAGGCCATTTTGGTTAAGCGTTTGGAGCAGCAGAATTGCGAAAAATTTTTTGGATTCTCAACCATTTCTTGGATTCAAACTCCCATATCTCGCGAACGGATTGACCCAACCCAAAAATTCCTATTGCATCTGAAAGTAGATTACTCGCCCGATTCCAACGGTATGTTTATTTTTTCCCTAGGCCATTCTGGTTAAGCGTTTGGAGCAGTAGAATTGCGAAAAACTTGTTGTCTTCTAAACCATTTCTTAGCTTCAAACTCCCATATCTCCCGAACGGATTGACCTAACCCAAAAATTTCTATTGCATCTGAAAGTAGAAACTCGCCCGATTTCAACTGTATGCGTATTTTTTCCCTAGGCCATTCTGGTTATGCGTTTGGAGCAGCAGAAGTGCGAAAAATTTGTTGTCTTCTCAACCATTTCTTAGCTTCAAACTCCCATATCTCGCGAACGGATTGGCCTAACCCAAAAATTCCTATTGCATCTGAAAGTAGAAACTCGCCCGATTACAACGGTATGTGTATTTTTTCCCTAGGCCATTCTGGTTAAGCGTTTGGAGCAGCAGAATTGCAAAAAATTTTTTGCCTTCTCAACCATTTCTTGGCTTCAAACTCCCATATCTCCCGAACGGATTGACCTAACCCAAACATTTCCATTGCATCTGAAAGTAGAAACTCGCCCGATTACAACGGTATGTGTATTTTTTCCCTAGGCCATTCTGGTTAAGCGATTGGAGCAGCAGAAGTGCGAAAAATTTGTTGTCTTCTCAACCATTTCTTCGCTTTATAGTCCCATATCTCGCGAACGGATTGACATAACCCAAAAATTCCTATTGCATCTGAAAGTAGAAACTCGCCCGATTACAACGGTATGTGTATTTTTTCCCTAGGCCATTCTGCTTAAGCGTTTGGAGCAGCAGAATTGCGAAAAATTTTTCGCCTTCTCAACCATTTCTTGGCTTCAAACTCCCATATCTCGCGAACGGATTGACCTAACCCAAAAATTCCTATTGCATCTGAAAGAAGAAACTCGCCCGATTACAACGGTATGTGTATTTTTTCCCTAAGCCATTTTGGTTAAGCGTTTGGAGCAGCAGAATTGCGAAAAATTTTTTGTATTCTCAACCATTTCTTGGCTTCAAACTCCCATATCTCGCGAACGGATTGACCCAACCCAAAAATTCCTATTGCATCTGAAAGTAGATACTCGCCCGATTACAACGGTATGTTTATTTTTTCCCTAGGCCATTCTGGTTAAGCGTTTGGAGCAGTAGAATTGCGAAAAACTTTTTGTCTTCTCAACCATTTCTTAGCTTCAAACTCCCATATCTCCCGAACGGATTGACCTAACCCAAAAATTCCTATTGCACCTGAAAGTAGAAACTCGCCCGATTACAACGGTATGAGTATTTTTTCCCTATGCCATTCTGGTTAAGCGTTTGGTGCAGCAGAATTGCGAAAAATTTGTTCTCTTCTCAACCATTTCTTAGCTTCAGACTCCCATATCTCGCGAACGGATTGACATAACCCAAAAATTCCTATTGCATCTGAAAGTAGAAACTCGCCCGATTACAACGGTATGTGTATTTTTTCCCTAGGCCATTCTGGTTAAGCGATTGGAGCAGCAGAAGTGCGAAAAATTTGTTGTCTTCTCAACCATTTCTTCGCTTTATAGTCCCATATCTCGCGAACGGATTGACCAAACCCAAAAATTCCTGCTGCGTCTGAAAGTAGAAACTCGCCCGATTTCAACGGTATGTGTATTTTTTCCCTAGGCCATTCTGCTTAAGCGATTGGAGCAGCAGAATTGCGAAAAATTTTTTGCCTTCTCAACCATTTCTTGGCTTCAAACTCCCATATCTCGCGAACGGATTGACCTAACCCAAAAATTCCTATTGCATCTGAAAGTAGAAACTCGCCCGATTTCAACTGTATGCGTATTTTTTCCCTAGGGCATTCTGGTTATGCGTTTGGGGCTGCAGAAGTGCGAAAAATTTGTTCTCTTCTCAACCATTTCTTAGCTTCAAACTCCCATATCTCGCGAACGGATTGACCTAACCCAAAAATTCCTATTGCATCTGAAAGTAGAAACTCGCCCGATTACAACGGTATGTGTATTTTTTCCCTAGGCCATTCTGGTTAAGCGTTTGGAGCATCAGAATTGCGAAAAATTTGTTCTCTTCTCAACCATTTCTTAGCTTCAAACTCCCATATCTCGCGAACGGATTGACCTAACCCAAAAATTCCTATTGCATCTGAAAGTAGAAACTCGCCCGATTACAACGGTATGTGTATTTTTTCCCTAGACCATTTTGGTTAAGCGTTTGGAGCAGCAGAATTGCGAAAAATTTTTTGCCTTCTCAACCATTCCTTGGCTTCAACCTCCCATATCTCGCGAACGGACTGACCTAACCCAAAAATTCCTATAGCATCTGAAAGTAGAAACTCGCTCGATTACAACGGTATGTGTATTTTTTCCCTAGGCCATTCTGGTTAAGCGTTTGGAGCAGCAGAATTGCTAAAAATTTTTTGGCTTCTCAACCATTTCTTGGCTTCAAACTCCCATATCTCGCGAACGGATTGACCAAACACAAAAATTCCTATTGCGTCTGAAAGTAGAAACACGCCCGATTACAACGGTATGTGTATTTTTTCCCTAGACCATTCTGATTAAGCGTTTGGAGCAGCAGAAGTGCGAAAAATTTGTTGTCTTCTCAACCATTTCTTAGCTTCAAACTCCCATATCTCGCGAACGGATTGACATAACCCAAAAATTCCTATTGCATCTGAAAGTAGAAACTCGCCCGATTACAACGGTATGTGTATTTTTTCCCTAGACCATTCTGGTTAAGCGATTGGAGCAGCAGAATTGCGAAAAATTTTTTTGCCTCCTCAACCATTTCTTGGCTTCATAGTACCCTATCTCGCGAACGGATTGACCTAACCCAAAAATTCCTATTGCACCTGAAAGTAGAAACTCGCCCGATTACAAATGTATGCGTATTTTTTCCCTAGGCCATTCTGGTTATGCGTTTGGAGCAGCAGAAGTGCGAAAAATTTGTTCTCTTCTCAACCATTTCTTAGCTTCAATCTCCCATATCTCGCGAACGGATTGACCTAACCCAAAAATTCCTATTGCATCTGAAAGTAGAAACTCGCCCGATTACAACGGTATGTGTATTTTTCTCCTAGGCCATTCTGGTTAAGCGATTTGAGCAGCAGAAGTGCGAAAAATTTGTTGTCTTCTCAACCATTTCTTCGCTTCATAGTCCCATATCTCGCGAACGGATTGACCAAACCCAAAAATTCCTGCTGCGTCTGAAAGTAGAAACTTGCCCGATTACAACTGTATGCGTATTTTTTCCCTAGGCCATTCTGGATAAGCGTTTAGAGCAGCAGAATTGCGAATAATTTGTTGTCTTCTCAACCATTTCTTGGCTTCAAACTCCCATATCTCGCGAACGGATTGACCCACCCCAAAAATTCCTGTTGCGTCTGAAAGTAGAAACTCGGCCGATTACAACGGTATGTATACTTTTTCCCTAGTCCATTCTGGTTTCGCGTTTGGAGCAGCAGAATTGGAAAAATTTTTTGCCTTGTCAACCATTTCTTGGCTTCAAACTCCCATATCTCGCGAACGGATTGACCTAACCCAAAAATTCCTATTGCATCTGAAAGAAGAAACACGCCCGATTACAACGGTATGTGTATTTTTCCCCTAGGCCATTTTGGTTAAGCGTTTGGAGCAGCAGAATTGCGAAAAATTTTTTGGATTCTCAACCATTTCTTGGATTCAAACTCCCATATCTCGCGAACGGATTGACCCAACCCAAAAATTCCTATTGCATCTGAAAGTAGATACTCGCCCGATTACAACGGTATGTTTATTTTTTCCCTAGGCCATTCTGGTTAAGCGTTTGGAGCAGTAGAATTGCGAAAAACTTGTTGTCTTCTCAACCATTTCTTAGCTTCAAACTCCCATATCTCCCGAACGGATTGACCTAACCCAAAAATTTCTATTGCATCTGAAAGTAGAAACTCGCCCGATTTCAACTGTATGCGTATTTTTTCCCTAGGCCATTCTGGTTATGCGTTTGGAGCAGCAGAAGTGCGAAAAATTTGTTGTCTTCTCAACCATTTCTTAGCTTCAAACTCCCATATCTCGCGAACGGATTGGCCTAACCCAAAAATTCCTATTGCATCTGAAAGTAGAAACTCGCCCGATTACAACGGTATGTGTATTTTTTCCCTAGGCCATTCTGGTTAAGCGTTTGGAGCAGCAGAATTGCAAAAAATTTTTTGCCTTCTCAACCATTTCTTGGCTTCAAACTCCCATATCTCGCGAACGGATTGACTTAACCCAAAAATTCCTATTGCATCTGAAAGTCGAAACTCGCCCGATTACAACGGTATGTGTATTTTTTCCCTATGCCATTCTGGTTAAGCGTTTGGAGCAGCAGAATTGCGAAAAATTTTTTGCCTTCTCAACCATTTCTTGGCTTCAAACTCCCATATCTCGCGAACGGATTGACCTAACCCAAAAATTCCTGTTGCGTATGAAAGTAGAAACTCGCCCGATTACAACGGTATGTGTATTTTTTCCCTAGGCCATTCTGGTTAAGCGTTTGGAGCAGTAGAATTGCGAAAAATTTGTTGTCTTCTCAACCATTTCTTAGCTTCAAACTCCCATATCTCGCGAACGGATTGGCCTAACCCAAAAATTCCTATTGCATCTGAAAGTAGAAACTTGCCCGATTACAACGGTATGTGTATTTTTTCCCTAGGCCATTCTGGTTAAGCGATTGGAGCAGCAGAATTGCGAAAAATTTTTTGCCTTCTCAACCATTTCTTGGCTTCATAATACCCTATCACGCGAACGGATTGACCTAACCCAAAAATTCCTATTGCATCTGAAAGTAGAAACTCGATCGATTACAACGGTATGTGTATTTTTTCCCTATGCCATTCTGGTTAAGCGTTTGGAGCAGCAGAATTGCGAAAAATTTGTTCTCTTCTCAACCATTTCTTAGCTTCAAACTCCCATCTCTCGCGAACGGATTGGCCTAACCCAAAAATTCCTATTGCATCTGAAACTAGAAACTCGCCCGATTACAACGGTATGTGTATTTTTTCCCTAGACCATTCTGGTTAAGCGATTGGAGCAGCAGAAGTGCGAAAAATTTGTTGTCTTGTCAAACATTTCTTAGCTTCAAAGTCCTATATCTCGCGAACGGATTGAACTAACCCAAAAATTCCTATTGCATCTGAAAGTAGAAACTCGCCCGATTACAACCGTATGTGTATTTTTTCCCTAGGCCATTCTGGTTAAGCGAATGGAGCAGCAGAATTGCGAAAAATTTTTTTGCCTTCTCAACCATTTCTTGGCTTCATAATACCCTATCTCGCGAACGGATTGACCTAACCCAAAAATTCCTATTGCACCTGAAAGTAGAAACTCGCCCGATTACAAATGTATGCGTATTTTTTCCCTAGGCCATTCTGGTTATGCGTTTGGAGCAGCAGAAGTGCGAAAAATTTGTTCTCTTCTCAACCATTTCTTAGCTTCAATCTCCCATATCTCGCGAACGGATTGACCTAACCCAAAAATTCCTATTGCATCTGAAAGTAGAAACTCGCCCGATTACAACGGTATGTGTATTTTTCTCCTAGGCCATTCTGGTTAAGCGATTTGAGCAGCAGAAGTGCGAAAAATTTGTTGTCTTCTCAACCATTTCTTCGCTTCATAGTCCCATATCTCGCGAACGGATTGACCAAACCCAAAAATTCCTGCTGCGTCTGAAAGTAGAAACTTGCCCGATTACAACTGTATGCGTATTTTTTCCCTAGGCCATTCTGGATAAGCGTTTAGAGCAGCAGAATTGCGAATAATTTGTTGTCTTCTCAACCATTTCTTGGCTTCAAACTCCCATATCTCGCGAACGGATTGACCCACCCCAAAAATTCCTGTTGCGTCTGAAAGTAGAAACTCGGCCGATTACAACGGTATGTATACTTTTTCCCTAGGCCATTCTGGTTTCGCGTTTGGAGCAGCAGAATTGGAAAAATTTTTTGCCTTGTCAACCATTTCTTGGCTTCAAACTCCCATATCACGCGTACGGATTGACATATCCCAAAAATTCCTGTCGCGTCTGAAAGTAGAAACTCGCCCGATTTCAACTGTATGCGTATTTTTTCCCTAGGCCATTCTGGTTATGCGTTTGGAGCAGCAGAAGTGCGAAAAATTTGTTCTCTTCTCAACCATTTCTTAGCTTCAATCTCCCATATCTCGCGAACGGATTGACCTAACCCAAAAATTCCTATTGCATCTGAAAGTAGAAACTCGCCCGATTACAACGGTATGTGTATTTTTTCCCTAGGCCATTCTGGTTAAGCGATTGGAGCAGCAGAATTGCGAAAAATTTTTTGCCTTCTCAACCATTTCTTGGCTTCATAATACCCTATCACGCGAACGGATTGACCTAACCCAAAAATTCCTATTGCATCTGAAAGTAGAAACTCGATCGATTACAACGGTATGTGTATTTTTTCCCTATGCCATTCTGGTTAAGCGTTTGGAGCAGCAGAAGTGCGAAAAATTTGTTCTCTTCTCAACCATTTCTTAGCTTCAATCTCCCATATCTCGCGAACGGATTGACCTAACCCAAAAATTCCTATTGCATCTGAAAGTAGAAACTCGCCCGATTACAACGGTATGTGTATTTTTCTCCTAGGCCATTCTGGTTAAGCGATTTGAGCAGCAGAAGTGCGAAAAATTTGTTGTCTTCTCAACCATTTCTTCGCTTCATAGTCCCATATCTCGCGAACGGATTGACCAAACCCAAAAATTCCTGCTGCGTCTGAAAGTAGAAACTTGCCCGATTACAACTGTATGCGTATTTTTTCCCTAGGCCATTCTGGATAAGCGTTTAGAGCAGCAGAATTGCGAATAATTTGTTGTCTTCTCAACCATTTCTTGGCTTCAAACTCCCATATCTCGCGAACGGATTGACCCGCCCCAAAAATTCCTGTTGCGTCTGAAAGTAGAAACTCGGCCGATTACAACGGTATGTATACTTTTTCCATAGGCCATTCTGGTTTCGCGTTTGGAGCAGCAGAATTGGAAAAATTTTTTGCCTTGTCAACCATTTCTTGGCTTCAATCTCCCATATCTCGCGAACGGATTGACCTAACCCAAAAATTCCTATTGCATCTGAAAGAAGAAACTCGCCCGATTACAACGGTATGTGTATTTTTTCCCTAGGCCATTTTGGTTAAGCGTTTGGAGCAGCAGAATTGCGAAAAATTTTTTGGATTCTCAACCATTTCTTGGATTCAAACTCCCATATCTCGCGAACGGATTGACCCAACCCAAAAATTCCTATTGCATCTGAAAGTAGATACTCGCCCGATTACAACGGTATGTTTATTTTTTCCCTAGGCCATTCTGGTTAAGCGTTTGGAGCAGTAGAATTGCGAAAAACTTGTTGTCTTCTCAACCATTTCTTAGCTTCAAACTCCCATATCTCCCGAACGGATTGACCTAACCCAAAAATTTCTATTGCATCTGAAAGTAGAAACTCGCCCGATTTCAACTGTATGCGTATTTTTTCCCTAGGCCATTCTGGTTATGCGTTTGGAGCAGCAGAAGTGCGAAAAATTTGTTCTCTTCTCAACCATTTCTTAGCTTCAAACTCCCATATCTCGCGAACGGATTGACCTAACCCAAAAATTCCTATTGCATCTGAAAGTAGAAACTCGCCCGATTTCAACGGTATGTGTATTTTTTCCCTAGGCCATTCTGGTTAAGCGTTTGGAGCAGCAGAATTGCAAAAAATTTTTTGCCTTCTCAACCATTTCTTGGCTTCAAACTCCCATATCTCGCGAACGGATTGACCTAACCCAAAAATTCCTATTGCATCTGAAAGTCGAAACTCGCCCGATTACAACGGTATGCGTATTTTTTCCCTATGCCATTCTGGTTAAGCGTTTGGAGCAGCAGAATTGCGAAAAATTTTTTGCCTTCTCAACCATTTCTTGGCTTCAAACTCCCATATCTCGCGAACGGATTGACCTAACCCAAAAATTCCTGTTGCGTATGAAAGTAGAAACTCGCCCGATTACAACGGTATGTGTATTTTTTCCCTAGGCCATTCTGGTTAAGCGTTTGGAGCAGTAGAATTGCGAAAAATTTGTTGTCTTCTCAACCATTTCTTAGCTTCAAACTCCCATATCTCGCGAACGGATTGGCTTAACCCAAAAATTCCTATTGCATCTGAAAGTAGAAACTCGCCCGATTACAACGGTATGTGTATTTTTTCCCTAGGCCATTCTGGTTAAGCGATTGGAGCAGCAGAATTGCGAAAAATTCTTTGCCTTCTCAACCATTTCTTGGCTTCATAATACCCTATCACGCGAACGGATTGACCTAACCCAAAAATTCCTATTGCATCTGAAAGTAGAAACTCGATCGATTACAACGGTATGTGTATTTTTTCCCTATGCCATTCTGGTTAAGCGTTTGGAGCAGCAGAATTGCGAAAAATTTGTTCTCTTCTCAACCATTTCTTAGCTTCAAACTCCCATCTCTCGCGAACGGATTGGCCTAACCCAAAAATTCCTATTGCATCTGAAAGTAGAAACTCGCCCGATTACAACGGTATGTGTATTTTTTCCCTAGACCATTCTGGTTAAGCGATTGGAGCAGCAGAAGTGCGAAAAATTTGTTGTCTTGTCAAACATTTCTTAGCTTCAAACTCCCATATCTCGCGAACGGATTGACCTAACCCAAAAATTCCTGTTGCGTATGAAAGTAGAAACTCGCCCGATTACAACGGTATGTGTATTTTTTCCCTAGGCCATTCTGGTTAAGCGTTTGGAGCAGTAGAATTGCGAAAAATTTGTTGTCTTCTCAACCATTTCTTAGCTTCAAACTCCCATATCTCGCGAACGGATTGGCCTAACCCAAAAATTCCTATTGCATCTGAAAGTAGAAACTCGCCCGATTACAACGGTATGTGTATTTTTTCCCTAGGCCATTCTGGTTAAGCGATTGGAGCAGCAGAATTGCGAAAAATTTGTTGCCTTCTCAGCCATTTCTTGGCTTCATAATACCCTATCACGCGAACGGATTGACCTAACCCAAAAATTCCTATTGCATCTGAAAGTAGAAACTCGATCGATTACAACGGTATGTGTATTTTTTCCCTATGCCATTCTGGTTAAGCGTTTGGAGCAGCAGAATTGCGAAAAATTTGTTCTCTTCTCAACCATTTCTTAGCTTCAAACTCCCATCTCTCGCGAACGGATTGGCCTAACCCAAAAATTCCTATTGCATCTGAAAGTAGAAACTCGCCCGATTACAACGGTATGTGTATTTTTTCCCTAGACCATTCTGGTTAAGCGATTGGAGCAGCAGAAGTGCGAAAAATTTGTTGTCTTGTCAAACATTTCTTAGCTTCAAAGTCCTATATCTCGCGAACGGATTGAACTAACCCAAAAATTCCTATTGCATCTGAAAGTAGAAACTCGCCCGATTACAACCGTATGTGTATTTTTTCCCTAGGCCATTCTGGTTAAGCGAATGGAGCAGCAGAATTGCGAAAAATTTTTTTGCCTTCTCAACCATTTCTTGGCTTCATAATACCCTATCTCGCGAACGGATTGACCTAACCCAAAAATTCCTATTGCACCTGAAAGTAGAAACTCGCCCGATTACAAATGTATGCGTATTTTTTCCCTAGGCCATTCTGGTTATGCGTTTGGAGCAGCAGAAGTGCGAAAAATTTGTTCCCTTCTCAACCATTTCTTAGCTTCAATCTCCCATATCTCGCGAACGGATTGACCTAACCCAAAAATTCCTATTGCATCTGAAAGTAGAAACTCGCCCGATTACAACGGTATGTGTATTTTTTCCCTAGACCATTCTGGTTAAGCGATTGGAGCAGCAGAAGTGCGAAAAATTTGTTGTCTTGTCAAACATTTCTTAGCTTCAAACTCCCATATCTCGCGAACGGATTGACCTAACCCAAAAATTCCTGTTGCGTATGAAAGTAGAAACTCGCCCGATTACAACGGTATGTGTATTTTTTCCCTAGGCCATTCTGGTTAAGCGTTTGGAGCAGTAGAATTGCGAAAAATTTGTTGTCTTCTCAACCATTTCTTAGCTTCAAACTCCCATATCTCGCGAACGGATTGGCCTAACCCAAAAATTCCTATTGCATCTGAAAGTAGAAACTCGCCCGATTACAACGGTATGTGTATTTTTTCCCTAGGCCATTCTGGTTAAGCGATTGGAGCAGCAGAATTGCGAAAAATTTGTTGCCTTCTCAGCCATTTCTTGGCTTCATAATACCCTATCACGCGAACGGATTGACCTAACCCAAAAATTCCTATTGCATCTGAAAGTAGAAACTCGATCGATTACAACGGTATGTGTATTTTTTCCCTATGCCATTCTGGTTAAGCGTTTGGAGCAGCAGAATTGCGAAAAATTTGTTCTCTTCTCAACCATTTCTTAGCTTCAAACTCCCATCTCTCGCGAACGGATTGGCCTAACCCAAAAATTCCTATTGCATCTGAAAGTAGAAACTCGCCCGATTACAACGGTATGTGTATTTTTTCCCTAGACCATTCTGGTTAAGCGATTGGAGCAGCAGAAGTGCGAAAAATTTGTTGTCTTGTCAAACATTTCTTAGCTTCAAAGTCCTATATCTCGCGAACGGATTGAACTAACCCAAAAATTCCTATTGCATCTGAAAGTAGAAACTCGCCCGATTACAACCGTATGTGTATTTTTTCCCTAGGCCATTCTGGTTAAGCGAATGGAGCAGCAGAATTGCGAAAAATTTTTTTGCCTTCTCAACCATTTCTTGGCTTCATAATACCCTATCTCGCGAACGGATTGACCTAACCCAAAAATTCCTATTGCACCTGAAAGTAGAAACTCGCCCGATTACAAATGTATGCGTATTTTTTCCCTAGGCCATTCTGGTTATGCGTTTGGAGCAGCAGAAGTGCGAAAAATTTGTTCCCTTCTCAACCATTTCTTAGCTTCAATCTCCCATATCTCGCGAACGGATTGACCTAACCCAAAAATTCCTATTGCATCTGAAAGTAGAAACTCGCCCGATTACAACGGTATGTGTATTTTTCTCCTAGGCCATTCTGGTTAAGCGATTTGAGCAGCAGAAGTGCGAAAAATTTGTTGTCTTCTCAACCATTTCTTCGCTTCATAGTCCAATATCTCGCGAACGGATTGACCAAACCCAAAAATTCCTGCTGCGTCTGAAAGTAGAAACTTGCCCGATTACAACTGTATGCGTATTTTTTCCCTAGGCCATTCTGGATAAGCGTTTAGAGCAGCAGAATTGCGAATAATTTGTTGTCTTCTCAACCATTTCTTGGCTTCAAACTCCCATATCTCGCGAACGGATTGACCCACCCCAAAAATTCCTGTTGCGTCTGAAAGTAGAAACTCGGCCGATTACAACGGTATGTATACTTTTTCCCTAGGCCATTCTAGTTTCGCGTTTGGAGCAGCAGAATTGGAAAAATTTTTTGCCTTGTCAACCATTTCTTGGCTTCAAACTCCCATATCACGCGTACGGATTGACATATCCCAAAAATTCCTGTCGCGTCTGAAAGTAGAAACTCGCCGGATTTCAACTGTATGTGTATTTTTTCCCTAGGCCATTCTGGTTATGCGTTTGGAGCAGCAGAAGTGCGAAAAATTTGTTCTCTTCTCAACCATTTCTTAGCTTCAAACTCCCATATCTCGCGAGCGGATTGACCTAACCCAAAAATTCCTATTGCATCTGAAAGTAGAAACTCGCCCGATTACAACGGTATGTGTATTTTTCTCCTAGGCCATTCTGGTTAAGCGATTGGAGCAGCAGAATTGCGAAAAATTTGTTGTCTTCTCAACCATTTCTTCGCTTCAATCTCCCATATCTCGCGAACGGATTGACCTAACCCAAAAATTCCTATTGCATCTGAAAGTAGAAACTCGCCCGATTACAACGGTATGTGTATTTTTTCCCTGGCCATTCTGGTTAAGCGATTTGAGCAGCAGGAGTGCGAAAAATTTGTTATCTTCTCAACCATTTCTTCGCTTCATAGTCCCATATCTCGCGAACGGATTGACCAAACCCAAAAATTCCTGCTGCGTCTGAAAGTAGAAACTTGCCCGATTACAACTGTATGCGTATTTTTTCCCTAGGCCATTCTGGATAAGCGTTTAGAGCAGCAGAATTGCGAATAATTTTTTGCCTTCTCAACCATTTCTTGGCTTCATAATACCCTATCACGCGAACGGATTGACCTAACCCAAAAATTCCTATTGCATCTGAAAGTAGAAACTCGATCGATTACAACGGTATGTGTATTTTTTCCCTATGCCATTCTGGTTAAGCGTTTGGAGCAGCAGAATTGCGAAAAATTTGTTCTCTTCTCAACCATTTCTTAGCTTCAAACTCCCATCTCTCGCGAACGGATTGGCCTAACCCAAAAATTCCTATTGCATCTGAAAGTAGAAACTCGCCCGATTACAACGGTATGTGTATTTTTTCCCTAGACCATTCTGGTTAAGCGATTGGAGCAGCAGAAGTGCGAAAAATTTGTTGTCTTGTCAAACATTTCTTAGCTTCAAAGTCCTATATCTCGCGAACGGATTGAACTAACCCAAAAATTCCTATTGCATCTGAAAGTAGAAACTCGCCCGATTACAACCGTATGTGTATTTTTTCCCTAGGCCATTCTGGTTAAGCGAATGGAGCAGCAGAATTGCGAAAAATTTTTTTGCCTTCTCAACCATTTCTTGGCTTCATAATACCCTATCTCGCGAACGGATTGACCTAACCCAAAAATTCCTATTGCATCTGAAAGTAGAAACTCGCCCGATTACAGCGGTATGTGTATTTTTCTCCTAGGCCATTCTGGTTAAGCGATTTGAGCAGCAGAAGTGCGAAAAATTTGTTGTCTTCTCAACCATTTCTTCGCTTCATAGTCCCATATCTCGCGAACGGATTGACCAAACCCAAAAATTCCTGCTGCGTCTGAAAGTAGAAACTTGCCCGATTACAACTGTATGCGTATTTTTTCCCTAGGCCATTCTGGATAAGCGTTTAGAGCAGCAGAATTGCGAATAATTTGTTGTCTTCTCAACCATTTCTTGGCTTCAAACTCCCATATCTCGCGAACGGATTGACCCACCCCAAAAATTCCTGTTGCGTCTGAAAGTAGAAACTCGGCCGATTACAACGGTATGTATACTTTTTCCCTAGGCCATTCTGGTTTCGCGTTTGGAGCAGCAGAATTGGAAAAATTTTTTGCCTTGTCAACCATTTCTTGGCTTCAAACTCCCATATCACGCGTACGGATTGACATATCCCAAAAATTCCTGTCGCGTCTGAAAGTAGAAACTCTCCGGATTTCAACTGTATGTGTATTTTTTCCCTAGGCCATTCTGGTTATGCGTTTGGAGCAGCAGAAGTGCGAAAAATTTGTTCTCTTCTCAACCATTTCTTAGCTTCAAACTCCCATATCTCGCGAGCGGATTGACCTAACCCAAAAATTCCTATTGCATCTGAAAGTAGAAACTCGCCCGATTACAACGGTATGTGTATTTTTCTCCTAGGCCATTCTGGTTAAGCGATTGGAGCAGCAGAATTGCGAAAAATTTGTTGTCTTCTCAACCATTTCTTCGCTTCAATCTCCCATATCTCGCGAACGGATTGACCTAACCCAAAAATTCCTATTGCATCTGAAAGTAGAAACTCGCCCGATTACAACGGTATGTGTATTTTTTCCCTGGCCATTCTGGTTAAACGATTTGAGCAGCAGGAGTGCGAAAAATTTGTTGTCTTCTCAACCATTTCTTCGCTTCATAGTCCCATATCTCGCGAACGGATTGACCAAACCCAAAAATTCCTGCTGCGTCTGAAAGTAGAAACTTGCCCGATTACAACTGTATGCGTATTTTTTCCCTAGGCCATTCTGGATAAGCGTTTAGAGCAGCAGAATTGCGAATAATTTGTTGTCTTCTCAACCATTTCTTGGCTTCAAACTCCCATATCTCGCGAACGGATTGACCCACCCCAAAAATTCCTGTTGCGTCTGAAAGTAGAAATTCGGCCGATTACAACGGTATGTATACTTTTTCCCCAGGCCATTCTGGTTTCGCGTTTGGAGCAGCAGAATTGGAAAAATTTTTTGCCTTGACAACCATTTCTTGGCTTCAAACTCCCATATCACGCGTACGGATTGACATATCCCAAAAATTCCTGTCGCGTCTGAAAGTAGAAACTCGCCCGATTTCAACTGTATGCGTATTTTTTCCCTAGGCCATTCTGGTTATGCGTTTGGAGCAGCAGAATTGCGAAAAATTTGTTCTCTTCTCAACCATTTCTTAGCTTCAAACTCCCATATCTCGCGAACGGATTGACCTAACCCAAAAATTCCTATTGCATCTGAAAGTAGAAACTCGCCCGATTACAACGGTATGTGTATTTTTCTCCTAGGCCATTCTGGTTAAGCGATTGGAGCAGCAGAATTGCGAAAAATTTGTTGCCTTCTCAACCATTTCTTCGCTTCATAGTCCCATATCTCGCGAACGGATTGACCAAACCCAAAAATTCCTGCTGCGTCTGAAAGTAGAAACTCGCCCGATTACAACTGTATGCGTATTTTTTCCCTAGGCCATTCTGGATAAGCGTTTGGAGCAGCAGAATTGCGAAAAATTTGTTGTCTTCTCAACCATTTCTTAGCTTCAAACTCCCATATCTCGCGAACGGATTGACCTAACCCAAAAATTCCTATTGCATCTGAAATTATAAACTCGCCCGATTACAACGGTATTTGTATTTTTTCCCTAGGCCATTCTGGTTAAGCGTTTGGAGCAGAAGAAGTGCGAAAAATTTGTTGTCTTCTCAACCATTTCTTAGCTTCAAACTCCCATATCTCGCGAACGGATTGACCTAACCCAAAAATTCCTATTGCACCTGAAAGTAGAAACTCGCCCGATTACAACGGTATGTGTATTTTTTCCCTATGCCATTCTGGTTAAGCGTTTGGTGCAGCAGAATTGCGAAAAATTTTTTGCCTTCTCAACCATTTCTTGGCTTCAAACTCCCATATCTCGCGAACGGATTGACCAAACCCAAAAATTCCTGCTGCGTCTGAAAGTAGAAACTCGCCCGATTACAAATGTATGCGTATTTTTTCCCTAGGCCATTCTGGTTATGCGTTTGGAGCAGCAGAATTGCGAATAATTTGTTCTCTTCTCAACCATTTCTTAGCTTCAATCTCCCATATCTCGCGAACTGATTGACCTAACCCAAAAATTTCTGCTGCGTCTGAAAGTAGAAACTCGCCCGATTACAACGGTATGTGTATTTTTTCCCTAGGCCATTCTGGTTAAGCGTTTGGAGCAGCAGAATTGCGAAAAATTTCTGGCCTTCTCAACTATTTCTTGGCTTCAAACTCCCTTATCTTGCGAAAGGATTGACCTAACCCAAAAATTCCTATTGCATCTGAAAGTAGAAACTCGCCCGATTACAACGGTATGTGTATTTTTTCCGTAGGCCATTCTGGTTAAGGGTTTGAAGCAGCAGAAGTGCGAAAAATTTTGTGCCTTCTCAACCATTTCTTGACTTCAAACTCCCATATCTCGCGAACGGATTGACCAAACCCAAAAATTCCTGCTGCGTCTGAAAGTAGAAACTCGCCCGATTACAAATGTATGCGTATTTTTTCCCTAGGCCATTCTAGTTATGCGTTTGGAGCAGCAGAAGTGCGAAAAATTTGTTCTCTTGTCAACCATTTCTTAGCTTCAAACTCCCATATCTCGCGAACGGATTGAATTAACCCAAAAATTGCTATTGCATCTGAAAGTAGAAACTCGCCCGATTACAACGGTATGTGTATTTTTCTCCTTTGCCATTCTGGTTAAGCGATTGGAGCAGCAGAAGTGCGAAAAATTTCTGGTCTTCTCAACCATTTCTTGGCTTCAAACTCCCTTATCTTGCGAAAGGATTGACCTAACCCAAAAATTGCTATTGCGTCTGAAAGTAGAAACTCGCCCGATTACAACGGTATGTGTATTTTTACTCTAGGCCATTCTGGATAAGCGTTTGGAGCAGCAGAATTGCGAAAAATTGTTTGCCTTCTCAACCATTTCTTGGCTTCCAACTCCCATATCTCGCGAACGGATTGACCTAACCCAAAAATTCCTGTTGCGTATGAAAGTAGAAACTCGCCCGATTACAACGGTATGTGTATTTTTCTCCTTTGCCATTCTGGTTAAGCGATTGGAGCAGCAGAAGTGCGAAAAATTTCTGGTCTTCTCAACCATTTCTTGGCTTCAAACTCCCTTATCTTGCGAAAGGATTGACCTAACCCAAAAATTCCTATTGCATCTGAAAGTAGAAACTCGCCCGATTACAACGGTATTTGTATTTTTTCCCTAGGCCATCCTGGTTAAGCGTTTGGAGCAGCAGAATTGCGAAAAATTTTGTGCCTTCTCAACCATTTCTTGGCTTCAAACTCCCATATCTCGCGAACGGATTGACCTAACCCAAAAATTCCTGTTGCGTATGAAAGTAGAAACTCGCCCGATTACAACGGTACGTGTATTTTTTCCCTAGGCCATTCTGGTTAAGCGATTGGTGCAGCAGAATTGCGAAAAATTTGTTGTCTTGTCAACCATTTCTTAGCTTCAAAGTCCCATATCTCGCGAACGGATTGAACTAACCCAAATATTCCTATTGCATCTGAAAGTAGAAACTCGATCGATTACAACGGTATGTGTATTTTTTCCCTATGCCATTCTGGTTAAGCGTTTGGAGCAGCAGAATTGCGAAAAATTTGTTCTCTTCTCAACCGTTTCTTAGCTTCAAACTCCCATCTCTCGCGAACGGATTGACCTACCCCAAAAATTCCTATTGCATCTGAAAGTAGAAACTCGCCCGATTACAACGGTATGTGTATTTTTTCCCTAGGCCATTCTGGTTAAGCGAATGGAGCAGCAGAATTGCGAAAAATTTTTTGCCTTCTCAACCATTTCTTGGCTTCATAATACCCTATCTCGCGAACGGATTGACCTAACCCAAAAATTCCTGCTGCGTCTGAAAGTAGAAACTCGCCCGATTACAACTGTATGCGTATTTTTTCCCTAGGCCATTCTGGATAAGCGTTTAGAGCAGCAGAATTGCGAAAAATTTGTTGTCTTCTCAACCATTTCTTGGCTTCAAACTCCCATATCTCGCGAACGGATTGACCCACCCCAAAAATTCCTGTTGCGTGTGAAAGTAGAAACTCGCCCGATTACAACGGTATGTGTACTTTTTCCCTAGGCCATTCTGGTTTCGCGTTTGGAGCAGCAGAAGTGCGAAAAATTTTTTTCTCTTGTCAACCATTTCTTAGCTTCAAACTCCCATATCTCGCGAACGGATTGAATTAACCCAAAAATTGCTATTGCATCTGAAAGTAGAAACTCGCCCGATTACAACGGTATGTGTATTTATCTCCTAGGCCATTCTGGTTAAGCGATTGGAGCAGCAGAATTGCGAAAAATTTGTTGTCTTCTCAACCATTTCTTGGCTTCAAACTCCCATATCTCGCGAACGGATTGACCCACCCCAAAAATTCCTGTTGCGTCTGAAAGTAGAAACTCGCCCGATTACAACGGTATGTGTACTTTTTCCCTAGGCCATTCTGGTTTCGCGTTTGGAGCAGCAGAATTGCGAAAAATTTTTTGCCTTGTCAACCATTTCTTGGCTTCAAACTCCCATATCACGCGAACGGATTGACCTAACCCAAAAATTCCTATTGCGTCTGAAAGTAGAGACTCGCCCGATTACAACGGTTGGTGTATTTTTTCCCTATGCCATTCTGGTTAAGCGTTTGGAGCAGCAGAATTGCGAAAAATTTGTTGTCTTCTCAACCATTTCTTAGCTTTAAAGTCCCATATCTCGAGAACAGATTGAACAAACCCAAAAATTCCTGCTGCATCTGAAAGTAGAAACTCGCCCGATTACAACGGTATGCGTATTTTTTCCCTAGGCCATTCTTTTTAAGCGATTGGAGCAGCAGAAGTGCGAAAAATTTGTTGTCTTGTCAACCATTTCTTCGATTCAAACTCCCATATCTCGCGAACGGATTGACCTAACCGAAAAATTCCCATTGCATCGGAAAGTTGAAACTCCCCCGATTACAACGGTAGGTGTATTTTTTCCCTATGCCATTCTGGTTAAGCGTTTGGAGCAGCAGAATTGCGAAAAATTTGTTCTCTCCTCAACCATTTCTTGGCTTCAAACTCCCATATCTCGCGAACGGATTGACCTAACCCACAAATTCCTATTGCATCTGAAAGTAGAAACTCGCCCGATTAAAACGGTATGCGTATTTTTTCCCTAGGCCATTCTGGTTAAGCGATTGGAGCAGCAGAAGTGCGAAAAATTTGTTGTCTTGTCGACCATTTCTTAGCTTCAAACTCCCATATCTCGCGAACGGATTGACCTAACCCAAAAATTCCTATTGCATCTGAAAGTAGAAACTCGCCCGATTACAACGGTATGTGTACTTTTTCCCTATGCCATTCCGGTTAAGCGTTTGGAGCAGCACAATTGCGAAAAATTTGTTGTCTTCTCAACCATTTCTTAGCTTCAAACTCCCATATCTCGCGAACGGATTGACCTAACCCAAAAATTCCTATTGCATCTGAAAGTAGAAACTCGCCCGATTACAACGGTATGTGTACTTTTTCCCTAGGCCATTCTGGTTTCGCGTTTGGAGCTGCAGAATTGCGAAAAATTTTTTGCCTTGTCAACCATTTCTTGGCTTCAAACTCCCATATCTCGCGAACGGATTGACAAAACCCAAAAATTCCTGTTGCGTCTGAAAGTAGAAGCTCGCACGATTACAACGGAATGTGTATTTTTTCCCTAGGACATTCTGGTTAAGGGTTTGGAGCAGCAGAAGTGCGAAAAATTTTGTGCCTTCTCAACCATTTCTTGGCTTTAAACTCCCATATCTCGCGAACGGATTGACCTAACCCAAAAATTCCAATTGCGTCTGAAAGTGGAAACTCGCCCGATTACAATGGTATGTATATTTTTTACCTAGGCCATTCTGGTTAAGCGTTTGGAGCAGCAGAATTGCGAAAAATTTTTTGCGTTCTCAACCATTTCTTGGCTTCAAACTCCCATATCTCGCGAACGGGTTGACCCAACCCAAAAATTCCTGTTGCGTCTGAAAGCAGAAACTCGCCCGACTACAACGGTATGTGTACTTTTTCCCTATGCCATTCCGGTTAAGCGCTTGGAGCAGCACAATTGCGAAAAATTTGTTGTCTTCTCAACCATTTCTTAGCTTCAAACTCCCATATCTCGCGAACGGATTGACTTAACCCAAAAATTCCTATTGCATCTGAAAGTAGAAACCCACCCGATTACAACGGTATGCGTATTTTTTCCCTATGCCATTCTGGTTAAGCATTTGAAGCAGCAGAATTGCGAAAAATTTGTTCTCTTCTCAACCATTTCTTAGCTTCAAACTCCCATATCTCGCGAACGGAATGACCTAACCCAAACATTCCTATTGCATCTGAAAGTAGAAACTCGCCCGATTACAACGGTATGTGCATTTTTTCCCTAGGCCATTCTGGTTAAGCGTTTGGAGAAGCAGAAGTGCGAAAAATTTGTTGTCTTGTCGACCATTTCTTAGATTCAAACTCCCATATCTCGCGAACGGATTGACCTAACCCAAAAATTCCTATTGCATCTGAAAGTAGAAACTCGCCCGATTACAACGGTATGTGCATTTTTTCCCTAGGCCATTCTGGTTAAGCGTTTGGAGCAGCAGATTTGCGAACAATTTTTTGCGTTCTCAACCATTTCTTGGCTTCAACCTCCCATATCTCGCGAACGGATTGACCCAACCCAAAAATTCCTGTTGCGTCTGAAAGTAGAAACTCGCCCGATTACAACGGTAGGTGATTTTTTCCCTATGCCATTCTGGTTAAGCGTCTGGAGCAGCAGAATTGCGAAAAATTTGTTGTCTTCTCAACCATTTCTTAGCTTTAAAGTCCCATATCTCGAGAACAGATTGAACAAACCCAAAAATTCCTGCTGCATCTGAAAGTAGAAACTCGCCCGATTACAACGGTATGCGTATTTTTTCCCTAGGCCATTCTTTTTAAGCGATTGGAGCAGCAGAAGTGCGAAAAATTTGTTGTCTTGTCAACCATTTCTTCGATTCAAACTCCCATATCTCGCGAACGGATTGACCTAACCCAAAAATTCCCATTGCATTTGAAAGTTGAAACTCCCCCGATTACAACGGTAGGTGTATTTTTTCCCTATGCCATTCTGGTTAAGCGTTCGGAGCAGCAGAATTGCGAAAAATTTGTTGTCTCCTCAACCATTTCTTAGCTTCAAACTCCCATATCTCGCGAACGGATTGACCTAACCCACAAATTCCTATTGCATCTAAAAGTAGAAACTCGGCCGATTAAAACGGTATGCGTATTTTTTCCCTAGGCCATTCTGGTTAAGCGATTGGAGCAGCAGAAGTGCGAAAAATTTGTTGTCTTGTCGACCATTTCTTAGCTTCAAACTCCCATATCTCGCGAACGGATTGACCAAACCCAAAAATTCCTGCTGCGTCTGAAAGTAGAAACTCGCCCGATTACAACGGTATGTGTACTTTTTCCCTAAGCCATTCTGGTTAAGCGTTTGGAGCAGCAGAATTGCGAAAAATTTTTTGCCTTCTCAATCATTTCTTGGCTTCAAACTCCCATATCACGCGAACGGATTGACCTAACCCAAAAATTCCTATTGCATCTGAAAGTAGAAACTCGCCCGATTACAACGGTATGCGCATTTTTTCCCTAGGCCATTCTGGTTAAGCGTTTGGAGCAGCAGAATTGCGAAAAATTTATTCTGTTCTCAACAATTTCTTAGCTTCAAACTCCCATATCTCGCGAACGGATTGACCTAACCCTAAAATTCCTATTGCATCTGAAAGTAGAAACTCGCCCGATTACAACGTTATGTGTATTTTTTCCCTAGGCCATTCTGGTTAAGCGTTTGGAGCAGCAGAATTGCGAAAAATTTTTTGCCTTCTCAATCATTTCTTGGCTTCAAACTCCCATATCTCGCGAACGGATTGACCTAACCCAAACATTCCTATTGCATCTGAAAGTAGAAACTCGCCCGATTACAACGGTATGTGCATTTTTTCCCTAGGCATTCTGGTTAAGCGTTTGGAGCAGCAGAATTGCGAAAAATTTATTCTGTTCTCAACAATTTCTTAGCTTCAAACTCCCATATCTCGCGAACGGATTGACCTAACCCTAAAATTCCTATTGCATCTGAAAGTAGAAACTCGCCCGATTACAACGTTATGTGTATTTTTTCCCTAGGCCATTCTGGTTAAGCGTTTGGAGCAGCAGAATTGCGAAAAATTTGTTGTCTTCTCAACCATTTCTTAGCTTTAAAGTCCCATATCTCGAGAACAGATTGAACAAACCCAAAAATTCCTGCTGCATCTGAAAGTAGAAACTCGCCCGATTACAACGGTATGCGTATTTTTTCCCTAGGCCATTCTTTTTAAGCGATTGGAGCAGCAGAAGTGCGAAAAATTTGTTGTCTTGTCAACCATTTCTTCGATTCAAACTCCCATATCTCGCGAACGGATTGACCTAATCCAAAAATTCCCATTGCATTTGAAAGTTGAAACTCCCCCGATTACAACGGTAGGTGTATTTTTTCCCTATGCCATTCTGGTTAAGCGTTCGGAGCAGCAGAATTGCGAAAAATTTGTTGTCTCCTCAACCATTTCTTAGCTTCAAACTCACATATCTCGCGAACGGATTGACCTAACCCACAAATTCCTATTGCATCTGAAAGTAGAAACTCGGCCGATTAAAACGGTATGCGTATTTTTTCCCTAGGCCATTCTGGTTAAGCGATTGGAGCAGCAGAAGTGCGAAAAATTTGTTGTCTTGTCGACCATTTCTTAGCTTCAAACTCCCATATCTCGCGAACGGATTGACCAAACCCAAAAATTCCTGCTGCGTCTGAAAGTAGAAACTCGCCCGATTACAACGGTATGTGTACTTTTTCCCTAGGCCATTCTGGTTTCGCGTTTGGAGCAACAGAATTGCGAAAAATTTTTTGCCTTGTCAACCATTTCTTGGCTTCAAACTCCCATATCTCGCGAACAGATTGACAAAACCCAAAAATTCCTGTTGCGTCTGAAAGTAGAAGCTCGCACGATTTCAACGGAATGTGTATTTTTCCCTAGGACATTCTGGTTAAGGGTTTGGAGCAGCAGAAGTGCGAAAAATTTTGTGCCTTCTCAAACATTTCTTGGCTTCAAACTCCCATATCTCGCGAACGGATTGACCTAACCCAAAAATTCCAATTGCATCTGAAAGTAGAAACTCGCCCGATTACAACGGTATGCGTATTTTTTCCCTAGGCCATTCTGGTTAAGCGTTTGGAGCAGCAGAATTGCGAAAAATTTATTCTGTTCTCAACAATTTCTTAGCTTCAAACTCCCATATCTCGCGAACGGATTGACCTAACCCTAAAATTCCTATTGCATCTGAAAGTAGAAACTCGCCCGATTACAACGTTATGTGTATTTTTTCCCTAGGCCATTCTGGTTAAGCTTTTGGAGCAGCAGAATTGCGAAAAATTTTTTGCCTTCTCAATCAGTTCTTGGCTTCAAACTCCCATATCACGCGAACGGATTGACCTAGCCCAAAAATTCCTATTGCATCTGAAAGTAGAAACTCGCCCGATTACAACGGTATGTGCATTTTTTCCCTAGGCCATTCTGGTTAAGCGTTTGGAGCAGCAGAATTGCGAAAAATTTATTCTGTTCTCAACAATTTCTTAGCTTCAAACTCCCATATCTCGCGAACGGATTGACCTAACCCTAAAATTCCTATTGCATCTGAAAGTAGAAACTCGCCCGATTACAACGTTATGTGTATTTTTTCCCTAGGCCATTCTGGTTAAGCGTTTGGAGCAGCAGAATTGCGAAAAATTTTTTGCCTTCTCAATCATTTCTTGGCTTCAAACTCCCATATCTCGCGAACGGATTGACCTAACCCAAACATTCCTATTGCATCTGAAAGTAGAAGCTCGCCCGATTACAACGGTATGTGCATTTTTTCCCTAGGCCATTCTGGTTAAGCGTTTGGAGCAGCAGAATTGCGAAAAATTTATTCTGTTCTCAACAATTTCTTAGCTTCAAACTCCCATATCTCGCGAACGGATTGACCTAACCCTAAAATTCCTATTGCATCTGAAAGTAGAAACTCGCCCGATTACAACGTTATGTGTATTTTTTCCCTAGGCCATTCTGGTTAAGCGTTTGGAGCAGCAGAATTGCGAAAAATTTTTTGCCTTCTCAATCATTTCTTGGCTTCAAACTCCCATATCACGCGAACGGATTGACCTAACCCAAAAATTCCTATTGCATCTGAAAGTAGAAACTCGCCCGATTACAACGGTATGTGCATTTTTTTCCCTATGCCATTCTGGTTAAGCGTTTGGAGCAGCAGAATTGCGAAAAATTTGTTGTCTTCTCAACCATTTCTTAGCTTTAAAGTCCCATATCTCGAGAACAGATTAAACAAACCCAAAAATTCCTGCTGCATCTGAAAGTAGAAACTCGCCCGATTACAACGGTCTGCGTATTTTTTCCCTAGGCCATTCTTTTTAAGCGATTGGAGCAGCAGAAGTGCGAAAAATTTGTTGTCTTGTCAACCATTTCTTCGATTCAAACTCCCATATCTCGCGAACGGATTGACCTAACCCAAAAATTCCCATTGCATTTGAAAGTTGAAACTCCCCCGATTACAACGGTAGGTGTATTTTTTCCCTATGCCATTCTGGTTAAGCGTTCGGAGCAGCAGAATTGCGAAAAATTTGTTGTCTCCTCAACCATTTCTTAGCTTCAAACTCCCATATCTCGCGAACGGATTGACCTAAGCCAAAAATTCCAATTGCATCTGAAAGTAGAAACTCGCCCGATTACAACGGTATGTGTATTTTTTCCCTAGGCCATTCTGGTTAAGCGTTTGGAGCAGCAGAATTGCGAAAAATTTTTTGCCTTCTCAATCATTTCTTGGCTTCAAACTCCCATATCTCGCGAACGGATTGACAAAACCCAAAAATTCCTTTTGCGTCTGAAAGTAGAAGCTCGCACGATTACAACGGAATGTGTATTTTTTCCCTAGGAGATTCTGGTTAAGGGTTTGGAGCAGCAGAAGTGCGAAAAATTTTGTGCCCTCTCAACCATTTCTTGGCTTTAAACTCCCATATCTCGCGAACGGATTGACCTAACCCAAAAATTCCAATTGCATCTGAAAGTAGAAACTCGCCCGATTACAATGGTATTTGTATTTTTTACCTAGGCCATTCTGGTTAAGCGTTTGGAGCAGCAGAATTGCGAAACATTTTTTGCGTTCTCAACCATTTCTTGGCTTCAAACTCCCATATCTCGCGAACGGATTGACCCACCCCAAAAATTCCTGCTGTGTCTGAAAGTAGAAACTCGCCCGATTACAACGGTATGTGTACTTTTTCCCTACGCCATTCTGGTTTCGCGTTTGGAGCAGCAGAATTGCGAAAAATTTTTTGCCTTGTCAACCATTTCTTGGCTTCAAACTCCCATGTCACGCGAACGGATTGACATAACCCAAAAATTCCAGTTGCGTCTGAAGGTAGAAACTCGCACGATTACAACGGTATGTGTATTTTTTCCCTAGGCCATTCTGGTTAAGCGTTTGGAGCAGCAGAAGAGCGAAAAATTTTGTGCCTTCTCAACCATTTCTTGGCTTCAAACTCCCATATCTCGCGAACGGATTGACCTATCCCAAAAATTCCTATTGCATCTGAAAGTAGAAACTCGCCTAATTACAACGGTATGTGCATTTTTACCCTAGGCCATTCTGGTTAAGCGTTTGGAGCAGCAGAATTGCGAAAATTTGTTCTCTTCTCAACCATTTCTTAGCTTCAAACTCCCACATCTCGCGAACGGATTGACCTAACCCAAAAATTCCCATTGCGTCTGAAAGTTGAAGCTCCCCCTATTACAACGGTATGTGTATTTTTTCCCTAGGCCATTCTGGTTAAGCGTTTGGAGCAGCAGAATTGCGAAAAATTTTATGCGTTCACAACCATTTCTTGGCTTCAACCTCCCATATCTCGCGAACGGATTGACATAACCCAAAAATTCCTGTTGCGTCTGAAGGTAGAAACTCGCACGATTACAACGGTATGTGTATTTTTTCCCTAGGGCATTCTGCTTAAGCGATTGGAACAGCAGAATTGCGAAAAATTTGTTGTCTTGTCAACCATTTCTTAGCATCAAACTTCCATATCTCGCGAACGGATTGACCTAACCCAAAAATTCCTATTGCATCTGAAAGTAGAAACTCGCCCGATTACAATGGTATGTGTATTTTTCTCCTAGGCCATTCTGGTTAAGCGATTGGAGCAGCAGAAGTGCGAAAAATTTGTTGTCTTCTCAAACATTTCTTCCCTTCATAGTCCCATATCTCGCGAACGGATTGACCAAACCCAAAAATTCCTGCTGCGTCTGAAAGTAGAAACTCGCCCGAATACAACTGTATGCGTATTTTTTCCCTAGGACATTCTGGATAAGCGTTTGGAGCAGCAGAATTGCGAAAAATTTGTTGTCTTCTCAACCATTTCTTGGCTTCAAACTCCCATATCTCGCGAACGGATTGACCTAACACAAAAATTCCTATTGCATCTGAAAGTAGAAACTCGCCCGATTACAACGGTAGGTGTATTTTTTCCCTATGCCATTCTGGTTAAGCGTTTGGAGCAGCAGAGTTGCGAATAATTTTTTGCGTTCTCAACCATTTCTTGGCTTCAACCTCCCATACCTCGCGAACGGATTGACATAACCCAAAAATTCCTATTGCATCTGAAAGTAGAAACTCGCCCGATTACAATGGTATGTGTATTTTTCTCCTAGGCCATTCTGGTTAAGCGATTGGAGCAGCAGAAGTGCGAAAAATTTGTTGTCTTCTCAAACATTTCTTCCCTTCATAGTCCCATATCTCGCGAACGGATTGACCAAACCCAAAAATTCCTGCTGCGTCTGAAAGTAGAAACTCGCCCGAATACAACTGTATGCGTATTTTTTCCCTAGGCCATTCTGGTTAAGCGTTTGGAGCAGCAGAATTGCGAAAAATTTTATGCGTTCACAACCATTTCTTGGCTTCAACCTCCCATATCTCGCGAACGGATTGAACCAACCCAAAAATTCCTGTTGCGTCTGAAAGTAGAAATTCGCCCGATTACAACGGTAGATGTATTTTTTCCCTATGCCATTCTGGTTAAGCGTTTGGAGCAGCAGAATTGCGAAAAATTTGTTTTCTCCTCAACCATTTCTTAGCTTCAAACTCCCATATCTCGCGAACGGATTGACCTAACCCACAAATTCCTATTGCATCTGAAAGTAGAAACTCGCCCGATTAAATCGGTATGCGTATTTTTTCCTTAGGCCATTCTGGTTAAGCGATTGGAGCAGCAGATGGGCGAAAAATTTGTTGTCTTGTCGACCATTTCTTAGATTCAAACTCCCATATCTCG
Organism: Ptiloglossa arizonensis; assembly: GCF_051014685.1. Lineage (NCBI taxonomy): Eukaryota > Metazoa > Arthropoda > Insecta > Hymenoptera > Colletidae > Ptiloglossa > Ptiloglossa arizonensis. The sequence goes on from NW_027478430.1 coordinate 492,660, forward strand.
CTAACGGATTGAACTAACCCAAAAATTCCTATTGCATCTGAAAGTAGAAACTCGCCCGATTACAACGGTAGGTGTATTTTCTCCCTATGCCATTCTGGTTAAGCGTTTGGAGCAGCAGAATTGCGAAAAATTTTTTGCGTTCTCAAGCATTTCTTGGCTTCAAACTCCCATATCTCGCGAACGGATTGACCCACCCCAAAAATTCCTGCTGTGTCTGAAAGTAGAAACTCGCCCGATTACAACGGTATGTGTACTTTTTCCCTACGCCATTCTGGTTTCGCGTTTGGAGCAGCAGAATTGCGAAAAATTCTTTGCCTTGTCAACCATTTCTTGGCTTCAAACTCCCGTATCACCCGAACGGATTAACATATCCTAAAAATTCCTGTTGCGTCTGAAAGTGGAAACTCGCACGATTACAACGGTATGTGTATTTTTTCCCTAGGCCATTCTGGTTAAGCGTTTGGAGCAGCAGAGTGGCGAATAATTTTTTGCGTTCTCAACCATTTCTTGGGTTCAACCTCCCATATCTCGCGAACGGATTGACCTAACCCAAAAATTCCTATTGTATCTGAAAGTAGAAACTCGCCCGATTACAACGGTATGTGTATTTTTTCCCTAGGCCATTCTGGTTAAGCGATTGGAGCAGCCGAAGTGCGAAAAATTTGTTGTCTTGTCAACCATTTCTTAGCATCAAACTCCCATATCTCGCGAACGGATTGACCTAACCCAAAAATTCCTATTGCATCTGAAAGTAGAAACTCGCCCGACTACAACGGTATGTGTATTTTTCTCCTAGGACATTCTGGTTAAGCGATTGGAGCAGCAGAAGTGCGAAAAATTTGTTGTCTTCTCAAACATTTCTTCCCTTCATAGTCCAATATCACGCGAACGGATTGACCAAACCCAAAAATTCCTGCTGCGTCTGAAAGTAGAAACTCGCCCGAATACAACTGTATACGTATTTTTTCCCTGGGCGATTCTGGTTAAGCGTTTGGAGCAGCAGAATTGCGAAAAATTTTATGCGTTCACAACCATTTTTTGGCTTCAACCTCCCATATCTCGCGAACGGATTGACCCAACCCAAAAATTCCTGTTGCGTCTGAAAGTAGAAACTCGCCCGATTACAACGGTAGATGTATTTTTTCCCTATGCCATTCTGGTTAAGCGTTTGGAGCAGCAGAATTGCGAGAAATTTGTTTTCTCCTCAACCATTTCTTAGCTTCAAACTCCCATATCTCGCGAACGGATTGACCTAACCCACAAATTCCTATTGCATCTGAAAGAAGAAACTCGCCCGATTACAACGGTAGGTGTATTTTTTCCCTATGCCATTCTGGTTAAGCGTTTGGTGCAGCAGAATTGCGAGAAATTTGTTTTCTCCTCAACCATTTCTTAGCTTCAAACTCCCATATCTCGCTAACGGATTAAACTAACGCAAAAATTCCTATTGCATCTGAAAGTAGAAACTCGTCCGATTACAACGGTAGGTGTATTTTTTCCCTATGCCATTCTGGTTAAGCGTTTGGAGCAGCAGAGTTGCGAATAATTTTTTGCGTTCTCAACCATTTCTTGGCTTCAACCTCCCATATCTCGCGAACGGATTGACCTAACCCAAAAATTCCTATTGCATCTGAAAGTAGAAACTCGCCCGATTACAACGGTATGTGTATTTTTTCCCTAGGCCATTCTGGTTAAGCGATTGGAACAGCAGAAGTGCGAAAAATTTGTTGTCTTGTCAACCATTTCTTAGCATCAAACTCCCATATCTCGCGAACGGATTGACCTAACCCAAAAATTCCTGCTGCGTCTGAAAGTAGAAACTCGCCCGAATACAACTGTATGCGTATTTTTTCCCTAGGCCATTCTGGATAAGCGTTTGGAGCAGCAGAATTGCGAAAAATTTGTTGTCTTCTCAACCATTTCTTGGCTTCAAACTCCCATATCTCGCGAACGGATTGACCTAACCCAAAAATTCCTATTGCATCTGAAAGTAGAAACTCGCCCGATTACAACGGTAGGTGTATCTTTTCCTTATGCCATTCTGGTTAAGCGTTTGGAGCAGCAGAATTGCGAAAAATTTGTTGTCTTCTCAACCATTTCTTAGCTTCAAACTCCCATATCTCGCGAACGGATTGACCCACCCCAAAAATTCCTGCTGTGTCTGAAAGTAGAAACTCGCCCGATTACAACGGTATGTGTACTTTTTCCCTACGCCATTCTGGTTTCGCGTTTGGAGCAGCAGAATTGCGAAAAATTTTTTGCCTTGTCAACCGTTTCTTGGCTTCAAACTCCCGTATCACCCGAACGGATTCACATATCCCAAAAATTCCTGTTGCGTCTGAAAGTAGAAACTCGCACGATTACAACGGTATGTGTATTTTTTCCCTAGGCCATTCTGGTTAAGCGTTTGGAGCAGCAGAAGTGCGAAAAATTTTGTGCCATCTCAACCAATTCTTGGCTTCAAACTCCCATATCTCGCGAACGGATTGACCTATCCCAAAAATTCCTATTGCATCTGAAAGTAGAAACTCGCCTGATTACAACGGTAGGTGTATTTTGTCCGTATGCCATTCTGGTTAAGGGATTGGAGCAGCAGAAGTGCGAAAAATTTGTTGTCTTCTCAACCATTTCTTAGCTTCAAACTCCCATATCTCGCGAACGGATTGACCTAACCCAAAAATTCCTATTGCATCTGAAAGTAGAAACTCGCACGATTACAACGGTTGTGTATTTTTTCCCTAGGCCATTCTGGTTAAGCGTTTGGTGCAGCAGAATTGCGAAAATTTGTTCTCTTCTCAACCATTTCTTAGCTTCAAACTCCCACATCTCGCGAACGGATTGACCTAACCCAAAAATTCCCATTGCATCTGAAAGTTGAAGCTACCCCTATTACAACGGTATGTGTATTTTTTCCCTAGGCCATTCTGGTTAATCGTTTGGAGCAGCAGAATTGCGAAAAATTTTATGCGTTCCCAACCATTTCTTGGCTTCAACCTCCAATATCTCGTGAACGGATTGACCCAACCCAAAAATTCCTGTTGCGTCTGAAAGTAGAAACTCGCCCGATTACAACGGTAGGTGTATTTTTTCGCTAGGCCAATCTGGTTAAGCGATTGGAGCAGCAGAATTGCGAAAAATTTGTTGTCTTGTCGACCATTTCTTAGCTTCAAACTCCCATATCTCGCGAACGGATTGACCTAACCCAAAAATTCCTATTGCATCTGAAAGTAGAAACTTGCCCGATTACAACGGTATGTGCATTTTTTCCCTAGGCCATCCTGGTTAAGCGTTTGGAGCAGCAGAATTGCGAAAAATTTATTCTCTTCTCAATCATTTCTTAGCTTCAAACTCCCATATCTTGCGAACGGATTGATCTAACCCAAAAATTCCTATTTCATCTGAAAGTAGAAACTCGCCCGATTGCAACGGTATGGGTATTTTTTCCCTAGGCCATTCTGGTTAAGCGTTTGGAGCAGCTGAATTGCGAAAAATTTTTTGCGTTCTCAACCATTTCTTGGCTTCAACCTCCCATATCTCGCGAACGGATTGACCTAACCCAAAAAATCCTATTGCATCTGAAAGTAGAAACTCGCTCGATTACAACGGTATGTGTATTTTTTCCCTAGGCCAATCTGGTTAAGCGTTTGGAGCAACAGAATTGCGAAAAATTTGTTGTCTTCTCAACCATTTCTTGGCTTCAAACTCCCGTATCACCCGAACGGATTGACATATCCCAAAAATTCCTGTTGCGTCTGAAAGTAGAAACTCGCACGATTACAACGGTATGTGTATTTTTTCCCTAGGCCATTCTGGTTAAGCGTTTGGAGCAGCAGAAGTGCGAAAAATTTTGTTCCTTCTCAACCATTTCTTGGCTTCAAACTCCCATATCTCGCGAACGGATTGACCTATCCCAAAAATTCCTATTGCATCTGAAAGTAGAAACTCGCCTGATTACAACGGTAGGTGTATTTTGTCCGTATGCCATTCTGGTTAAGGGATTGGAGCAGCAGAAGTGCGAAAAATTTGTTGTCTTCTCAACCATTTCTTAGCTTCAAACTCCCATATCTCGCGAACGGATTGACCTAACCCAAAAATTTCTATTGCATCTGAAAGTAGAAACTCGCCCGATTACAACGGTATGTGCATTTTTTCCCTAGGCCAATCTGGTTAAGCGTTTGGAGCAGCGGAATTGCGAAAATTTGTTCTCTTCTCAACCATTTCTTAGCTTCAAACTCGCACATCTCGCGAACGGATTGACGTAACCCAATAATTCCCATTGCATCTGAAAGTTGAAACTCCCCCTATTACAACGGTATGTGTATTTTTTCCCTAGGCCATTCTGGTTAAGCGTTTGGAGCAGCGGAAGTGCGAAAAATTTGTTGTCTTGTCGACCATTTCTTAGCTTCAAACTCCCATATCTCGCTAACGGATTGACATAACCCAAAAATTCCTGTTGCGTCTGAAACTAGAAACTCGCACGATTACAACGGTTGTGTATTTTTTCCCTAGGCCATTCTGGTTAAGCGTTTGGTGCAGCAGAATTGCGAAAATTTGTTCTCTTCTCAACCATTTCTTAGCTTCAAACTCCCACATCTCGCGAACGGATTGACCTAACCCAAAAATTCCCATTGCATCTGAAAGTTGAAGCTACCCCTATTACAACGGTATGTGTAATTTTTCCCTAGGCCATTCTGGTTAATCGTTTGGAGCAGCAGAATTGCGAAAATTTGTTCTCTTCTCAACCATTTCTTAGCTTCAAACTCCCACATCTCGCGAACGGATTGACCTAACCCAATAATTCCCATTGCATCTGAAAGCTGAAACTCCCCCTATTACAACGGTATGTGTATTTTTTCCCTAGGCCATTCTGGTTAAGCGTTTGGAGCAGCAGAATTGCGAAAAATTTTATGCGTCCACAACCATTTCTTGGCTTCAACCTCCCATATCTCGCGAACGGATTGACCCAACCCAAAAATTCCTGTTGCGTCTGAAAGTAGAAACTCGCCCGATTACAACGGTAGGTGTATTTTTTCCCTATGCCATTCTGGTTAAGCGTTTGGAGCAGCAGAATTGCGAAAAATTTGTTGTCTCCTCAACCATTTCTTAGCTTCAAACTCCCATATCTCGCGAACGGATTGACCTAACCCACATATTCCTGTTGCGTCTGAAAGTAGAAACTCGCCCGATTACAACGGTAGGTGTATTTTTTCCCTAGGCCATTCCGGTTAAGCGTTTGGAGCAGCAGAATTGCGAAAAATTTGTTGTCTTGTCGACCATTTCTTAGCTTCAAACTCCCATATCTCGCGAACGGATTGACCTAACCCACAAATTCCTATTGCATCTGAAAGTAGAAACTCGCCCGATTAAATCGGTATGCGTATTTTTTCCTTAGGCCATTCTGGTTAAGCGATTGGAGCAGCAGATGTGCGAAAAATTTGTTGTCTTGTCGACCATTTCTTAGATTCAAACTCCCATATCTCGCTAACGGATTGATCTAACCCAAAAATTCCTATTTCATCTGAAAGTAGAAACTCGCCCGATTGCAACGGTATGGGTATTTTTTCCCTAGGCCATTCTGGTTAAGCGTTTGGAGCAGCTGAATTGCGAAAAATTTTTTGCGTTCTCAACCATTTCTTGGCTTCAACCTCCCATATCTCGCGAACGGATTGAACTAACCCAAAAATTCCTATTGCATCTGAAAGTAGAAACTCGCTCGATTACAACGGTATGTGTATTTTTTCCCTAGGCCAATCTGGTTAAGCGTTTGGAGCAACAGAATTGCGAAAAATTTGTTGTCTTCTCAACCATTTCTTGGCTTCAAACTCCCGTATCACCCGAACGGATTGACATATCCCAAAAATTCCTGTTGCGTCTGAAAGTAGAAACTCGCACGATTACAACGGTATGTGTATTTTTTCCCTAGGCCATTCTGGTTAAGCGTTTGGAGCAGCAGAAGTGCGAAAAATTTTGTGCCTTCTCAACCATTTCTTGTCTTCAAACTCCCATATCTCGCGAACGGATTGACCTAACCCACATATTCCTATTGCATCTGAAGGTAGAATCTCGCCCGATTAAAACGGTATGCGTATTTTTTCCCTAGGCCATTCCGGTTAAGCGTTTGGAGCAGCAGAATTGCGAAAAATTTGTTGTCTTGTCGACCATTTCTTAGCTTTAAACTCCCATATCTCGCTAACGGATTGACATAACCCAAAAATTCCTGTTGCGTCTGAAAGTAGAAACTCGCACGATTACAACGGTTGTGTATTTTTTCCCTAGGCCATTCTGGTTAAGCGTTTGGAGCAGCGGAAGTGCGAAAAATTTTGTGCCTTCTCAACCATTTCTTGGCTTCAAACTCCCATATCTCGCGAACGGATTGACCCAACCCAAAAATTCCTGTTGCGTCTGAAAGTAGAAACTCGCCCGATTACAACGGTGGGTGTATTTTTTCCCTAGGTCATTCTGGTTAAGCGTTTGGTGCAGCAGAATTGCGAAAATTTGTTCTCTTCTCAACCATTTCTTAGCTTCAAACTCCCACATCTCGCGAACCGATTGACCTAACCTAAAAATTCCCATTGCATCTGAAAGTTGAAGCTACCCCTATTACAACGGTATGTGTATTTTTTCCCTAGACCATTCTGGTTAATCGTTTGGAGCAGCAGATTTGCGAAAAATTTTATGCGTTCACAACCATTTCTTGGCTTCAACCTCCAATATCTCGTGAACGGATTGACCCAACCCAAAAATTCCTGTTGCGTCTGAAAGTAGAAACTCGCCCGATTACAACGGTAGGTGTATTTTTTCCCTAGGCCAATCTGGTTAAGCGTTTGGAGCAGCAGAATTGCGAAAAATTTATTCTCTTCTCAATCATTTCTTAGCTTCAAACTCCCATATCTTGCGAACGGATTGATCTAACCCAAAAATTCCTATTTCATCTGAAAGTAGAAACTCGCCCGATTGCAACGGTATGGGTATTTTTTCCCTAGGCCATTCTGGTTAAGCGTTTGGAGCAGCTGAATTGCGAAAAATTTGTTGCGTTCTCAACCATTTCTTGGCTTCAACCTCCCATATCTCGCGAACGGATTGACCCAACCCAAAAATTCCTATTTCATCTGAAAGTAGAAACTCGCCTGATTACAACGGTAGGTGTATTTTGTCCGTATGCCATTCTGGTTAAGGGATTGGAGTAGCAGAAGTGCGAAAAATTTGTTGTCTTCTCAACCATTTCTTAGATTCAAACTCCCATATCTCGCGAACGGATTGACCTAACCCAAAAATTCCTATTGCATCTGAAAGTAGAAACTCGCCCGATTACAACGGTATGTGCAATTTTTCTCTAGGCCATTCTGGTTAATCGTTTGGAGCAGCAGAATTGCGAAAATTTGTTCTCTTCTCAACCATTTCTTAGCTTCAAACTCCCACATCTCGCGAACGGATTGACCTAACCCAATAATTCCCATTGCATCTGAAAGCTGAAACTCCCCCTATTACAACGGTATGTGTATTTTTTCCCTAGGCCATTCTGGTTAAGCGTTTGGAGCAGCAGAATTGCGAAAAATTTTATGCGTCCACAACCATTTCTTGGCTTCAACCTCCCATATCTCGCGAACGGATTGACCCAACCCAAAAATTCCTGTTGCGTCTGAAAGTAGAAACTCGCCCGATTACAACGGTAGGTGTATTTTTTCCCTATGCCATTCTGGTTAAGCGTTTGGAGCAGCAGAATTGCGAAAAATTTGTTGTCTCCTCAACCATTTCTTAGCTTCAAACTCCCATATCTCGCGAACGGATTGACCTAACCCACATATTCCTGTTGCGTCTGAAAGTAGAAACTCGCCCGATTACAACGGTAGGTGTATTTTTTCCCTAGGCCATTCCGGTTAAGCGTTTGGAGCAGCAGAAGTGCGAAAAATTTGTTGTCTTGTCGACCATTTCTTAGCTTCAAACTCCCATATCTCGCTAACGGATTGACATAACCCAAAAATTCCTGTTGCGTCTGAAAGTAGAAACTCGCACGATTACAACGGTTGTGTATTTTTTCCCTAGGCCATTCTGGTTAAGCGTTTGGAGCAGCGGAAGTGCGAAAAATTTTGTGCCTTCTCAACCATTTCTTGGCTTCAAACTCCCATATCTCGCGAACGGATTGACCCAACCCAAAAATTCCTGTTGCGTCTGAAAGTAGAAACTCGCCCGATTACAACGGTGGGTGTATTTTTTCCCTAGGCTATTCTGGTTATGCGTTTGGTGCAGCAGAATTGCGAAAATTTGTTCTCTTCTCAACCATTTCTTAGCTTCAAACTCCCACATCTCGCGAACGGATTGACCTAACCCAAAAATTCCCATTGCATCTGAAAGTTGAAGCTACCCCTATTACAACGGTATGTGTATTTTTTCCCTAGGCCATTCTGGTTAATCGTTTGGAGCAGCAGAATTGCGAAAAATTTTATGCGTTCACAACCATTTCTTGGCTTCAACCTCCAATATCTCGTGAACGGATTGACCCAACCCAAAAATTCCTGTTGCGTCTGAAAGTAGAAACTCGCCCGATTACAACGGTAGGTGTATTTTTTCCCTAGGCCAATCTGGTTAAGCGATTGGAGCAGCAGAAGTGCGAAAAATTTGTTGTCTTGTCGACCATTTCTTAGCTTCAAAGTCCCATATCTCGCGAACGGATTGACCTAACCCAAAAATTCCTATTGCATCTGAAAGTAGAAACTTGCTCGATTACAACGGTATGTGTATTTTTTCCCTAGGCCAATCTGGTTAAGCGATTGGAGCAGCAGAATTGCGAAAAATTTGTTGTCTTGTCGACCATTTCTTAGCTTCAAACTCCCATATCTCGCGAACGGATTGACCTAACCCACAAATTCCTATTGCATCTGAAAGTAGAAACTCGCCCGATTAAATCGGTATGCGTATTTTTTCCTTAGGCCATTCTGGTTAAGCGATTGGAGCAGCAGATGTGCGAAAAATTTGTTGTCTTGTCGACCATTTCTTAGATTCAAACTCCCATATCTCGCTAACGGATTGATCTAACCCAAAAATTCCTATTTCATCTGAAAGTAGAAACTCGCCCGATTGCAACGGTATGGGTATTTTTTCCCTAGGCCATTCTGGTTAAGCGTTTGGAGCAGCTGAATTGCGAAAAATTTTTTGCGTTCTCAACCATTTCTTGGCTTCAACCTCCCATATCTCGCGAACGGATTGAACTAACCCAAAAATTCCTATTGCATCTGAAAGTAGAAACTCGCTCGATTACAACGGTATGTGTATTTTTTCCCTAGGCCAATCTGGTTAAGCGTTTGGAGCAACAGAATTGCGAAAAATTTGTTGTCTTCTCAACCATTTCTTGGCTTCAAACTCCCGTATCACCCGAACGGATTGACATATCCCAAAAATTCCTGTTGCGTCTGAAAGTAGAAACTCGCACGATTACAACGGTATGTGTATTTTTTCCCTAGGCCATTCTGGTTAAGCGTTTGGAGCAGCAGAAGTGCGAAAAATTTTGTGCCTTCTCAACCATTTCTTGGCTTCAAACTCCCATATCTCGCGAACGGATTGACCTAACCCACATATTCCTATTGCATCTGAAGGTAGAATCTCGCCCGATTAAAACGGTATGCGTATTTTTTCCCTAGGCCATTCCGGTTAAGCGTTTGGAGCAGCAGAATTGCGAAAAATTTGTTGTCTTGTCGACCATTTCTTAGCTTTAAACTCCCATATCTCGCTAACGGATTGACATAACCCAAAAATTCCTGTTGCGTCTGAAAGTAGAAACTCGCACGATTACAACGGTTGTGTATTTTTTCCCTAGGCCATTCTGGTTAAGCGTTTGGAGCAGCGGAAGTGCGAAAAATTTTGTGCCTTCTCAACCATTTCTTGGCTTCAAACTCCCATATCTCGCGAACGGATTGACCCAACCCAAAAATTCCTGTTGCGTCTGAAAGTAGAAACTCGCCCGATTACAACGGTGGGTGTATTTTTTCCCTAGGTCATTCTGGTTAAGCGTTTGGTGCAGCAGAATTGCGAAAATTTGTTCTCTTCTCAACCATTTCTTAGCTTCAAACTCCCACATCTCGCGAACCGATTGACCTAACCTAAAAATTCCCATTGCATCTGAAAGTTGAAGCTACCCCTATTACAACGGTATGTGTATTTTTTCCCTAGACCATTCTGGTTAATCGTTTGGAGCAACAGATTTGCGAAAAATTTTATGCGTTCACAACCATTTCTTGGCTTCAACCTCCAATATCTCGTGAACGGATTGACCCAACCCAAAAATTCCTGTTGCGTCTGAAAGTAGAAACTCGCCCGATTACAACGGTAGGTGTATTTTTTCCCTAGGCCAATCTGGTTAAGCGTTTGGAGCAGCAGAATTGCGAAAAATTTATTCTCTTCTCAATCATTTCTTAGCTTCAAACTCCCATATCTTGCGAACGGATTGATCTAACCCAAAAATTCCTATTTCATCTGAAAGTAGAAACTCGCCCGATTGCAACGGTATGGGTATTTTTTCCCTAGGCCATTCTGGTTAAGCGTTTGGAGCAGCTGAATTGCGAAAAATTTGTTGCGTTCTCAACCATTTCTTGGCTTCAACCTCCCATATCTCGCGAACGGATTGACCCAACCCAAAAATTCCTATTTCATCTAAAAGTAGAAACTCGCCTGATTACAACGGTAGGTGTATTTTGTCCGTATGCCATTCTGGTTAAGGGATTGGAGTAGCAGAAGTGCGAAAAATTTGTTGTCTTCTCAACCATTTCTTAGATTCAAACTCCCATATCTCGCGAACGGATTGACCTAACCCAAAAATTCCTATTGCATCTGAAAGTAGAAACTCGCCCGATTACAACGGTATGTGCAATTTTTCTCTAGGCCATTCTGGTTAATCGTTTGGAGCAGCAGAATTGCGAAAATTTGTTCTCTTCTCAACCATTTCTTAGCTTCAAACTCCCACATCTCGCGAACGGATTGACCTAACCCAATAATTCCCATTGCATCTGAAAGCTGAAACTCCCCCTATTACAACGGTATGTGTATTTTTTCCCTAGGCCATTCTGGTTAAGCGTTTGGAGCAGCAGAATTGCGAAAAATTTTATGCGTCCACAACCATTTCTTGGCTTCAACCTCCCATATCTCGCGAACGGATTGACCCAACCCAAAAATTCCTGTTGCGTCTGAAAGTAGAAACTCGCCCGATTACAACGGTAGGTGTATTTTTTCCCTATGCCATTCTGGTTAAGCGTTTGGAGCAGCAGAATTGCGAAAAATTTGTTGTCTCCTCAACCATTTCTTAGCTTCAAACTCCCATATCTCGCGAACGGATTGACCTAACCCACATATTCCTGTTGCGTCTGAAAGTAGAAACTCGCCCGATTACAACGGTAGGTGTATTTTTTCCCTAGGCCATTCCGGTTAAGCGTTTGGAGCAGCAGAAGTGCGAAAAATTTGTTGTCTTGTCGACCATTTCTTAGCTTCAAACTCCCATATCTCGCTAACGGATTGACATAACCCAAAAATTCCTGTTGCGTCTGAAAGTAGAAACTCGCACGATTACAACGGTTGTGTATTTTTTCCCTAGGCCATTCTGGTTAAGCGTTTGGAGCAGCGGAAGTGCGAAAAATTTTGTGCCTTCTCAACCATTTCTTGGCTTCAAACTCCCACATCTCGCGAACGGATTGACCTAACCCAAAAATTCCCATTGCATCTGAAAGTTGAAGCTACCCCTATTACAACGGTATGTGTATTTTTTCCCTAGGCCATTCTGGTTAATCGTTTGGAGCAGCAGAATTGCGAAAAATTTTATGCGTTCCCAACCATTTCTTGGCTTCAACCTCCAATATCTCGTGAACGGATTGACCCAACCCAAAAATTCCTGTTGCGTCTGAAAGTAGAAACTCGCCCGATTACAACGGTAGGTGTATTTTTTCCCTAGGCCAATCTGGTTAAGCGATTGGAGCAGCAGAAGTGCGAAAAATTTGTTGTCTTGTCGACCATTTCTTAGCTTCAAACTCCCATATCTCGCGAACGGATTGACCTAACCCAAAAATTCCTATTGCATCTGAAAGTAGAAACTTGCCCGATTACAACGGTATGTGCATTTTTTCCCTAGGCCATTCTGGTTAAGCGTTTGGAGCAGCAGAATTGCGAAAAATTTATTCTCTTCTCAACCATTTCTTAGCTTCAAACTCCCATATCTTGCGAACGGATTGACCTAACCCAAAAATTCCTATTGCATCTGAAAGTAGAAACTCGCCCGATTGCAACGGTATGGGTATTTTTTCCCTAGGCCATTCTGGTTAAGCGTTTGGAGCAGCAGAATTGCGAAAAATTTTTTGCGTTCTCAACCATTTCTTGGCTTCAACCTCCCATATCTCGCGAACGGATTGACCTAACCCAAAAATTCCTATTGCATCTGAAAGTAGAAACTCGCTCGATTACAACGGTATGTGTATTTTTTCCCTAGGCCAATCTGGTTAAGCGTTTGGAGCAACAGAATTGCGAAAAATTTGTTGTCTTCTCAACCATTTCTTAGCTTCAAACTCCCATATCTCGCGAACGGATTGACCTAACCCAAAAATTCCTATTGCATCTGAAAGTAGAAACTCGCCCGATTGCAACGGTATGCGTATTTTTTCCCTAGGCCATTCTGGTTAAGCGATTGGAACAGCAGAAGTGCGAAAAATTTTTTGCGTTCTCAACCATTTCTTGGCTTCAAACTCCCATATCTCGCGAACGGATTGACCCACCCCAAGAATTCCTGCTGTGTCTGAAAGTAGATACTCATCCGGTTACAACGGTATGTGTACTTTTTCCCTACGCCATTCTGGTTTCGCGTTTGGAGCAGCAGAATTGCGAAAATTTTTTTGCCTTGTCAACCATTTCTTGGCTTCAAACTCCCATGTCACGCGAACGGATTGACATAACCCAAAAATTCCTGTTGCGTCTGAAAGTAGAAACTCGCACGATTACAACGGTATGTGTATTTTTTCCCTAGGCCATTCTGGTTAAGCGTTTGGAGCAGCGGAAGTGCGAAGAATTTAGTGCCTTCTCAACCATTTCTTAGCTTCAAACTCCCATATCTCGCGAACGGATTGACCTATCCCAAAAATTCCCATTGCATCTGGAAGTTGAAGCTCCCCCTATTACAACGGTATGTGTATTTTTTCCCTAGGCCATTCTGGTTAAGCGTTTGGAGCAGCAGAATTGCGAAAAATTTTAAGCGTTCACAACCATTTCTTGGCTTCAACCTCCCATATCTCGCGAACGGATTGACCCAACCCAAAAATTCCTGTTGCGTCTGAAAGTAGAAACTCGCCCGATTACAACGGTAGGTGTATTTTTTCCCTAGGCCATTCTGGTTAAGCGTTTGGTGCAGCAGAATTGCGAAAATTTGTTCTCTTCTCAACCATTTCTTAGCTTCAAACTCCCACATCTCGCGAACGGATTGACCTAACCCAAAAATTCCCATTGCATCTGAAAGTTGAAGCTACCCCTATTACAACGGTATGTGTATTTTTTCCCTAGGCCATTCTGGTTAATCGTTTGGAGCTGCAGAATTGCGAAAAATTTTATGCGTTCACAACCATTTCTTGGCTTCAACCTCCAATATCTCGTGAACGGATTGACCCAACCCAAAAATTCCTGTTGCGTCTGAAAGTAGAAACTCGCCCGATTACAACGGTAGGTGTATTTTCTCCGTATGCCATTCTGGTTGAGGGATTGGAGCAGCAGAATTGCGAAAAATTTGTTGTCTTTCAACCATTTCTTAGCTTCAAACTCCCATATCTCGCGAACGGATTGACCTAACCCAAAAATTCCTATTGCTCCTGAAAGTAGAAACTCGCCCGATTACAACGGTAGGTGCATTTTTTCCCTAGGCCATTCTGGTTAAGCGTTTGGAGCAGCAGAATTGCGAAAAATTTTATGCTTTCACAACCATTTCTTGGCTACAACCTCCCATATCTCGCGAACGGATTGACCCAACCCAAAAATTCCTGTTGCGTCTGAAAGTAGAAACTCGCCCGATTACAACGGTAGGTGTATTTTTTCCCTATGCCATTCTGGTTAAGCGTTTGGAGCAGCAGAATTGCGAAAAATTTGTTGTCTCCTCAACCATTTCTTAGCTTCAAACTCCCATATCTCGCGAACGGATTGACCTAACCCACATATTCCTATTGCCTCTGAAAGTAGAAACTCGCCCGATTAAAACGGTATGCGTATTTTTTCCCTAGGCCAATCTGGTTAAGCGATTGGAGCAGCAGAAGTGCGAAAAATTTTTTGCGTTCTCAACCATTTCTTGGCTTCAAACTCCCATATCTCGCGAACGGATTGACCCACCCCAAGAATTCCTGCTGTGTCTGAAAGTAGATACTCATCCGGTTACAACGGTATGTGTACTTTTTCCCTACGCCATTCTGGTTTCGCGTTTGGAGCAGCAGAATTGCGAAAACTTTTTTGCCTTGTCAACCATTTCTTGGCTTCAAACTCCCATATCACGCGAACGGATTGACATAACCCAAAAATTCCTGTTGCGTCTGAAAGTAGAAACTCGCACGATTACAACGGTATGTGTATTTTTTCCCTAGGCCATTCTGGTTAAGCGTTTGGAGCAGCGGAAGTGCGAAGAATTTAGTGCCTTCTCAACCATTTCTTAGCTTCAAACTCCCATATCTCGCGAACGGATTGACCTATCCCAAAAATTCCCATTGCATCTGGAAGTTGAAGCTCCCCCTATTACAACGGTATGTGTATTTTTTCCCTAGGCCATTCTGGTTAAGCGTTTGGAGCAGCAGAATTGCGAAAAATTTTATGCGTTCACAACCATTTCTTGGCTTCAACCTCCCATATCTCGCGAACGGATTGACCCAACCCAAAAATTCCTGTTGCGTCTGAAAGTAGAAACTCGCCCGATTACAACGGTAGGTGTATTTTTTCCCTATGCCATTCTGGTTAAGCGTTTGGAGCAGCAGAATTGCGAAAAATTTGTTGTCTCCTCAACCATTTCTTAGCTTCAAACTCCCATATCTCGCGAACGGATTGACCTAACCCACATATTCCTATTGCCTCTGAAAGTAGAAACTCGCCCGATTAAAACGGTATGCGTATTTTTTCCCTAGGCCAATCTGGTTAAGCGATTGGAGCAGCAGAAGTGCGAAAAATTTGTTGTCTTGTCGACCATTTCTTAGCTTCAAACTCCCATATCTCGCGAACGGATTGACCTAACCCAAAAATTCCTATTGCATCTGAAAGTAGAAACTCGCTCGATTACAACGGTATGTGTATTTTTTCCCTAGGCCAATCTGGTTAAGCGTTTGGAGCAACAGAATTGCGAAAAATTTGTTGTCTTCTCAACCATTTCTTAGCTTCAAACTCCCATATCTCGCGAACGGATTGACCTAACCCAAAAATTCCTATTGCATCTGAAAGTAGAAACTCGCCCGATTGCAACGGTATGCGTATTTTTTCCCTAGGCCATTCTGGTTAAGCGATTGGAACAGCAGAAGTGCGAAAAATTTTTTGCGTTCTCAACCATTTCTTGGCTTCAAACTCCCATATCTCGCGAACGGATTGACCCACCCCAAGAATTCCTGCTGTGTCTGAAAGTAGATACTCATCCGGTTACAACGGTATGTGTACTTTTTCCCTACGCCATTCTGGTTTCGCGTTTGGAGCAGCAGAATTGCGAAAATTTTTTTGCCTTGTCAACCATTTCTTGGCTTCAAACTCCCATGTCACGCGAACGGATTGACATAACCCAAAAATTCCTGTTGCGTCTGAAAGTAGAAACTCGCACGATTACAACGGTATGTGTATTTTTTCCCTAGGCCATTCTGGTTAAGCGTTTGGAGCAGCGGAAGTGCGAAGAATTTAGTGCCTTCTCAACCATTTCTTAGCTTCAAACTCCCATATCTCGCGAACGGATTGACCTATCCCAAAAATTCCTGTTGCGTCTGAAAGTAGAAACTCGCCCCATTACAACGGTAGGTGTATTTTTTCCCTAGGCCATTCTGGTTAAGAGTTTGGAGCAGCGGAAGTGCGAAGAATTTAGTGCCTTCTCAACCATTTCTTAGCTTCAAACTCCCATATCTCGCGAACGGATTGACCTATCCCAAAAATTCCCATTGCATCTGGAAGTTGAAGCTCCCCCTATTACAACGGTATGTGTATTTTTTCCCTAGGCCATTCTGGTTAAGCGTTTGGAGCAGCAGAATTGCGAAAAATTTTATGCGTTCACAACCATTTCTTGGCTTCAACCTCCCATATCTCGCGATCGGATTGACCCAACCCAAAAATTCCTGTTGCGTCTGAAAGTAGAAACTCGCCCGATTACAACGGTAGGTGTATTTTTTCCCTAGGCCATTCTGGTTAAGCGTTTGGTGCAGCAGAATTGCGAAAATTTGTTCTCTTCTCAACCATTTCTTAGCTTCAATCTCCCACATCTCGCGAACGGATTGACCTAACCCAAAAATTCCCATTGCATCTGAAAGTTGAAGCTACCCCTATTACAACGGTATGTGTATTTTTTCCCTAGGCCATTCTGGTTAATCGTTTGGAGCTGCAGAATTGCGAAAAATTTTATGCGTTCACAACCATTTCTTGGCTTCAACCTCCAATATCTCGTGAACGGATTGACCCAACCCAAAAATTCCTGTTGCGTCTGAAAGTAGAAACTCGCCCGATTACAACGGTAGGTGTATTTTCTCCGTATGCCATTCTGGTTGAGGGATTGGAGCAGCAGAATTGCGAAAAATTTGTTGTCTTTCAACCATTTCTTAGCTTCAAACTCCCATATCTCGCGAACGGATTGACCTAACCCAAAAATTCCTATTGCTCCTGAAAGTAGAAACTCGCCCGATTACAACGGTAGGTGCATTTTTTCCCTAGGCCATTCTGGTTAAGCGTTTGGAGCAGCAGAATTGCGAAAAATTTTATGCGTTCACAACAATTTCTTGGCTTCAACCTCCCATATCTCGCAAACGGATTGACCCAACCCAAAAATTCCTGTTGCGTCTGAAAGTAGAAACTCGCCCGATTACAACGGTAGGTGTATTTTTTCCCTATGCCATTCTGGTTAAGCGTTTGGAGCAGCAGAATTGCGAAAAATTTGTTGTCTCCTCAACCATTTCTTAGCTTCAAACTCCGATATCTCGCGAACGGATTGACCTAACCCACATATTCCTATTGCCTCTGAAAGTAGAAACTCGCCCGATTAAAACGGTATGCGTATTTTTTCCCTAGGCCAATCTGGTTAAGCGATTGGAGCAGCAGAAGTGCGAAAAATTTGTTGTCTTGTCGACCATTTCTTAGCTTCAAACTCCCATATCTCGCGAACGGATTGACCTAACCCAAAAATTCCTATTGCATCTGAAAGTAGAAACTCTCCCGATTACAACGGTATGTGTATTTTTTCCCTAGGCCATTCTGGTTAAGCGTTTGGAGCAGCAGAATTGCGAAAAATTTGTTGTCTTCTCAACCATTTCTTAGATTCAAGCTCCCATATCTCGCGAACGGATTGACCTAACCCACAAATTCCTATTGCATCTGAAAGTAGAAGCTCGCCCGATTAAAACGGTATGCGTATTTTCTCCCTAGGCCATTCTGGTTAAGCGATTGGAGCAGCAGAAGTGCGAAAAATTTGTTGTCTTGTCAACTATTTCTTAGCTTCAAACTCCCATATCTCGCGAACGGATTGACCTAACCCAAAAATTCCTATTGCATCTGAAACTAGAAACTCGACCGATTACAACGGTATGTGTATTTTTTCCCTAGGCCATTCTGGTTAAGCGTTTGGAGCAGCAGAATTGCGAAAAATTTGTTCTCTTCTCAACCATTTCTTAGCTTCAAACTCCCATATCTCGTGAAGGGATTGACCTAACCCAAAAATTCCTGTTGCGTCTGAAACTAGAAACTCGCACGATTACAACGGAATGTGTTGTTTTTCCCTAGGCCATTCTGGTTAAGCGTTTGGAGCAGCAGAAGTGCGAAAAATGTTGTGCCTTCTCAACCATTTCTTGGCTTCAAACTCCCATATCTCGCGAACGGATTGACCTAACCCAAAAATTCCTATTGCATCTGAAAGTAGAAACTCGCCCGATTACAAGGGTATGTGCATTTTTTCCCTAGGCCATTCTGGTTAAGCGTTTGGAGCAGCAGAATTGCGAAAAATTTGTTCTCTTCTCAACCATTTCTTAGCTTCAAACTCCCATATCTCGCGAACGGATTGACCTAACCCAAAGTTTCCATTGCATCTGAAAGTAGAAACTCGCCCGATTACAACGGTATGTGTATTTTTTCCCTAGGCCATTCTGGTTAAGCGTTTGGAGCAGCAGAATTGCGAAAAATTTTTTGCGTTCTCAACCATTTCTTGGCTTCAACCTCTCATATCTCGCGAACGGATTGACCCAACCCAAAAATTCCTGTTGCGTCTGAAAGTAGAAACTCGCCCCATTACAACGGTAGGTGTATTTTTTCCCTATGCCATTCTGGTTAAGCGTTTGGAGCAGCTGAATTGCGAAAAATTTGTTGTCTTCTCAACCATTTCTTAGCTTCAAACTCCCATATCTCGCGAACGGATTGACATAACCCAAAAATTTCCATTGCATCTGAAAGTAGAAACTCGCCCGATTACAACGGTATGTGTATTTTTTCCCTATGCCATTCTGGTTAAGCGTTTGCAGCAGCAGAATTGCGAAAAATTTGTTGCGTTCTCAACCATTTCTTGGCTTCAAACTCCCATATCTCGCGAACGGTTTGACCCAACCCAAAAATTCCTGTTGCGTCTGAAAGTAGAAACTCGCCCGATTACAAGGGTATGTGCATTTTTTCCCTAGGCCATTCTGGTTAAGCGTTTGGAGCAGCAGAATTGCGAAATATTTGTTCTCTTCTCAACCATTTCTTAGCTTCAAACTCCCATATCTCGCGAACGGATTGACCTAACCCAAAGTTTCCATTGCATCTGAAAGTAGAAACTCGCCCGATTACAACGGTATGTGTATTTTTTCCCTAGGCCATTCTGGTTAAGCGTTTGGAGCAGCAGAATTGCGAAAAATTTTTTGCGTTCTCAACCATTTCTTGGCTTCAACCTCTCATATCTCGCGAACGGATTGACCCAACCCAAAAATTCCTGTTGCGTCTGAAAGTAGAAACTCGCCCCATTACAACGGTAGGTGTATTTTTTCCCTATGCCATTCTGGTTAAGCGTTTGGAGCAGCTGAATTGCGAAAAATTTGTTGCCTTCTCAACCATTTCTTAGCTTCAAACTCCCATATCTCGCGAACGGATTGACATAACCCAAAAATTTCCATTGCATCTGAAAGTAGAAACTCGCCCGATTACAACGGTATGTGTATTTTTTCCCTAGGCCATTCTGGTTAAGCGTTTGGAGCAGCAGAATTGCGAAAAATTTGTTCTCTTCTCAACAATTTCTTAGCTTCAAGCTCCCATATCTCGCGAACGGATTGACCTAACCCAAAAATTCCTATTGCATCTGAAAGTAGAAACTCGCCCGATTACAACGGTATGTGTACTTTTTCCCTATGCCATTCTGGTTAAGCGTTTGGAGCAGCTGAATTGCGAAAAATTTGTTGTCTTCTCAACCATTTCTTCGCTTCAAACTCCCATATCTCGCGAACGGATTGACATAACCCAAAAATTTCCATTGCATCTGAAAGTAGAAACTCGCCCGATTACAACGGTATGTGTATTTTTTCCCTAGGCCATTCTGGTTAAGCGTTTGGAGCAGCAGAATTGCGAAAAATTTTTTGCCTTCTCAACCATTTCTTGGCTTCAAACTCCCATATCTCGCGAACGGTTTGACCCAACCCAAAAATTTCTGTTGCGTCTGAAAGTAGAAACTCGCCCGATTACAACGGTATGTGTACTTTTTCCCTATACCATTCCGGTTAAGCGTTTGGAGCAGCAGAATTGCGAAAAATTTGTTCTCTTCTCAACCATTTCTTAGCTTCAAACTCCCATATCTCGCGAACGGATTTACCTAACCCAAAAATTCCTATTGCATCTGAAAGTAGAAACTCGCCCGATTACAACGGTATGTGCATTTTTTCCCTAGGCCATTCTGGTTAAGCGTTTGGAGCAGCAGAATTGCGAAAAATTTGTTCTCTTCTCAACCATTTCTTAGCTTCAAACTCCCATATCTTGCGAACGGATTGACCTAACCCAAAAATTCCAATTGCATCTGAAAGTAGAAACTCGCCCGATTACAACGGTATGTGTATTTTTTCCCTAGGCCATTCTGGTTAAGCGTTTGGAGCAGCAGAATTGCGAAAAATTTGTTCTCTTCTCAACCATTTCTTAGCTTCAAACTCCCATATCTCGCGAAGGGATTGACCTAACCCAAAAATTCCTGTTGCGTCTGAAACTAGAAACTCGCCGGATTGCAACGGTAGGTGTATTTTTTCCCTATGCCATTCTGGTTAAGCGTTTGGAGCAGCAGAATTGCGAAAAATTTTTTGCGTTCTCAACCATTTTTTGGCTTCAAACTCCCATATCTCGCGAACGGATTGACCCAACCCAAAAATTCCTGTTGCGTCTGAAAGTAGAATCTCGACCGATTACAACGGTATGTGTACTTTTTCCCTAGGCCATTCTGGTTTCGCGTTTGGAGCTGCCGAATTGCGAAAAATTTTTTGCCCTGTCAACCATTTCTTGGCTTCAAACTCCCATATCTCGCGAACGGATTGACATAACCCAAAAATTACTGTTGCGTCTGAAAGTAGAAACTCGCACGATTACAACGGAATGTGTAGTTTTTCCCTAGGCCATTCTGGTTAAGCGTTTGGAGCAGCTGAAGTGCGAAATGTGTTGTGCCTTCTCAACCATTTCTTAGCTTCAAACTCCCATATCTCGCGAACGGATTGACCTAACCCAAAGTTTCCATTGCATCTGAAAGTAGAAACTCGCCCGATTACAACGGTATGGGTATTTTTTCCCTAGGCCATTCTGGTTAAGCGTTTGGAGCAGCAGAATTGCGAAAAAATTTTTGCGTTCTCAACCATTTCTTGGCTTCAACCTCTCATATCTCGCGAACGGATTGACCCAACCCAAAAATTCCTGTTGCGTCTGAAAGTAGAAACTCGCCCGAGTACAACGGTAGGTGTATTTTTTCCCTATGCCATTCTGGTTAAGCGTTTGGAGCTGCTGAATTGCGAAAAATTTGTTGTCTTCTCAACCATTTCTTAGCTTCGAACTCCCATATCTCGCGAACGGATTGACATAACCCAAAAATTTCCATTGCATCTGAAAGTAGAGACTCGCCTGATTACAACGGTATGTGTATTTTTTCCCTAGGCCATTCTGGTTAAGCGTTTGGAGCAGCAGAATTGCGAAAAATTTGTTCTCTTCTCAACAATTTCTTAGCTTCAAACTCCCATATCTCGCGAACGGATTGACCTAACCCAAAAATTCCTATTGCATCTGAAAGTAGAAACTCGCCCGATTACAACGGTACGTGTACTTTTTCCCTATGCCATTCTGGTTAAGCGTTTGGAGCAGCAGAATTGCGAAAAATTTTTTGCGTTCTCAACCATTTCTTGGCTTCAAACACCCATATCTCGCGAACGGTTTGACCCAACCCAAGTATTCCTGTTGCGTCTGAAAGTAGAAACTCGCCCGATTACAACGGTATGTGTACTTTTTCCCTATGCCATTCCGGTTAAGCGTTTGGAGCAGCATAATTGCGAAAAATTTGTTCTCTTCTCAACCATTTCTTAGCTTCAAACTCCCATATCTTGCGAACGGATTGACCTAACCCAAAAATTCCAATTGCATCTGAAAGTAGAAACTCGCCCGATTACAACGGTATGTGTATTTTTTCCCTAGGCCATTCTGGTTAAGCGTTTGGAGCAGCAGAATTGCGAAAAATTTGTTCTCTTCTCAACCATTTCTTAGCTTCAAACTCCCATATCTCGCGAAGGGATTGACCTAACCCAAAAATTCCTGTTGCGTCTGAAACTAGAAACTCGCCGGATTGCAACGGTAGGTGTATTTTTTCCCTATGCCATTCTGGTTAAGCGTTTGGAGCAGCAGAATTGCGAAAAATTTTTTGCGTTCTCAACCATTTTTTGGCTTCAAACTCCCATATCTCGCGAACGGATTGACCCAACCCAAAAATTCCTGTTGCGTCTGAAAGTAGAATCTCGACCGATTACAACGGTATGTGTACTTTTTCCCTAGGCCATTCTGGTTTCGCGTTTGGAGCTGCCGAATTGCGAAAAATTTTTTGCCCTGTCAACCATTTCTTGGCTTCAAACTCCCATATCTCGCGAACGGATTGACATAACCCAAAAATTCCTGTTGCGTCTGAAAGTAGAAACTCGCACGATTACAACGGAATGTGTAGTTTTTCCCTAGGCCATTCTGGTTAAGCGTTTGGAGCAGCTGAAGTGCGAAATGTGTTGTGCCTTCTCAACCATTTCTTAGCTTCAAACTCCCATATCTCGCGAACGGATTGACCTAACCTAAAGTTTCCATTGCATCTGAAAGTAGAAACTCGCCCGATTACAACGGTATGGGTATTTTTTCCCTAGGCCATTCTGGTTAAGCGTTTGGAGCAGCAGAATTGCGAAAAAATTTTTGCGTTCTCAACCATTTCTTGGCTTCAACCTCTCATATCTCGCGAACGGATTGACCCAACCCAAAAATTCCTGTTGCGTCTGAAAGTAGAAACTCGCCCGAGTACAACGGTAGGTGTATTTTTTCCCTATGCCATTCTGGTTAAGCGTTTGGAGCTGCTGAATTGCGAAAAATTTGTTGTCTTCTCAACCATTTCTTAGCTTCGAACTCCCATATCTCGCGAACGGATTGACATAACCCAAAAATTTCCATTGCATCTGAAAGTAGAGACTCGCCTGATTACAACGGTATGTGTATTTTTTCCCTAGGCCATTCTGGTTAAGCGTTTGGAGCAGCAGAATTGCGAAAAATTTGTTCTCTTCTCAACAATTTCTTAGCTTCAAACTCCCATATCTCGCGAACGGATTGACCTAACCCAAAAATTCCTATTGCATCTGAAAGTAGAAACTCGCCCGATTACAACGGTACGTGTACTTTTTCCCTATGCCATTCTGGTTAAGCGTTTGGAGCAGCAGAATTGCGAAAAATTTTTTGCGTTCTCAACCATTTCTTGGCTTCAAACACCCATATCTCGCGAACGGTTTGACCCAACCCAAGTATTCCTGTTGCGTCTGAAAGTAGAAACTCGCCCGATTACAACGGTATGTGTACTTTTTCCCTATGCCATTCCGGTTAAGCGTTTGGAGCAGCATAATTGCGAAAAATTTGTTCTCTTCTCAACCATTTCTTAGCTTCAAACTCCCATATCTCGCGAACGGATTGACCTTACCCAAAAATTCCTATTGCATCTGAAAGTAGAAACTCGCCCGATTACAACGGTATGTGCATTTTTTCCCTAGGCCATTCTGGTTAAGCGTTTGGAGCAGCAGAATTGCGAAAAATTTGTTGTCTTCTCAACCATTTCTTAGCTTCAACCTCCCATATCTCGCGAATGGATTGACCTAACCCACAAATTCCTATTGCATCTGAAAGTAGAAACTCGCCCGATTACAAGGGTATGTGCATTTTTTCCCTAGGCCAATCTGGTTAAGCGTTTGGTGCAGCAGAATTGCGAAAATTTGTTCTCTTCTCAACCATTTCTTAGCTTCAAACTCCCACATCTCGCGAACGGATTGACCTAACCCAAAAATTCCCATTGCATCTGAAAGCAGAAGCTACCCCTATTACAACGGTATGTGTATTTTTTCCCTAGGCCATTCTGGTTAATCGTTTGGAGCAGCAGAATTGCGAAAAATTTTATGGGTTCACAACCATTTCTTGGCTTCAACCTCCAATATCTCGCGAACGGATTGACCCAACCCAAAAATTCCTGTTGCGTCTGAAAGTAGAAACTCGCCCGATTACAACGGTAGGTGTATTTTTTCCCTATGCCATTCTGGTTAAGCGTTTGGAGCAGCAGAAGTGCGAAAAATTTGTTGTCTTGTCGACCATTTCTTAGCTTCAAACTCCCATATCGCGCGAACGGATGGACCTAACCCAAAAATTCCTATTGCACCTGAAAGTAGAAACTTGCCCGATTACAACGGTATGTGCATTTTTTCCCTAGGCCATTCTGGTTAAGCGTTTGGAGCAGCAGAATTGCGAAAAATTTATTCTCTTCTCAACCATTTCTTAGCTTCAAACTCCCATATCTTGCGAACGGATTGACCTAACCCAAAAATTCCTTGTGCGTCTGAAAGTAGAAACTCGCCCGATTGCAACGGTATGGGTATTTTTTCCCTAGGCCATTCTGGTTAAGCGTTTGGAGCAGCAGAATTGCGAAAAATTTTTTGCGTTCTCAACCATTTCTTGGCTTCAACCTCCCATATCTCGCGAACGGATTGACCTAACCCAAAAATTCCTATTGCATCTGAAAGTAGAAACTCGTTCGATTACAACGGTATGTGTATTTTTTCCCTAGGCCAATCTGGTTAAGCGTTTGGAGCAACAGAATTGCGAAAAATTTGTTGTCTTCTCAACCATTTCTTAGCTTCAAACTCCCATATCTCGCGAACGGATTGACCTAACCCACAAATTCCTACTGCATTTGAAAGTAGAAACTCGCCCGATTAAAACGGTATGCGTATTTTCTCCCTAGGCCATTCTGGTTAAGCGATTGGAGCAGCAGAATTGCGAAAAATTTGTTGTCTTGTCAACCATTTCTTAGCTTCAAACTCTCATATCTCGCGAACGGATTGACCTAACCCAAAAATTCCTATTGCATCTGAAAGTAGAAATCCGCCCGATTACAACGGTATGTGCATTTTTTCCCTAGGCCATTCTGGTTAAGCGTTTGGAGCAGCAGAATTGCGAAAAATTTGTTCTCTTCTCAACCATTTCTTAGCTTCAAACTCCCATATCTCGCGAAGGGATTGACCTAACCCAAAGTTTCCATTGCATCTGAAAGTAGAAACTCGCCCGATTACAACGCTATGTGTATTTTATCCCTAGGTCATTCTTGTTAAGCGTTTGGAGCAGCAGAATTGCGAAAAATTTTTTGCGCTCTCAACCATTTCTTGGCTTCAACCTCTCATATCTCGCGAACGGATTGACCCAACCCAAAAATTCCTGTTGCGTCTGAAAGTAGAAACTCGTCCCATTACAACGGTAGGTGTATTTTTTCCCTATGCCATTCTGGTTAAGCGTTTGGAGCAGCTGAATTGCGAAAAATTTGTTGTCTTCTCAACCATTTCTTAGCTTCAAACTCCCATATCTCGCGAACGGATTGACATAACCCAAAAATTTCCATTGCATCTGAAAGTAGAAACTCGCCCGATTACAACGGTATGTGTATTTTTTCCCTAGGCCATTCTGGTTAAGCGTTTGGAGCAGCAGAATTGCGAAAAATTTGTTCTCTTCTCAACAATTTCTTAGCTTCAAACTCCCATATCTCGCGAACGGATTGACCTAACCCAAAAATTCCTATTGCATCTGAAAGTAGAAACTCGCCCGATTACAACGGTATGTGTATTTTTTCCCTAGGCCATTCTGGTTAAGCGTTTGGAGCAACAGAATTGCGAAAAATTTTTTGCCTTCTCAACCATTTCTTGGCTTCAAACTCCCATATCTCGCGAACGGACTGACCTAACCCAAAAATTCCTATTGCATCTGAAAGTAGAAACTCGCCCGATTACAACGGTATGTGTACTTTTTCCCTATGCCATTCTGGTTAAGCGTTTGGAGCAGCTGAATTGCGAAAAATTTGTTGTCTTCTCAACCATTTCTTAGCTTCGAACTCCCATATCTCGCGAACGGATTGACATAAACCAAAAATTTCCATTGCATCTGAAAGTAGAAACTCGCCCGATTACAACGGTATGTGTATTTTTTCCCTAGGCCATTCTGGTTAAGCGTTTGGAGCAGCAGAATTGCGAAAAATTTGTTCTCTTCTCAACAATTTCTTAGCTTCAAACTCCCATATCTCGCGAACGGATTGACCTAACCCAAAAATTCCTATTGCATCTGAAAGTAGAAACTCGCCCGATTACAACGGTATGTGTACTTTTTCCCTATGCCATTCTGGTTAAGCGTTTGGAGCAGCAGAATTGCGAAAAATTTTTTGCGTTCTCAACCATTTCTTGGCTTCAAACTCCCATATCTCGCGAACGGTTTGACCCAACCCAAGAATTCCTGTTGCGTCTGAAAGGAGAAACTCGCCCGATTACAACGGTATGTGTACTTTTTCCCTATGCCATTCCGGTTAAGCGTTTGGAGCAGCAGAATTGCGAAAAATTTGTTCTCTTCTCAACCATTTCTTAGCTTCAAACTCCCATATCTCGCGAACGGATTGACCTAACCCAAAAATTCCTATTGCATCTGAAAGTAGAAACTCGCCCGATTACAACGGTATGTGCATTTTTTCCCTAGGCCATTCTGGTTAAGCGTTTGGAGCAGCAGAATTGCGAAAAATTTGTTGCCTTCTCAACCATTTCTTGGCTTCAAACTCCCATATCTCGCGAACGGACTGACCTAACCCAAAAATTCCTATTGCATCTGAAAGTAGAAACTCGCCCGATTACAACGGTATGTGTAGTTTTTCCCTATGCCATTCTGGTTAAGCGTTTGGAGCAGCTGAATTGCGAAAAATTTGTTGTCTTCTCAACCATTTCTTAGCTTCGAACTCCCATATCTCGCGAACGGATTGACATAAACCAAAAATTTCCATTGCATCTGAAAGTAGAAACTCGCCCGATTACAACGGTATGTGTATTTTTTCCCTAGGCCATTCTGGTTAAGCGTTTGGAGCAGCAGAATTGCGAAAAATTTGTTCTCTTCTCAACAATTTCTTAGCTTCAAACTCCCATATCTCGCGAACGGATTGACCTAACCCAAAAATTCCTATTGCATCTGAAAGTAGAAACTCGCCCGATTACAACGGTATGTGTACTTTTTCCCTATGCCATTCTGGTTAAGCGTTTGGAGCAGCAGAATTGCGAAAAATTTTTTGCGTTCTCAACCATTTCTTGGCTTCAAACTCCCATATCTCGCGAACGGTTTGACCCAACCCAAGAATTCCTGTTGCGTCTGAAAGTAGAAACTCGCCCGATTACAACGGTATGTGTACTTTTTCCCTATGCCATTCCGGTTAAGCGTTTGGAGCAGCAGAATTGCGAAAAATTTGTTCTCTTCTCAACCATTTCTTAGCTTCAAACTCCCATATCTCGCGAACGGATTGACCTAACCCAAAAATTCCTATTGCATCTGAAAGTAGAAACTCGCCCGATTACAACGGTATGTGCATTTTTTCCCTAGGCCATTCTGGTTAAGCGTTTGGAGCAGCAGAATTGCGAAAAATTTGTTGTCTTCTCAACCATTTCTTAGCTTCAAGCTCCCATATCTCGCGAACGGATTGACCTAACCCACAAATTCCTATTGCATCTGAAAGTAGAAACTCGCCCGATTACAACGGTATGTGCATTTTTTCCCTAGGCCATTCTGGTTAAGCGCTTGGAGCAGCAGAAGTGCGAAAAATGTTGTAACTTCTCAACCATTTCTTTGCTTCAAACTCCCATATCTCGCGAACGGATTGACCTAACCCAAAAATTCCTATTGCATCTGAAAGTAGAAACTCGCCCGATTACAGGGGTATGTGCATTTTTTCCCTAGGCCATTCTGGTTAAGCGTTTGGTGCAGCAGAATTGCGAAAATTTGTTCTCCTCTCAAACATTTCTTAGCTTCAAACTCCCACATCTCGCGAACGGATTGACCTAACCCAAAAATTCCCATTGCATCTGAAAGCAGAAGCTACCCCTATTACAACGGTATGTGTATTTTTTCCCTAGCCCATTCTGGTTAATCGTTTGGAGCAGCAGAATTGCGAAAAATTTTATGCGTTCACAACCATTTCTTGGCTTCAACCTCCAATATCTCGCGAACGGATTGACCCAACCCAAAAATTCCTGTTGCGTCTGAAAGTAGAAACTCGCCCGATTACAACGGTAGGTGTATTTTTTCCTTAGGCCAATCTGGTTAAGCGATTGGAGCAGCAGAAGTGCGAAAAATTTGTTGTCTTGTCGACCATTTCTTAGCTTCAAACTCCCATATCGCGCGAACGGATTGACCTAACCCAAAAATTCCTATTGCATCTGAAAGTAGAAACTTGCCCGATTACAACGGTATGTGCATTTTTTCCCTAGGCTATTCTGGTTAAGCGTTTGGAGCAGCAGAATTGCGAAAAATTTATTCTCTTCTCAACCATTTCTTCGCTTCAAACTCCCATATCTTGCGAACGGATTGACCTAACCCAAAAATTCCTGTTGCATCTGAAAGTAGAAACTCGCCCGATTGCAACGGTATGGGTATTTTTTCCCTAGGTCATTCTGGTTAAGCGTTTGGAGCAGCAGAATTGCGAAAAATTTTTTGCGTTCTCAACCATTTCTTGGCTTCAACCTCCCATATCTCGCGAACGGATTGACCTAACCCAAAAATTCCTATTGCATCTGAAAGTAGAAAGCCGCCCGATTACAACGGTATGTACATTTTTTCCCTAGGCCATTCTGGTTAAGCGTTTGGAGCAGCAGAATTGCGAAAAATTTGTTCTCTTCTCACCAATTTCTTAGCTTCAAACTCCCATATCTCGCGAAGGGATTGACCTAACCCAAAAATTCCTGTTGCGTCTGAAACTAGAAACTCGCCCGATTACAACGGTAGGTGTATTTTTTCCCTATGCCATTCTGGTTAAGCGTTTGGAGCAGCAGAATTGCGAAAAATTTTTTGCGTTCTCAACCATTTTTTGGCTTCAAACTCCCATATCTCGCGAACGGATTGACCCAACCCAAAAATTCCTGTTGCGTCTGAAAGTAGAAACTCGACCGATTGCAACGGTATGTGTACTTTTTCCCTAGGCCATTCTGGTTAAGCGTTTGGAGCAGCAGAATTGCGAAAAATTTATTCTCTTCTCAACCATTTCTTAGCTTCAAACTCCCATATCTTGCGAACGGATTGACCTAACCCAAAAATTCCTGTTGCATCTGAAAGTAGAAACTCGCCCGATTGCAACGGTATGGGTATTTTTTCCCTAGGCCATTCTGGTTAAGCGTTTGGAGCAGCAGAATTGCGAAAAATTTTTTGCGTTCTCAACCATTTCTTGGCTTCAACCTCCCATATCTCGCGAACGGATTGATCCAACCCAAAAATTCCTATTGCATCTGAAAGTAGAAACTCGCTCGATTACAACGGTATGTGTATTTTTTCCCTAGGCCAATCTGGTTAAGCGTTTGGAGCAACAGAATTGCGAAAAATTTGTTGTCTTCTCAACCATTTCTTAGCTTCAAACTCCCATATCTCGCGAAGGGATTTACCGAACCCAAAAATTCCTGTTGCGTCTGAAACTAGAAACTCGCCCGATTACAACGGTAGGTGTATTTTTTCCCTAGGCCATTCTGGTTAAGCGTTTAGTGCAGCAGAATTGCGAAAATTTGTTCTCTTCTCAACCATTTCTTAGCTTCAAACTCCCACATCTCGCGAACGGATTGACCTAACCCAAAAATTCCCATTGCATCTGAAAGCTGAAGCTACCCCTATTACAACGGTATGTGTATTTTTTCCCTAGGCCATTCTGGTTAATCGTTTGGAGCAGCAGAATTGCGAAAAATTGTATGCGTTCACAACCATTTTTTGGCTTCAACCTCCAATATCTCGCGAACGGATTGACCCAACCCAAAAATTCCTGTTACGTCTGAAAGTAGAAACTCGCCCGATTACAACGGTAGGTGTATTTTTTCCCTAGGCCAATCTGGTTAAGCGATTGGAGCAGCAGAAGTGCGAAAAATTTGTTGTCTTGTCGACCATTTCTTAGCTTCAAACTCCCATATCGCGCGAACGGATTGACCTAACCCAAAAATTCCTATTGCATCTGAAAGTAGAAACTTGCCCGATTACAACGGTATGTGCATTTTTTCCCTAGGCCATTCTGGTTAAGCGTTTGGAGCAGCAGAATTGCGAAAAATTTATTCTCTTCTCAACCATTTCTTAGCTTCAAACTCCCATATCTTGCGAACAGATTGACCTAACCCAAAAATTCCTATTGCATCTGAAAGTAGAAACTCGCCCGATTGCAACGGTATGGGTATTTTTTCCCTAGGCCATTCTGGTTAAGCGTTTGGAGCAGCAGAATTGCGAAAAATTTTTTGCGTTCTCAACCATTTCTTGGCTTCAACCTCCCATATCTCGCGAACGGATTGACCTAACCCAAAAATTCCTATTGCATCTGAAAGTAGAAACTCGCTCGATTACAACGGTATGTGTATTTTTTCCCTAGGCCAATCGGGTTAAGCGTTTGGAGCAACAGAATTGCGAAAAATTTGTTGTCTTCTCAACCATTTCTTAGCTTCAAACTCCCATATCTCGCGAACGGATTGACCTAACCCAAAAATTCCTATTGCATCTGAAAGTAGAAACTCGCCCGATTGCAACGGTATGCGTATTTTTTCCCTAGGCCATTCTGGTTAAGCGATTGGAACCGCAGAAGTGCGAAAAATTTGTTGCCTTCTCAAACATTTCTTGGCTTCAAACTCCCATATCTCGCGAACGGATTGACCTAACCCAAAAATTCCTATTGCATCTGAAAGTAGAAACTCGCCCGATTACAACCGTAGGTGTATTTTTTCCCTATGGCATTCTGGTTAAGCGTTTGGAGCAGCAGAATTGCGAAAAATTTGTTGTCTTCTCAACCATTTCTTAGCTTCAAACTCCCATATCTCGCGAACGGATTGTCCTATCCCAAAAATTCCTATTGCGTCTGAAAGTAGAAACTCGCCCGATTACAACGGTAAGTGTATTTTCTCCGTATGCCATTCTGGTTAAGGGATTGGAGCAGCAGAATTGCGAAAAATTTGTTGTCTTTCAACCATTTCTTAGCTTCAAACTCCCATATCTCGCGAACGGATTGACCTAACCCAAAAATTCCTGTTGCACCTGAAAGTAGAAACTCGCCCGATTACAACGGTAGGTGCATTTTTTCCCTAGGCCATTCTGGTTAAGCGTTTGGAGCAGCAGAATTGAGAAAAATGTTATGCGTTCACAACCATTTCTTGGCTTCAACCTCCCATATCTCGCGAACGGATTGACCCAAACCAAAAATTCCTGTTGCGTCTGAAAGTAGAAACTCGCCCGATTACAACCGTAGGTGTATTTTTTCCCTATGCCATTCTGGTTAAGCGTTTGGAGCAGCAGAATTGCGAAAAATTTGTTGTCTCCTCAACCATTTCTTAGCTTCAAACTCCCATATCTCGCGAACGGATTGACCTAACCCACATATTCCTATTGCCTCTGAAAGTAGAAACTCGCCCGATTAAAACGGTATGCGTATTTTTTCCCTAGGCCAATCTGGTTAAGCGATTGGAGCAGCAGAAGTGCGAAAAATTTGTTGTCTTGTCGACCATTTCTTAGCTTCAAACTCCCATATTTCGCGAACGGATTGACCTAACCCAAAAATTCCTATTGCATCTGAAAGTAGAAACTCGCCCGATTACAACGGTAGGTGTATTTTTTCCCTATGGCATTCTGGTTAAGCGTTTGGAGCAGCAGAATTGCGAAAAATTTGTTGTCTTCTCAACCATTTCTTAGCTTCAAACTCCCATATCTCGCGAACGGATTGTCCTATCCCAAAAATTCCTATTGCGTCTGAAAGTAGAAACTCGCCCGATTACAACGGTAAGTGTATTTTCTCCGTATGCCATTCTGGTTAAGGGATTGGAGCAGCAGAATTGCGAAAAATTTGTTGTCTTTCAACCATTTCTTAGCTTCAAACTCCCATATCTCGCGAACGGATTGACCTAACCCAAAAATTCCTATTGCACCTGAAAGTAGAAACTCGCCCGATTACAACGGTAGGTGCATTTTGGCCCTAGGCAATAGTAGTTATTGGTTTCGAGTATCAGACTTGCGAAAATATAGATGGTTTCTCAACCATTCCTTAACTTCAAACTCCCACATCTCGCGAACGGATTGACGAACTCGAGATATTCCAGTTGCATCTGAAACTAGAAACTCGCCCGATTACAATGGTGTGTGAACTTTTCCCCTATGACATTCCAGTTATTGGTTTCGAGTATCAGACTTGCGAAAATTTTGACGGTTTCACAACCATTCCTTAACTTCAGACTCCCATATCTCCTTAACGGATTGACGAACTCGAGAAATTCCGGTTGCATCTGAAAGCAGAATGTCGCCCGATTACAACGGTATGTGTATTTTGGCCCTAGGCAATAGTAGTTATTGGTTTCGAGTATCAGACTTGCGAAAATATAGATGGTTTCTCAACCATTCCTTAACTTCAAACTCCCACATCTCGCGAACGGATTGACGAACTCGAGATATTCCAGTTGCATCTGAAAGTAGAAACTCGCCCGATTACAATGGTGTGTGAACTTTTCCCCTAGGCCATTCCAGTTATTGGTTTCGAGTATCAGACTTGCGAACATTTTGATGGTTTCTCAACCATTCCTTAAATTCAAACGCCCATATCTCGCGAACGGATTGATGAACTCGAGAAATAACTGTTGCACCTGTAAGTAGAAACTCGCCCGATTACAATGGTGTGTGTTCTTTTCCCCTGGTCCATTCCAGTTATTCGTTTCTAGCATCAGAATTGCGAAAGTTTTGATGGTTTCTCAACCATCCCTTAACTCCAAACTCCGATATTTCGCGAACGGTTTGACGAATCCGAAAAATTTCTGTTGCATCTGAAAGTAGAAACTCTCCCGATTACAAAGGTATGTGTTCTTTTTCCCTAGGCCGTTCCAGTTATTCGTTTCTAGCATCAGAATTGCGAAAATTTTGATGGTCTCTCAATCGTCTCTTAACTCCAAAGTCCCATATCTCGCGAACGGATTGACGAACTCGAGGAATTCCTGTTGCGTCTGAAAGTAGAAACGCGCCCGATTGCAACTGTATGTGTTCTTTTCCCCTAGGCCATTCCAGTTATTCGTTTCTAGCATCAGAATTGCGAAAATTTTGATGGTTTCTCCACCGTCTCTTAACTCCAAACTCCCATATCTCGCGAACGGATTGACGAACTCGAGAAATGCCTGCTGCATCTGAAAGTAGAAACTCGCCCGATTACAACGGTATGTGTATTTTTCCCCTAGGTCTTTGTAGATATTGGTTTCGAGTATCAGACTTGTGAAAATTTTGATGCTTTCTCAACCACTCCTTAACTTCAAACTCCCACATCTCGCAAACGGATTGACGAACTGGAGAAGTTCCTGTAGCATCTAAGAGTAGCAACTCGCCCGATTACAACGGTGTGTGTGCTTTTCCCCTAGGCCATTGTAGTTATTGGTTTCGAGTATCAGACTTGCGAAAATTTTGATGGTTTCACAACCGTTCCTTAACTTCAAACTCCCATATCTCGCGAACGGATTGACGAACTCGAGTAATTCCTGTTGCATCTGAAAGCAGAAACTCGCCCGATTACAATGGTATGTGTATTTTTGCCCCAGGCAATAGTAGTTATTGGTTTCGAGTATCAGACTTGCGAAAATTTTGACGGTATCTCCACCATTACTTAACTTCGAACTCCCATATCTCGCGAACGGATTGACGAACTCGAGATATTCCTGTTGCATCTGAATGTAGAAACTCGTCCGATTGCAACGGTATGTTTTCTTTTCCCGTAGGCCATTCCAGTTATTCGTTTCTAGCATCAGAATTGCGAAAATTTTGATGGTCTCTCAACCGTCTCTTAACTCCAAACTCCCATATCTCGCGAACGGATTGACGAACTCGGGAAATTCCTGTTGCATCTGAAAGTAGAAACTCGCCCGATTGCAACGGTGTGTGTGCTTTTCCCCTAGGCCATTGTAGTTATTGGTTTCGAGTATCAGACTTGCGAAAATTTTGATGGTTTCTCAACCATTCCTTAACTTCAAACTCCCACATCTCGCGAACGGATTGACGAACTGGAGAAATTCCTGCTGCATCTGAAAGTAGAAACTCGACCGATTACAACAGTGTGTGTGCTTTTCCCCTAGTCCATTCCAGTTATTCGTTTCTAGCATCAGAATTTTGATGGTTTCTCAACCATCTCTTAACTTCAAACTCCCATATCTCGCGAACGGATTGACGAACGAGAGAAATTCCTGCTGAATCTTAAAGCAGAAAGTCGCCCGATTACAACGGTATGCGTATTTTTCACCTAGGCCATTGTAGTTGCTGGTTTCGAGTATCAGACTTGCGAAAATTTTGATGGTTTCTCAACCATTCATTAACTTCAAACTCCCATATCTCGCGAACCTGATTGACGTACTCGAGAATTTCCTGTTGCATCCGAAAGTAGAAACTCGCCCGATTACAATGGTGTGTGTGCCTTTCCCCTAGGCCATTCCAGTTATAGGTTTCGAGTATCAGACCAGCGAAAATTTTGTCGGTTTCTCAACAATTACTTAACTTCGAACTCCCATATCTCGCGATCGGATAGACGAACTCGAGAAATTCCTGTTGCATCTGAAAGTTGAAACTCGCCCGATTACAATGGTGTGAGTGCTTTTCCCTAGGCCATTCCAGTTATAGGTTTCGAGTATCAGACCAGCGAAAATTTTGATGGTTTCTCAACCATTCCTTAACTTCAAACTCCCATATCTCGCGAGCGGATTGATGAATCCGAAAAATTCCTGTTGCATCTGAAAGTAGAAACTAGCCCGATTGCAACGGTATGTTTTCTTTTCCCCTAGGCCATTCCAGTTATTCGTTTCTAGCATCAGAATTGCAAAAATTTTGATGGTTTATCAACCGTCTTTTATCTCCAAACTCCCATATCTCGCAAACGGATTGACGAACTCGAGAAATTCCTGTTGCATCTGAAAGTAGAAACTCGCCCGATTGCAACGGTATGTATTCCTTTCCCCTAGGCCATTCCAGTTATTCGTTTCTAGCATCAGAAATGCTAAAATTTTGATGGTTTCTCAACCGTCTCTTAACTCCAAACTCCCATATCTCGCGAACGGATTGACGAACTCGAGAAATTCCTGTTGCATCTGAAAGTAGAAACTCTCCCGATTACAATGGTGTGTTTACTTTTCCCCTGGAACCATTCCAGTCATTGGTTTCAAGTATCAGACTTGCGAAAATTTTTATGGTTTCTCAACCATTCCTTAATTTCAAACTCCCATATCCCGCAAACGGATTGACGAACTCGAGAAATTCCTGTTGCATCTGAAAGCAGAAACTCGCCCGATTACAACGGTATGTGTATTTTTGCCCTAGGCCATAGTAGTTATTGGTTTCGAGTATCAGACTTGCGAAAATATTGATGGTTTCGCAACCATTCCTTAACTGCAAACTCCCATATATCGCGAACGGATTGACGAACCCGAGATATTCCTGTTGCGTCTGAAAGTAGAAACTCGCCCGATTACAATGGTGTGTGTACTTTTCCCTTAGGCCATTCCAGTTATTGGTTTCGAGAATCAGACTTGCGAAAATTTTGATGGTTTCTCAACCATTCCTTAACTTCTAACTCCCATATCTCGCGAACGGATTGACGAACTCGAGAAATTCCTGTTGTATCTGAAAGTAGAAACTCGCCCGATTGCAACGGTGTGTGTGCTTTTCCCCTAGGCCATTGTAGTTATTGGTTTCGAGTATCAGACTTGCGAAAATTTTGATGGTTTCTCAACCATTCCTTAACTTCAAACTCCCACATCTCGCGAACGGATTGACGAACTGGAGAAATTCCTGCTGCATCTGAAAGTAGAAACTCGACCGATTACAACAGTGTGTGTGCTTTTCCCCTAGTCCATTCCAGTTATTCGTTTCTAGCATCAGAATTTTGATGGTTTCTCAACCATCTCTTAACTTCAAACTCCCATATCTCGCGAACGGATTGACGAACGAGAGAAATTCCTGCTGAATCTTAAAGCAGAAAGTCGCCCGATTACAACGGTATGCGTATTTTTCACCTAGGCCATTGTAGTTGCTGGTTTCGAGTATCAGACTTGCGAAAATTTTGATGGTTTCTCAACCATTCATTAACTTCAAACTCCCATATCTCGCGAACCTGATTGACGTACTCGAGAATTTCCTGTTGCATCCGAAAGTAGAAACTCGCCCGATTACAATGGTGTGTGTGCCTTTCCCCTAGGCCATTCCAGTTATAGGTTTCGAGTATCAGACCAGCGAAAATTTTGTCGGTTTCTCAACAATTACTTAACTTCGAACTCCCATATCTCGCGATCGGATAGACGAACTCGAGAAATTCCTGTTGCATCTGAAAGTTGAAACTCGCCCGATTACAATGGTGTGAGTGCTTTTCCCTAGGCCATTCCAGTTATAGGTTTCGAGTATCAGACCAGCGAAAATTTTGATGGTTTCTCAACCATTCCTTAACTTCAAACTCCCATATCTCGCGAGCGGATTGATGAATCCGAAAAATTCCTGTTGCATCTGAAAGTAGAAACTAGCCCGATTGCAACGGTATGTTTTCTTTTCCCCTAGGCCATTCCAGTTATTCGTTTCTAGCATCAGAATTGCAAAAATTTTGATGGTTTATCAACCGTCTTTTATCTCCAAACTCCCATATCTCGCAAACGGATTGACGAACTCGAGAAATTCCTGTTGCATCTGAAAGTAGAAACTCGCCCGATTGCAACGGTATGTATTCCTTTCCCCTAGGCCATTCCAGTTATTCGTTTCTAGCATCAGAAATGCTAAAATTTTGATGGTTTCTCAACCGTCTCTTAACTCCAAACTCCCATATCTCGCGAACGGATTGACGAACTCGAGAAATTCCTGTTGCATCTGAAAGTAGAAACTCTCCCGATTACAATGGTGTGTTTACTTTTCCCCTGGAACCATTCCAGTCATTGGTTTCAAGTATCAGACTTGCGAAAATTTTTATGGTTTCTCAACCATTCCTTAATTTCAAACTCCCATATCCCGCAAACGGATTGACGACCTCGAGAAATTCCTGTTGCATCTGAAAGCAGAAACTCGCCCGATTACAACGGTATGTGTATTTTTGCCCTAGGCCATAGTAGTTATTGGTTTCGAGTATCAGACTTGCGAAAATATTGATGGTTTCGCAACCATTCCTTAACTGCAAACTCCCATATCTCGCGAACGGATTGACGAACCCGAGATATTCCTGTTGCGTCTGAAAGTAGAAACTCGCCCGATTACAATGGTGTGTGTACTTTTCCCTTAGGCCATTCCAGTTATTGGTTTCGAGAATCAGACTTGCGAAAATTTTGATGGTTTCTCAACCATTCCTTAACTTCTAACTCCCATATCTCGCGAACGGATTGACGAACTCGAGAAATTCCTGTTGTATCTGAAAGTAGAAACTCGCCCGATTACAATGGTGTGTGTACTTTTCCCCTGGAACCATTCCAGTCATTGGTTTCGAGTATCAGACTTGCGAACATTTTGACGGTTTCTCAACCATTCCTTAATGTCAAACTCCCATATCCCGCAAACGGATTGACGAACTCGAGATATTCCTGTTGCATCTGAAAGTAGAAACTCGCCCGATTACAACGGTATATGTATTTTTGCCCTAGGTAATAGTAGTTATTGGTTTCGAGTATCAGACTTGCGAAAATTTTGATGGTTTCTCAACCATTCCTTAACTTCAAACTCCCATATCTCGCGAACGGATTGACGAACTGGAGAAATTCTTGTTGCATATGAAAGCAGATACTCGCCCGATTACTACGGTATGTGTATTTTTCTCCTAGGCCATTATAGTTATTGATTTCGAGTATCAGACTTGCGAAAATTTTCATGGTTTCTCAACCATTCCTTATCTTCAAACTCCCATATCTCGCGAACTGATTGACGAACTCGAGAAATTCCTGTTGCATCTGAAAGTAGAAACTCGCCCGATTACAATCGTGCGTGTGCTTTTCCCCTAGGCCATAGTGGTTATTGGTTTCGAGTATCAGACTTGCGATAATTTTGATGGTTTCTCAACCATTCCTTAACTTCAAACTCCCATATCTCGCGAACGGAATGACGAACTCGAGAAATTCCTGTTGCATCTGAAAGTAGAAGCTCGCCCGATTACAATGGTGTGTGTACTTTTCCCCTAGGCCATTCCAGTTATTCGTTTCTAGCATCAGAATTGCGAAAATTTTGATGGTTTCTCAACCATTCCTTAACTTTAAACTCCAAAATCTCGCGAACGGATTGACGAACTCGAGAAATTCCTGTTCCATCTGAAACAGATACACGCTCGATTATAACGGTATGTGTATTTTTCCCCTAGCCCATTGTACTTATTGGTTTCGAGTATCAGACTTGCGAAAATTTTGAAGGTTTCTCAACCATTCCTTAACTTCAAACTCCCATATCTCACGAACGGATTGACGAACTCGAGAAATTCCTGTTGCATCTGAAAGCAGAAACTCGCCCGATTACAACGGTGTGTGTATTTTTGCCCTAGGCCATAGTGGTTATTGGCTCGAGTATCAGACTTGCGATAATTTTGATGGTTTCTCAACCATTCCTTAACTTCAAACTCCCAAATCTCGCGAACGGATTGACGAACCCGAGATATTCCTGTTGCATCTGAAAGTAGAAACTCGCCCGATTACAATGGTGTGTGTACTTTTCCCTTAGGCCTTTCCAGTTATTGGTTCCGAGAATCAGACTTGCGAAAATTTTGATGGTTTCTCAACCATTTCTTAACTTCTAACTCCCATATCTCGCGAACGGATTGACGAACTCGAGAAATTCCCGTTGCATCTGAAAGTAGAAACTCGCCCGATTACAATGGTGTGTGTACTTTTCCCCTGGAACCATTCCAGTCATTGGTTTCGAGTATCAGACTTGCGAAAATTTTGATGGTTTCTCAACCATTCCTTAATGTCAAACTCCCATATCCCGCAAACGGATTGACGAACTCGAGAAGATCCTGTTGCACCTGAAAGTAGAAACTCGCCCGATTACAACGGTATAGATATTTTTGCCCTAGGTAATAGTAGTTATTGGTTTCGAGTATCAGACTTGCGAAAATTTTGATGGTTTCTCAACCATTCCTTAACTTCAAACTCCCATATCCCGCAAACGGATTGACGAACTCGAGATATTCCTGTTGCATCTGAAAGTAGAAACTCGCCCGATTACAACGGTATATGTATTTTTGCCCTAGGTAATAGTAGTTATTGGTTTCGGGTATCAGATTTGCGAAAATTTTGATGGTTTCTCAACCATTCCTTAACTTCAAACTCTCATATCTCGCGAACGGATTGACGAACTCGAGAAATTCCTGTTCCATCTGAAAGCAGATACTCGCTCGATTACAACGCTATGTGTATTTTTCCCCTAGGCCATTGTAGTTATTGGTTTCGTGTATCAGACTTGCGAAAATTTTGATGGTTTCTCAACCATTCTTTAACTTCAAACTCCCATATCTCGCGAACGGATTGACGAACTGGAGAAATTCTTGTTGCATATGAAAGCAGATACTCGCCCGATTACTACGGTATGTGTATTTTTCTCCTAGGCCATTATAGTTATTGATTTCGAGTATCAGACTTGCGAAAATTTTCATGGTTTCTCAACCATTCCTTATCTTCAAACTCCCATATCTCGCGAACTGATTGACGAACTCGAGAAATTCCTGTTGAATCTGAAAGTAGAAACTCGCCCGATTACAATCGTGCGTGTGCTTTTCCCCTAGGCCATAGTGGTTATTGGTACGAGTATCAGACTTGCGATAATTTTGATGGTTTCTCAACCATTCCTTAACTTCAAACTCCCAAATCTCGCGAACGGATTGACGAACTCGAGAAATTCCTGTTCCATCTGAAAGCAGATACTCGCTCGATTACAACGGTATGTGTATTTTTGCCCTAGGATATAGTAGTTATTGGTTTCGAGTATCAGACCAGCGAAAATTTTGATGGTATCTCAACCATTCCTTACCTTCAAACTCCCTTATCTCGCGAACGGATTGACGAACTCGAGAAATTCCTGTTGCATCTGAAAGCAGAATCTCGCCCGATTACAATGGTATGTGTATTTTTGTCCCAGGCCATACTAGTTATTGGTTTCGTGTATCAGACTTGCGGATATTTTGATGGTTTCTCAACCAGTCCTTAACTTCAAACTCCCATATCTCGCGAACGGATTGACGAACTCGAGTAATTTCTGTTGCATCTGAAAGTAGAAACTCGCCCGATTACAATGGTGTGTGTGCTTTTCCCCTAGGCCATTCCAGTTATTGGTTTCGAGTATCAGACCAGCCAAAATTTTGATGGTTTGTCAACCATATCGAAACTTCAAACTCCCATATCTCGCGAACGGAATGACGAACTCGAGAAATTCCTGTTGCATCTGAAAGCAGAAGCTCGCCCGATTACAATGGTGTGTGTACTTTTCCCTTAGGCCATTCCAGTTATTGGTTTCGAGAATCAGACTTGCGAAAATTTTGATGGTTTCTCAACCATTCCTTAACTTCTAACTCCCATATCTCGCGAACGGATTGACGAACTCGAGAAATTCCTGTTGTATCTGAAAGTAGAAACTCGCCCGATTACAATGGTATATGTATTTTTGCCCTAGGTAATAGTAGTTATTGGTTTCGAGTATCAGACTTGCGAAAATTTTGATGGTTTCTCAACCATTCCTTAACTTCAAACTCCCATATCTCGCGAACGGATTGACGAACTGGAGAAATTCTTGTTGCATATGAAAGCAGATACTCGCCCGATTACTACGGTATGTGTATTTTTCTCCTAGGCCATTATAGTTATTGATTTCGAGTATCAGACTTGCGAAAATTTTCATGGTTTCTCAACCATTCCTTAACTTCTAACTCCCATATCTCGCGAACGGATTGACGAACTCGAGAAATTCCTGTTGTATCTGAAAGTAGAAACTCGCCCGATTACAATGGTGTGTGTACTTTTCCCTTAGGCCATTCCAGTTATTGGTTTCGAGAATCAGACTTGCGAAAATTTTGATGGTTTCTCAACCATTCCTTAACTTCTAACTCCCATATCTCGCGAACGGATTGACGAACTCGAGAAATTCCTGTTGTATCTGAAAGTAGAAACTCGCCCGATTACAATGGTGTGTGTACTTTTCCCCTGGAACCATTCCAGTCATTGGTTTCGAGTATCAGACTTGCGAACATTTTGATGGTTTCTCAACCATTCCTTAATGTCAAACTCCCATATCCCGCAAACGGATTGACGAACTCGAGATATTCCTGTTGCATCTGAAAGTAGAAACTCGCCCGATTACAACGGTATATGTATTTTTGCCCTAGGTAATAGTAGTTATTGGTTTCGAGTATCAGACTTGCGAAAATTTTGATGGTTTCTCAACCATTCCTTAACTTCAAACTCCCATATCTCGCGAACGGATTGACGAACTGGAGAAATTCTTGTTGCATATGAAAGCAGATACTCGCCCGATTACTACGGTATGTGTATTTTTCTCCTAGGCCATTATAGTTATTGATTTCGAGTATCAGACTTGCGAAAATTTTCATGGTTTCTCAACCATTCCTTATCTTCAAACTCCCATATCTCGCGAACTGATTGACGAACTCGAGAAATTCCTGTTGCATCTGAAAGTAGAAACTCGCCCGATTACAATCGTGCGTGTGCTTTTCACCTAGGCCATAGTGGTTATTGGTTTCGAGTATCAGACTTGCGATAATTTTGATGGTTTCTCAACCATTCCTTAACTTCAAACTCCCATATCTCGCGAACGGAATGACGAACTCGAGAAATTCCTGTTGCATCTGAAAGTAGAAGCTCGCCCGATTACAATGGTGTGTGTACTTTTCCCCTAGGCCATTCCAGTTATTCGTTTCTAGCATCAGAATTGCGAAAATTTTGATGGTTTCTCAACCATTCCTTAACTTCAAAATCCCATATCTCGCGAACGGATGGACGAACTCGAGAAATTCCTGTTGCCTCTGAAGGTGGAAACTCGCCCGATTACAAAGGTATGTGTACTTTTCCCCTAGGCCATTCCAGTTATTGGTTTCGAGTATCAGACCAGCGAAAATTTATATGGTTTCTCAACCATTCCTTAATTTCAAACTCCCATATCTCGCGAACGGATTGACGAACTCGAGAAATTCCTGTTGCATCTGAAAGCAGAAACTCGCCCGATTACAACGGTGTGTGTATTTTTGCCCTAGGTAATAGTAGTTATTGGTTTCGAGTATCAGACTTGCGAAAATTTTGATGGTTTCTCAACCATTCCTTAACTTCAAACTCCCATATCTCGCGAACGGATTGACGAACTGGAGAAATTCTTGTTGCATATGAAAGCAGATACTCGCCCGATTACTACGGTATGTGTATTTTTCTCCTAGGCCATTATAGTTATTGATTTCGAGTATCAGACTTGCGAAAATTTTCATGGTTTCTCAACCATTCCTTAACTTCTAACTCCCATATCTCGCGAACGGATTGACGAACTCGAGAAATTCCTGTTGTATCTGAAAGTAGAAACTCGCCCGATTACAATGGTGTGTGTACTTTTCCCTTAGGCCATTCCAGTTATTGGTTTCGAGAATCAGACTTGCGAAAATTTTGATGGTTTCTCAACCATTCCTTAACTTCTAACTCCCATATCTCGCGAACGGATTGACGAACTCGAGAAATTCCTGTTGTATCTGAAAGTAGAAACTCGCCCGATTACAATGGTGTGTGTACTTTTCCCCTGGAACCATTCCAGTCATTGGTTTCGAGTATCAGACTTGCGAACATTTTGATGGTTTCTCAACCATTCCTTAATGTCAAACTCCCATATCCCGCAAACGGATTGACGAACTCGAGATATTCCTGTTGCATCTGAAAGTAGAAACTCGCCCGATTACAACGGTATATGTATTTTTGCCCTAGGTAATAGTAGTTATTGGTTTCGAGTATCAGACTTGCGAAAATTTTGATGGTTTCTCAACCATTCCTTAACTTCAAACTCCCATATCTCGCGAACGGATTGACGAACTGGAGAAATTCTTGTTGCATATGAAAGCAGATACTCGCCCGATTACTACGGTATGTGTATTTTTCTCCTAGGCCATTATAGTTATTGATTTCGAGTATCAGACTTGCGAAAATTTTCATGGTTTCTCAACCATTCCTTATCTTCAAACTCCCATATCTCGCGAACTGATTGACGAACTCGAGAAATTCCTGTTGCATCTGAAAGTAGAAACTCGCCCGATTACAATCGTGCGTGTGCTTTTCACCTAGGCCATAGTGGTTATTGGTTTCGAGTATCAGACTTGCGATAATTTTGATGGTTTCTCAACCATTCCTTAACTTCAAACTCCCATATCTCGCGAACGGAATGACGAACTCGAGAAATTCCTGTTGCATCTGAAAGTAGAAGCTCGCCCGATTACAATGGTGTGTGTACTTTTCCCCTAGGCCATTCCAGTTATTCGTTTCTAGCATCAGAATTGCGAAAATTTTGATGGTTTCTCAACCATTCCTTAACTTCAAAATCCCATATCTCGCGAACGGATGGACGAACTCGAGAAATTCCTGTTGCCTCTGAAGGTGGAAACTCGCCCGATTACAAAGGTATGTGTACTTTTCCCCTAGGCCATTCCAGTTATTGGTTTCGAGTATCAGACCAGCGAAAATTTATATGGTTTCTCAACCATTCCTTAATTTCAAACTCCCATATCTCGCGAACGGATTGACGAACTCGAGAAATTCCTGTTGCATCTGAAAGCAGAAACTCGCCCGATTACAACGGTGTGTGTATTTTTGCCCTAGGCCATAGGGGTTATTGGTTTCGAGAATCAGACTTGCGAAAATTTTGATGGTTTCTCAACCATTCCTTAACTTCTAACTCCCATATCTCGCGAACGGATTGACG
Source organism: Ptiloglossa arizonensis (assembly GCF_051014685.1). Lineage (NCBI taxonomy): Eukaryota > Metazoa > Arthropoda > Insecta > Hymenoptera > Colletidae > Ptiloglossa > Ptiloglossa arizonensis. The sequence goes on from NW_027478430.1 coordinate 536,526, forward strand.
AACTCGAGAAATTCCTGTTGTATCTGAAAGTAGAAACTCGCCCGATTGCAACGGTGTGTGTGCTTTTCCCCTAGGCCATTGTAGTTATTGGTTTCGAGTATCAGACTTGCGAAAATTTTGATGGTTTCTCAACCATTCCTTAACTTCAAACTCCCACATCTCGCGAACGGATTGACGAACTGGAGAAATTCCTGCTGCATCTGAAAGTAGAAACTCGACCGATTACAACAGTGTGTGTGCTTTTCCCCTAGTCCATTCCAGTTATTCGTTTCTAGCATCAGAATTTTGATGGTTTCTCAACCATCTCTTAACTTCAAACTCCCATATCTCGCGAACGGATTGACGAACGAGAGAAATTCCTGCTGAATCTTAAAGCAGAAAGTCGCCCGATTACAACGGTATGCGTATTTTTCACCTAGGCCATTGTAGTTGCTGGTTTCGAGTATCAGACTTGCGAAAATTTTGATGGTTTCTCAACCATTCATTAACTTCAAACTCCCATATCTCGCGAACCTGATTGACGTACTCGAGAATTTCCTGTTGCATCCGAAAGTAGAAACTCGCCCGATTACAATGGTGTGTGTGCCTTTCCCCTAGGCCATTCCAGTTATAGGTTTCGAGTATCAGACCAGCGAAAATTTTGTCGGTTTCTCAACAATTACTTAACTTCGAACTCCCATATCTCGCGATCGGATAGACGAACTCGAGAAATTCCTGTTGCATCTGAAAGTTGAAACTCGCCCGATTACAATGGTGTGAGTGCTTTTCCCTAGGCCATTCCAGTTATAGGTTTCGAGTATCAGACCAGCGAAAATTTTGATGGTTTCTCAACCATTCCTTAACTTCAAACTCCCATATCTCGCGAGCGGATTGATGAATCCGAAAAATTCCTGTTGCATCTGAAAGTAGAAACTAGCCCGATTGCAACGGTATGTTTTCTTTTCCCCTAGGCCATTCCAGTTATTCGTTTCTAGCATCAGAATTGCAAAAATTTTGATGGTTTATCAACCGTCTTTTATCTCCAAACTCCCATATCTCGCAAACGGATTGACGAACTCGAGAAATTCCTGTTGCATCTGAAAGTAGAAACTCGCCCGATTGCAACGGTATGTATTCCTTTCCCCTAGGCCATTCCAGTTATTCGTTTCTAGCATCAGAAATGCTAAAATTTTGATGGTTTCTCAACCGTCTCTTAACTCCAAACTCCCATATCTCGCGAACGGATTGACGAACTCGAGAAATTCCTGTTGCATCTGAAAGTAGAAACTCTCCCGATTACAATGGTGTGTTTACTTTTCCCCTGGAACCATTCCAGTCATTGGTTTCAAGTATCAGACTTGCGAAAATTTTTATGGTTTCTCAACCATTCCTTAATTTCAAACTCCCATATCCCGCAAACGGATTGACGAACTCGAGAAATTCCTGTTGCATCTGAAAGCAGAAACTCGCCCGATTACAACGGTATGTGTATTTTTGCCCTAGGCCATAGTAGTTATTGGTTTCGAGTATCAGACTTGCGAAAATATTGATGGTTTCGCAACCATTCCTTAACTGCAAACTCCCATATCTCGCGAACGGATTGACGAACCCGAGATATTCCTGTTGCGTCTGAAAGTAGAAACTCGCCCGATTACAATGGTGTGTGTACTTTTCCCTTAGGCCATTCCAGTTATTGGTTTCGAGAATCAGACTTGCGAAAATTTTGATGGTTTCTCAACCATTCCTTAACTTCTAACTCCCATATCTCGCGAACGGATTGACGAACTCGAGAAATTCCTGTTGTATCTGAAAGTAGAAACTCGCCCGATTACAATGGTGTGTGTACTTTTCCCCTGGAACCATTCCAGTCATTGGTTTCGAGTATCAGACTTGCGAACATTTTGACGGTTTCTCAACCATTCCTTAATGTCAAACTCCCATATCCCGCAAACGGATTGACGAACTCGAGATATTCCTGTTGCATCTGAAAGCAGAATCTCGCCCGATTACAATGGTATGTGTATTTTTGTCCCAGGCCATACTAGTTATTGGTTTCGTGTATCAGACTTGCGGATATTTTGATGGTTTCTCAACCAGTCCTTAACTTCAAACTCCCATATCTCGCGAACGGATTGACGAACTCGAGTAATTTCTGTTGCATCTGAAAGTAGAAACTCGCCCGATTACAATGGTGTGTGTGCTTTTCCCCTAGGCCATTCCAGTTATTGGTTTCGAGTATCAGACCAGCCAAAATTTTGATGGTTTGTCAACCATATCGAAACTTCAAACTCCCATATCTCGCGAACGGAATGACGAACTCGAGAAATTCCTGTTGCATCTGAAAGCAGAAGCTCGCCCGATTACAATGGTGTGTGTACTTTTCCCTTAGGCCATTCCAGTTATTGGTTTCGAGAATCAGACTTGCGAAAATTTTGATGGTTTCTCAACCATTCCTTAACTTCTAACTCCCATATCTCGCGAACGGATTGACGAACTCGAGAAATTCCTGTTGTATCTGAAAGTAGAAACTCGCCCGATTACAATGGTATATGTATTTTTGCCCTAGGTAATAGTAGTTATTGGTTTCGAGTATCAGACTTGCGAAAATTTTGATGGTTTCTCAACCATTCCTTAACTTCAAACTCCCATATCTCGCGAACGGATTGACGAACTGGAGAAATTCTTGTTGCATATGAAAGCAGATACTCGCCCGATTACTACGGTATGTGTATTTTTCTCCTAGGCCATTATAGTTATTGATTTCGAGTATCAGACATGCGAAAATTTTCATGGTTTCTCAACCATTCCTTAACTTCTAACTCCCATATCTCGCGAACGGATTGACGAACTCGAGAAATTCCTGTTGTATCTGAAAGTAGAAACTCGCCCGATTACAATGGTGTGTGTACTTTTCCCTTAGGCCATTCCAGTTATTGGTTTCGAGAATCAGACTTGCGAAAATTTTGATGGTTTCTCAACCATTCCTTAACTTCTAACTCCCATATCTCGCGAACGGATTGACGAACTCGAGAAATTCCTGTTGTATCTGAAAGTAGAAACTCGCCCGATTACAATGGTGTGTGTACTTTTCCCCTGGAACCATTCCAGTCATTGGTTTCGAGTATCAGACTTGCGAACATTTTGATGGTTTCTCAACCATTCCTTAATGTCAAACTCCCATATCCCGCAAACGGATTGACGAACTCGAGATATTCCTGTTGCATCTGAAAGTAGAAACTCGCCCGATTACAACGGTATATGTATTTTTGCCCTAGGTAATAGTAGTTATTGGTTTCGAGTATCAGACTTGCGAAAATTTTGATGGTTTCTCAACCATTCCTTAACTTCAAACTCCCATATCTCGCGAACGGATTGACGAACTGGAGAAATTCTTGTTGCATATGAAAGCAGATACTCGCCCGATTACTACGGTATGTGTATTTTTCTCCTAGGCCATTATAGTTATTGATTTCGAGTATCAGACTTGCGAAAATTTTCATGGTTTCTCAACCATTCCTTATCTTCAAACTCCCATATCTCGCGAACTGATTGACGAACTCGAGAAATTCCTGTTGCATCTGAAAGTAGAAACTCGCCCGATTACAATCGTGCGTGTGCTTTTCACCTAGGCCATAGTGGTTATTGGTTTCGAGTATCAGACTTGCGATAATTTTGATGGTTTCTCAACCATTCCTTAACTTCAAACTCCCATATCTCGCGAACGGAATGACGAACTCGAGAAATTCCTGTTGCATCTGAAAGTAGAAGCTCGCCCGATTACAATGGTGTGTGTACTTTTCCCCTAGGCCATTCCAGTTATTCGTTTCTAGCATCAGAATTGCGAAAATTTTGATGGTTTCTCAACCATTCCTTAACTTCAAAATCCCATATCTCGCGAACGGATGGACGAACTCGAGAAATTCCTGTTGCCTCTGAAGGTGGAAACTCGCCCGATTACAAAGGTATGTGTACTTTTCCCCTAGGCCATTCCAGTTATTGGTTTCGAGTATCAGACCAGCGAAAATTTATATGGTTTCTCAACCATTCCTTAATTTCAAACTCCCATATCTCGCGAACGGATTGACGAACTCGAGAAATTCCTGTTGCATCTGAAAGCAGAAACTCGCCCGATTACAACGGTGTGTGTATTTTTGCCCTAGGCCATAGTGGTTATTGGTTTCGAGAATCAGACTTGCGAAAATTTTGATGGTTTCTCAACCATTCCTTAACTTCTAACTCCCATATCTCGCGAACGGATTGACGAACTCGAGAAATTCCTGTTGTATCTGAAAGTAGAAACTCGCCCGATTGCAACGGTGTGTGTGCTTTTCCCCTAGGCCATTGTAGTTATTGGTTTCGAGTATCAGACTTGCGAAAATTTTGATGGTTTCTCAACCATTCCTTAACTTCAAACTCCCACATCTCGCGAACGGATTGACGAACTGGAGAAATTCCTGCTGCATCTGAAAGTAGAAACTCGACCGATTACAACAGTGTGTGTGCTTTTCCCCTAGTCCATTCCAGTTATTCGTTTCTAGCATCAGAATTTTGATGGTTTCTCAACCATCTCTTAACTTCAAACTCCCATATCTCGCGAACGGATTGACGAACGAGAGAAATTCCTGCTGAATCTTAAAGCAGAAAGTCGCCCGATTACAACGGTATGCGTATTTTTCACCTAGGCCATTGTAGTTGCTGGTTTCGAGTATCAGACTTGCGAAAATTTTGATGGTTTCTCAACCATTCATTAACTTCAAACTCCCATATCTCGCGAACCTGATTGACGTACTCGAGAATTTCCTGTTGCATCCGAAAGTAGAAACTCGCCCGATTACAATGGTGTGTGTGCCTTTCCCCTAGGCCATTCCAGTTATAGGTTTCGAGTATCAGACCAGCGAAAATTTTGTCGGTTTCTCAACAATTACTTAACTTCGAACTCCCATATCTCGCGATCGGATAGACGAACTCGAGAAATTCCTGTTGCATCTGAAAGTTGAAACTCGCCCGATTACAATGGTGTGAGTGCTTTTCCCTAGGCCATAGTAGTTATTGGTTTCGAGTATCAGACTTGCGAAAATATTGATGGTTTCGCAACCATTCCTTAACTGCAAACTCCCATATCTCGCGAACGGATTGACGAACCCGAGATATTCCTGTTGCGTCTGAAAGTAGAAACTCGCCCGATTACAATGGTGTGTGTACTTTTCCCTTAGGCCATTCCAGTTATTGGTTTCGAGAATCAGACTTGCGAAAATTTTGATGGTTTCTCAACCATTCCTTAACTTCTAACTCCCATATCTCGCGAACGGATTGACGAACTCGAGAAATTCCTGTTGTATCTGAAAGTAGAAACTCGCCCGATTACAACAGTGTGTGTGCTTTTCCCCTAGTCCATTCCAGTTATTCGTTTCTAGCATCAGAATTTTGATGGTTTCTCAACCATCTCTTAACTTCAAACTCCCATATCTCGCGAACGGATTGACGAACGAGAGAAATTCCTGCTGAATCTTAAAGCAGAAAGTCGCCCGATTACAACGGTATGCGTATTTTTCACCTAGGCCATTGTAGTTGCTGGTTTCGAGTATCAGACTTGCGAAAATTTTGATGGTTTCTCAACCATTCATTAACTTCAAACTCCCATATCTCGCGAACCTGATTGACGTACTCGAGAATTTCCTGTTGCATCCGAAAGTAGAAACTCGCCCGATTACAATGGTGTGTGTGCCTTTCCCCTAGGCCATTCCAGTTATAGGTTTCGAGTATCAGACCAGCGAAAATTTTGTCGGTTTCTCAACAATTACTTAACTTCGAACTCCCATATCTCGCGATCGGATAGACGAACTCGAGAAATTCCTGTTGCATCTGAAAGTTGAAACTCGCCCGATTACAATGGTGTGAGTGCTTTTCCCTAGGCCATTCCAGTTATAGGTTTCGAGTATCAGACCAGCGAAAATTTTGATGGTTTCTCAACCATTCCTTAACTTCAAACTCCCATATCTCGCGAGCGGATTGATGAATCCGAAAAATTCCTGTTGCATCTGAAAGTAGAAACTAGCCCGATTGCAACGGTATGTTTTCTTTTCCCCTAGGCCATTCCAGTTATTCGTTTCTAGCATCAGAATTGCAAAAATTTTGATGGTTTATCAACCGTCTTTTATCTCCAAACTCCCATATCTCGCAAACGGATTGACGAACTCGAGAAATTCCTGTTGCATCTGAAAGTAGAAACTCGCCCGATTGCAACGGTATGTATTCCTTTCCCCTAGGCCATTCCAGTTATTCGTTTCTAGCATCAGAAATGCTAAAATTTTGATGGTTTCTCAACCGTCTCTTAACTCCAAACTCCCATATCTCGCGAACGGATTGACGAACTCGAGAAATTCCTGTTGCATCTGAAAGTAGAAACTCTCCCGATTACAATGGTGTGTTTACTTTTCCCCTGGAACCATTCCAGTCATTGGTTTCAAGTATCAGACTTGCGAAAATTTTTATGGTTTCTCAACCATTCCTTAATTTCAAACTCCCATATCCCGCAAACGGATTGACGAACTCGAGAAATTCCTGTTGCATCTGAAAGCAGAAACTCGCCCGATTACAACGGTATGTGTATTTTTGCCCTAGGCCATAGTAGTTATTGGTTTCGAGTATCAGACTTGCGAAAATATTGATGGTTTCGCAACCATTCCTTAACTGCAAACTCCCATATCTCGCGAACGGATTGACGAACCCGAGATATTCCTGTTGCGTCTGAAAGTAGAAACTCGCCCGATTACAATGGTGTGTGTACTTTTCCCTTAGGCCATTCCAGTTATTGGTTTCGAGAATCAGACTTGCGAAAATTTTGATGGTTTCTCAACCATTCCTTAACTTCTAACTCCCATATCTCGCGAACGGATTGACGAACTCGAGAAATTCCTGTTGTATCTGAAAGTAGAAACTCGCCCGATTACAATGGTGTGTGTACTTTTCCCCTGGAACCATTCCAGTCATTGGTTTCGAGTATCAGACTTGCGAACATTTTGACGGTTTCTCAACCATTCCTTAATGTCAAACTCCCATATCCCGCAAACGGATTGACGAACTCGAGATATTCCTGTTGCATCTGAAAGTAGAAACTCGCCCGATTACAACGGTATACGTATTTTTGCCCTAGGTAATAGTAGTTATTGGTTTCGAGTATCAGACTTGCGAAAATTTTGATGGTTTCTCAACCATTCCTTAACTTCAAACTCCCATATCTCGCGAACGGATTGACGAACTGGAGAAATTCTTGTTGCATATGAAAGCAGATACTCGCCCGATTACTACGGTATGTGTATTTTTCTCCTAGGCCATTATAGTTATTGATTTCGAGTATCAGACTTGCGAAAATTTTCATGGTTTCTCAACCATTCCTTATCTTCAAACTCCCATATCTCGCGAACTGATTGACGAACTCGAGAAATTCCTGTTGCATCTGAAAGTAGAAACTCGCCCGATTACAATCGTGCGTGTGCTTTTCCCCTAGGCCATAGTGGTTATTGGTTTCGAGTATCAGACTTGCGATAATTTTGATGGTTTCTCAACCATTCCTTAACTTCAAACTCCCATATCTCGCGAACGGAATGACGAACTCGAGAAATTCCTGTTGCATCTGAAAGTAGAAGCTCGCCCGATTACAATGGTGTGTGTACTTTTCCCCTAGGCCATTCCAGTTATTCGTTTCTAGCATCAGAATTGCGAAAATTTTGATGGTTTCTCAACCATTCCTTAACTTCAAACTCCAAAATCTCGCGAACGGATTGACGAACTCGAGAAATTCCTGTTCCATCTGAAACAGATACACGCTCGATTATAACGGTATGTGTATTTTTCCCCTAGCCCATTGTACTTATTGGTTTCGAGTATCAGACATGCGAAAATTTTGAAGGTTTCTCAACCATTCCTTAACTTCAAACTCCCATATCTCACGAACGGATTGACGAACTCGAGAAATTCCTGTTGCATCTGAAAGCAGAAACTCGCCCGATTACAACGGTGTGTGTATTTTTGCCCTAGGCCATAGTGGTTATTGGCTCGAGTATCAGACTTGCGATAATTTTGATGGTTTCTCAACCATTCCTTAACTTCAAACTCCCAAATCTCGCGAACGGATTGACGAACCCGAGATATTCCTGTTGCATCTGAAAGTAGAAACTCGCCCGATTACAATGGTGTGTGTACTTTTCCCTTAGGCCTTTCCAGTTATTGGTTCCGAGAATCAGACTTGCGAAAATTTTGATGGTTTCTCAACCATTTCTTAACTTCTAACTCCCATATCTCGCGAACGGATTGACGAACTCGAGAAATTCCCGTTGCATCTGAAAGTAGAAACTCGCCCGATTACAATGGTGTGTGTACTTTTCCCCTGGAACCATTCCAGTCATTGGTTTCGAGTATCAGACTTGCGAAAATTTTGATGGTTTCTCAACCATTCCTTAATGTCAAACTCCCATATCCCGCAAACGGATTGACGAACTCGAGAAGATCCTGTTGCACCTGAAAGTAGAAACTCGCCCGATTACAACGGTATAGGTATTTTTGCCCTAGGTAATAGTAGTTATTGGTTTCGAGTATCAGACTTGCGAAAATTTTGATGGTTTCTCAACCATTCCTTAACTTCAAACTCCCATATCCCGCAAACGGATTGACGAACTCGAGATATTCCTGTTGCATCTGAAAGTAGAAACTCGCCCGATTACAACGGTATATGTATTTTTGCCGTAGGTAATAGTAGTTATTGGTGTCGGGTATCAGATTTGCGAAAATTTTGATGGTTTCTCAACCATTCCTTAACTTCAAACTCTCATATCTCGCGAACGGATTGACGAACTCGAGAAATTCCTGTTCCATCTGAAAGCAGATACTCGCTCGATTACAACGCTATGTGTATTTTTCCCCTAGGCCATTGTAGTTATTGGTTTCGTGTATCAGACTTGCGAAAATTTTGATGGTTTCTCAACCATTCTTTAACTTCAAACTCCCATATCTCGCGAACGGATTGACGAACTGGAGAAATTCTTGTTGCATATGAAAGCAGATACTCGCCCGATTACTACGGTATGTGTATTTTTCTCCTAGGCCATTATAGTTATTGATTTCGAGTATCAGACTTGCGAAAATTTTCATGGTTTCTCAACCATTCCTTATCTTCAAACTCCCATATCTCGCGAACTGATTGACGAACTCGAGAAATTCCTGTTGAATCTGAAAGCAGAAACTCGCCCGATTACAATCGTGCGTGTGCTTTTCCCCTAGGCCATAGTGGTTATTGGTTCGAGTATCAGACTTGCGATAATTTTGATGGTTTCTCAACCATTCCTTAACTTCAAACTCCCAAATCTCGCGAACGGATTGACGAACTCGAGAAATTCCTGTTCCATCTGAAAGCAGATACTCGCTCGATTACAACGGTATGTGTATTTTTGCCCTAGGATATAGTAGTTATTGGTTTCGAGTATCAGACCAGCGAAAATTTTGATGGTATCTCAACCATTCCTTACCTTCAAACTCCCTTTTCTCGCGAAAGGATTGACGAACTCGAGAAATTCCTGTTGCATCTGAAAGCAGAATCTCGCCCGATTACAATGGTATGTGTATTTTTGTCCCAGGCCATACTAGTTATTGGTTTCGTGTATCAGACTTGCGGATATTTTGATGGTTTCTCAACCAGTCCTTAACTTCAAACTCCCATATCTCGCGAACGGATTGACGAACTCGAGTAATTTCTGTTGCATCTGAAAGTAGAAACTCGCCCGATTACAATGGTGTGTGTGCTTTTCCCCTAGGCCATTCCAGTTATTGGTTTCGAGTATCAGACCAGCCAAAATTTTGATGGTTTGTCAACCATATCGAAACTTCAAACTCCCATATCTCGCGAACGGAATGACGAACTCGAGAAATTCCTGTTGCATCTGAAAGCAGAACCTCGCCCGATTACAATGCTGTGTGTACTTTTCCCCTAGGCCATTCCAGTTATTCGTTTCTAGCATCAGAATTGCGAAAATTTTGATGGTTTCTCTACCATTCCTTAACTTCAAAATCCCATATTTCGCGAACGGATTGACGAACTCGAGAAATTCCTGTTGCCTCTGAAAGTGGAAACTCGCCCGATTACAAAGGTATGTGTACTTTTCCCCTAGGCCATTCTAGTTATTGGTTTCGAGTATCAGACCAGCGAAAATTTTGATGGTTTCTCAACCATTCCTTAATTTCAAACTCCCATATCTCGCGAACGGATTCACGAACTCGAGAAATTCCTGTTGCATCTGAAAGCAGAAACTCGCCCGATTACAACGGTGTGTGTATTTTTTCCCTAGGCCATTGTGCTTATTGGTTTCGAGTATCAGACTTGCGAAAATTTTGATGGTTTCTCAACCATTCCTTAACTTCAAACTCCAAAATCTCGCGAACGGATTGACGAACTCGAGAAATTCCTGTTCCATCTGAAACAGATACTCGCTCGATTACAACGGTATGTGTATTTTTCCCCTAGCCCATTGTACTTATTGGTTTCGAGTATCAGACTTGCGAAAATTTTGATGGTTTCTCAACCATTCCTTAACTTCAAACTCCCATATCTCGCGAACGGATTGACGAACTCGAGAAATTTCTGTTGCATCTGAAAGTAGAAACTCGCCCGATTACAATGGTGTGTGTGCTTTTCCCCTAGGCCATCTCAGTTATTGGTTTCGAGTATCAGACCAGCCAAAATTTTGATGGTTTGTCAACCATATCTTAACTTCAAACTCCAAAATCTCGCGAACGGATTGACGAACTCGAGAAATTCCTGTTCCATCTGAAACAGATACTCGCTCGATTACAACGGTATGTGTATTTTTCCCCTAGCCCATTGTACTTATTGGTTTCGAGTATCAGACTTGCGAAAATTTTGATGGTTTCTCAACCATTCCTTAACTTCAAACTCCCATATCTCGCGAACGGATTGACGAACTCGAGAAATTCCTATTGCATATGAAAGCAGAAACTCGCCCGATTACAACGGTATGTGTATTTTTGCCCTAGGAAATAGTGGTTATTGGTTTCGCGTATCAGACTTGCGAAAATTTTGATGGTTTCTCAACCATTCCTTAACTTCAAACTCCCATACCTCACGAACGGATTGACGAACTCGAGAAATTCCTGTTGCATCTGAAAGCAGATACTCGCCCGATTACTACGGTATGTGTTTTTTTCTCCTAGGCCGTTGTAGTTATTTGTTTCGAGTATTAGACTTGCCAAAATTTTCGTGGTTTCTCAACCATTCCTTAACTTTAAACTCCCTTATCTCGCGAACGGATTGGCGAACTCGAGAAATTCCTGTTGCATCTGAAAGTAGAAACACGCCCGATTACAATGGTGTGTGTACTTTTCCCCTAGGCCATTCCAGTTATTGGTTTCGAGTATCAGACTTGCGAAAATTTTGATGGTTTCTCAACCATTCCTTAACTTCAAAATCCCATATCTCGCGAACGGATTGACGAACTCGAGAATTTCCTGTTGCCTCTGAAAGTGGAAACTCGCCCGATTACAAAGGTATGTGTACTTTTCCCTAGGCTATTCCAGTTATTGGTTTCGAGTATCAGACCAGCGAAAATTTTGATGGTTTCTCAACCATTCCTTAACTTCAAACTCCCATATCTCGCGAACGGATTGACGAACACGAGAAATTCCTGTTGCATCTGAAAGCAGAAACTCGCCCGATTACAACGGTGTGTGTATTTTTGCCCTAGGCCATAGTGGTTAATGGTTTCGAGTATCAGACTTGCGAAAATTTTGATGGTTTCTCAACCATTCCTTAACTTCAAACTCCCATATCTCACGAACGAATTGACGAACTCGAGAAATTCCTGTTGCATATGAAAGCAGAAACTCGCCCGATTACAGCGGTGTGTGTATTTTTGCCCTAGGCCATAGTAGTTATTGGTCTCGAGTATCAGACTTGCGAAAATTTTCATGGTTTCTCAACCATTCCTTAACTTCAAACTCCCATATCTCGCGATCGGAATGACGAACTCGAGAAATTCCTGTTGCATCTGAAAGTAGAAGCTCGCCCGATTACAATGGTGTGTGTACTTTTCCCCTAGGCCATTCCAGTTATTCGTTTCTAGCATCAGAATTGCGAAAATTTTGATGGTTTCTCAACCATTCCTTAACTTTAAACTCCCTTATCTCGCGAACGGATTGGCGAACTCGAGAAATTCCTGTTGCATCTGAAAGTAGAAACACGCCCGATTACAATGGTGTGTGTACTTTTCCCCTAGGCCATTCCAGTTATTGGTTTCGAGTATCAGACTTGCGAAAATTTTGATGGTTTCTCAACCATTCCTTAACTTCAAAATCCCATATCTCGCGAACGGATTGACGAACTCGAGAATTTCCTGTTGCCTCTGAAAGTGGAAACTCGCCCGATTACAAAGGTATGTGTACTTTTCCCTAGGCTATTCCAGTTATTGGTTTCGAGTATCAGACCAGCGAAAATTTTGATGGTTTCTCAACCATTCCTTAACTTCAAACTCCCATATCTCGCGAACGGATTGACGAACACGAGAAATTCCTGTTGCATCTGAAAGCAGAAACTCGCCCGATTACAACGGTGTGTGTATTTTTGCCCTAGGCCATAGTGGTTAATGGTTTCGAGTATCAGACTTGCGAAAATTTTGATGGTTTCTCAACCATTCCTTAACTTCAAACTCCCATATCTCGCGAACGGATTGACGAACACGAGAAATTCCTGTTGCATCTGAAAGCAGAAACTCGCCCGATTACAATGGTGTGTGTACTTTTCCCCTAGGCCATTCCAGTTATTCGTTTCTAGCATCAGAATTGCGAAAATTTTGATGGTTTCTCAACCATTCCTTAACTTCAAAATCCCATATCTCGCGAACGGATTGACGAACTCGAGAATTTCCTGTTGCCTCTGAAAGTGGAAACTCGCCCGATTACAAAGGTATGTGTACTTTTCCCTAGGCTATTCCAGTTATTGGTTTCGAGTATCAGACTTGCGAATATTTTGATGGTTTCTCAACCATTCCTTAACTTCAAACTCCCATATCTCGCGAACGGATTGACGAACTCGAGAAATTCCTGTTGCATCTGAAACAGAAACTCGTCCGATTACAATGGTATGTGTATTTTTGCCCTAGGCCATAGTAGTTATTGGTCTCGAGTATCAGACTTGCGAAAATTTTCATGGTTTCTCAACCATTCCTTAACTTCAAACTCCCATATCTCGCGAACGGATTGACGAACTCGAGAAATTCCTGTTCCATATGAAACAGATACTCGCTCGATTACAACGGTACGTGTATTTTTCCCCTAGGCCATTGTAGTTATTGGTTTCGAGTATCAGACTTGCGAAAATTTTGATGGTTTCTCAACCATTCCTTAACTTCAAACTCCCATATCTCGCGAACGGATTGACGAACTCGAGAAATTCCTATTGCATATGAAAGCAGATACTCGCCCGATTACTACGGTATGTGTGTTTTTCTCCTAGGCCATTGTAGTTATTTGTTTCGAGTATCAGACATGCCAAAATTTTCATGGTTTCTCAACCATTCCTTAACTTCAAACTCCCTTATCTCGCGAACGGATTGACGAACTCGAGAAATTCCTGTTGCATATGAAAGCAGAAACTCGCCCGATTACAGCCGTGTGTGTATTTTTGCCCTAGGCCATAGTAGTTATTGGTTTCGTGTATCAGACTTGCGGATATTTTGATGGTTTCTCAACCATTCCCTAACTTCAAACTCCGATATCTCGCGAACGGATTGACGAACTCGAGAAATTCCTGTTGCATCTGAAAGTAGAAACTCGCCCGATTACAATGGTGTGTGTACTTTTCCCCTAGGCCATTCCAGTTATTGGTTTCGAGTATCAGACTTGCGAAAATTTTGATGGTTTCTCAACCTTTCCTTAACTTCAAACTCCCATATCTCGCTAACGGATTGACGAACTCGAGAATTTCCTGTTGCATCTGAAAGTAGGAACTCGCCCGATTACAATGGTGTGTGTACTTTTCCCCTAGGCCATTCCAGTTATTGGTTTCGAGTATCAGACTTGCGAAAATTTTGGTTTCTCAACCATTCCTTAACTTCAAACTCCCATATCTCACGAACGAATTGACGAACTCGAGAAATTCCTGTTGCATCTGAAAGTAGAAACTCGCCCGATTACAATGGTGTGTGTACTTTTCCCTAGGCCATTCCAGTTATTGGTTTCGAGTATCAGACTTGCGGATATTTTGATGGTTTCTCAACCAGTCCTTAACTTCAAACTCGCATATCTCGCGAACGGATTGACGAACTCGAGAAATTTCTGTTGCATCTGAAATTAGAAACTCGCCCGATTACAATGGTGTGTGTGCTTTTCCCCTAGGCCATTCCAGTTATTGGTTTCAAGTATCAGACCAGCGGAAATTTTGATGGTTTCTCAACCATTCCTTAACTTCAAACTCCCATATCTCGCGAACGGATTGACGAACTCGAGAAATTCCTGTTGCATCTGAAAGCAGAAACTCGCCCGATTACAACGGTGTGTGTATTTTTGCCCTAGGCCATAGTGGTTATTGGTTTCGAGTATCAGATTTGCGAAAATTTTGATGGTTTCTCAACCATTCCTTAACTTCAAACTCCAAAATCTCGCGAACGGATTGACGAACTCGAGAAATTCCTGTTCCATCTGAAACAGATACTCGCTCGATTACAACGGTATGTGTCTTTTTCCCCTAGGCCATTGTAGTTATTGGTTTCGAGTATCAGACTTGCGAATATTTTGATGGTTTCTCAACCATTCCTTAACTTCAAACTCCCATATCTCGCGAACGGATTGACGAACTCGAGAAATTCCTGTTGCATCTGAAACAGAAACTCGTCCGATTACAATGGTATGTGTATTTTTGCCCTAGGCCATAGTAGTTATTGGTCTCGAGTATCAGACTTGCGAAAATTTTCATGGTTTCTCAACCATTCCTTAACTTCAAACTCCCATATCTCGCGGACGGACTGACGAACTCGAGAAATTCCTGTTGCATCTGAAAGTAGAAACTCGCCCGATTACAATGGTGTGTGTAATTTTCCCCTAAGCCATTCCAGTTATTCGTTTCTAGCTTCAGAATTGCGAAAATTTTGATGGTTTCTCAACCATTCCTTTACTTCAAAATCCCATATCTCGCGAACGGATTGACGAACTCGAGAAATTCCTGTTGCCTCTGAAAGTGGAAACTCGCCCGATTACAAAGGTATGTGTACTTTTCCCTAGGCCATTCCAGTTATATGTTTCGAGTATCAGACTTGCGGATATTTTGATGGTTTCTCAACCAGTCCTTAACTTCAAACTCGCATATCTCGCGAACGGATTGACGAACTCGAGAAATTTCTGTTGCATCTGAAATTAGAAACTCGCCCGATTACAACGGTATGTGTCTTTTTCCCCTAGGCCATTGTAGTTATTGGTTTCGAGTATCAGACTTGCGAATATTTTGATGGTTCCTCAACCATTCCTTAACTTCAAACTCCCATATCTCGCGAACGGATTGACGAACTCGAGAAATTCCTGTTGCACCTGAAACAGAAACTCGTCCGATTACAATGGTATGTGTATTTTTGCCCTAGGCCATAGTAGTTATTGGTCTCGAGTATCAGACTTGCGAAAATTTTCATGGTTTCTCAACCATTCCTTAACTTCAAACTCCCATATCTCGCGGACGGACTGACGAACTCGAGAAATTCCTGTTGCATCTGGAAGTAGAAACTCGCCCGATTACAATGGTGTGTGTACGTTTCCCCTAGGCCATTCCAGTTATTCGTTTCTAGCTTCAGAATTGCGAAAATTTTGATGGTTTCTCAACCATTCCTTTACTTCAAAATCCCATATCTCGCGAACGGATTGACGAACTCGAGAAATTCCTGTTGCCTCCGAAAGTGGAAACTCGCCCGATTACAAAGGTATGTGTACTTTTCCCTAGGCCATTCCAGTTATTGGTTTCGAGTATCAGACTTGCGGATATTTTGATGGTTTCTCAACCAGTCCTTAACTTCAAACTCGCATATCTCGCGAACGGATTGACGAACTCGAGAAATTTCTGTTGCATCTGAAATTAGAAACTCGCCCGATTACAATGGTGTGTGTGCTTTTCCCCTAGGCCATTCCAGTTATTGGTTTCAAGTATCAGACCAGCGGAAATTTTGATGGTTTCTCAACTATTCCTTAACTTCAAACTCCCATATCTCGCGAACGGATTGACGAACTCGAGAAATTCCTGTTCCATCTGAAACAGATACTCGCTCTATTACAACGGTATGTGTCTTTTTCCCCTAGGCCATTCTAGTTATTGGTTTCGAGTATCAGACTTGCGAATATTTTGATGGTTTCTCAACCATTCCTTAACTTCAAACTCCCATATCTCGCGAACGGATTGACGAACTCGAGAAATTCCTGTTGCATCTGAAACAGAAACTCGTCCGATTACAATGGTATGTGTATTTTTGCCCTAGGCCATAGTAGTTATTGGTCTCGAGTATCAGACTTGAGAAAATTTTCATGGTTTCTCAACCATTCCTTAACTTCAAACTCCCATATCTCGCGGACGGACTGACGAACTCGAGAAATTCCTGTTGCATCTGAAAGTAGAAACTCGCCCGATTACAATGGTGTGTGTACTTTTCCCCTAGGCCATAGTGGTTATTGGTTTCGAGTATCAGACTTGCGAAAATTTTGATGGTTTCTCAACCATTCCTTAACTTCAAAATCCCATATCTCGCGAACGGATTGACGAACCCGAGAAATTCCTGTTGCCTCTGAAAGTGGAAACTCGCCCGATTACAAAGGTATGTGTACTTTTCCCTAGGCCATTCCAGTTATTGGTTTCGAGTTTCAGACCAGCGAAAATTTTGATGGTTTCTCATCCATTCCTTAACTTCAAACTCCAAAATCACGCGAACTGATTGACGAACTCGAGAAATTCCTGTTGCATCTGAAAGTAGAAACTCGCCCGATTACAATCGTGCGTGTGCTTTTCCCCTAGGCCATTCCTGATATTGGTTTCGAGTATCAGACCAGCGAAAATTTTGATGGTATCTCAACCATTCCTTACCTTCAAACTCCCTTATCTCGCGAACGGATTGACGAACTCGAGAAATTCCTGTTGCATCTGAAACAGAAACTCGTCCGATTACAATGGTATGTGTATTTTTGCCCTAGGCCTTTGTAGTTATTTGTTTCGAGTATCAGACTTGCGAATATTTTGATGGTTTCTCAAGCACTCCTTAACTTCAAACTCCCATACCTCGCGAACGGATTGGCGAACTCGAGAAATTCCTGTTGCATCTGAAAGTGGAAACTCGTCCGATTACAATGGTGTGTGTGCTTTTCCCCTAGGCCATTCCAGTTATTGGTTTCGAGTATCAGACTTGCGAAAATTTTGATGGTTTCTCAACCATTCCTTAACTTCAAACTCCCATATCTCGCGAACGGATTGACGAACTCGAGAAATTCCTGTTGCATCTGAGAGCAGAAACTCGGCCGATTACAACGGTATGTGGATTTTTGCCCTAGGCCGTAGTAGTTATTGATTTCTGGTATCAGACTTGCGAAAATTTTGATGGTTTCTCAACCATTCCTTAACTTCAAACTCCCATATCTCGCGAACTGATTGACGAACACCAGAAATTCCTGTTGCATCTGAAAGCAGAAAGTCGCCCGATTACAACGGCATGTGAATTTTTGCCCTAGGCAATAGAAGTTATTGGTTTCGAGTATCAGACTTGCGAAAATTTTGATGGTTTCTCAACCATTCCTTAACTTCAAACTCCCATATCTCACGAACGGAATGACGAACTCGAGAAATTCCTGTTGCATCTGAAAGCTGAAACTCGCCCGATTACAACGGTATGTGTATTTTTGCCCTAGGAAATAGTAGTTATTGGTTTCGAGTATCAGACTTGCGAAAATTTTGATGGTTTCTCAAACATTCCTTAACTTCAAACTCCCATATCTCGCGAACGGATTGACGAACTGGAGAAATTCTTGTTGCATATGAAAGCAGATACTCGCCCGATTACTACGGTATGTGTATTTTTCTCCTAGGCCATTCCAGTTATTGGTTTCGAGTATCAGACCAGCGAAAATTTTGATGGTATCTCAACCATTCCTTACCTTCAAACTCCCATATCTCGCGAACGGATTGACGAACTCGAGAAATTTGTGTTGCATCTGAAAGTAGAAACTCGCCCGATTACAATGGTGTGTGTGCTTTTCCCCTAGGCCATTCCAGTTATTGGTTTCGAGTATCAGACCAGCGAAAATTTTGAGGGTTTGTCAACCATTTCTTAACTTCAAACTCCCATATCTCGCGAACGGAATGACGAACTCGGGAAATTCCTGTTGCATCTGAAAGTAGAAGCTCGCCCGATTACAATGGTGTGTGTACTTTTCCCCTAGGCCATTCCAGTTATTCGTTTCTAGCATCAGAATTGCGAAAATTTTGATGGTTTCTCAACCATTCCTTAACTTCAAAATCCCATATCTCGCGAACGGATTGACGAACTCGAGAAATTCCTGTTGCCTCTGAAAGTGGAAACTCGCCCGAATACAAAGGTATGTGTACTTTTCCCCTAGGCCATTCCAGTTATTGGTTTCGAGTAACAGACTTGCGAAAATTTTGATGGTTTCTTAACCATTCCTTAACCTCAAACTCCCATATCTAGCGAACGGAATGACGAACTCGAGTAATTCCTGTTGCATCTGAAAGTAGAAACTCGCCCGATTACAAAGGTGTGTGTACATTTCCCCTAGGCCATTCCAGTTATTGGTTTCGAGTATCAGACTTGCGAAAATTTTGACGGTTTCTCAACCATTCCTTAACTTCAAACTCCAAAATCTCGCGAACGGATTGACGAACTCGAGAAATTCCTGTTCCATCTGAAACAGATACTCGCTCGATTACAACGGCATGTGTATTTTTGCGCTAGGCAATAGTGGTTATTGTTTTCGGGTATCAGACTTGCGATAATTTTGATGGTTTCTCAACCATTCCTTAACTTCAAACTCCAAAATCTCGCGAACGGATTGACGAACTCGAGAAATTCCTGATCCATCTGAAAGCAGATACTCGCTCGATTACAACGGTATGTGTATTTTTCCCCTAGGCCATTGTAGTTATTGGTTTAGAGTATCAGACTTCCGAAAATTTTGATGGTTTCTCCTTGAAACCATTGATGACCTTAACTTCAAACTCCCATATCTCGCGAACGGATTGACGAACTGGAGAAATTCTTTTTGCATATGAAAGCAGATACTCGCCCGATTACTACGGTATGCGTATTTTTCTCCTAGGCCATTCCAGTTATTGGTTTCGAGTATCAGACCAGCGAAAATTTTGATGGTTTCTCAACCATTCCTTAACTTCAAACTCCAAAATCTCGCGAACGGATTGACGAACTCGAGAAATTCCTGATCCATCTGAAAGTAGAAGCTCGCCCGATTACAATGGTGTGTGTACTTTTCCCCTAGGCCATTCCAGTTATTCGTTTCTGGCATCAGAATTGCGAAAATTTTGATGGTTTCTCAACCATTCCTTAACTTCAAACTCCAAAATCTCGCGAACGGATTGACGAACTCGAGAAATTCCTGTTCCATCTGAAACAGATACTCGCTCGATTACAACGGCATGTGTATTTTTGCGCTAGGCAATAGTGGTTATTGGTTTCGAGTATCAGACTTGCGATAATTTTGATGGTTTCTCAACCATTCCTTACCTTCAAACTCCCATATCTCACGAACGAATTGACGAACTCGAGAAATTCCTGTTGCATATGAAAGCAGAAACTCGCCCGATTACAGCGGTGTGTGTATTTTTGCCCTAGGCCATAGTAGTTATTGGTCTCGAGAATCAGACTTGCGAAAATTTTCATGGTTTCTCAACCATTCCTTAACTTCAAACTCCCATATCTCGCGGACGGACTGACGAACTCGAGAAATTCCTGTTGCATCTGAAAGTAGAAACTCGCCCGATTACAATGGTGTGTGTACTTTTCCCCTAGGCCATTCCAGTTATTCGTTTCTAGCTTCAGAATTGCGAAAATTTTGATGGTTTCTCAACCATTCCTTTACTTCAAAATCCCATATCTCGCGAACGGATTGACGAACCCGAGAAATTCCTGTTGCCTCTGAAAGTGGAAACTCGCCCGATTACAAAGGTATGTGTACTTTTCCCTAGGCCATTCCAGTTATTGGTTTCGAGTTTCAGACCAGCGAAAATTTTGATGGTTTCTCATCCATTCCTTAACTTCAAACTCCAAAATCACGCGAACTGATTGACGAACTCGAGAAATTCCTGTTGCATCTGAAAGTAGAAACTCGCCCGATTACAATCGTGCGTGTGCTTTTCCCCTAGGCCATTCCTGATATTGGTTTCGAGTATCAGACCAGCGAAAATTTTGATGGTATCTCAACCATTCCTTACCTTCAAACTCCCTTATCTCGCGAACGGATTGACGAACTCGAGAAATTCCTGTTGCATCTGAAACAGAAACTCGTCCGATTACAATGGTATGTGTATTTTTGCCCTAGGACTTTGTAGTTATTTGTTTCGAGTATCAGACTTGCGAATATTTTGATGGTTTCTCAAGCACTCCTTAACTTCAAACTCCCATACCTCGCGAACGGATTGGCGAACTCGAGAATTTCCTGTTGCATCTGAAAGTGGAAACTCGTCCGATTACAATGGTGTGTGTGCTTTTCCCCTAGGCCATTCCAGTTATTGGTTTCGAGTATCAGACTTGCGAAAATTTTGATGGTTTCTCAACCATTCCTTAACTTCAAACTCCCATATCTCGCGAACGGATTGACGAACTCGAGAAATTCCTGTTGCATCTGAGAGCAGAAACTCGGCCGATTACAACGGTATGTGGATTTTTGCCCTAGGCCGTAGTAGTTATTGATTTCTGGTATCAGACTTGCGAAAATTTTGATGGTTTCTCAACCATTCCTTAACTTCAAACTCCCATATCTCGCGAACTGATTGACGAACACCAGAAATTCCTGTTGCATCTGAAAGCAGAAAGTCGCCCGATTACAACGGCATGTGAATTTTTGCCCTAGGCAATAGAAGTTATTGGTTTCGAGTATCAGACTTGCGAAAATTTTGATGGTTTCTCAAACATTCCTTAACTTCAAACTCCCATATCTCGCGAACGGATTGACGAACTGGAGAAATTCTTGTTGCATATGAAAGCAGATACTCGCCCGATTACTACGGTATGTGTATTTTTCTCCTAGGCCATTCCAGTTATTGGTTTCGAGTATCAGACCAGCGAAAATTTTGATGGTATCTCAACCATTCCTTACCTTCAAACTCCCATATCTCGCGAACGGATTGACGAACTCGAGAAATTTGTGTTGCATCTGAAAGTAGAAACTCGCCCGATTACAATGGTGTGTGTGCTTTTCCCCTAGGCCATTCCAGTTATTGGTTTCGAGTATCAGACCAGCGAAAATTTTGAGGGTTTGTCAACCATTTCTTAACTTCAAACTCCCATATCTCGCGAACGGAATGACGAACTCGGGAAATTCCTGTTGCATCTGAAAGTAGAAGCTCGCCCGATTACAATGGTGTGTGTACTTTTCCCCTAGGCCATTCCAGTTATTCGTTTCTAGCATCAGAATTGCGAAAATTTTGATGGTTTCTCAACCATTCCTTAACTTCAAAATCCCATATCTCGCGAACGGATTGACGAACTCGAGAAATTCCTGTTGCCTCTGAAAGTGGAAACTCGCCCGAATACAAAGGTATGTGTACTTTTCCCCTAGGCCATTCCAGTTATTGGTTTCGAGTAACAGACTTGCGAAAATTTTGATGGTTTCTTAACCATTCCTTAACCTCAAACTCCCATATCTAGCGAACGGAATGACGAACTCGAGTAATTCCTGTTGCATCTGAAAGTAGAAACTCGCCCGATTACAAAGGTGTGTGTACATTTCCCCTAGGCCATTCCAGTTATTGGTTTCGAGTATCAGACTTGCGAAAATTTTGACGGTTTCTCAACCATTCCTTAACTTCAAACTCCAAAATCTCGCGAACGGATTGACGAACTCGAGAAATTCCTGTTCCATCTGAAACAGATACTCGCTCGATTACAACGGCATGTGTATTTTTGCGCTAGGCAATAGTGGTTATTGTTTTCGGGTATCAGACTTGCGATAATTTTGATGGTTTCTCAACCATTCCTTAACTTCAAACTCCAAAATCTCGCGAACGGATTGACGAACTCGAGAAATTCCTGATCCATCTGAAAGTAGAAGCTCGCCCGATTACAATGGTGTGTGTACTTTTCCCCTAGGCCATTCCAGTTATTCGTTTCTGGCATCAGAATTGCGAAAATTTTGATGGTTTCTCAACCATTCCTTAACTTCAAACTCCAAAATCTCGCGAACGGATTGACGAACTCGAGAAATTCCTGTTCCATCTGAAACAGATACTCGCTCGATTACAACGGCATGTGTATTTTTGCGCTTGGCAATAGTGGTTATTGGTTTCGAGTATCAGACTTGCGATAATTTTGATGGTTTCTCAACCATTCCTTACCTTCAAACTCCCATATCTCACGAACGAATTGACGAACTCGAGAAATTCCTGTTGCATATGAAAGCAGAAACTCGCCCGATTACAGCGGTGTGTGTATTTTTGCCCTAGGCCATAGTAGTTATTGGTCTCGAGAATCAGACTTGCGAAAATTTTCATGGTTTCTCAACCATTCCTTAACTTCAAACTCCCATATCTCGCGAACGGACTGACGAACTTGAGAAATTCCTGTTGCATCTGAAAGTAGAAGCTCGCCCGATTACAATGGTGTGTGTACTTTTCCCCTAGGCCATTCCAGTTATTCGTTTCTGGCATCAGAATTGCGAAAATTTTGATGGTTTCTCAACCATTCCTTAACTTCAAACTCCCATATCTCGCGAACGGATTGACGAACTCGAGAAATTCCAGTTGCATCTGAAAGCAGATACTCGCCCGATTACAATGGTGTGTGTACTTTTCCTCTAGGCCATTCCAGTTATTGGTTTCGAGTATCAGACTTGCGAAAATTTTGATGGTTTCTCAACCATTCCTTAACTTCAAACTCCCATATCTCACGAACGAATTGACGAACTCGAGAAATTCCTGTTGCATCTGAAACAGAAACTCGTCCGATTACAATGGTATGTGTATTTTTGCCCTAGGCCATAGTAGTTATTGGTCTCGAGTATCAGACTTGCGAAAATTTTCATGGTTTCTCAACCATTCCTTAACTTCAAACTCCGATATCTCGCGGACGGACTGACGAACTCGAGAAATTCCTGTTGCATCTGAAAGTAGAAACTCGCCCGATTACAATGGTGTGTGTACTTTTCCCCTAGGCCATTCCAGTTATTCGTTTCTAGCTTCAGAATTGCGAAAATTTTGATGGTTTCTCAACCATTCCTTTACTTCAAAATCCCATATCTCGCGAACGGATTGACGAACTCGAGAAATTCCTGTTGCCTCTGAAAGTGGAAACTCGCCCGATTACAAAGGTATGTGTACTTTTCCCTAGGCCATTCCAGTTATTGGTTTCGAGTTTCAGACCAGCGAAAATTTTGATGGTTTCTCATCCATTCCTTAACTTCAAACTCCAAAATCACGCGAACTGATTGACGAACTCGAGAAATTCCTGTTGCATCTGAAAGTAGAAACTCGCCCGATTACAATCGTGCGTGTGCTTTTCCCCTAGGCCATTCCTGATATTGGTTTCGAGTATCAGACCAGCGAAAATTTTGATGGTATCTCAACCATTCCTTACCTTCAAACTCCCTTATCTCGCGAACGGATTGACGAACTCGAGAAATTCCTGTTGCATCTGAAACAGAAACTCGTCCGATTACAATGGTATGTGTATTTTTGCCCTAGGCCTTTGTAGTTATTTGTTTCGAGTAACAGACTTGCGAATATTTTGATGGTTTCTCAAGCACTCCTTAACTTCAAACTCCCATACCTCGCGAACGGATTGGCGAACTCGAGAAATTCCTGTTGCATCTGAAAGTGGAAACTCGTCCAATTACAATGGTGTGTGTGCTTTTCCCCTAGGCCATTCCAGTTATTGGTTTCGAGTATCAGACTTGCGAAAATTTTGATGGTTTCTCAACCATTCCTTAACTTCAAACTCCCATATCTCGCGAACGGATTGACGAACTCGAGAAATTCCTGTTGCATCTGAGAGCAGAAACTCGGCCGATTACAACGGTATGTGGATTTTTGCCCTAGGCCGTAGTAGTTATTGATTTCTGGTATCAGACTTGCGAAAATTTTGATGGTTTCTCAACCATTCCTTAACTTCAAACTACCATATCTCGCGAACTGATTGACGAACTCCAGAAATTCCTGTTGCATCTGAAAGCAGAAAGTCGCCCGATTAAAACGGCATGTATATTTTTGCCCTAGGCAATAGTAGTTATTGGTTTCGAGTATCAGACTTGCGAAAATTTTGATGGTTTCTCAACCATTCCTTAACTTCAAACTCCCATATCTCGCGAACGGATTGACGAACTCGAGAAATTCCTGTTGCATCTGAGAGCAGAAACTCGCCCGATTACAACGGTACGTGCATTTTTGCCCTAGGCCATAGTAGTTATTGGTTTCGAGTATCAGACTTGCGAAAATTTTGATGGTTTCTCAACCATTCCTTAACTTCAAACTCCCATATCTCGCGAACTGATTGACGAACACCAGAAATTCCTGTTGCATCTGAAAGCAGAAAGTCGCCCGATTACAACGGCATGTGAATTTTTGCCCTAGGCAATAGAAGTTATTGGTTTCGAGTATCAGACTTGCGAAAATTTTGATGGTTTCTCAACCATTCCTTAACTTCAAACTCCCATATCTCACGAACGGAATGACGAACTCGAGAAATTCCTGTTGCATCTGAAAGCAGAAACTCGCCCGATTACAACGGTATGTGTATTTTTGCCCTAGGAAATAGTAGTTATTGGTTTCGAGTATCAGACTTGCGAAAATTTTGATGGTTTCTCAAACATTCCTTAACTTCAAACTCCCATATCTCGCGAACGGATTGACGAACTGGAGAAATTCTTGTTGCATATGAAAGCAGATACTCGCCCGATTACTACGGTATGTGTATTTTTCTCCTAGGCCATTCCAGTTATTGGTTTCGAGTATCAGACCAGCGAAAATTTTGATGGTATCTCAACCATTCCTTACCTTCAAACTCCCATATCTCGCGAACGGATTGACGAACTCGAGAAATTTCTGTTGCATCTGAAAGTAGAAACTCGCCCGATTACAATGGTGTGTGTGCTTTTCCCCTAGGCCATTCCAGTTATTGGTTTCGAGTATCAGACCAGCGAAAATTTTGATGGTTTGTCAACCATTTCTTAACTTCACACTCCCATATCTCGCGAACGGAAAGACGAACTCGAGAAATTCCTGTTGCATCTGAAAGTAGAAGCTCGCCCGATTACAATGGTGTGTGTACTTTTCCCCTAGGCCATTCCAGTTATTCGTTTCTAGCATCAGAATTGCGAAAATTTTGATGGTTTCTCAACCATTCCTTAACTTCAAAATCCCATATCTCGCGAACGGATTGACGAACTCGAGAAATTCCTGTTGCCTCTGAAAGTGGAAACTCGCCCGAATACAAAGGTATGTGTACTTTTCCCCTAGGCCATTCCAGTTATTGGTTTCGAGTAACAGACTTGCGAAAATTTTGATGGTTTCTTAACCATTCCTTAACCTCAAACTCCCATATCTAGCGAACGGAATGACGAACTCGAGTAATTCCTGTTGCATCTGAAAGTAGAAACTCGCCCGATTACAAAGGTGTGTGTACATTTCCCCTAGGCCATTCCAGTTATTGGTTTCGAGTATCAGACTTGCGAAAATTTTGATGGTTTCTCAACCATTCCTTAACTTCAAACTCCAAAATCTCGCGAACGGATTGACGAACTCGAGAAATTCCTGATCCATCTGAAAGCAGATACTCGCTCGATTACAACGGTATGTGTATTTTTCCCCTAGTCCATTGTAGTTATTGGTTTAGAGTATCAGACTTCCGAAAATTTTGATGGTTTCTCCTTGAAACCATTGATGACCTTAACTTCAAACTCCCATATCTCGCGAACGGATTGACGAACTGGAGAAATTCTTTTTGCATATGAAAGCAGATACTCGCCCGATTACTACGGTATATGTATTTTTCTCCTAGGCCATTCCAGTTATTGGTTTCGAGTACCAGACCAGCGAAAATTTTGATGGTTTCTCAACCATTCCTTAACTTCAAACTCCAAAATCTCGCGAACGGATTGACGAACTCGAGAAATTCCTGTTGCATATGAAAGCAGAAACTCGCCCGATTACAAATGTATGTGTACTTTTCCCTAGGCCATTCCAGTTATTGGTTTCGAGTATCAGACCAGCGAAAATTTTGATGGTTTCTCAACCATTCCATAACTTCAAACTCCCATATCTCGCGAACGGATTGACGAACACGAGAAATTCCTGTTGCATCTGAAAGCAGATACTCGCCCGATTACAACGGTATGTGTATTTTTCCCGTAGGCCATAGTAGTTATTGGTTTCGAGTATCAGACTTCCGAAAATTTTGATGGTTTCTCAAACATTCCTTAACTTCAAACTCCCATATCTCGAGAACCGATTGACGAACTGGAGAAATTCTTGTTGCATATGAAAGCAGAAACTCGCCCGATTACAGCGGTGTGTGTATTTTTGCCCTAGGCCATAGTAGTTATTGGTCTCGAGAATCAGACTTGCGAAAATTTTCATGGTTTCTCAACCATTCCTTAACTTCAAACTCCCATATCTCGCGAACGGACTGACGAACTTGAGAAATTCCTGTTGCATCTGAAAGTAGAAGCTCGCCCGATTACAATGGTGTGTGTACTTTTCCTTAGGCCATTCCAGTTATTCGTTTCTGGCATCAGAATTGCGAAAATTTTGATGGTTTCTCAACCATTCCTTAACTTCAAACTCCCATATCTCGCGAACGGATTGACGAACTCGAGAAATTCCAGTTGCATCTGAAAGCAGATACTCGCCCGATTACAATGGTGTGTGTACTTTTCCTCTAGGCCATTCCAGTTATTGGTTTCGAGTATCAGACTTGCGAAAATTTTGATGGTTTCTCAACCATTCCTTAACTTCAAACTCCCATATCTCACGAACGAATTGACGAACTCGAGAAATTCCTGTTGCATATGAAAGCAGAAACTCGCCCGATTACAGCGGTTTGTGTATTTTTGCCCTAGGCCATAGTAGTTATTGGTCTCGAGAATCAGACTTGCGAAAATTTTCATGGTTTCTCAACCATTCCTTAACTTCAAACTCCCATATCTCGCGAACGGACTGACGAACTTGAGAAATTCCTGTTGCATCTGAAAGTAGATGCTCGCCCGATTTCAATGGTGTGTGTACTTTTCCCCTAGGCCATTCCAGTTATTCGTTTCTGGCATCAGAATTGCGAAAATTTTGATGGTTTCTCAACCATTCCTTAACTTCAAAATCCCATATCTCGCGAACGGTTTGACGAACTCGAGAAATTCCTGTTGCATATGAAAGCAGAAACTCGCCGGATAACAGCGGTGTGTGTATTTTTGCCTAGGCCATAGTAGTTATTGGTCTCGTGTATCAGACTTGCGAAAATTTTCATGGTTTCTCAACCATTCCTTAACTTCAAACTCCCATATCTCGCGAACGGATTGACGAACTGGAGAATTTCCTGTTGCATCTGAAAGTAGAAACTCGCCCGATTACAATGGCGTGTGTACTTTTCCCCTAGGCCATTCCAGTTATTGGTTTCGAGTATCAGACTTGCGAAAATTTTGATGGTATCTCAACCATTCCTTAACTTCAAACTCCCATATCTCACGAACGAATTGACGAACTCGAGAAATTCCTGTTGCATATGAAAGCAGAAACTCGCCGGATAACAGCGGTGTGTGTATTTTTGCCTAGGCCATAGTAGTTATTGGTCTCGTGTATCAGACTTGCGAAAATTTTCATGGTTTCTCAACCATTCCTTAACTTCAAACTCCCATATCTCGCGAACGGAATGACGAACTCGAGAAATTCCTATTGCATATGAAAGCAGATACTCGCCCGATTACAATGGTGTGTGTACTTTTCCCCTAGGCCATTCCAGTTATTGGTTTCGAGTATCAGGCCAGTGAAATTTTGATGGATTCTCAACCATTCCTTAACTTCAAACTCCCATATCTCGCGAACTGATTGACGAACTCGAGAAATTCCTGTTGCATGTGAAAGCAGAAAGTCGCCCGATTACAACTGTATGAGTATTTTCCCCTAGGCCTCTCTAGTTATTGGATTCGAGTATCAGACTTGCGAAAATTTTGATGGTTTCTCAACCATTCCTTAACTTCAAACTCCCATATCTCGCGAACGGATTGATGAACTCGAGAAATTCCTGTTGCATTTGAAAGTAGAAACACGCCCGATTACAACGGTATGTGTATTTTTGCCCGAGGCTATAGTAGTTGCTGGTTTCGAGTATCAGACTTGCGAAAATTTTGATGGTTTCTCAACCATTCCTTAACTTCAAACTCCCATACCTCGCGAACGGTTTGACTAACTCGAGAAATTCCTGTTGCATGTGAAAGCAGAAAGTCGCCCGATTACAACGGTATGTGTATTTTCCCCTAGGACTCTGTAGTTATTGGTTTCGAGTATCAGACTTGCGAAAATTTTGATGGTTTCTCAACCATTCCTTAACTTCAAACTCACATATCTCGCGAACGGATTGACGAACTCGAGAATTTCCTATTGCATCTGAAAGCAGAAACACGCCCGATTACAACGGTATGTGTATTTTTGCCCTAGGCCATAGTAGTTATTGGTCTCGTGTATCAGACATGCGAAAATTTTCATGGTTTCTCAACCATTGCTTAACTTCAAACTCCCATATCTCGCAAACGGAATGACGAACTCGAGAAATTCCTATTGCATATGAAAGCAGATACTCGCCCGATTACAATGGTGTGTGTACTTTTCCCCTAGGCCATTCCAGTTATTGGTTTCGAGTATCAGACCAGTGAAAATTTTGATGGATTCTCAACCATTCCTTAACTTCAAACTCCCATATCTCGCGAACTGATTGACGAACTCGAGAAATTCCTGTTGCATGTGAAAGCAGAAAGTCGCCCGATTACAACGGTATGAGTATTTTCCCCTAGGCCTCTCTAGTTATTGGATTCGAGTATCAGACTTGCGAAAATTTTGATGGTTTCTCAACCATTCCTTAACTTCAAACTCCCATATCTCGCGAACGGATTGACGAACTCGAGAAATTCCTGTTGCATTTGAAAGTAGAAACACGCACGATTACAACGGTATGTGTATTTTTGCCCGAGGCTATAGCAGTTGCTGGTTTCGAGTATCAGACTTGCGAAAATTTTGATGGTTTCTCAACCATTCCTTAACTTCAAACTCCCATACCTCGCGAACGGTTTGACTAACTCGAGAAATTCCTGTTGCATGTGAAAGCAGAAAGTCGCCCGATTACAACGGTATGTGTATTTTCCCCTAGGACTCTGTAGTTATTGGTTTCGAGTATCAGACTTGCGAAAATTTTGATGGTTTCTCAACCATTCCTTAACTTCAAACTCACATATCTCGCGAACGGATTGACGAACTCGAGAATTTCCTATTGCATCTGAAAGCAGAAACACGCCCGATTACAACGGTATGTGTATTTTTGCCCTAGGCCATAGTAGTTATTGGTCTCGTGTATCAGACATGCGAAAATTTTCATGGTTTCTCAACCATTGCTTAACTTCAAACTCCCATATCTCGCGAACGGATTGACGAACTCGAGAAATTCCTGTTGCATATGAAAGCAGATACTCGCCCGATTATTACGGTATGTGTATTTTTCCCTTAGGCCATTGTAGTTATTGGTTTCGAGTATCAGACTTGCGAAAATTTTGATGATTTCTCAACCATTCCTTAACTTCAAACTCCCATATCGCACGAACTGATTGACGAACTCGAGAAATTCCTGTTGCATCTGAAAGTAGAAACTCGACCCATTACAATCGTGTGTGTGCTTTTCCCCTAGGCCATTCCAGTTATTGGTTTCGAGTATCAGACCAGCGAAAATTTTGATGGTTTGTCAAGCATTCCTTAACTTCAAACTCCCATATCTCGCGAACGGAATGGCGAACTCGAGAAATTCCTGTTGCATTTGAATGTAGAAGCTCGCCCGATTACAATGGTGTGTGTACTTTTCCCCTAGGCCATTCCAGTTATTGGTTTCGAGTATCAGACTTGCGAAAATTTTGATGGCTTCTCAACCATTCCTTCACTTCAAACTCCCATATCTCGCGAACTGATTGACGAACTCCAGAAATTCCTGTTGCATCTGAAAGCAGAAACTCGCCCGATTACAACGGTGTGTGTACTTCTGCCCTAGGCCATAGTGGTTATTGGTTTCGATTATCAGACTTGCGAAAATTATGATTGTTTCTCAACCATTCCTTAACTTCAAACTCCCATATCTCGCGAACGGATTGACGAACTCGAGAAGTTCCTGTTGCATATGAAAGCAGAAACCCGCAAGATTACAACGGAATGTGTATTTTTGCCCTAGGAAATAGACGTTATTGGTTTCGAGTATCAGACTTGCGAAAATTTTGATGGTTTCTCAACCATTCCTTCACTTCAAACTCCCATATCTCGCGAACTGATTGACGAACTCTAGAAATTCCTGTTGCATCTGAAAGCAGATACTCGCCCGATTACAGCGGTGTGTGTATTTTTGCCCTAGGCCATAGTAGTTATTGGTCTCGAGAATCAGACTTGCGAAATTTTTCATGGTTTCTCAACCATTCCTTAACTTCAAACTCCCATATCTCGCGAACGGATTGACGAACTCCAGAAGTTCCTGTTGCATATGAAAGCAGAAACCCGCCCGATTACAACGGAATGTGTATTTTTGCCCTAGGAAATAGTAGTTATTGGTTTCGAGTATCAGACTTGCGAAAATTTTCATGGTTTCTCAACCATTCCTTAACTTCAAACTCCCATATCTCGCGAACGGAATGACGAACTCGAGAAATTCCTGTTGCATATGAAAGCAGATACTCGCCCGATTACAATGGTATGTGTACTTTTCCCCAAGGCCATTCCAGTTATTGTTTTCGAGTATCAGACCAGTGAAAATTTTGATGGATTCTCAACCATTCCTTAACTTCAAACTCCCATATCTCGCGAACTGATTGACGAACTCGAGAAATTCCTGTTGCATGTGAAAGCAGAAAGTCGCCCGATTACAACGGTATGAGTATTTTCCCCTAGGCCTCTCTAGTTATTGGATTCGGGTATCAGACTTGCGAAAATTTTGATGGTTTCTCAACCATTCCTTAACTTCAAACTCCCATATCTCGCGAACGGATTGACGAACTCGAGAAATTCCTGTTGCATTTGAAAGTAGAAACACGCCCGATTACAACGGTATGTGTATTTTTGCCCGAGGCTATAGTAGTTGCTGGTTTCGTGTATCAGACTTGCGAAAATTTTGATGGTTTCTCAACCATTCCTTAACTTCAAACTCCCATACCTCGCGAACGGTTTGACTAACTCGAGAAATTCCTGTTGCATGTGAAAGCAGAAAGTCGCCCGATTACAACGGTATGTGTATTTTCCCCTAGGCCTCTGTAGTTATTGGTTTCGAGTATCAGACTTGCGAAAATTTTGATGGTTTCTCAACCATTCCTTAACTTCAAACTCACATATCTCGCGAACGGATTGACGAACTCGAGAATTTCCTATTGCATCTGAAAGCAGAAACACGCCCGATTACAACGGTATGTGTATTTTTGCCCTAGGCCATAGTAGTTATTGGTCTCGTGTATCAGACATGCGAAATTTTTCATGGTTTCTCAACCATTCCTTAACTTCAAACTCCCATATCTCGCGAACGGATTGACGAACTCCAGAAGTTCCTGTTGCATATGAAAGCAGAAACCCGCCCGATTACAACGGAATGTGTATTTTTGCCCTAGGAAATAGTAGTTATTGGTTTCGAGTATCAGACTTGCGAAAATTTTCATGGTTTCTCAACCATTCCTTAACTTCAAACTCCCATATCTCGCGAACGGAATGACGAACTCGAGAAATTCCTGTTGCATATGAAAGCAGATACTCGCCCGATTACAATGGTATGTGTACTTTTCCCCAAGGCCATTCCAGTTATTGTTTTCGAGTATCAGACCAGTGAAAATTTTGATGGATTCTCAACCATTCCTTAACTTCAAACTCCCATATCTCGCGAACTGATTGACGAACTCGAGAAATTCCTGTTGCATGTGAAAGCAGAAAGTCGCCCGATTACAACGGTATGAGTATTTTCCCCTAGGCCTCTCTAGTTATTGGATTCGGGTATCAGACTTGCGAAAATTTTGATGGTTTCTCAACCATTCCTTAACTTCAAACTCCCATATCTCGCGAACGGATTGACGAACTCGAGAAATTCCTGCTGCATTTGAAAGTAGAAACACGCCCGATTACAACGGTATGTGTATTTTTGCCCGAGGCTATAGTAGTTGCTGGTTTCGTGTATCAGACTTGCGAAAATTTTGATGGTTTCTCAACCATTCCTTAACTTCAAACTCCCATACCTCGCGAACGGTTTGACTAACTCGAGAAATTCCTGTTGCATGTGAAAGCAGAAAGTCGCCCGATTACAACGGTATGTGTATTTTCCCCTAGGCCTCTGTAGTTATTGGTTTCGAGTATCAGACTTGCGAAAATTTTGATGGTTTCTCAACCATTCCTTAACTTCAAACTCCCATATCTCGCGAACGGATTGACGAACTCGAGAAATTCCTGTTGCATTTGAAAGTAGAAACACGCCCGATTACAACGGTATGTGTATTTTTGCCCGAGGCTATAGTAGTTGCTGGTTTCGAGTATCAGACTTGCGAAAATTTTGATGGTTTCTCAACCATTCCTTAACTTCAAACTCCCATACCTCGCGAACGGTTTGACTAACTCGAGAAATTCCTGTTGCATCTGAAAGCAGAATCTCGTCCGATTACAATGGTGTGTGTACTCTTCCCCTAGGCCATTGTTGTTATTGGTTTAGTGTATCAGACTTGCGAAAATTTTAATGGTTTCTCAACCATTCCTTAACTTCAAACTCCCATATCTCGCGAACGGATTGACGAACTCGAGAAATTCCTGTTGCATATGAAAGCAGATACTCGCCCGATTACTGCGGTGTGTGTATTTTTGCCCTAGGCCATAGTAGTTATTGGTCTCGTGTATCAGACATGCGAAAATTTTCATGGTTTCTCAACCATTGCTTAACTTCAAACTCCCATATCTCGCGAACGGATTGACGAACTCGAGAAATTCCTGTTGCATATGAAAGCAGATACTCGCCCGATTATTACGGTATGTGTATTTTTCCCTTAGGCCATTGTAGTTATTGGTTTCGAGTATCAGACTTGCGAAAATTTTGATGATTTCTCAACCATTCCTTAACTTCAAACTCCCATATCGCACGAACTGATTGACGAACTCGAGAAATTCCTGTTGCATCTGAAAGTAGAAACTCGACCCATTACAATCGTGTGTGTGCTTTTCCCCTAGGCCATTCCAGTTATTGGTTTCGAGTATCAGACCAGCGAAAATTTTGATGGTTTGTCAAGCATTCCTTAACTTCAAACTCCCATATCTCGCGAACGGAATGGCGAACTCGAGAAATTCCTGTTGCATTTGAATGTAGAAGCTCGCCCGATTACAATGGTGTGTGTACTTTTCCCCTAGGCCATTCCAGTTATTGGTTTCGAGTATCAGACTTGCGAAAATTTTGATGGCTTCTCAACCATTCCTTCACTTCAAACTCCCATATCTCGCGAACTGATTGACGAACTCCAGAAATTCCTGTTGCATCTGAAAGCAGAAACTCGCCCGATTACAACGGTGTGTGTACTTCTGCCCTAGGCCATAGTGGTTATTGGTTTCGATTATCAGACTTGCGAAAATTATGATTGTTTCTCAACCATTCCTTAACTTCAAACTCCCATATCTCGCGAACGGATTGACGAACTCGAGAAGTTCCTGTTGCATATGAAAGCAGAAACCCGCCCGATTACAACGGAATGTGTATTTTTGCCCTAGGAAATAGACGTTATTGGTTTCGAGTATCAGACTTGCGAAAATTTTGATGGTTTCTCAACCATTCCTTCACTTCAAACTCCCATATCTCGCGAACTGATTGACGAACTCTAGAAATTCCTGTTGCATCTGAAAGCAGAAACTCGCCCGATTACAGCGGTG
This sequence comes from Ptiloglossa arizonensis, assembly GCF_051014685.1. Classification (NCBI taxonomy): domain Eukaryota; kingdom Metazoa; phylum Arthropoda; class Insecta; order Hymenoptera; family Colletidae; genus Ptiloglossa; species Ptiloglossa arizonensis. The sequence goes on from NW_027478430.1 coordinate 570,874, forward strand.
TGTGTATTTTTGCCCTAGGCCATAGTAGTTATTGGTCTCGAGAATCAGACTTGCGAAATTTTTCATGGTTTCTCAACCATTCCTTAACTTCAAACTCCCATATCTCACGAACGGATTGACGAACTCCAGAAGTTCCTGTTGCATATGAAAGCAGAAACCCGCCCGATTACAACGGAATGTGTATTTTTGCCCTAGGAAATAGTAGTTATTGGTTTCGAGTATCAGACTTGCGAAAATTTTCATGGTTTCTCAACCATTCCTTAACTTCAAACTCCCATATCTCGCGAACGGAATGACGAACTCGAGAAATTCCTGTTGCATATGAAAGCAGATACTCGCCCGATTACAATGGTATGTGTACTTTTCCCCAAGGCCATTCCAGTTATTGTTTTCGAGTATCAGACCAGTGAAAATTTTGATGGATTCTCAACCATTCCTTAACTTCAAACTCCCATATCTCGCGAACTGATTGACGAACTCGAGAAATTCCTGTTGCATGTGAAAGCAGAAAGTCGCCCGATTACAACGGTATGAGTATTTTCCCCTAGGCCTCTCTAGTTATTGGATTCGGGTATCAGACTTGCGAAAATTTTGATGGTTTCTCAACCATTCCTTAACTTCAAACTCCCATATCTCGCGAACGGATTGACGAACTCGAGAAATTCCTGTTGCATTTGAAAGTAGAAACACGCCCGATTACAACGGTATGTGTATTTTTGCCCGAGGCTATAGTAGTTGCTGGTTTCGTGTATCAGACTTGCGAAAATTTTGATGGTTTCTCAACCATTCCTTAACTTCAAACTCCCATACCTCGCGAACGGTTTGACTAACTCGAGAAATTCCTGTTGCATGTGAAAGCAGAAAGTCGCCCGATTACAACGGTATGTGTATTTTCCCCTAGGCCTCTGTAGTTATTGGTTTCGAGTATCAGACTTGCGAAAATTTTGATGGTTTCTCAACCATTCCTTAACTTCAAACTCACATATCTCGCGAACGGATTGACGAACTCGAGAATTTCCTATTGCATCTGAAAGCAGAAACACGCCCGATTACAACGGTATGTGTATTTTTGCCCTAGGCCATAGTAGTTATTGGTCTCGTGTATCAGACATGCGAAATTTTTCATGGTTTCTCAACCATTCCTTAACTTCAAACTCCCATATCTCGCGAACGGATTGACGAACTCCAGAAGTTCCTGTTGCATATGAAAGCAGAAACCCGCCCGATTACAACGGAATGTGTATTTTTGCCCTAGGAAATAGTAGTTATTGGTTTCGAGTATCAGACTTGCGAAAATTTTCATGGTTTCTCAACCATTCCTTAACTTCAAACTCCCATATCTCGCGAACGGAATGACGAACTCGAGAAATTCCTGTTGCATATGAAAGCAGATACTCGCCCGATTACAATGGTATGTGTACTTTTCCCCAAGGCCATTCCAGTTATTGTTTTCGAGTATCAGACCAGTGAAAATTTTGATGGATTCTTAACCATTCCTTAACTTCAAACTCCCATATCTCGCGAACTGATTGACGAACTCGAGAAATTCCTGTTGCATGTGAAAGCAGAAAGTCGCCCGATTACAACGGTATGAGTATTTTCCCCTAGGCCTCTCTAGTTATTGGATTCGGGTATCAGACTTGCGAAAATTTTGATGGTTTCTCAACCATTCCTTAACTTCAAACTCACATATCTCGCGAACGGATTGACGAACTCGAGAATTTCCTATTGCATCTGAAAGCAGAAACACGCCCGATTACAACGGTATGTGTATTTTTGCCCTAGGCCATAGTAGTTATTGGTCTCGTGTATCAGACATGCGAAAATTTTCATGGTTTCTCAACCATTGCTTAACTTCAAACTCGCATATCTCGCGAACGGAATGACGAACTCGAGAAATTCCTATTGCATATGAAAGCAGATACTCGCCCGATTACAATGGTGTGTGTACTTTTCCCCTAGGCCATTCCAGTTATTGGTTTCGAGTATCAGACCAGTGAAAATTTTGATGGATTCTCAACCATTCCTTAACTTCAAACTCCCATATCTCGCGAACTGATTGACGAACTCGAGAAATTCCTGTTGCATGTGAAAGCAGAAAGTCGCCCGATTACAACGGTATGAGTATTTTCCCCTAGGCCTCTCTAGTTATTGGATTCGAGTATCAGACTTGCGAAAATTTTGATGGTTTCTCAACCATTCCTTAACTTCAAACTCCCATATCTCGCGAACGGATTGACGAACTCGAGAAATTCCTGTTGCATTTGAAAGTAGAAACACGCCCGATTACAACGGTATGTGTATTTTTGCCCGAGGCTATAGTAGTTGCTGGTTTCGAGTATCAGACTTGCGAAAATTTTGATGGTTTCTCAACCATTCCTTAACTTCAAACTCCCATACCTCGCGAACGGTTTGACTAACTCGAGAAATTCCTGTTGCATCTGAAAGCAGAATCTCGTCCGATTACAATGGTGTGTGTACTCTTCCCCTAGGCCATTGTTGTTATTGGTTTAGTGTATCAGACTTGCGAAAATTTTAATGGTTTCTCAACCATTCCTTAACTTCAAACTCCCATATCTCGCGAACGGATTGACGAACTCGAGAAATTCCTGTTGCATATGAAAGCAGATACTCGCCCGATTACTGCGGTATGTGTATTTTTCCCTTAGGCCATTGTAGTTATTGGTTTCGAGTATCAGACTTGCGAAAATTTTGATGATTTCTCAACCATTCCTTAACTTCAAACTCCCATATCGCACGAACTGATTGACGAACTCGAGAAATTCCTGTTGCATCTGAAAGTAGAAACTCGACCGATTACAATCGTGTGTGTGCTTTTCCCCTAGGCCATTCCAGTTATTGGTTTCGAGTATCAGAACAGCGAAAATCTTGATGGTATCTCAACCATTCCTTAACTTCTAACTCCCATATCTCGCGAACGGATCGACGAACTCGAGAAATTCCTGTTGCATCTGAAAGTAGAAACTCGCCCGATTACAATGGTGTGTGTGCTTTTCCCCTAGGCCATTCCAGTTATTGGTTTCGAGTATCAGACTTGCGAAAATTATGATTGTTTCTCAACCATTCCTTAACTTCAAACTCCCATATCTCGCGAACGGATTGACGAACTCGAGAAGTTCATGTTGCATATGAAAGCAGAAACCCGCCCGATTACAACGGAATGTGTATTTTTGCCCTAGGAAATAGTAGTTATTGGTTTCGAGTATCAGACTTGCGAAAATTTTGATGGTTTCTCAACCATTCCTTCACTTCAAACTCCCATATCTCGCGAACTGATTGACGAACTCTAGAAATTCCTTTTGCATCTGAAAGCAGAAACTCGCCCGATTACAGCGGTGTGTGTATTTTTGCCCTAGGCCATAGTAGTTATTGGTCTCGAGAATCAGACTTGCGAAATTTTTCATGGTTTCTCAACCATTCCTTAACTTCAAACTCCCATATCTCGCGAACGGACTGACGAACTTGAGAAATTCCTGTTGCATCTGAAAGTAGAAGCTCGCCCGATTACAATGGTGTGTGTACTTTTCCCCTAGGCCATTCCAGTTATTCGTTTCTGGCATCAGAATTGCGAAAATTTTGATGGTTTCTCAACCATTCCTTAACTTCAAACTCCCATATCTCGCGAACGGATTGACGAACTCGAGAAATTCCGGTTGCATCTGAAAGCAGATACTCGCCCGATTACAACGGTGTGTGTACTTCTGCCCAAGGCCATAGTGGTTATTGGTTTCGATTATCAGACTTGCGAAAATTTTCATGGTTTCTCATCCATTCCTTAACTTCAAACTCCCATATCTCGCGAACGGAATGACGAACTCGAGAAATTCCTATTGCATATGAAAGCAGATACTCGCCCGATTACAATGGTGTGTGTATTTTTCCCCTAGGCCAATCCAGTTATTGGTTTCGAGTATCAGACTTGCGAAAATTTTGATGGTTTCTCAACCATTCCTTAACTTGAAACTCCCATATCTCACGAACGAATTGAAGAACTCGAGAAATTCCTGTTGCATATGAAAGCAGAAACTCGTCCGATTACAGCGGTGTGTGTATTTTTGCCCTAGGCCATAGTAGTTATTGGTCTCGAGAATCAGACTTGCGAAATTTTTCATGGTTTCTCAACCATTCCTTAACTTCAAACTCCCATATCTCGCGAACGGACTGACGAACTTGAGAAATTCCTGTTGCATCTGAAAGTAGAAGCTCGCCCGATTACAATGGTGTGTGTACTTTTCCCCTAGGCCATTCCAGTTATTCGTTTCTGGCATCAGAATTGCGAAAATTTTGATGGTTTCTCAACCATTCCTTAACTTCAAACTCCCATATCTCGCGAACGGATTGACGAACTCGAGAAATTCCAGTTGCATCTGAAAGCAGATACTCGCCCGATTACAATGGTGTGTGTACTTTTCCTCTAGGCCGTTCCAGTTATTGGTTTCGAGTATCAGACTTGCGAAAATTTTGATGGTTTCTCAACCATTCCTTAACTTCAAACTCCCATATCTCGCGAACGGATTGACGAACTCGAGAAGTTCCTGTTGCATATGAAAGCAGAAACCCGCCCGATTACAACGGAATGTGTATTTTTGCCCTAGGAAATAGTAGTTATTGGTTTCGAGTATCAGACTTGCGAAAATTTTGATGGTTTCTCAACCATTCCTTAAGTTCAAACTCCAAAATCTCGCGAACGGATTGACGAAATCGAGAAATTCCTGTTGCATCCGAATGTAGAAACTCGCTCGATTACAATGGTGTGTGTACTTTCCCCTAGGCCATTCCAGTTATTGGTTTCGAGTATCAGACCAGCGAAAATTTCGATGGTTTCACAACCATTCCTTAACTTCAAACTCCCACATCTCGCGAACGGATTGACGAACTCGGGAAATTCCTGTTGCATTTGAAAGCAGATACTCGCCCGATTACTACGGTATGTGTATTTTTCTCCTAGGCCCTTGTAGTTACTGGTTTCGAGTATCAGACCTGCGAAAATCTTGATGGTATCTCAACCATTCCTTAACTTCTAACTCCCATATCTCGCGAACGGATTGACGAACTGGAGAAATTCCTGTTGCATCTGAAAGTAGAAACTCGCCCGATTACAATGGTGTGTGTGCTTTTCCCCTACGCCATTCCAGTTATTGGTTTCGAATATCAGACCAGCGAAAATCTTGATGGTATCTCAACCATTCCTTAACTTCTAACTCCCATATCTCGCGAACGGATTGACGAACTCGAGAAATTCCTGTTGCATCTGAAAGTAGAAACTCGCCCGATTACAATGGTGTGTGTGCTTTTCCCCTAGGCCATTCCAGTTATTGGTTTCGAGTATCAGACCAGCGAAAATTTTGATGGTTTGTCAAGCATTCCTTAACTTCAAACTCCCATATCTCGCGAACGGAATGGCGAACTCGAGAAATTCCTATTGCATATGAAAGCAGATACTCGCCCGATTACAATGGTGTGTGTATTTTTCCCCTAGGCCAGTCCAGTTATTGGTTTCGAGTATCAGACTTGCGAAAATTTTGATGGTTTCTCAACCATTCCTTAACTTCAAACTCCCATATCTCACGAACGAATTGACGAACTCGAGAAATTCCTGTTGCATATGAAAGCAGAAACTCGCCGGATTACAGCGGTGTGTGTACTTTTCCCCTAGGCCATTCCAGTTATTGGTTTCGAGTATCAGACCAGTGAAAATTTTGATGGATTCTCAACCATTCCTTAACTTCAAACTCCCATATCTCGCGAACGGATTGACGAACTCGAGAAATTCCTGTTGCATTTGAAAGTAGATACACGCCCGATTACAACGGTATGTGTATTTTTGCCCGAGGCTATAGTAGTTGCTGGTTTCGAGTATCAGACTTGCGAAAATTTTGATGGTTTCTCAACCATTCCTTAACTCCAAACTCCCATACCTCGCGAACGGATTGACTAACACGAGAAATTCCTGTTGCATGTGAAAGCAGAAAGTCGCCCGTTTACAACGGTATGTGTATTTTCCCCTAGGCCTCTGTAGTTATTGGTTTCGAGTATCAGACTTGCGAAAATTTTAATGGTTTCTCAACCATTCCTTAACTTCAAACTCACATATCTCGCGAACGGATTGACGAACTCGAGAATTTCCTATTGCATCTGAAAGCAGAAACACGCCCGATTATTACGGTATGTGTATTTTTCCCTTCGGCCATTGTAGTTATTGGTTTCGAGTATCAGACTTGCGAAAATTTTGATGATTTCTCAACCATTCCTTAACTTCAAACTCCCATATCGCAGGAACTGATTGACGAACTCGAGAAATTCCTGTTGCATCTGAAAGTAGAAACCCGCCCGATTACAGCGGTATGTGTATTTTTGCCCTAGGCCATAGTAGTTATTGGTCTCGAGTATCAGACTTGCGAAAATTTTGATGGTTTCTCAACCATTCCTTAAGTTCAAACACCCATATCTCACGAACGGATTGACGAACTCGAGAAATTCCTGTTGCATATGAAAGCAGATACTCGCTCGATTACAAAGGTATGTGTATTTTTCCCCTAGGCCATTCCAGTTATTGGTTTCGAGTATCAGACTTGCGAAAATTTTAATGGTTTCTCAACCATTCCTTAACTTCAAACTCCCATATCTCGCGAACTGATTGACGAACTCCAGAAATTCCTGTTGCATCTGAAAGCAGAAAGTCGCCCGATTACAACGGCATTTGTATTTTTGCCCTAGGCAATAGTAGTTATTGGTCTCGAGTATCAGACTTGCGAAAATTTTGATGGTTTCTCAACCATTCCTCAACTTCAAACTCCCATATCTCGCGAACGGATTGACGAACTCGAGAAATTCCTGTTGCATATGAAAGCAGATACTCGCCCGATTACAACGGTATGTGTATTTTTGCCCTAGGAATTAGTACTTATTGGTTTCGAGTATCAGACTTGCGAAAATTTTGATGGCTTCTCAACCATTCCTTAACTTCAAACTCCCATATCTCGCGAACTGATTGACGAACTCCAGAAATTCCTGATGCATCTGAAAGCAGAAAGTCGCCCGATTACAACGGCATTTGTATTTTTGCCCTACGCAATAGTAGTTATTGGTCTCGAGTATCAGACTTGCGAAAATTTTGATGGTTTCTCAACCATTCCTCAACTTCAAACTCCCATATCTCGCGAACGGATTGACGAACTCGAGAAATTCCTGTTGCATATGAAAGCAGATACTCGCCCGATTACAACGGTATGTGTATTTTTGCCCTAGGAATTAGTACTTATTGGTTTCGAGTATCAGACTTGCGAAAATTTTAATGGTTTCTCAACCATTCCTTAACTTCAAACTCCCATATCTCGCGAACGGATTGACGAACTCGAGAAATTACTGTTGCATATGAAAGCAGATACTCGCACGATTACTACGGTATATGTATTTTTATCCTAGGGCATTGTAGTTATTGGTTTCGAGTATCAGACTTGCGAAAATTTTCATGGTTTCTCAACCATTCCTTAACTTCAAACTCCCATATCTCGCGAACTGATTGACGAACTCGAGAAATTCCTGTTGCATCTGAAAGCAGAAAGTCGCCCGATTACAACGGCATGTGTATTTTTGCCCTAGGCCATCGTGGTTGTTGGTTTCGGGTATCAGACTTGCGAAAATTTTGATGGTTTCTCAACCATTCCTTAACTTCAAACTCCAAAATCTCGCGAACGGATTGACGAACTCGAGAAATTCCTGTTCCATCTGAGAGCAGATACTCGCTCGATTACAAAGGTATGTGTACTTTTCCCCTAGGCCATTCCAGTTATTGGTTTCGAGTATCAGACTTGCGAAAATTATGATGGTTCCTCAAACATTCCTTAACTTCAAACTTCCATATCTCGCGAACGGATTGACGAACTCGATAAATTCCTGTTGCATATGAAAGCAGATACTCGCCCGATTACAACGGTATGTGTATTTTTGCCCTAGGAAATAGTAGTTATTGGTCTCGAGTATCAGACTTGCAATTATTTTGATGGTTTCTCAACAATTCCTTATCTTCAAACCCCCATATCTCGCGAACGGATTAACGAACTCGAGAAAGTCCTGCTGCATCTGAAAGACGAAACCCGCCCGATTACAGCGGTATGTGTATTTTTGCCCTAGGCCATAGTAGTTATTGGTCTCGAGTATCAGACTTGCGAAAATTTTGATGGTTTCTCAACCATTCCTTAAGTTCAAACACCCATATCTCACGAACGGATTGACGAACTCGAGAAATTTCTGTTGCATATGAAAGCAGATACTCGCTCGATTACAAAGGTATGTGTATTTTTCCCCTAGGCCATTGTAGTTATTGGTTTCGAGTATCAGACTTGCGAAAATTTTAATGGTTTCTCAACCATTCCTTAACTTCATACTCCCATATCTCGCGAACTGATTGACGAACTCCAGAAATTCCTGTTGCATCTGAAAGCAGAAAGTCGCCCGATTACAACGGCATTTGTATTTTTGCCCTAGGCAGTATTAGTTATTGGTTTCGAGTATCAGACTTGCTAAAATTTTGATGGTTTCTCAACCATTCCTCAACTTCAAACTCCCATATCTCGCGAACGGATTGACGAACTCGAGAAGTTCCTGTTGCATCTGAAAGCAGAATCTCGTCCGGTTACAATGGTGTGTGTACTTTTCCCCTAGGCCATTCCAGTTATTGGTTTCGAGTTTCAGACCAGTGAAAATTTGGATGGTTTCTCAACCATTCCTTAACTTCAAACTCCCATTTCTCGCGAACGGATTGACGAACTCGAGAAATTCCTGTTGCATATGAAAGCAGATACTCGCCCGATTATTAAGGTATGTGTATTTTTCCCTTAGGCCATTGTAGTTATTGGTTTCGAGTATCAGACTTGCGAAAATTTTGATGATTTCTCAACCATTCCTTAACTTCAAACTCCCATATCGCACGAACTGATTGACGAAATCGAGAAATTCCTGTTGCATCTGAAAGTAGAAACTCGACCGATTACAATCGTGTGTGCGCTTTTCCCGTAGGCAATTCCAGTTTTTGGTTTCGAGTATCAGACCAGCGAAAATTTTGATGGTATCTCAACCATTCCTTAACTTCTAACTCCCATATCTCGCGAACGGATTGAGGAACTCGAGAAATTCCTGTTGCATCTGAAAGCAGATACTCGCCCGATTACAACGGCATGTGTATTTTTGCCCTAGGCAATAGTAGTTATAGGTTTCGAGTATCAGACTTGCGAAAATTTTGATGGTTTCTCAACCATTCCTTAACTTCAAACTCCCATATCTCGCGAACGGATTGACGAACTCGAGAATTTCCTGTTGCATCTGAAAGTAGAAACTCGCCCGATTACAATGGTGTGTGTACTTTCCCCTAGGCCATTCCAGTTATTGGTTTCGAGTATCAGTCCAGCGAAAATTTCGATGGATTCACAACCATTCCTTAACTTCAAACTCCCACATCTCGCGAACGGATTGACGAACTCGAGAAATTCCTGTTGCGTTTGAAAGCAGATACTCGCCCGATTACTACGGCATTTGTATTTTTGCCCTACGCAATAGTAGTTACTGGTTTCGAGTATCAGACTTGCGAAAATTTTGATGGTTTCTCAACCATTCCTTAACTTCAAACTCCCATATCTCGCGAACGGATTGACGAACTCGAGAAATTCCTGTTGCATATGAAAGCAGATACTCGCCCGATTACTACGGTATGTGTATTTTTCTCCTAGGCCATTGTAGTTACTGGTTTCGAGTATCAGACTTGCGAAAATTTTAATGGTTTCTCAACCATTCCTTAACTTCAAACTCCCATATCTCGCGAACTGATTGACGAACTCCAGAAATTCCTGATGCATCTGAAAGCAGAAAGTCGCCCGATTACAACGGCATTTGTATTTTTGCCCTACGCAATAGTAGTTATTGGTCTCGAGTATCAGACTTGCGAAAATTTTGATGGTTTCTCAACCATTCCTCAACTTCAAACTCCCATATCTCGCGAACGGATTGACGAACTCGAGAAATTCCTGTTGCATATGAAAGCAGATACTCGCCCGATTACAACGGTATGTGTATTTTTGCCCTAGGAATTAGTAATTATTGGTTTCGAGTATCAGACTTGCGAAAATTTTGATGGTTTCTCAACCATTCCTTAACTTCAAACTCCCATATCTCGCGAACGGATTGAAAAACTCGAGAAATTACTGTTGCATATGAAAGCAGATACTCGCACGATTACTACGGTATGTGTATTTTTCTCCTAGGGCATTGTAGTTATTGGTTTCGAGTATCAGACCAGCGAAAATTTTGATGGTTCCACAAACATTCCGTAACTTCAAACTCCCATATCTCGCGAACGGATTGACGAACTCGAGAAATTCCTGTTGCATATGAAAGCAGATACTCGCCCGATTACAACGGTATGTGTATTTTTGCCCTAGGAATTAGTACTTATTGGTTTCGAGTATCAGACTTGCGAAAATTTTGATGGCTTCTCAACCATTCCTTAACTTCAAACTCCCATATCTCGCGAACTGATTGACGAACTCCAGAAATTCCTGATGCATCTGAAAGCAGAAAGTCGCCCGATTACAACGGCATTTGTATTTTTGCCCTACGCAATAGTAGTTATTGGTCTCGAGTATCAGACTTGCGAAAATTTTGATGGTTTCTCAACCATTCCTCAACTTCAAACTCCCATATCTCGCGAACGGATTGACGAACTCGAGAAATTCCTGTTGCATATGAAAGCAGATACTCGCCCGATTACAACGGTGTGTGTATTTTTGCCCTAGGAATTAGTACTTATTGGTTTCGAGTATCAGATTTGCGAAAATGTTAATGGTTTCTCAACCATTCCTTAACTTCAAACTCCCATATCTCGCGAACTGATTGACGAACTCGAGAAATTCCTGTTGCATCTGAAAGCAGAAAGTCGCCCGATTACAACGGCATGTGTATTTTTGCCCTAGGCCATCGTGGTTGTTGGTTTCGGGTATCAGACTTGCGAAAATTTTGATGGTTTCTCAACCATTCCTTAACTTCAAACTCCAAAATCTCGCGAACGGATTGACGAACTCGAGAAATTCCTGTTCCATCTGAGAGCAGATACTCGCTCGATTACAAAGGTGTGTGTACTTTTCCCCTAGGCCATTCCAGTTATTGGTTTCGAGTATCAGACTTGCGAAAATTATGATGGTTCCTCAAACATTCCTTAACTTCAAACTTCCATATCTCGCGAACGGATTGACGAACTCGATAAATTCCTGTTGCATATGAAAGCAGATACTCGCCCGATTACAACGGTATGTGTATTTTTGCCCTAGGAAATAGTAGTTATTGGTCTCGAGTATCAGACTTGCAATTATTTTGATGGTTTCTCAACAATTCCTTATCTTCAAACCCCCATATCTCGCGAACGGATTAACGAACTCGAGAAAGTCCTGCTGCATCTGAAAGACGAAACCCGCCCGATTACAGCGGTATGTGTATTTTTGCCCTAGGCCATAGTAGTTATTGGTCTCGAGTATCAGACTTGCGAAAATTTTGATGGTTTCTCAACCATTCCTTAAGTTCAAACACCCATATCTCACGAACGGATTGACGAACTCGAGAAATTCCTGTTGCATATGAAAGCAGATACTCGCTCGATTACAAAGGTATGTGTATTTTTCCCCTAGGCCATTGTAGTTATTGGTTTCGAGTATCAGACTTGCGAAAATTTTAATGGTTTCTCAACCATTCCTTAACTTCATACTCCCATATCTCGCGAACTGATTGACGAACTCCAGAAATTCCTGTTGCATCTGAAAGCAGAAAGTCGCCCGATTACAACGGCATTTGTATTTTTGCCCTAGGCAATATTAGTTATTGGTTTCGAGTATCAGACTTGCTAAAATTTTGATGGTTTCTCAACCATTCCTCAACTTCAAACTCCCATATCTCGCGAACGGATTGACGAACTCGAGAAGTTCCTGTTGCATCTGAAAGCAGAATCTCGTCCGATTACAATGGTGTGTGTACTTTTCCCCTAGGCCATTCCAGTTATTGGTTTCGAGTTTCAGACCAGTGAAAATTTGGATGGTTTCTCAACCATTCCTTAACTTCAAACTCCCATTTCTCGCGAACGGATTGACGAACTCGAGAAATTCCTGTTGCATATGAAAGCAGATACTCGCCCGATTATTAAGGTATGTGTATTTTTCCCTTAGTCCATTGTAGTTATTGGTTTCGAGTATCAGACTTGCGAAAATTTTGATGATTTCTCAACCATTCCTTAACTTCAAACTCCCATATCGCACGAACTGATTGACGAAATCGAGAAATTCCTGTTGCATCTGAAAGTAGAAACTCGACCGATTACAATCGTGTGTGCGCTTTTCCCGTAGGCAATTCCAGTTTTTGGTTTCGAGTATCAGACCAGCGAAAATTTTGATGGTATCTCAACCATTCCTTAACTTCTAACTCCCATATCTCGCGAACGGATTGAGGAACTCGAGAAATTCCTGTTGCATCTGAAAGCAGATACTCGCCCGATTACTACGGCATTTGTATTTTTGCCCTACGCAATAGTAGTTACTGGTTTCGAGTATCAGACTTGCGAAAATTTTGATGGTTTCTCAACCATTCCTTAACTTCAAACTCCCATATCTCGCGAACGGATTGACGAACTCGAGAAATTCCTGTTGCATATGAAAGCAGATACTCGCCCGATTACTACGGTATGTGTATTTTTCTCCTAGGCCATTGTAGTTACTGGTTTCGAGTATCAGACTTGCGAAAATTTTAATGGTTTCTCAACCATTCCTTAACTTCAAACTCCCATATCTCGCGAACTGATTGACGAACTCCAGAAATTCCTGATGCATCTGAAAGCAGAAAGTCGCCCGATTACAACGGCATTTGTATTTTTGCCCTACGCAATAGTAGTTATTGGTCTCGAGTATCAGACTTGCGAAAATTTTGATGGTTTCTCAACCATTCCTCAACTTCAAACTCCCATATCTCGCGAACGGATTGACGAACTCGAGAAATTCCTGTTGCATACGAAAGCAGATACTCGCCCGATTACAACGGTATGTGTATTTTTGCCCTAGGAATTAGTAATTATTGGTTTCGAGTATCAGACTTGCGAAAATTTTGATGGTTTCTCAACCATTCCTTAACTTCAAACTCCCATATCTCGCGAACGGATTGAAAAACTCGAGAAATTACTGTTGCATATGAAAGCAGATACTCGCACGATTACTACGGTATGTGTATTTTTCTCCTAGGGCATTGTAGTTATTGGTTTCGAGTATCAGACCAGCGAAAATTTTGATGGTTCCACAAACATTCCGTAACTTCAAACTCCCATATCTCGCGAACGGATTGACGAACTCGAGAAATTCCTGTTGCATATGAAAGCAGATACTCGCCCGATTACAGCGGTACGTGAATTTTTGCCCTAGGAAATAGTAGTTATTGGTCTCCAGTATCAGACTTGCGAAAATTTTAATGCTTTCTCAACCATTCCTTAACTTCAAACTCCCATATCTCACGAACGGATTGACGAACTCGAGAAATTCCTGCTGCTTCTGAAAGCACAAACTCGTTTGATTACAGCGGTGTGTGTATTTTTGCCCTAGGAAATAGTAGTTATTGGTCTCGAGTATCAGACTTGCAAATATTTTGATGGTTTCTCAACCATTCCTTATCTTCAAACCCCCATATCTCGCGAACGGATTAACGAACTCTAGAAAGTCCTGCTGCATCTGAAAGACGAAACCCGCCCGATTACAGCGGTATGTGTATTTTTGCCCTAGGCCATTGTAGTTATTGGTTTCGAGTATCAGACTTGCGAAAATTTTAATGGTTTCTCAACCATTCCTTATCTTCAAACCCCCATATCTCGCGAACGGATTAACGAACTCGAGAAAGTCCTGCTGCATCTGAAAGACGAAACCCGCCCGATTACAGCGGTATGTGTATTTTTGCCCTAGGCCATAGTAGATATTGGTCTCGAGTATCAGACTTGCGAAAATTTTGATGGTTTCTCAACCATTCCTCAACTTCAAACTCCCATATCTCGCGAACGGATTGACGAACTCGAGAAATTCCTGTTGCATATGAAAGCAGATACTCGCCCGATTACAACGGTATGTGTATTTTTGCCCTAGGAATTAGTAATTATTGGTTTCGAGTATCAGACTTGCGAAAATTTTGATGGTTTCTCAACCATTCCTTAACTTCAAACTCCCATATCTCGCGAACGGATTGACGAACTCGAGAAATTACTGTTGCATATGAAAGCAGATACTCGCACGATTACTACGGTATGTGTATTTTTCTCCTAGGGCATTGTAGTTATTGGTTTCGAGTATCAGACTTGCGAAAATTTTCATGGTTTCTCAACCATTCCTTAACTTCAAACTCCCATATCTCGCGAACTGATTGACGAACTCGAGAAATTCCTGTTGCATCTGAAAGCAGAAAGTCGCCCGATTACAACGGCATGTGTATTTTTGCCCTAGGCCATCGTGGTTATTGGTTTCGAGTATCAGACTTGCGAAAATATTGATGGTTTCTCAATCATTCCTTAACTTCAAACTCCAAAATCTCGCGAACGGATTGACGAACTCGAGAAATTCCTGTTCCATCTGAAAGCAGATACTTGCTCGATTACAAAGGTATGTGTACTTTTCCCCTACGCCATTCCAGTTATTGGTTTCGAGTATTAGACCAGCGAAAATTTTGATGGTTCCTCAAACATTCCGTAACTTCAAACTTCCATATCTCGCGAACGGATTGACGAACTCGAGAAATTCCTGTTGCATATGAAAGCAGATACTCGCCCGATTACTACGGTATGTGTATTTTTCTCATAGGCTATTGTAGTTATTGGTTTCGAGTATCAGACTTGCGAAAATTTTAATGGTTTCTCAACCATTCCTTAACTTCAAACTCCCATATCTCACGAACGGATTGACGAACTCGAGAAATTCCTGCTGCTTCTGAAAGCAGAAACTCGCCCGATTACAATGGTATGTGTATTTTTGCCCTAGGAAATAGTAGTTATTGGTTTCGAGTATCAGACTTGCGAAAATTTTGATTGCTTCTCAACCATTCCTTATCTTCAAACTCCCATATCTCACGAACGGATTGACGAACTCGAGAAATTCCTGTTGCATCTGAAAGCAGAAAGTCGCCCGATTACAACGGTATGTGTATTTTTGCCCTAGTAAATAGTAGTTATTGCTCTCGAGTATCAGACTTGCGAAAATTTTGATGGTTTCTCAACCATTCCTTATCTTCAAACCCCCATATCTCACGAACGGATTGACAAACTCGAGAAGTTCCTGTTGCATCTGAAAATAGAAACGCGCCCGATTAGAATGATGTGTGTACTTTTTCCCCTAGGCCAATCCAGTTATTGGTTTCGAGTATCAGACTTGCGAAAATTTTGATGGTTTCTCAACCATTCCTTATCTTCAAACTCCCATATCTCACGAACGGATTGACGAACTCGAGAAATTCCTGTTGCATCTGAAAGCAGAAAGTCGCCCGATTACAACGGTATGTGTATTTTTGCCCTAGGAAATAGTAGTTATTGCTCTCGAGTATCAGACTTGCGAAAATTTTGATGGTTTCTCAACCATTCCTTAACTTCAAACTCCCACATCTCGCGAACGGATTGACGAATTCGAGAAATTCCTGTTGCGTTTGAAAGCAGATACTCGCCCGATTACTACGGTATGTGTATTTTTCTCCTAGGCCATTGTAGTTACTGGTTTCGAGTATCAGACTTGCGAAAATTTTAATGGTTTCTCAACCATTCCTTAACTTCAAACTCCCATATCTCGCGAACTGATTGACGAACTCCAGAAATTCCTGATGCATCTGAAAGCAGAAAGTCGCCCGATTACAACGGCATTTGTATTTTTGCCCTACGCAATAGTAGTTATTGGTCTCGAGTATCAGACTTGCGAAAATTTTGATGGTTTCTCAACCATTCCTCAACTTCAAACTCCCATATCTCGCGAACGGATTGACGAACTCGAGAAATTCCTGTTGCATATGAAAGCAGATACTCGCCCGATTACAACGGTATGTGTATTTTTGCCCTAGGAATTAGTAATTATTGGTTTCGAGTATCAGACTTGCGAAAATTTTGATGGTTTCTCAACCATTCCTTAACTTCAAACTCCCATATCTCGCGAACGGATTGAAAAACTCGAGAAATTACTGTTGCATATGAAAGCAGATACTCGCACGATTACTACGGTATGTGTATTTTTCTCCTAGGGCATTGTAGTTATTGGTTTCGAGTATCAGACCAGCGAAAATTTTGATGGTTCCACAAACATTCCGTAACTTCAAACTCCCATATCTCGCGAACGGATTGACGAACTCGAGAAATTCCTGTTGCATATGAAAGCAGATACTCGCCCGATTACAGCGGTACGTGAATTTTTGCCCTAGGAAATAGTAGTTATTGGTCTCCAGTATCAGACTTGCGAAAATTTTAATGCTTTCTCAACCATTCCTTAACTTCAAACTCCCATATCTCACGAACGGATTGACGAACTCGAGAAATTCCTGCTGCTTCTGAAAGCACAAACTCGTTCGATTACAGCGGTGTGTGTATTTTTGCCCTAGGAAATAGTAGTTATTGGTCTCGAGTATCAGACTTGCAAATATTTTGATGGTTTCTCAACCATTCCTTATCTTCAAACCCCCATATCTCGCGAACGGATTAACGAACTCTAGAAAGTCCTGCTGCATCTGAAAGACGAAACCCGCCCGATTACAGCGGTATGTGTATTTTTGCCCTAGGCCATTGTAGTTATTGGTTTCGAGTATCAGACTTGCGAAAATTTTAATGGTTTCTCAACCATTCCTTATCTTCAAACCCCCATATCTCGCGAACGGATTAACGAACTCGAGAAAGTCCTGCTGCATCTGAAAGACGAAACCCGCCCGATTACAGCGGTATGTGTATTTTTGCCCTAGGCCATAGTAGATATTGGTCACGAGTATCAGACTTGCGAAAATTTTGATGGTTTCTCAACCATTCCTCAACTTCAAACTCCCATATCTCGCGAACGGATTGACGAACTCGAGAAATTCCTGTTGCATATGAAAGCAGATACTCGCCCGATTACAACGGTATGTGTATTTTTGCCCTAGGAATTAGTAATTATTGGTTTCGAGTATCAGACTTGCGAAAATTTTGATGGTTTCTCAACCATTCCTTAACTTCAAACTCCCATATCTCGCGAACGGATTGACGAACTCGAGAAATTACTGTTGCATATGAAAGCAGATACTCGCACGATTACTACGGTATGTGTATTTTTCTCATAGGCTATTGTAGTTATTGGTTTCGAGTATCAGACTTGCGAAAATTTTGAAGGTTTCTCAACCATTCCTTAACTTCAAACTCCCATATCTCGCGAACGGATTGAGGAACTCGAGAAATTCCTGTTGCATCTGAAAGCAGAAACTCGCCCGATCACAACGGTATGTGTATTTTTGCCCTAGGCCATTGTAGTTATTGGTTTCGAGTATCAGACTTGCGAAAATTTTCATGGTTTCTCAACCATTCCTTAACTTCAAACTCCCATATCTCGCGAACTGATTGACGAACTCGAGAAATTCCTGTTGCATCTGAAAGCAGAAAGTCGCCCGATTACAACGGCATGTGTATTTTTGCCCTAGGCCATCGTGGTTATTGGTTTCGAGTATCAGACTTGCGAAAATTTTGATGGTTTCTCAATCATTCCTTAACTTCAAACTCCAAAATCTCGCGAACGGATTGACGAACTCGAGAAATTCCTGTTCCATCTGAAAGCAGATACTTGCTCGATTACAAAGGTATGTGTACTTTTCCCCTAGGCCATTCCAGTTATTGGTTTCGAGTATTAGACCAGCGAAAATTTTGATGGTTCCTCAAACATTCCGTAACTTCAAACTTCCATATCTCGCGAACGGATTGACGAACTCGCGAAATTCCTGTTGCATATGAAAGCAGATACTCGCCCGATTACTACGGTATGTGTATTTTTCACCTAGGCCATTGTAGTTATTGGTTTCGAGTATCAGACCAGCGAAAATTTTGATGGTTTCTCAAGCATTCCTTACTTCAAACCTCCAAAATCTCGCGAACGGATTGACGAACTCGAGAACTTCCTGTTGCATATGAAAGCAGATACTCGCCCGATTACTACGGTATGTGTATTTTTCACCTAGGCCATTGTAGTTATTGGTTTCGAGTATCAGACTTGCGAAAATTTTAATGGTTTCTCAACCATTCCTTAACTTCAAACTCCCATATCTCACGAACGGGTTGACGAACTCGAGAAATTCCTGTTGCATATGAAAGCAGAAACTCGCCCGATTACAACGGTATGTGTATTTTTGCCCTAGGAAATAGTAGTTATTGGTTTCGAGTATCAGACTTGCGAAAATTTTGATTGTTTCTCAACCATTCCTTATCTTCAAACTCCCATATCTCACGAACGGATTGACGAACTCGAGAAATTCCTGTTGCATCTGAAAGCAGAGAGTCGCCCGATTACAACGGTATGTGTATTTTTGCCCTAGTAAATAGTAGTTATTGCTCTCGAGTATCAGACTTGCGAAAATTTTGATGGTTTCTCAACCATTCCTTATCTTCAAACCCCCATATCTCACGAACGGATTGACAAACTCGAGAAGTTCCTGTTGCATCTGAAAATAGAAACGCGCCCGATTAGAATGATGTGTGTACTTTTTCCCCTAGGCCAATCCAGTTATTGGTTTCGAGTATCAGACTTGCGAAAATTTTGATGGTTTCTCAACCATTCCTTATCTTCAAACTCCCATATCTCACGAACGGATTGACGAACTCGAGAAATTCCTGTTGCATCTGAAAGCAGAAAGTCGCCCGATTACAACGGTGTGTGTATTTTTGCCCTAGGAAATAGTAGTTATTGCTCTCGAGTATCAGACTTGCGAAAATTTTGATGGTTTCTCAACCATTCCTTATCTTCAAACCCCCATATCTCACGAACGGATTGACAAACTCGAGAAGTTCCTGTTGCATCTGAAAATAGAAACGCGCCCGATTAGAATGATGTGTGTACTTTTTCCCCTAGGCTAATCCAGTTATTGGTTTCGAGTATCAGACTTGCGAAAATTTTGATGGTTTCTCAACCATTCCTTATCTTCAAACTCCCATATCTCACGAACGGATTGACGAACTCGAGAAATTCCTGTTGCATCTGAAAGCAGAAAGTCGCCCGATTACAACGGTATGTGTATTTTTGCCCTAGGAAATAGTAGTTATTGCTCTCGAGTATCAGACTTGCGAAAATTTTGATGGTTTCTCAACCATTCCGTAACTTCAAACTCCCATATCTCGCGAACGGATTGAGGAACTCGAGAAATTCCTGTTGCATCTGAAAGCAGAAACTCGCCCGATCACAACGGTATGTGTATTTTTGCCCTAGGCCATTGTAGTTATTGGTTTCGAGTATCAGACTTGCGAAAATTTTGATGGTTTCTCAACCATTCCTTAACTTCAAACTCCCATATCTCACGAACGGATTGACAAACTCGAGAAGTTCCTGTTGCATCTGAAAGTAGAAACTCGCCCGATTACTACGGTATGTGTATTTTTCTCATAGGCTATTGTAGTTATTGGTTTCGAGTATCAGACTTGCGAAAATTTTGAAGGTTTCTCAACCATTCCTTAACTTCAAACTCCAAAATCTCGCGAACGGATTGACGAACTCGAGAAATTCCTGTTGCATCTGAAAGTAGAAACTCGCCCGATTACAATGGTGTCTGTACTTTTCCCCTAGGCAATTCCAGTTATAGGTTTCGAGTATCAGACCAGCGAAAATTTTGATGGTTTCTCAAGCATTCCTTACTTCAAACCTCCAAAATCTCGCGAACGGATTGACGAACTCGAGAACTTCCTGTTGCATATGAAAGCAGATACTCGCCCGATTACTACGGTATGTGTATTTTTCACCTAGGCCATTGTAGTTATTGGTTTCGAGTATCAGACTTGCGAAAATTTTAATGGTTTCTCAACCATTCCTTAACTTCAAACTCCCATATCTCACGAACGGATTGACGAACTCGAGAAATTCATGTTGCATATGAAAGCAGAAACTCGCCCGATTACAACGGTATGTGTATTTTTGCCCCAGGCCATTGTAGTTATTGTTTTCGAGTATCAGACTTGCGAAAATTTTGATGATTCCTCAACCATACCTTAACTTCAAGCTCCCATATCTCGCGAACGCATTGACGAACTCGAGAAATTCCTATTGTATCTGAAAGTAGAAACTCGCCCGATTACAATGGTGTGTGTACTTTTCCCCTAGGTCATTCCAGTTATTGGTTTCGAGTATGAGACCAGCGAAAATTTTGATGGTTTCTCAACCATTCCTTAACTTCAAACTCCCATATCTCGCGAACGGATTGACGAACTCGAGAAATTCCTGTTGCATATGAAAGCAGATACTCGCCCGATTACAGCGGTACGTGAATTTTTGCCCTAGGAAATAGTAGTTATTGGTCTCCAGTATCAGACTTGCGAAAATTTTAATGCTTTCTCAACCATTCCTTAACTTCAAACTCCCATATCTCACGAACGGATTGACGAACTCGAGAAATTCCTGCTGCTTCTGAAAGCACAAACTCGTTCGATTACAGCGGTGTGTGTATTTTTGCCCTAGGAAATAGTAGTTATTGGTCTCGAGTATCAGACTTGCAAATATTTTGATGGTTTCTCAACCATTCCTTATCTTCAAACCCCCATATCTCGCGAACGGATTAACGAACTCTAGAAAGTCCTGCTGCATCTGAAAGACGAAACCCGCCCGATTACAGCGGTATGTGTATTTTTGCCCTAGGCCATTGTAGTTATTGGTTTCGAGTATCAGACTTGCGAAAATTTTAATGGTTTCTCAACCATTCCTTATCTTCAAACCCCCATATCTCGCGAACGGATTAACGAACTCGAGAAAGTCCTGCTGCATCTGAAAGACGAAACCCGCCCGATTACAGCGGTATGTGTATTTTTGCCCTAGGCCATAGTAGATATTGGTCTCGAGTATCAGACTTGCGAAAATTTTGATGGTTTCTCAACCATTCCTCAACTTCAAACTCCCATATCTCGCGAACGGATTGACGAACTCGAGAAATTCCTGTTGCATATGAAAGCAGATACTCGCCCGATTACAACGGTATGTGTATTTTTGCCCTAGGAATTAGTAATTATTGGTTTCGAGTATCAGACTTGCGAAAATTTTGATGGTTTCTCAACCATTCCTTAACTTCAAACTCCCATATCTCGCGAACGGATTGACGAACTCGAGAAATTACTGTTGCATATGAAAGCAGATACTCGCACGATTACTACGGTATGTGTATTTTTCTCCTAGGGCATTGTAGTTATTGGTTTCGAGTATCAGACTTGCGAAAATTTTCATGGTTTCTCAACCATTCCTTAACTTCAAACTCCCATATCTCGCGAACTGATTGACGAACTCGAGAAATTCCTGTTGCATCTGAAAGCAGAAAGTCGCCCGATTACAACGGCATGTGTATTTTTGCCCTAGGCCATCGTGGTTATTGGTTTCGAGTATCAGACTTGCGAAAATTTTGATGGTTTCTCAATCATTCCTTAACTTCAAACTCCAAAATCTCGCGAACGGATTGACGAACTCGAGAAATTCCTGTTCCATCTGAAAGCAGATACTTGCTCGATTACAAAGGTATGTGTACTTTTCCCCTAGGCCATTCCAGTTATTGGTTTCGAGTATTAGACCAGCGAAAATTTTGATGGTTCCTCAAACATTCCGTAACTTCAAACTTCCATATCTCGCGAACGGATTGACGAACTCGCGAAATTCCTGTTGCATATGAAAGCAGATACTCGCCCGATTACTACGGTATGTGTATTTTTCACCTAGGCCATTGTACTTATTGGTTTCGAGTATCAGACCAGCGAAAATTTTGATGGTTTCTCAAGCATTCCTTACTTCAAACCTCCAAAATCTCGCGAACGGATTGACGAACTCGAGAACTTCCTGTTGCATATGAAAGCAGATACTCGCCCGATTACTACGGTATGTGTATTTTTCACCTAGGCCATTGTAGTTATTGGTTTCGAGTATCAGACTTGCGAAAATTTTAATGGTTTCTCAACCATTCCTTAACTTCAAACTCCCATATCTCACGAACGGGTTGACGAACTCGAGAAATTCCTGTTGCATATGAAAGCAGAAACTCGCCCGATTACAACGGTATGTGTATTTTTGCCCTAGGAAATAGTAGTTATTGGTTTCGAGTATCAGACTTGCGAAAATTTTGATTGTTTCTCAACCATTCCTTATCTTCAAACTCCCATATCTCACGAACGGATTGACGAACTCGAGAAATTCCTGTTGCATCTGAAAGCAGAGAGTCGCCCGATTACAACGGTATGTGTATTTTTGCCCTAGTAAATAGTAGTTATTGCTCTCGAGTATCAGACTTGCGAAAATTTTGATGGTTTCTCAACCATTCCTTATCTTCAAACCCCCATATCTCACGAACGGATTGACAAACTCGAGAAGTTCCTGTTGCATCTGAAAATAGAAACGCGCCCGATTAGAATGATGTGTGTACTTTTTCCCCTAGGCCAATCCAGTTATTGGTTTCGAGTATCAGACTTGCGAAAATTTTGATGGTTTCTCAACCATTCCTTATCTTCAAACTCCCATATCTCACGAACGGATTGACGAACTCGAGAAATTCCTGTTGCATCTGAAAGCAGAAAGTCGCCCGATTACAACGGTATGTGTATTTTTGCCCTAGGAAATAGTAGTTATTGCTCTCGAGTATCAGACTTGCGAAAATTTTGATGGTTTCTCAACCATTCCTTATCTTCAAACCCCCATATCTCACGAACGGATTGACAAACTCGAGAAGTTCCTGTTGCATCTGAAAATAGAAACGCGCCCGATTAGAATGATGTGTGTACTTTTTCCCCTAGGCTAATCCAGTTATTGGTTTCGAGTATCAGACTTGCGAAAATTTTGATGGTTTCTCAACCATTCCTTATCTTCAAACTCCCATATCTCACGAACGGATTGACGAACTCGAGAAATTCCTGTTGCATCTGAAAGCAGAAAGTCGCCCGATTACAACGGTATGTGTATTTTTGCCCTAGGAAATAGTAGTTATTGCTCTCGAGTATCAGACTTGCGAAAATTTTGATGGTTTCTCAACCATTCCGTAACTTCAAACTCCCATATCTCGCGAACGGATTGAGGAACTCGAGAAATTCCTGTTGCATCTGAAAGCAGAAACTCGCCCGATCACAACGGTATGTGTATTTTTGCCCTAGGCCATTGTAGTTATTGGTTTCGAGTATCAGACTTGCGAAAATTTTGATGGTTTCTCAACCATTCCTTAACTTCAAACTCCCATATCTCACGAACGGATTGACAAACTCGAGAAGTTCCTGTTGCATCTGAAAGTAGAAACTCGCCCGATTACTACGGTATGTGTATTTTTCTCATAGGCTATTGTAGTTATTGGTTTCGAGTATCAGACTTGCGAAAATTTTGAAGGTTTCTCAACCATTCCTTAACTTCAAACTCCAAAATCTCGCGAACGGATTGACGAACTCGAGAAATTCCTGTTGCATCTGAAAGTAGAAACTCGCCCGATTACAATGGTGTCTGTACTTTTCCCCTAGGCAATTCCAGTTATAGGTTTCGAGTATCAGACCAGCGAAAATTTTGATGGTTTCTCAAGCATTCCTTACTTCAAACCTCCAAAATCTCGCGAACGGATTGACGAACTCGAGAACTTCCTGTTGCATATGAAAGCAGATACTCGCCCGATTACTACGGTATGTGTATTTTTCACCTAGGCCATTGTAGTTATTGGTTTCGAGTATCAGACTTGCGAAAATTTTAATGGTTTCTCAACCATTCCTTAACTTCAAACTCCCATATCTCACGAACGGATTGACGAACTCGAGAAATTCATGTTGCATATGAAAGCAGAAACTCGCCCGATTACAACGGTATGTGTATTTTTGCCCCAGGCCATTGTAGTTATTGTTTTCGAGTATCAGACTTGCGAAAATTTTGATGATTCCTCAACCATACCTTAACTTCAAGCTCCCATATCTCGCGAACGCATTGACGAACTCGAGAAATTCCTATTGTATCTGAAAATAGAAACTCGCCCGATTACAATGGTGTGTGTACTTTTCCCCTAGGTCATTCCAGTTATTGGTTTCGAGTATGAGACCAGCGAAAATTTTGATGGTTTCTCAACCATTCCTTAACTTCAAACTCCCATATCTCGCGCACGGATTGACGAACTCGAGAAATTCCTGTTGCATCTGAAAGCAGAAACTCGCCCGATTTCAACGGTATGTGCATTTTTGACTTAGGCCATAGTAGTTATTGGTTTCGAGTATCAGACTTGCGAAAATTTTAATGGTTTCTCAACCATTCCTTAACTTCAAACTCCCATATCTCACGAACGGATTGACGAACTCGAGAAATTCCTGTTGCATGTGAAAGTAGAAACTCGCCCGATTACAACGGTAGGTGTATTTTTCCCCTAGGGCATTGTAGTTACTGGTTTCGAGTATCAGACTTGCGAAAATTTTCATGGTTTCTCAACCATTCCTTAACTTCAAACTCCCATATCTCGCGAACTGATTGACGAACTCGAGAAATTCCTGTTGCATCTGAAAGCAGAAAGTCGCCCGATTACAACGGCATGTGTATTTTTGCCCTAGGCCATAGTAGATATTGGTCTCGAGTATCAGACTTGCGAAAATTTTGATGGTTTCTCAACCATTCCTCAACTTCAAACTCCCATATCTCGCGAACGGATTGACGAACTCGAGAAATTCCTGTTGCATATGAAAGCAGATACTCGCCCGATTACAACGGTATGTGTATTTTTGCCCTAGGAATTAGTAATTATTGGTTTCGAGTATCAGACTTTCGAAAATTTTGATGGTTTCTCAAGCATTCCTTAACTTCAAATTCCCATATCTCGCGAACGGATTGACGAACTCGAGAAATTTCCGTTGCATCTGAATGTAGAAACACGCCCGATTACAATGGTGTGTGTACTTTTCCCCTAGGCCATTCCAGTTATTGGTTTCGAGTATCAGACCAGCGAAAATTTTGATGGTTTCACAACCATTCCTTAACTTCAAACTCCCATATCTCGCGAACGGATTGACGAACTCGAGAAATATCTGTTGCATCTGAAAGTAGAAACTAGCCCGATTACAATGGTGTGTGTACTTTTCCCCTTGGCCATTCCACTTATTGGTTTCGAGTATCAGACCAGCGAAAATTTTGATGGTTTCTCAACCATTCCTTAACTTCAAACTCCCATATCTCGCGAAAGGATTGACGAACTCGAGAAATTCCTGTTGCATCTGAAAGTAGAAACTCGCACGATTGCAATGGTATGTGTATTTTTCCCCTAGGCCTTTGTAGTTATTGATTTCGAGTATCAGACTTTCGAAAATTTTGATGGTTTCTCAACCATTCCTTAACTTCAAACTCCCATTTCTCGCGAACGGAT
The DNA here is from genome assembly GCF_051014685.1 of Ptiloglossa arizonensis. Taxonomy (NCBI): domain Eukaryota; kingdom Metazoa; phylum Arthropoda; class Insecta; order Hymenoptera; family Colletidae; genus Ptiloglossa; species Ptiloglossa arizonensis. The sequence goes on from NW_027478430.1 coordinate 596,476, forward strand.
TGACGAACTCGAGAAATTCCTGTTGCATCTGATAGCAGAAACTCGCCCAATTACAACGGTATGTGTAATTTTGCCCCAGGCCATTGTAGTTATTGTTTTCGAGTATCAGACTTGCGAAAATTTTGATGATTCCTCAACCATACCTTAACTTCAAGCTCCCATATCTCGCGAACGCATTGACGAACTCGAGAAATTCCTATTGTATCTGAAAGTAGAAACTCGCCCGATTACAATGGTGTGTGTACTTTTCCCCTAGGTCATTCCAGTTATTGGTTTCGAGTATGAGACCAGCGAAAATTTTGATGGTTTCTCAACCATTCCTTAACTTCAAACTCCCATATCTCGCGCACGGATTGACGAACTCGAGAAATTCCTGTTGCATCTGAAAGCAGAAACTCGCCCGATTTCAACGGTATGTGCATTTTTGACTTAGGCCATAGTAGTTATTGGTTTCGAGTATCAGACTTGCGAAAATTTTGATGGTTTCTCAAGCATTCCTTAACTTCAAACTGCCATATCTCGCGAACGGATTGACGAACTCGAGTATTTCCTGTTGCATCTGAAAGTAGAAAGTCGACCGATTACAATGGTGTGTGTACTTTTCCCCTAGGCCATTCCAGTTATTGGTTTCGAGTATCAGACCAGCGAAAATTTTGATGGTTTCTCAACCATTCCTTAACTTCAAACACCCATATCTCGCGAACGGATTGTCGAACTCGAGAAATTCCTGTTGCATGTGAAAGTAGAAACTCGCCCGATTACAACGGTAGGTGTATTTTTCCCCTAGGCCTTTGTAGTTATTGATTTCGAGTATCAGACTTTCGAAAATTTTAATGGTTTCTCAAGCATTCCTTAACTTCAAATTCCCGTATCTCGCGAACGGATTGACGAACTCGAGAAATTTCCGTTGCATCTGAATGTAGAAACACGCCCGATTACAACGGTGTGTGTACTTTTCCCCTAGGCCATTCCAGTTATTGGTTTCGAGTATCAGACCAGCGAAAATTTTGATGGTTTCACAACCATTCCTTAACTTCAAACTCCCATATCTCGCGAACGGATTGACGAACTCGAGAAATTTCTGTTGCATCTGAAAGTAGAAACTAGCCCGATTACAATGGTGTGTGTACTTTTCCCCTTGGCCATTCCACTTATTGGTTTCGAGTATCAGACCAGCGAAAATTTTGATGGTTTCTCAACCATTCCTTAACTTCAAACTCCCATATCTCGCGAAAGGATTGACGAACTCGAGAAATTCCTGTTTCATCTGAAAGTAGAAACTCGCACGATTGCAATGGTATGTGTATTTTTCCCCTAGGCCTTTGTAGTTATTGATTTCGAGTATCAGACTTTCGAAAATTTTGATGGTTTCTCAACCATTCCTTAACTTCAAACTCCCATATCTCGCGAACGGATTGACGAACTCGAGAAATTCCTGTTGCATCTGATAGCAGAAACTCGCCCGATTACAACGGTATGTGTATTTTTGCCCCAGGCCATTGTAGTTATTGTTTTCGAGTATCAGACTTGCGAAAATTTTGATGATTCCTCAACCATACCTTAACTTCAAGCTCCCATATCTCGCGAACGCATTGACGAACTCGAGAAATTCCTATTGTATCTGAAAGTAGAAACTCGCCCGACACAATGGTGTGTGTACTTTTCCCCTAGGTTATTCCAGTTATTGGTTTCGAGTATGAGACCAGCGAAAATTTTGATGGTTTCTCAACCATTCCTTACCTTCAAACTCCCATATCTCGCGCACGGATTGACGAACTCGAGAAATTCCTGTTGCATCTGAAAGCAGAAACTCGCCCGATTTCAACGGTATGTGCATTTTTGACTTAGGCCATAGTAGTTATTGGTTTCGAGTATCAGACTTGCGAAAATTTTGATGGTTTCTCAAGCATTCCTTAACTTCAAACTGCCATATCTCGCGAACGGATTGACGAACTCGAGTATTTCCTGTTGCATCTGAAAGTAGAAAGTCGACCGATTACAATGGTGTGTGTACTTTTCCCCTAGGCCATTCCAGTTATTGGTTTCGAGTATCAGACCAGCGAAAATTTTCATGGTTTCTCAACCATTCCTTAACTTCAAACACCCATATCTCGCGAACGGATTGTCGAACTCGAGAAATTCCTGTTGCATGTGAAAGTAGAAACTCGCCCGATTACAACGGTAGGTGTATTTTTCCCCTAGGCCTTTGTAGTTATTGATTTCGAGTATCAGACTTTCGAAAATTTTAATGGTTTCTCAAGCATTCCTTAACTTCAAATTCCCATATCTCGCGAACGGATTGACGAACTCGAGAAATTTCCGTTGCATCTGAATGTAGAAACACGCCCGATTACAATGGTGTGTGTACTTTTCCCCTAGGCCATTCCAGTTATTGGTTTCGAGTATCAGACCAGCGAAAATTTTGATGGTTTCACAACCATTCCTTAACTTCAAACTCCCATATCTCGCGAACGGATTGACGAACTCGAGAAATTTCTGTTGCATCTGAAAGTAGAAACTAGCCCGATTACAATGGTGTGTGTACTTTTCCCCTTGGCCATTCCACTTATTGGTTTCGAGTATCAGACCAGCGAAAATTTTGATGGTTTCTCAACCATTCCTTAACTTCAAACTCCCATATCTCGCGAAAGGATTGACGAACTCGAGAAATTCCTGTTGCATCTGAAAGTAGAAACTCGCACGATTGCAATGGTATGTGTATTTTTCCCCTAGGCCTTTGTAGTTATTGATTTCGAGTATCAGACTTTCGAAAATTTTGATGGTTTCTCAACCATTCCTTAACTTCAAACTCCCATTTCTCGCGAACGGATGGACGAACTCGAGAAATTCCTGTTGCATCTGATAGCAGAAACTCGCCCGATTACAACGGTATGTGTATTTTTGCCCCAGGCCATTGTAGTTATTGTTTTCGAGTATCAGACTTGCGAAAATTTTGATGATTCCTCAACCATACCTTAACTTCAAGCTCCCATATCTCGCGAACGCATTGACGAACTCGAGAAATTCCTATTGTATCTGAAAGTAGAAACTCGCCCGATTACAATGGTGTGTGTACTTTTCCCCTAGGCCATTCCAGTTGTTGGTTTCGAGTATCAGACCAGCGAAAATTTTGATGGTTTCTCAACCATTCCTTAACTTCAAACACCCATATCTCGCGAACGGATTGTCGAACTCGAGAAATTCCTGTTGCATGTGAAAGTAGAAACTCGCCCGATTACAACGGTAGGTGTATTTTTCCCCTAGGCCTTTGTAGTTATTGATTTCGAGTATCAGACTTTCGAAAATTTTGATGGTTTCTCAAGCATTCCTTAACTTCAAATTCCCATATCTCGCGAACGGATTGACGAACTCGAGAAATTTCCGTTGCATCTGAATGTAGAAACACGCCCGATTACAATGGTGTGTGTACTTTTCCCCTAGGCCATTCCAGTTATTGGTTTCGAGTATCAGACCAGCGAAAATTTTGATGGTTTCACAACCATTCCTTAACTTCAAACTCCCATATCTCGCGAACGGATTGACGAACTCGAGAAATTTCTGTTGCATCTGAAAGTAGAAACTAGCCCGATTACAATGGTGTGTGTACTTTTCCCCTTGGCCATTCCACTTATTGGTTTCGAGTATCAGACCAGCGAAAATTTTGATGGTTTCTCAACCATTCCTTAACTTCAAACTCCCATATCTCGCGAAAGGATTGACGAACTCGAGAAATTCCTGTTGCATCTGAAAGTAGAAACTCGCTCGATTGCAATGGTATGTGTATTTTTCCCCTAGGCCTTTGTAGTTATTGATTTCGAGTATCAGACTTTCGAAAATTTTGATGGTTTCTCAACCATTCCTTAACTTCAAACACCCATATCTCGCGAACGGATTGACGAACTCGAGAAATTCCTGTTGCATGTGAAAGTAGAAACTCGCCCGATTAAAACGGTAGGTGTATTTTTCCCCTAGGCCTTTGTAGTTATTGGTTTCGAGTATCAGACTTTCGAAAATTTTGATGGTTTCTCAAGCATTCCTTAACTTCAAATTCCCAAATCTCGCGAACGGATTGACGAACTCGAGAAATTTCTGCTGCATCTGAAAGTAGAAACTCGCCCGATTACAATGGTGTGTGTACTTTTCCCCTAGGCCATTCCAGTTATTGGTTTCGAGTAGCAGACCAGCGAAAATTTTGATGGTTTCACAACCATTCCTTAATTTCAAACTCCCATATCTCGCGAACGGATTTCCGAACTCGAGAAGTTCCTGTTGCATGTGAAAGTAGAAACTCGCCCGATTACAATGGTGTGTGTACTTTTCGCCTAGGCCATTCCAGTTATTGGTTTCGAGTATCAGACCAGCGAAAATTTTGATGGTTTCTCAACCATTCCTTAATTTCAAACTCCCATATCTCGCGAACGGATTTCCGAACTCGAGAAATTCAGGTTGCATGTGAAAGTTGAAACTCGCCCGATTACAACGGTAGGTGTATTTTTCCCCTAGGCCTTTGCAGTTATTGGTTTCGAGTATCAGACTTCTGAAAATTTTGATGGTTTCCCAAGCATTCCTTAAATTCAAACTCCCATATCTCGCGAACGGGTTGACGAACTCGAGAAATTCCTGTTGCATCTGAAAGTAGAAACTCGCCCGATTACAATGGTGTGTGTACTTTTCCCCTAGGCCTTTGTAGTTATTGGTTTCGAGTATCAGACTTTCGAAAATTTTGATGGTTTCTCAAGCATTCCTTAATTTCAAATTCCCATATCTCGCGAACGGATTGACTAACTCGATAAATTTCGATTGCATCTGAAAGTAGAAACTCGCCCAATTACAATGGTGTGTGTACTTTTCCCCTAGGCAATTCCAGTTATTGGTTTCGAGTATCAGACCAGCGAAAATTTGAATTGTTTCACAGCCATTCCTTAACTTCAAACTCCCATACCTCCCGAACGGATTGACGAACTGGAGAAATTTCTGTTGCATCTGAAAGTGGAAACTCGCCCGAATACAAAGGCGTGTGTACTTTTGCCCTAGGCCATTCCATTTATTGGTTTCGAGTATCAGACCAGCGAAAATTTTGATGGTTTCTCAACCATTCCTTAACTTCAAACTCCCATTTCTCGCGAACGGATTGACGAACTCGAGATATTCCTGTTGCATCTGAAAATGGAAACTGGCCCGATTACAAAGGTGTGTGTATTTTCCCCCTAGGCCATTGTAGTTATTGGTTTCGAGTATCAGACTTGCGAAAATTTTGATAGTTTCTCAAAGATTCCTTAAATTCAAACTCCCATTTCTCGCGAACGGATTGACGAACTCGAGAAATTCCAGTTGCATTTTAAAGTAGAAACTCGCCCGATTACAAAGATATGTGTGTTTTTCACCTAGGCCTTTGTAGTTATTGGTTTCGAGTATGAGACCAGCGAAAATTTTGATGGTTTCTCAAATTCCTTAACTTCAAACTCCCATATCTCGCGCACGGATTGACGAACTCGAGAAATTCCTGTTGCATCTGAAAGCAGCAACTCGCCCGATTTCAACGGTATGTGCATTTTTGACTTAGGCCATAGTAGTTATTGGTTTCGAGTATCAGACCAGCGAAAATTTTGATGGTTTCTCAACCATTCCTTAACTTCAAACACCCATATCTCGCGAACGGATTGACGAACTCGAGAAATTCCTGTTGCATGTGAAAGTAGAAACTCGCCCGATTACAACGGTAGGTGTATTTTTCCCCTAGGCCTTTGTAGTTATTGATTTCGAGTATCAGACTTTCGAAAATTTTGATGGTTTCTCAAGCATTCCTTAACTTCAAATTCCCATATCTCGCGAACGGATTGACGAACTCGAGAAATTTCTGTTGCATCTGAATGTAGAAACACACCCGATTACAATGGTGTGTGTACTTTTCCCCTAGGCCATTCCAGTTATTGGTTTCGAGTATCAGACCAGCGAAAATTTTGATGGTTTCACAACCATTCCTTAAATTCAAACTCCCATATCTCGCGAACGGATTTCCGAACTCGAGAAGTTCCTGTTGCATGTGAAAGTAGAAACTCGCCCGATTACAATGGTGTGTGTACTTTTCCCCTAGGCCATTCCAGTTATTGGTTTCGAGTATCAGACCAGCGAAAATTTTGATGGTTTCTCAACCATTCCTTAATTTCAAACTCCCATATCTCGCGAACGGATTTCCGAACTCGAGAAATTCAGGTTGCATGTGAAAGTTGAAACTCGCCCGATTACAACGGTAGGTGTATTTTTCCCGTAGGCCTTTGCAGTTATTGGTTTCGAGTATCAGACTTCTGAAAATTTTGATGGTTTCCCAAGCATTCCTTAAATTCAAACTCCCATATCTCGCGAACGAGTTGACGAACTCGAGAAATTCCTGTTGCATCTGAAAGTAGAAACTCGCCCGATTACAATGGTGTGTGTACTTTTCCCCTAGGCCTTTGTAGTTATTGGTTTCGAGTATCAGACTTTCGAAAATTTTGATGGTTTCTCAAGCATTCCTTAACTTCAAACTCCCATATCTCGCGAACGGATTGACGAACTCGAGAAATTCCTGTTGCATGTGAAAGTAGAAACTCGCCCGATTAAAACGGTAGGTGTATTTTTCCCCTAGGCCTTTGTAATTATTGGTTTCGAGTATCAGACTTTCGAAAATTTTGATGGTTTCTCAAGCATTCCTTAACTTCAAATTCCCAAATCTCGCGAACGGATTGACGAACTCGAAAAATTTCTGCTGCATCTGAAAGTAGAAACTCGCCCGATTACAATGGTGTGTGTACTTTTCCCCTAGGCCATTCCAGTTATTGGTTTCGAGTAGCAGACCAGCGAAAATTTTGATGGTTTCACAACCATTCCTTAAATTCAAACTCCCATATCTCGCGAACGGATTTCCGAACTCGAGAAGTTCCTGTTGCATGTGAAAGTAGAAACTCGCCCGATTACAATGGTGTGTGTACTTTTCCCCTAGGCCATTCCAGTTATTGGTTTCGAGTATCAGACCAGCGAAAATTTTGATGGTTTCTCAACCATTCCTTAATTTCAAACTCCCATATCTCGCGAACGGATTTCCGAACTCGAGAAATTCAGGTTGCATGTGAAAGTTGAAACTCGCCCGATTACAACGGTAGGTGTATTTTTCCCGTAGGCCTTTGCAGTTATTGGTTTCGAGTATCAGACTTCTGAAAATTTTGATGGTTTCCCAAGCATTCCTTAAATTCAAACTCCCATATCTCGCGAACGGGTTGACGAACTCGAGAAATTCCTGTTGCATCTGAAAGTAGAAACTCGCCCGATTACAATGGTGTGTGTACTTTTCCCCTAGGCCTTTGTAGTTATTGGTTTCGAGTATCAGACTTTCGAAAATTTTGATGGTTTCTCAAGCATTCCTTAACTTCAAATTCCCATATCTCGCGAACGGATTGACGAACTCGAGAAATTTCAATTGCATCTGAAAGTAGAAACTCGCCCGATTATAATGGTGTGTGTACTTTTCCCCTAGGCCATTCCAGTTATTGGTTTCGAGTATCAGACCAGCGAAAATTTGAATGGTTTCACAACCATTCCTTAACTTCAAACTCCCATACCTCCCGAACGGATTGACGAACTCGAGAAATTTCTGTTGCATCTGAAAGTGGAAACTCGCCCGAATACAAAGGCGTGTGTACTTTTGCCCTAGGCCATTCCATTTATTGGTTTCGAGTACCAGACCAGCGAAAATTTTGATGGTTTCTCAAGCATTCCTTAACTTCAAATTCCCATATCTCGCGAACGGATTGACGAACTCGAGAAATTTCAATTGCATCTGAAAGTAGAAACTCGCCCGATTACAAAGATATGTGTGTTTTTCACCTAGGCCTTTGTAGTTATTGGTTTCGAGTATCAGACATGCGAAAATTTTGATAGTTTCTCAACCATTCCTTAACTTCAAACTCCCATTTCTCGCGAACGGATTGACGAACTCGAGAAATTCCTGTTGCATCTGAAAGTAGAAACTCGTCCGATTAGAAAGATTTGTGTGTTTTTCACCCAGGCCATTCCAGTTATTCGTTTCTAGCATCAGAATTTCGAAAATTTTGATGGTTTCTCAACCATTCCTTAACTTCAAACTCCCACATCTCGCGAACGGATTGACGAACTCGAGAAACTCCTGTTGCATCTGAAAGTAGAAACTCGCTCGATTACAACGGTATGTGTATTTTTCCCCTATGCCATTGTAGTTATTGGTTTCGAGTATCAGACTTGCGAAAATTTTGATAGATTCTCAACCATTCCTTAACTTCAAACTCTCATTTCTCGCGAACGGATTAACGAACTCGAGAAATTCCTTTTGCATCTGAAAGTAGAAACTCGCCCGATTACAATGGTGTGTGTACTTTTCCCCTAGGCCATTCCAGTTATTGGTTTCGAGTATCAGACCAGCGAAAATTTTGATGGTTTCTCAACCATTCCTTAATTTCAAACTCCCATATCTCGCGAACGGATTGCCGAACTCGAGAAATTCAGGTTGCATGTGAAAGTAGAAACTCGCCCGATTACAACGGTAGGTGTATTTTTCCCCTCGGCCTTTGCAGTTATTGGTTTCGAGTATCAGACTTCTGAAAATTTTGATGGTTTCCCAAGCATTCCTTAACTTCAAACACCCATATCTCGCGAACGGATTGACGAACTCGAGAAATTCCTGTTGCATCTGAAAGTGGAAACTCGCCCGATTACAAAGGTATGTGTATTTTTGCCCTAGATCATAGTAGTTATTGGTTTCGAGTATCAGACTTGCGAAAATTTTGATGGTTTCTCAAGCATTCCTTAACTTCAAACTGCCATATCTCGCGAACGGATTGACGAACTCGATTATTTCCTGTTGCATCTGAAAGTAGAAAGTCGAGCGATTACAATGGTGTGTGTACTTTTCCCCTAGGCCATTCCAGTTATTGGTTTCGAGTATAAGACCAGGGAAAATTTTGATGGTTTCTCAACCATTCCTTAACTTCAAACACCCATATCTCGCGATCGGATTGACGAACTCGAGAAATTCCTATTATATGTGAAAGTAGAAACTCGCCCGATTACAACGGTAGGTGTATTTTTCCCATAGGCCTTTGTAGTTATTGATTTCGAGTATCAGACTTTCGAAAATTTTGATGGTTTCTCAAGCATTCCTTAACTTCATATTCCCATATCTCGCGAACGGATTGTCGAACTCGAGAAATTTCTGTTGCATCTGAAAGTAGAAACTCGCCCGATTACAATGGTGTGTGTACTTTTCCCCTAGGCCATTCCAGTTATTGGTTTCGAGTATCAGACCAGCGAAAATTTTGATGGTTTCACAACCATTCCTTAACTTCAAACTCCCATATCTCGCGAACGGATTGACGAACTCGAGAAATTTCTGTTGCATCTGAAAGTAGAAAGTCGACCGATTACAATGGTGTGTGTACTTTTCCCCTTGGCCATTCCAGTTATTGGTTTCGAGTATCAGACCAGCGAACATTTTGATGGTTTCTCAACCATTCCTTAACTTCAAACTCCCATATCTCGCGAAAGGATTGACGAACTCGAGAAATTCCTGTTGCATCTGAAAGTAGAAACTCGCACGATTACAATGGTATGAGTACTTTTCCCCTAGGCCATTCCAGTTATTGGTTTCGAGTATTAGACCAGTGAAAATTTTGATGGTTTCTCAACCATTCCTTAACATCAAACTCCCATATCTCGCGAACGGATTGACGAACTCGAGAAATTCCTGTTGCATCTGAAAGTAGAAACTCGCACGATTACAATGGTATGTGTACTTTTCCCTTAGGCCATTCCAGTTATTGGTTTCGAGTATCAGACCAGCGAAAATGTTGATGGTTTCTCAACCATTCCGTATCTTCAAACACCCATATCTCGCGATCGGATTGACGAACTCGAGAAATTCCTGTTGCATGTGAAAGTATAAACTCGCCCGATTACAACGGTAGGTGTATTTTTCCCCTAGGCCTTTGTAGTTATTGATTTCGAGTATCAGACTTTCGAAAATTTTGATGGTTTCTCAAGCATTCCTTAACTTCATATTCCCATATCTCGCGAACGGATTGACGAACTCGAGAAATTTCTGTTGCATCTGAAAGTAGAAACTCGCCCGATTACAATGGTGTGTGTACTTTTCCCCTAGGCCATTCCAGTTATTGGTTTCGAGTATCAGACCAGCGAAAATTTTGATGGTTTCACAACCATTCCTTAACTTCAAACTCCCATATCTCGCGAACGGATTGACGAATTCGAGAAATTTCTGTTGCATCTGAAAGTAGAAACTAGCCCGATTACAATGGTGTGTGTACTTTTCCCCTTGGCCATTCCAGTTATTGGTTTCGAGTATCAGACCTGCGAACATTTTGATGGTTTCTCAACCATTCCTTAACTTCAAACTCCCATATCTCGCGAAAGGATTGACGAACTCGAGAAATTTCAATTGCATCTGAAAGTAGAAACTCGCCCGATTACAAAGATATGTGTGTTTTTCACCTAGGCCTTTGTAGTTATTGGTTTCGAGTATCAGACATGCGAAAATTTTGATAGTTTCTCAACCATTCCTTAACTTCAAACTCCCATTTCTCGCGAACGGATTGACGAACTCGAGAAATTCCTGTTGCATCTGAAAGTAGAAACTCGTCCGATTAGAAAGATTTGTGTGTTTTTCACCCAGGCCATTCCAGTTATTCGTTTCTAGCATCAGAATTTCGAAAATTTTGATGGTTTCTCAACCATTCCTTAACTTCAAACTCCCACATCTCGCGAACGGATTGACGAACTCGAGAAACTCCTGTTGCATCTGAAAGTAGAAACTCGCTCGATTACAACGGTATGTGTATTTTTCCCCTATGCCATTGTAGTTATTGGTTTCGAGTATCAGACTTGCGAAAATTTTGATAGATTCTCAACCATTCCTTAACTTCAAACTCTCATTTCTCGCGAACGGATTAACGAACTCGAGAAATTCCTTTTGCATCTGAAAGTAGAAACTCGCCCGATTACAATGGTGTGTGTACTTTTCCCCTAGGCCATTCCAGTTATTGGTTTCGAGTATCAGACCAGCGAAAATTTTGATGGTTTCTCAACCATTCCTTAATTTCAAACTCCCATATCTCGCGAACGGATTGCCGAACTCGAGAAATTCAGGTTGCATGTGAAAGTAGAAACTCGCCCGATTACAACGGTAGGTGTATTTTTCCCCTCGGCCTTTGCAGTTATTGGTTTCGAGTATCAGACTTCTGAAAATTTTGATGGTTTCCCAAGCATTCCTTAACTTCAAACACCCATATCTCGCGAACGGATTGACGAACTCGAGAAATTCCTGTTGCATCTGAAAGTGGAAACTCGCCCGATTACAAAGGTATGTGTATTTTTGCCCTAGATCATAGTAGTTATTGGTTTCGAGTATCAGACTTGCGAAAATTTTGATGGTTTCTCAAGCATTCCTTAACTTCAAACTGCCATATCTCGCGAACGGATTGACGAACTCGATTATTTCCTGTTGCATCTGAAAGTAGAAAGTCGAGCGATTACAATGGTGTGTGTACTTTTCCCCTAGGCCATTCCAGTTATTGGTTTCGAGTATCAGACCAGGGAAAATTTTGATGGTTTCTCAACCATTCCTTAACTTCAAACACCCATATCTCGCGATCGGATTGACGAACTCGAGAAATTCCTGTTATATGTGAAAGTAGAAACTCGCCCGATTACAACGGTAGGTGTATTTTTCCCATAGGCCTTTGTAGTTATTGATTTCGAGTATCAGACTTTCGAAAATTTTGATGGTTTCTCAAGCATTCCTTAACTTCATATTCCCATATCTCGCGAACGGATTGTCGAACTCGAGAAATTTCTGTTGCATCTGAAAGTAGAAACTCGCCCGATTACAATGGTGTGTGTACTTTTCCCCTAGGCCATTCCAGTTATTGGTTTCGAGTATCAGACCAGCGAAAATTTTGATGGTTTCACAACCATTCCTTAACTTCAAACTCCCATATCTCGCGAACGGATTGACGAACTCGAGAAATTTCTGTTGCATCTGAAAGTAGAAACTAGCCCGATTACAATGGTGTGTGTACTTTTCCCCTTGGCCATTCCAGTTATTGGTTTCGAGTATCAGACCAGCGAACATTTTGATGGTTTCTCAACCATTCCTTAACTTCAAACTCCCATATCTCGCGAAAGGATTGACGAACTCGAGAAATTCCTGTTGCATCTGAAAGTAGAAACTCGCACGATTACAATGGTATGAGTACTTTTCCCCTAGGCCATTCCAGTTATTGGTTTCGAGTATCAGACCAGCGAAAATTTTGATGGTTTCTCAACCATTCCTTAACATCAAACTCCCATATCTCGCGAACGGATTGACGAACTCGAGAAATTCCTGTTGCATCTGAAAGTAGAAACTCGCACGATTACAATGGAATGTGTACTTTTCCCCTAGGCCATTCCAGTTATTGATTTCGAGTATCAGACCAGCGAAAATTTTGATGGTTTCTCAACCATTCCGTATCTTCAAACTCCCGTATCTCGCGAACGGGTTGACGAACTCGAGAAATGCCTGTTGCATCTGAAAGTGGAAACTCGCCCGAATACAAAGGTATGTGTATTTTTGCCCTAGATCATAGTAGTTATTGGTTTCGAGTATCAGACTTGCGAAAATTTTGATGGTTTCTCAAGCATTCCTTAACTTCAAACTGCCATATCCTCGTGAACGGATTGACGAACTCGATTATTTCCTGTTGCATCTGAAAGTAGAAAGTCGACCGATTACAATGGTGTGTGTACTTTTCCCCTAGGCCATTCCAGTTATTGGTTTCGAGTATCAGACCAGCGAAAATTTTGATGGTTTCTCAACCATTCCTTAACTTCAAACTCCCATATCTCGCGAAAGGATTGACGAACTCGAGAAATTCCTGTTGCATCTGAAAGTAGAAACTCCCACGATTACAATGGTATGAGTACTTTTCCCCTAGGCCATTCCAGTTATTGGTTTCGAGTATCAGACCAGCGAAAATTTTGATGGTTTCTCAACCATTCCTTAACATCAAACTCCCATATCTCGCGAACGGATTGACGAACTCGAGAAATTCCTGTTGCATCTGAAAGTAGAAACTCGCACGATTACAATGGAATGTGTACTTTTCCCCTAGGCCATTCCAGTTATTGATTTCGAGTATCAGACCAGCGAAAATTTTGATGGTTTCTCAACCATTCCGTATCTTCAAACTCCCGTATCTCGCGAACGGGTTGACGAACTCGAGAAATGCCTGTTGCATCTGAAAGTGGAAACTCGCCCGAATACAAAGGTATGTGTATTTTTGCCCTAGATCGTAGTAGTTATTGGTTTCGAGTATCAGACTTGCGAAAATTTTGATGGTTTCTCAAGCATTCCTTAACTTCAAACTGCCATATCTCGTGAACGGATTGACGAACTCGATTATTTCCTGTTGCATCTGAAAGTAGAAAGTCGACCGGTTACAATGGTGTGTGTACTTTTCCCCTAGGCCATTCTAGTTATTGGTTTCGAGTATCAGACCAGCGAAAATTTTGATGGTTTCTCAACCATTCCTTAACATCAAACTCCCATATCTCGCGAACGGATTGACGAACTCGAGAAATTCCTGTTGCATCTGAAAGTAGAAACTCGCACGATTACAATGGAATGTGTACTTTTCCCCTAGGCCATTCCAGTTATTGGTTTCGAGTATCAGACCAGCGAAAATTTTGATGGTTTCTCAACCATTCCGTATCTTCAAACTCCCGTATCTCGCGAACGGGTTGACGAACTCGAGAAATGCCTGTTGCATCTGAAAGTGGAAACTCGCCCGAATACAAAGGTATGTGTATTTTTGCCCTAGATCATAGTAGTTATTGGTTTCGAGTATCAGACTTGCGAAAATTTTGATGGTTTCTCAAGCATTCCTTAACTTCAAACACCCATATCTCGCGAACGGATTGACGAACTCGAGAAATTCCTGTTGCATCTGAAAGTGGAAACTCGCCCGATTACAAAGGTATGTGTATTTTTGCCCTAGATCATAGTAGTTATTGGTTTCGAGTATCAGACTTGCGAAAATTTTGATGGTTTCTCAAGCATTCCTTAACTTCAAACTGCCATATCTCGTGAACGGATTGACGAACTCCATTATTTCCTGTTGCATCTGAAAGTAGAAAGTCGACCGATTACAATGGTGTGTGTACTTTTCCCCTAGGCCATTCCAGTTATTGGTTTCGAGTATCAGACCAGCGAAAATTTTGATGGTTTCTCAACCATTCCTTAACTTCAAACTCCCATATCTCGCGAAAGGATTGACGAACTCGAGAAATTCCTGTTGCATCTGAAAGTAGAAACTCGCACGATTACAATGGTATGTGTACTTTTCCCCTAGACCATTCCAGTTATTGGTTTCGAGTATCAGACCAGCGAAAATTTTGATGGTTTCTCAACCATTCCTTAACATCAAACTCCCATATCTCGCGAACGGATTGACGAACTCGAGAAATTCCTGTTGCATCTGAAAGTAGAAACTCGCACGATTACAATGGTATGTGTACTTTTCCCTTAGGCCATTCCAGTTATTGGTTTCGAGTATCAGACCAGCGAAAATGTTGATGGTTTCTCAACCATTCCTTAACTTCAAACTCCCATATCTCGCGAAAGGATTGACGAACTCGAGAAATTCCTGTTGCATCTGAAAGTAGAAACTCGCACGATTACAATGGTATGTGTACTTTTCCCCTAGGCTATTCCAGTTATTGGTTTCGAGTATCAGACCAGCGAAAATTTTGATGGTTTCTCAACCATTCCTTAACATCAAACTCCCATGTCTCGCGAACGGATTGACGAACTCGAGAAATTCCTGTTGCATCTGAAAGTAGAAACTCGCACGATTACAATGGTATGTGTACTTTTCCCCTTGGCCATTCCAGTTATTGGTTTCGAGTATCAGACCAGCGAAAATTTTGATGGTTTCTCAACCATTCCTTAACATCAAACTCCCATATCTCGCGAACGGATTGACGAACTCGAGAAATTCCTGTTGCATCTGAAAGTAGAAATTCGCACGATTACAATGGTATGTGTACTTTTCCCTTAGGCCATTCCAGTTATTGGTTTCGAGTATCAGACCAGCGAAAATGTTGATGGTTTCTCAACCATTCCTTAACTTCAAACTCCCATATCTCGCGAAAGGATTGACGAACTCGAGAAATTCCTGTTGCATCTGAAAGTAGAAACTCGCACGATTACAATGGTATGTGTACTTTTCCCCTAGGCTATTCCAGTTATTGGTTTCGAGTATCAGACCAGCGAAAATTTTGATGGTTTCTCAACCATTCCTTAACATCAAACTCCCATGTCTCGCGAACGGATTGACGAACTCGAGAAATTCCTGTTGCATCTGAAAGTAGAAACTCGCACGATTACAATGGTATGTGTACTTTTCCCCTTGGCCATTCCAGTTATTGGTTTCGAGTATCAGACCAGCGAAAATTTTGATGGTTTCTCAACCATTCCTTAACATCAAACTCCCATATCTCGCGAACGGATTGACGAACTCGAGAAATTCCTGTTGCATCTGAAAGTAGAAATTCGCACGATTACAATGGTATGTGTACTTTTCCCTTAGGCCATTCCAGTTATTGGTTTCGAGTATCAGACCAGCGAAAATTTTGATGGTTTCTCAACCATTCCGTATCTTCAAACTCCCGTATCTCGCGAACGGGTTGACGAACTAGAGAAATGCCTGTTGCATCGGAAAGTGGAAACTCGCCCGAATACAAAGGTATGTGTATTTTTGCCCTAGATCATAGTAGTTATTGGTTTCGAGTATCAGACTTGCGAAAATTTTGATGGTTTCTCAAGCATTCCTTAACTTCAAACTGCCATATCTCGCGAACGGATTGACGAACTCGATTATTTCCTGTTGCATCTGAAAGTAGAAAGTCGACCGATTACAAAGGTATGTGTATTTTTGCCCTAGATCATAGTAGTTATTGGTTTCGAGTATCAGACTTGCGAAAATTTTGATGGTTTCTCAAGCATTCCTTAACTTCAAACTGCCATATCTCGCGAACGGATTGACGAACTCGATTATTTCCTGTTGCATCTGAAAGTAGAAAGTCGACCGATTACAATGGTGTGTGTACTTTTCCCCTAGGCCATTCCAGTTATTGGTTTCGAGTATCAGACCAGCGAAAATTTTGATGGTTTCTCAACCATTCCTTAACTTCAAACTCCCATATCTCGCGAAAGGATTGACGAACTCGAGAAATTCCTGTTGCATCTGAAAGTAGAAACTCGCACGATTACAATGGTATGTGTACTTTTCCCTTAGGCCACTCCAGTTATTGGTTTCGAGTATCAGACCAGCGAAAATTTTGATGGTTTCTCAACCATTCCTTAACTTCAAACTCCCATATCTCGCGAAAGGATTGACGAACTCGAGAAATTCCTGTTGCATCTGAAAGTAGAAACCCGCCCGATTACAATGGTGTGTGTACTTTTCCCCTAGGCCTTTGTAGTTATTGGTTTCGAGTATCAGACCCTCGAAAATTTTGATGGTTTCTCAAGCATTCCTTAACTTCAAATTCCCATATCTCGCGAACGGATTGACGAACTCGAGAAATTTCTGTTGCATCTGAAAGTAGAAACTCGCCCGATTACAATGGTGTGTGTACTTTTCCCCTAGGCCATTCCAGTTATTGGTTTCGAGTATCCGACCAGCGAAAATTTTGATGGTTTCTCAACCATTCCTTAACATCAAACTCCCATATCTCGCGAACGGATTGACGAACTCGAGAAATTCCTGTTGCATCTGAAAGTAGAAACTCGCACGATTACAATGGTATGTGTACTTTTCCCCTTGGCCATTCCAGTTATTGGTTTCGAGTATCAGACCAGCGAAAATTTTGATGGTTTCTCAACCATTCCTTAACATCAAACTCCCATATCTCGCGAACGGATTGACGAACTCGAGAAATTCCTGTTGCATCTGAAAGTAGAAACTCGCACGATTACAATGGTATGTGTACTTTTCCCTTAGGCCATTCCAGTTATTGGTTTCGAGTATCAGACCAGCGAAAATTTTGATGGTTTCTCAACCATTCCGTATCTTCAAACTCCCGTATCTCGCGAACGGATTGACGAACTCGAGAAATGCCTGTTGCATCGGAAAGTGGAAACTCGCCCGAATACAAAGGTATGTGTATTTTTGCCCTAGATCATAGTAGTTATTGGTTTCGAGTATCAGACTTGCGAAAATTTTGATGGTTTCTCAAGCATTCCTTAACTTCAAACTGCCATATCTCGCGAACGGATTGACGAACTCGATTATTTCCTGTTGCATCTGAAAGTAGAAAGTCGACCGATTACAATGGAGTGTGTACTTTTCCCCTAGACCATTCCAGTTATTGGTTTCGAGTATCAGACCAGCGAAAATTTTGATGGTTTCTCAACCATTCCTTAACTTCAAACTCCCATATCTCGCGAAAGGATTCACGAACTCGAGAAATTCCTGTTACATCTGAAAGTAGAAACTCGCACGATTACAATGGTATGTGTACTTTTCCCCTAGGCCATTCCAGTTATTGGTTTCGTGTATCAGACCAGCGAAAATTTTGATGGTTTCTCAACCATTCCTTAACATCAAACTCCCATATCTCGCGAACGGATTGACGAACTCGAGAAATTCCTGTTGCATCTGAAAGTAGAAACTCGCACGATTACAATGGTATGTGTACTTTTCCCTTAGGCCATTCCAGTTATTGGTTTCGAGTATCAGACCAGCGAAAATTTTGATGGTTTCTCAACCATTCCGTATCTTCAAACTCCCGTATCTCGCGAACGGGTTGACGAACTCGAGAAATGCCTGTTGCATCGGAAAGTGGAAACTCGCCCGAATACATAGGTATGTGTATTTTTGCCCTAGATCATAGTAGTTATTGGTTTCGAGTATCAGACTTGCGAAAATTTTGATGGTTTCTCAAGCATTCCTTAACTTCAAACTGCCATATCTCGCGAACGGATTGACGAACTCGATTATTTCCTGTTGCATCTGAAAGTAGAAAGTCGACCGATTACAATGGTGTGTGTATTTTTCCCCTAGGCCTTTGTAGTTATTGGTTTCGAGTATCAGACTTTCGAAAATTTTGGTGGTTTCTCAAGCATTCCTTAACTTCAAATTCCCAAATCTCGCGAACGGATTGACGAACTCGACAAATTTCTGTGGCATCTGAAAGTAGAAACTCGCCCGATTACAATGGTGCGTGTACTTATCCCCTAGGCCATTCCAGTTATTGGTTTCGAGTAGCAGACCGGCGAAAATTTTGATGGTTTCACAACCATTCCTTAACTTCAAACTCCCATATCTCGCGAACGGATTTCCGAACTCGAGAAATTCCTGTTGCATGTGAAAGTAGAAACTCGCCCGATTACAACGGTAGGTGTATTTTTCCCCTCGGCCTTTGCAGTTATTGGTTTCGAGTATCAGACTTCTGAAAATTTTGATGGTTTCCCAAGCATTTCTTAACTTCAAAACCCATATCTCGCGAACGGATTGACGAACTCGAGAAATTCCTGTTGCATCTGAAAGTAGAAACTCGCACGATTACAATGGTATGTGTACCTTTCCCCTAGGCCATTCCAGTTATTGGTTTCGAGTATCAGACTTCTGAAAATTTTGATGGTTTCCCAAGCATTCCTTAACTTCAAACTCCCATATCTCGCGAACGGATTGACGAACTCGATTATTTCCTGTTGCATCTGAAAGTAGAAAGTCGACCGATTACAATGGTGTGTGTACTTTTCCCCTAGGCCATTCCAGTTATTGCTTTCGAGTATCAGACCAGCGAAAATTTTGATGGTTTCTCAACCATTCCTTAACTTCAAACACCCATATCTCGCGAACGGATTGACGAACTCGTGAAATTCCTGTTGCATGTGAAAGTAGAAACGCGCCCGATTACAAGGGTAGGTGTATTTTTCCCCTAGGCCTTTGTAGTTATTGATTTCGAGTATCAGACTTTCGAAAATTTTGATGGTTTCTCAAGCATTCCTTAACTTCAAATTCCCATATCTCGCGAACGGATTGACGAACTCGAGAAATTTCTGTTGCATCTGAAAGTAGAAACTCGCCCGATTACAATGGTGTGTGTACTTTTCCCCTAGGCCATTCCAGTTATTGGTTTCGAGTATCAGACCAGCGAAAATTTTGATGGTTTCTCAACCATTCCTTAACTTCAAACTCCCATATCTCGCGAACGGATTTCCGAACTCGAGAAATTCCTGTTGCATGTGAAAGTAGAAACTCGCCCGATTACAACGGTAGGTGTATTTTTCCCCTCGGCCTTTGCAGTTATTGGTTTCGAGTATCAGACTTCTGAAAATTGTGATGGTTTCCCAAGCATTCCTTAACTTCAAATTCCCATATCTCGCGAACGGATTGACGAATTCGAGAAATTTCTGTTGCATCTGAAAGTAGAAACTTGCCCGATTACAATGGTGTGCGTATTTTTCCCCTAGGCCTTTGTAGTTATTGGTGTCGAGTATCAGACATTCGAAAATTTTGATGGTTTCTCAAGCATTCCTTAACTTCAAATTCCCATATCTCGCGAACGGATTGACGAACTCGAGAAATTTCTGTTGCATCTGAAAGTAGAAACTCGCCCGATTACAATGGTGCGTGTACTTTTCCCCTAGGCCATTCCAGTTATTGGTTTCGAGTATCAGACTTCTGAAAATTTTGATGGTTTCCCAAGCATTCCTTAACTTCAAACTCCCATATCTCGCGAACGGATTGACGAACTCGATTATTTCCTGTTGCATCTGAAAGTAGAAAGTCGACCGATTACAATGGTGTGTGTACTTTTCCCCTAGGCCATTCCAGTTATTGCTTTCGAGTATCAGACCAGCGAAAATTTTGATGGTTTCTCAACCATTCCTTAACTTCAAACACCCATATCTCGCGAACGGATTGACGAACTCGAGAAATTCCTGTTGCATGTGAAAGTAGAAACTCGCCCGATTACAAAGGTAGGTGTATTTTTCCCCTAGGCCTTTGTAGTTATTGATTTCGAGTATCAGACTTTCGAAAATTTTGATGGTTTCTCAAGCATTCCTTAACTTCAAATTCCCATATCTCGCGAACGGATTGACGAACTCGAGAAATTTCTGTTGCATCTGAAAGTAGAAACTCGCCCGATTACAATGGTGTGTGTACTTTTCCCCTAGGCCATTCCAGTTATTGGTTTCGAGTATCAGACCAGCGAAAACTTTGATGGTTTCACAACCATTCCTTAACTTCAAACTCCCATATCTCGCGAACGGATTGACGAACTCGAGAAATTTCTGTTGCATCTGAAAGTAGAAACTAGCCCGATTACAATGGTGTGTGTACTTTTCCCCTAGGCCATTCCAGTTATTGGTTTCGAGTATCAGACCAGCGAAAATTTTGATGGTTTCTCAACCATTCCTTAAGTTCAAACTCCCATATCTCGCGAACGGATTGCCGAACTCGAGAAATTCAGGTTGCATGTGAAAGTTGAAACTCGCCCGATTACAACGGTAGGTGTATTTTTCCCCTAGGCCTTTGCAGTTATTGGTTTCGAGTATCAGACTTCTGAAAATTTTGATGGTTTCCCAAGCATTCCTTAAATTCAAACTCCCATATCTCGCGAACGGGTTGACGAACTCGAGAAATTCCTGTTGCATCTGAAAGTAGAAACCCGCCCGATTACAATGGTGTGTGTACTTTTCCCCTAGGCCTTTGTAGTTATTGGTTTCGAGTATCAGACTCTCGAAAATTTTGTTGGTTTCTCAAGCATTCCTTAACTTCAAATTCCCATATCTCGCGAACGGATTGACGAACTCGAAAAATTTCTGTTGCATCTGAAAGTAGAAACTCGCCCGATTACAATGGTGTGTGTACTTTTCCCCTAGGCCATTCCAGTTATTGGTTTCGAGTATCAGACCAGCGAAAATTTTGATGGTTTCTCAACCATTCCTTAACTTCAAACTCCCATATCTCGCGAACGGATTTCCGAACTCGAGAAGTTCGTGTTGCATGTGAAAGTAGAAACTCGCCCGATTACAATGGTGTGTGTACTTTTCCCCTAGGCTATTCCAGTTATTGGTTTCTAGTATCAGACCAGCGAAAATTTTGATGGTTTCTCAACCATTCCTTAATTTCAAACTCCCATATCTCGCGAACGGATTGCCGAACTCGAGAAATTCAGGTTGCATGTGAAAGTTGAAACTCGCCCGATTACAACGGTAGGTGTATTTTTCCCCTAGGCCTTTGCAGTTATTGGTTTCGAGTATCAGACTTCTGAATTTTTGATGGTTTCCCAAGCATTCCTTAAATTCAAACTCCCATATCTCGCGAACGGGTTGACGAACTCGAGAAATTCCTGTTGCATCTGAAAGTAGAAACTCGCCCGATTACAATGGTGTGTGTACTTTTCCCCCAGGCCTTTGTAGTTATTGGTTTCGAGTATCAGACTTTCGAAAATTTTGATGGTTTCTCAAGCATTCCGTATCTTCAAACTCCCGTATCTCGCGAACGGATTGACGAACTCGAGAAATTCCTGTTGCGTCTGAAAGTGGAAACTCGCCCGATTACAAAGGTATGTGTATTTTTCCCCTCGGCCTTTGCAGTTATTGGTTTCGAGTATCAGACTTCTGAAAATTTTGATGGTTTCCCAAGCATTCCTTAACTCCAAACTCCCATATCTCGCGAACGGGTCGACGAACTCGAGAAATTCCTGTTGCATCTGAAAGTAGAAACTCGCCCGATTACAATGGTGTGTGTACTTTTCCCCTAGGCCATTCCAGTTATTGGTTTCGAGTATCAGACCAGCGAAAATTTTGATGGTTTCTCAACCATTCCTTAAGTTCAAACTCCCATATCTCGCGAACGGATTGCCGAACTCGAGAAATTCAGGTTGCATGTGAAAGTTGAAACTCGCCCGATTACAACGGTAGGTGTATTTTTCCCCTAGGCCTTTGCAGTTATTGGTTTCGAGTATCAGACTTCTGAAAATTTTGATGGTTTCCCAAGCATTCCTTAACTTCAAATTCCCATATCTCGCGAACGGATTGACGAACTCGAGAAATTTCTGTTGCATCTGAAAGTAGAAACTCGCCCGATTACAATGGTGTGTGTACTTTTCCCCTAGGCCATTCCAGTTATTGGTTTCGAGTATCAGACCAGCGAAAATTTTGATGGTTTCTCAACCATTCCTTAACTTCAAACTCCCATATCTCGCGAACGGATTTCCGAACTCGAGAAGTTCGTGTTGCATGTGAAAGTAGAAACTCGCCCGATTACATTGGTGTGTGTACTTTTCCCCTAGGCCATTCCAGTTATTGGTTTCGAGTATCAGACCAGCGAAAATTTTGATGGTTTCTCAACCATTCCTTAATTTCAAACTCCCATATCTCGCGAACGGATTGCCGAACTCGAGAAATTCAGGTTGCATGTGAAAGTTGAAACTCGCCCGATTACAACGGTAGGTGTATTTTTCCCCTAGGCCTTTGCAGTTATTGGTTTCGAGTATCAGACTTCTGAATTTTTGATGGTTTCCCAAGCATTCCTTAACTTCAAACACCCATATCTCGCGAACGGATTGACGAACTCGAGAAATTCCTGTTGCATGTGAAAGTAGAAACTCGCCCGATTACAATGGTGTGTGTACTTTTCCCCTTGGCCATTCCAGTTATTGGTTTCGAGTATCAGACCAGCGAAAATTTTGATGGTTTCTCAACCATTCCTTAACTTCAAACTCCCATATCTCGCGAAAGGATTGACGAACTCGAGAAATTCCTGTTGCATCTGAAAGTAGAAACTCGCACGATTACAATGGTATGTGTACTTTTCCCCTAGGCCATTCCAGTTATTGGTTTCGAGTATCAGACCAGCGAAAATTTTGATGGTTTCTCAACCATTCCGTATCTACAAACTCCCGTATCTCGCGAACGGGTTGACGAACTCGAGAAATGCCTGTTGCATCTGAAAGTGGAAACTCGCCCGATTACAAAGGTATGTGTATTTTTGCCCTAGATCATAGTAGTTATTGGTTTCGAGTATCAGACTTGCGAAAATTTTGATGGTTTCTCAAGCATTCCTTAACTTCAAACTCCCATATCTCGCGAACGGATTGACGAACTCGATTATTTCCTGTTGCATCTGAAAGTAGAAAGTCGACCGATTACAATGGAGTGTGTACTTTTCCCCTAGGCCATTCCAGTTATTGGTTTCGTGTATCAGACCAGCGAAAATTTTGATGGTTTCTCAACCATTCCTTAACTTCAAACTCCCATATCTCGCGAAAGGATTGACGAACTCGAGAAATTTCTGTGGCATCTGAAAGTAGAAACTCGCCCGATTACAATGGTGCGTGTACTTATCCCCTAGGCCATTCCAGTTATTGGTTTCGAGTAGCAGACCGGCGAAAATTTTGATGGTTTCACAACCATTCCTTAACTTCAAACTCCCATATCTCGCGAACGGATTTCCGAACTCGAGAAATTCCTGTTGCATGTGAAAGTAGAAACTCGCCCGATTACAACGGTAGGTGTATTTTTCCCCTCGGCCTTTGCAGTTATTGGTTTCGAGTATCAGACTTCTGAAAATTTTGATGGTTTCCCAAGCATTCCTTAACTTCAAACACCCATATCTCGCGAACGGATTGACGAACTCGAGAAATTCCTGTTGCATCTGAAAGTAGAAACTCGCACGATTACAATGGTATGTGTACTTTTCCCCTAGGCCATTCCAGTTATTGGTTTCGAGTATCAGACCAGCGAAAATTTTGATGGTTTCTCAACCATTCCGTATCTACAAACTCCCGTATCTCGCGAACGGGTTGACGAACTCGAGAAATGCCTGTTGCATCTGAAAGTGGAAACTCGCCCGATTACAAAGGTATGTGTATTTTTGCCCTAGATCATAGTAGTTATTGGTTTCGAGTATCAGACTTGCGAAAATTTTGATGGTTTCTCAAGCATTCCTTAACTTCAAACTCCCATATCTCGCGAACGGATTGACGAACTCGATTATTTCCTGTTGCATCTGAAAGTAGAAAGTCGACCGATTACAATGGAGTGTGTACTTTTCCCCTAGGCCATTCCAGTTATTGGTTTCGAGTAGCAGACCGGCGAAAATTTTGATGGTTTCACAACCATTCCTTAACTTCAAACTCCCATATCTCGCGAACGGATTGACGAACTCGAGAAATTTCTGTTGCATCTGAAAGTAGAAACTAGCCCGATTACAATGGTGTGTGTACTTTTCCCCTTGGCCATTCCAGTTATTGGTTTCGAGTATCAGACCAGCGAAAATTTTGATGGTTTCTCAACCATTCCTTAACTTCAAACTCCCATATCTCGCGAAAGGATTGACGAACTCGAGAAATTCCTGTTGCATCTGAAAGTAGAAACTCGCACGATTACAATGGTATGTGTACTTTTCCCCTAGGCCATTCCAGTTATTGGTTTCGAGTATCAGACCAGCGAAAATTTTGATGGTTTCTCAACCATTCCGTATCTACAAACTCCCGTATCTCGCGAACGGGTTGACGAACTCGAGAAATGCCTGTTGCATCTGAAAGTGGAAACTCGCCCGATTACAAAGGTATGTGTATTTTTGCCCTAGATCATAGTAGTTATTGGTTTCGAGTATCAGACTTGCGAAAATTTTGATGGTTTCTCAAGCATTCCTTAACTTCAAACTCCCATATCTCGCGAACGGATTGACGAACTCGATTATTTCCTGTTGCATCTGAAAGTAGAAAGTCGACCGATTACAATGGTGTGTGTACTTTTCCCCTAGGCCATTCCAGTTATTGCTTTCGAGTATCAGACCAGCGAAAATTTTGCTGGTTTCTCAACCATTCCTTAACTTCAAACACCCATATCTCGCGAACGGATTGACTAACTCGAGAAATTCCTGTTGCATGTGAAAGTAGAAACTCGCCCGATTACAAAGGTAGGTGTATTTTTCCCCTAGGCCTTTGTAGTTATTGATTTCGAGTATCAGACTTTCGAAAATTTTGATGGTTTCTCAAGCATTCCTTAACTTCAAATTCCCATATCTCGCGAACGGATTGACGAACTCGAGAAATTTCTGTTGCATCTGAAAGTAGAAACTCGCCCGATTACAATGGTGTGTGTACTTTTCCCCTAGGCCATTCCAGTTATTGGTATCGAGTATCAGACCAGCTAAATTTTGATGGTTTCACAACCATTCCTTAACTTCAAACTCCCATATCTCGCGAACGGATTGACGAACTCGAGAAATTTCTGTTGCATCTGAAAGAAGAAACTAGCCAGATTACAATGGTCTGTGTACTTTTCCCCTAGGCCATTCCAGTTATTGGTTTCGAGTATCAGACCAGCGAAAATTTTGATGGTTTCTCAACCATTCCTTAACTTCAAACTCCCATATCTCGCGAAAGGATTGACGAACTCGAGAAATTTCTGTGGCATCTGAAAGTAGAAACTCGCCCGATTACAATGGTGCGTGTACTTATCCCCTAGGCCATTCCAGTTATTGGTTTCGAGTAGCAGACCGGCGAAAATTTTGATGGTTTCACAACCATTCCTTAACTTCAAACTCCCATATCTCGCGAACGGATTTCCGAACTCGAGAAATTCCTGTTGCATGTGAAAGTAGAAACTCGCCCGATTACAACGGTAGGTGTATTTTTCCCCTCGGCCTTTGCAGTTATTGGTTTCGAGTATCAGACTTCTGAAAATTTTGATGGTTTCCCAAGCATTCCTTAACTTCAAACACCCATATCTCGCGAACGGATTGACGAACTCGAGAAATTCCTGTTGCATCTGAAAGTAGAAACTCGCACGATTACAATGGTATGTGTACTTTTCCCCTAGGCCATTCCAGTTATTGGTTTCGAGTATCAGACTTCTGAAAATTTTGATGGTTTCCCAAGCATTCCTTAACTTCAAACACCCATATCTCGCGAACGGATTGACGAACTCGAGAAATTCCTGTTGCATGTGAAAGTAGAAACTCGCCCGATTACAATGGTGTGTGTACTTTTCCCCTTGGCCATTCCAGTTATTGGTTTCGAGTATCAGACCAGCGAAAATTTTGATGGTTTCTCAACCATTCCTTAACTTCAAACTCCCATATCTCGCGAAAGGATTGACGAACTCGAGAAATTCCTGTTGCATCTGAAAGTAGAAACTCGCACGATTACAATGGTATGTGTACTTTTCCCCTAGGCCATTCCAGTTATTGGTTTCGAGTATCAGACCAGCGAAAATTTTGATGGTTTCTCAACCATTCCGTATCTACAAACTCCCGTATCTCGCGAACGGGTTGACGAACTCGAGAAATGCCTGTTGCATCTGAAAGTGGAAACTCGCCCGATTACAAAGGTATGTGTATTTTTGCCCTAGATCATAGTAGTTATTGGTTTCGAGTATCAGACTTGCGAAAATTTTGATGGTTTCTCAAGCATTCCTTAACTTCAAACTCCCATATCTCGCGAACGGATTGACGAACTCGATTATTTCCTGTTGCATCTGAAAGTAGAAAGTCGACCGATTACAATGGAGTGTGTACTTTTCCCCTAGGCCATTCCAGTTATTGGTTTCGAGTATCAGACCAGCGAAAATTTTGATGGTTTCTCAACCATTCCTTAACTTCAAACTCCCATATCTCGCGAAAGGATTGACGAACTCGAGAAATTTCTGTGGCATCTGAAAGTAGAAACTCGCCCGATTACAATGGTGCGTGTACTTATCCCCTAGGCCATTCCAGTTATTGGTTTCGAGTAGCAGACCGGCGAAAATTTTGATGGTTTCACAACCATTCCTTAACTTCAAACTCCCATATCTCGCGAACGGATTTCCGAACTCGAGAAATTCCTGTTGCATGTGAAAGTAGAAACTCGCCCGATTACAACGGTATGTGTATTTTTCCCCTCGGCCTTTGCAGTTATTGGTTTCGAGTATCAGACTTCTGAAAATTTTGATGGTTTCCCAAGCATTCCTTAACTTCAAACACCCATATCTCGCGAACGGATTGACGAACTCGAGAAATTCCTGTTGCATCTGAAAGTAGAAACTCGCACGATTACAATGGTATGTGTACTTTTCCCCTAGGCCATTCCAGTTATTGGTTTCGAGTATCAGACTTCTGAAAATTTTGATGGTTTCCCAAGAATTCCTTAACTTCAAACACCCATATCTCGCGAACGGATTGACGAACTCGAGAAATTCCTGTTGCATGTGAAAGTAGAAACTCGCCCGATTACAATGGTATGTGTATTTTTCCCCTATGCCTTTGTAGTTATTGGTTTCGAGTATCAGACCAGCGAAAATTTTGATGGTTTCACAACCATTCCTTAACTTCAAACTCCCATATCTCGCGAACGGATTGACGAACTCGAGAAATTTCTGTTGCATCTGAAAGTAGAAACTAGCCAAATTACAATGGTGTGTGTACTTTTCCCCTTGGCCATTCCAGTTATTGGTTTCGAGTATCAGACCAGCGAAAATTTTGATGGTTTCTCAACCATTCCTTAACTTCAAACTCCCATATCTCGCGAAAGGATTGACGAACTCGAGAAATTCCTGTTGCATCTGAAAGTAGAAACTCGCACGATTACAATGGTATGTGTACTTTTCCCCTAGGCCATTCCAGTTATTGGTTTCGAGTATCAGACCAGCGAAAATTTTGATGGTTTCTCAACCATTCCGTATCTACAAACTCCCGTATCTCGCGAACGGGTTGACGAACTCGAGAAATGCCTGTTGCATCTGAAAGTGGAAACTCGCCCGATTACAAAGGTATGTGTATTTTTGCCCTAGATCATAGTAGTTATTGGTTTCGAGTATCAGACTTGCGAAAATTTTGATGGTTTCTCAAGCATTCCTTAACTTCAAACTCCCATATCTCGCGAACGGATTGACGAACTCGATTATTTCCTGTTGCATCTGAAAGTAGAAAGTCGACCGATTACAATGGTGTGTGTACTTTTCCCCTAGGCCATTCCAGTTATTGCTTTCGAGTATCAGACCAGCGAAAATTTTGCTGGTTTCTCAACCATTCCTTAACTTCAAACACCCATATCTCGCGAACGGATTGACTAACTCGAGAAATTCCTGTTGCATGTGAAAGTAGAAACTCGCCCGATTACAAAGGTAGGTGTATTTTTCCCCTAGGCCTTTGTAGTTATTGATTTCGAGTATCAGACTTTCGAAAATTTTGATGGTTTCTCAAGCATTCCTTAACTTCAAATTCCCATATCTCGCGAACGGATTGACGAACTCGAGAAATTTCTGTTGCATCTGAAAGTAGAAACTCGCCCGATTACAATGGTGTGTGTACTTTTCCCCTAGGCCATTCCAGTTATTGGTATCGAGTATCAGACCAGCTAAATTTTGATGGTTTCACAACCATTCCTTAACTTCAAACTCCCATATCTCGCGAACGGATTGACGAACTCGAGAAATTTCTGTTGCATCTGAAAGAAGAAACTAGCCAGATTACAATGGTGTGTGTACTTTTCCCCTTGGCCATTCCAGTTATTGGTTTCGAGTATCAGACCAGCGAAAATTTTGATGGTTTCTCAACCATTCCTTAACTTCAAACTCCCATATCTCGCGAAAGGATTGACGAACTCGAGAAATTCCTGTTGCATCTGAAAGTAGAAACTCGCACGATTACAATGGTATGTGTACTTTTCCCCTAGGCCATTCCAGTTATTGGTTTCAAGTATCAGACCAGCGAAAATTTTGATGGTTTCTCAACCATTCCTTAACATCAAACTCCCATATCTCGCGAACGGATCGACGAACTCGAGAAATTTCTGTTGCATCTGAAAGTAGAAACTCGCCCGATTACAATGGTGTGTGTACTTTTCCCCTAGGCTATTCCAGTTATTGGTTTCGAGTAGCAGACCGGTGAAGATTTTGATGGTTTCGCAACCATTCCTTAACTTCAAACTCCCATATCTCGCGAACGGATTTCCGAACTCGAGAAATTCCTGTTGCATGTGAAAGTAGAAACTCGCCCGATTACAATGGTGTGTGTACTTTTCCCCTAGGCCATCCCTGTTATTGGTTTCGAGTATCAGACCAGCGAAAATTTTGATGGTTTCTCAACCATTCCTTAATTTCAAACTCCCATATCTCGCGAACGGATTGCCGAACTCGAGAAATTCAGGTTGCATGTGAAAGTAGAAACTCGCCCGATTACAACGGTAGGTGTACTTTTCCCCTAGGCCATTCCAGTTATTGCTTTCGAGTATCAGACCAGCGAAAATTTTGCTGGTTTCTCAACCATTCCTTAACTTCAAACACCCATATCTCGCGAAAGGATTGACGAACTCGAGAAATTGCTGTTGCATCTGAAAGTAGAAACTCGTCCTATTACAATAGTGTGTGTACTTTTCCGCTAGGCCTTTGTAGTTATTGGTTTCGAGTATCAGACTTTCGAAAATTTTGATGGTTTCTCAAGCATTCCTTAACTTCAAATTCCCAAATCTCGCGAACGGATTGACGAACTCGAGAAATTTCTGCTGCATGTGAAAGTAGAAACTCGCCCGATTACAATGGTGTGTGTACTTTTCCCCTAGGCCATTCCAGTTATTGGTTTCAGGTATCAGACTAGCGAAAATTTTGATGGTTTCTCAACCATTCCTTAATTTCAAACTCCCATATCTCGCGAACGAATTGCCGAACTCGAGAAATTCAGGTTGCATGTGAAAGTTGAATCTCGACCGATTACAACGGTAGGTGTATTTTTTCCCTAGGCCTTTGCAGTTATTGGTTTCGAGAATCAGACTTCTCAAAATTTTGATGGTTTCCCAAGCATTCCTTAAATTCAAACTCCCATATCTCGCGAACGGGTTGACGAACTCGAGAAATTCCTGTTGCATCTGAAAGTAGAAACTCGCCCGATTACAATGGTGTGTGTACTTTTCCCCTAGGCCTTTGTAGTTATTGGTTTCGAGTATCAGACTTTCCAAAATTTTGATGGTTTCTCAAGCATTCCTTAACTCCAAACTCCCATATCTCGCGAACGGGTTGACGAACTCGAGAAATTCCTGTTGCATGTGAAAGTAGAAACTCGCCCGATTACAACGGTAGGTGTACTTTTCCCCTAGGCCTTTGTAGTTACTGGTTTCGAGTATCAGACTTTCCAAAATTTTGATGGTTTCTCAAGCATTCCTTAACTTCAAATTCCCATATCTCGCGAACGGATTGACGAACTCGAGAAATTTCTGTTGCATCTGAAAGTAGAAACTCGCCCGATTACAATGGTGTGCGTATTTTTCCCCTAGGCGTTTGTAGTTATTGGTTTCGAGTATCAGACTTTCGAAAATTTTTGTGGTTTCTCAAGCATTCCTTAACTTCAAATTCCCAAATCTCGCGAACGGATTGACGAACTCGAGAAATTTCTGTGGCATCTGAAAGTAGAAACTCGCCCGATTACAATGGTGTGTGTACTTTTCCCCTAGGCCATTCCAGTTATTGGTTTCGAGTAGCAGACCGGCGAAAATTTTGATGGTTTCACAACCATTCCTTAACTTCAAACTCCCATATCTCGCGAACGGATTTCCGAACTCGAGAAATTCCTGTTGCATGTGAAAGTAGAAACTCGCCCGATTACAATGGTGTGTGTCCTTTTCCCCTAGGCCATCCCTGTTATTGGTTTCGAGTATCAGACCAGCGAAAATTTTGATGGTTTCTCAATCATTCCTTAATTTCAAACTCCCATATCTCGCGAACGGATTGCCGAACTCGAGAAATTCAGGTTGCATGTGAAAGTAGAAACTCGCCCGATTACAACGGTAGGTGTACTTTTCCCCTAGGCCATTCCAGTTATTGCTTTCGAGTATCAGACCAGCGAAAATTTTGCTGGTTTCTCAACCATTCCTTAACTTCAAACACCCATATCTCGCGAAAGGATTGACGAACTCGAGAAATTGCTGTTGCATCTGAAAGTAGAAACTCGTCCTATTACAATAGTGTGTGTACTTTTCCGCTAGGCCTTTGTAGTTATTGGTTTCGAGTATCAGACTTTCGAAAATTTTGATGGTTTCTCAAGCATTCCTTAACTTCAAATTCCCAAATCTCGCGAACGGATTGACGAACTCGAGAAATTTCTGCTGCATGTGAAAGTAGAAACTCGCCCGATTACAATGGTGTGTGTACTTTTCCCCTAGGCCATTCCAGTTATTGGTTTCAGGTATCAGACTAGCGAAAATTTTGATGGTTTCTCAACCATTCCTTAATTTCAAACTCCCATATCTCGCGAACGAATTGCCGAACTCGAGAAATTCAGGTTGCATGTGAAAGTTGAATCTCGACCGATTACAACGGTAGGTGTATTTTTTCCCTAGGCCTTTGCAGTTATTGGTTTCGAGAATCAGACTTCTCAAAATTTTGATGGTTTCCCAAGCATTCCTTAAATTCAAACTCCCATATCTCGCGAACGGGTTGACGAACTCGAGAAATTCCTGTTGCATCTGAAAGTAGAAACTCGCCCGATTACAATGGTGTGTGTACTTTTCCCCTAGGCCTTTGTAGTTATTGGTTTCGAGTATCAGACTTTCCAAAATTTTGATGGTTTCTCAAGCATTCCTTAACTCCAAACTCCCATATCTCGCGAACGGGTTGACGAACTCGAGAAATTCCTGTTGCATGTGAAAGTAGAAACTCGCCCGATTACAACGGTAGGTGTACTTTTCCCCTAGGCCTTTGTAGTTACTGGTTTCGAGTATCAGACTTTCCAAAATTTTGATGGTTTCTCAAGCATTCCTTAACTTCAAATTCCCATATCTCGCGAACGGATTGACGAACTCGAGAAATTTCTGTTGCATCTGAAAGTAGAAACTCGCCCGATTACAATGGTGTGCGTATTTTTCCCCTAGGCGTTTGTAGTTATTGGTTTCGAGTATCAGACTTTCGAAAATTTTTGTGGTTTCTCAAGCATTCCTTAACTTCAAATTCCCAAATCTCGCGAACGGATTGACGAACTCGAGAAATTTCTGTGGCATCTGAAAGTAGAAACTCGCCCGATTACAATGGTGTGTGTACTTTTCCCCTAGGCCATTCCAGTTATTGGTTTCGAGTAGCAGACCGGCGAAAATTTTGATGGTTTCACAACCATTCCTTAACTTCAAACTCCCATATCTCGCGAACGGATTTCCGAACTCGAGAAATTCCTGTTGCATGTGAAAGTAGAAACTCGCCCGATTACAATGGTGTGTGTCCTTTTCCCCTAGGCCATCCCTGTTATTGGTTTCGAGTATCAGACCAGCGAAAATTTTGATGGTTTCTCAATCATTCCTTAATTTCAAACTCCCATATCTCGCGAACGGATTGCCGAACTCGAGAAATTCAGGTTGCATGTGAAAGTA
This sequence comes from Ptiloglossa arizonensis, assembly GCF_051014685.1. NCBI lineage: Eukaryota > Metazoa > Arthropoda > Insecta > Hymenoptera > Colletidae > Ptiloglossa > Ptiloglossa arizonensis. The sequence goes on from NW_027478430.1 coordinate 628,897, forward strand.
GAAACTCGCCCGATTACAACGGTAGGTGTATTTTTCCCCTAGGCCTTTGTAGTTATTGGTTTCGAGTATCAGACTTCTGAAAATTTTGATGGTTTCCCAAGCATTCCTTAACTTCAAATTCCCATATCTCGCGAACGGATTGACGAACTCGCGAAATTTCTGTTGCATCTGAAAGTAGAAACTCGCCCGATTACAATGGTGTGTGTACTTTTCCCCTAGGCCATTCCAGTTATTGGTTTCGAGTAACAGACCAGCGAATATTTTAATGGTTTCACAGCCATTCCTTAACTTCAAACTCCCATATCTCCCGAACGGATTGACGAACTCCAGAAATTTCTGTTGCATCTGAAACTAGAAACTAGCCCGATTACAATGGTGTGTGTACTTTTGCCCTAGGCCATTGCAGTTATTGGTTTCGAGTATCAGACCAGCGAAAATTTTGATGGTTTCACAACCATTCCTTAACTTCAAACTCCCATATCTCGCGAACGGTTTGACGAACTCGAGTAATTCCTGTTGCATCTGAAAGTAGACACTCGCCCAATTACAATGGTGTGTGTACTTTTCCCCTAGGCCATTCCAGTTATTGGTTTCGAGTATCAGACCAGCGAAAATTTTAATGGTTTCACAGCCATTCCTTAACTTCAAACTCCCATATCTCCCGAACGGATTGACGAACCCGAGAAATTTCTGTTGCATCTGAAAGTAGAAACTAGCCCGATTACAATGGTGTGTGTACTTTTGCCCTAGGCCATTCCAGTTATTGGTTTCGAGTATCAGACCAGCGAAAATTTTGATGGTTTCTCAACCATTCCTTAACTTCAAACTCCCATATCTCGCGAAAGGATTAACGAACTCGAGAAATTCCTGTTGCATCTGAAAGTAGAAACTCGCACGATTACAATGGTATGTGTACTTTTCCCCTAGGCCATTCCAGTTATTGGTTTCGTGTATCAGACCAGCGAAAATTTTGATGGTTTCTCAACCATTCCTTAACATCAAACTCCCATATCTCGCGAACGGATTGACGAACTCGAGAAATTCCTGTTGCGTCTGAAAGTAGAAACTCGTCCGATTACAATGGTGTGTGTACTTTTCCCCTAGGCCTTTGTAGTTATTGGTTTCGAGTATCAGACTTTCGAAAATTTTGATGGTTTCTCAAGCATTCCTTAACTTCAAATTCCCAAATCTCGCGAACGGATTAACGAACTCGAGAAATTTCTGCTGCATGTGAAAGTAGAAACTCGCCCGATTACAATGGTGTGTGTACTTTTCCCCTAGGCCATGCCAGTTATTGGTTTCGAGTATCAGACTAGCGAAAATTTTGATGGTTTCTCAACCATTCCTTAATTTCAAACTCCCATATCTCGCGAACGGATTGCCGAACTCGAGAAATTCAGGTTGCATGTGAAAGTTGAAACTCGACCGATTACAACGGTAGGTGTATTTTTTCCCTAGGCCTTTGCAGTTATTGGTTTCGTGTATCAGACTTCTGAAAATTTTGATGGTTTCCCAAGCATTCCTTAAATTCAAACTCCCATATCTCGCGAACGGGTTGACGAACTCGAGAAATTCCTGTTGCATCTGAAAGTAGAAACTCGCCCGATTACAATGGTGTGTGTACTTTTCCCCTAGGCCTTTGTAGTTATTGGTTTCGAGTATCAGACTTTGGAAAATTTTGATGGTTTCTCAAGCATTCCTTATATCCAAACTCCCATATCTCGCGAACGGGTTGACGAACTCGAGAAATTCCTGTTGCATGTGAAAGTAGAAACTCGCCCGATTACAACGGTAGGTGTACTTTTCCCCTAGGCCTTTGTAGTTACTGGTTTCGAGTATCAGACTTTCGAAAATTTTTGTGGTTTCTCAAGCATTCCTTAACTTCAAATTCCCAAATCTCGCGAACGGATTGACGAACTCGAGAAATTTCTGTGGCATCTGAAAGTAGAAACTCGCCCGATTACAATGGTGTGTGTGCTTTTCCCCTAGGCCATTCCAGTTATTGGTTTCGAGTAGCAGACCGGCGAAAATTTTGATGGTTTCCCAAGCATTCCTTAACTTCAAATTCCCATATCTCGCGAACGGATTGACGAACTCGAGAAATTTCTGTTGCATCTGAAAGTAGAAACTCGCCCGATTACAATGGTGTGTGTACTTTTCCCGTAGGCCATTCCAGTTATTGGTTTCGAGTATCAGACCAGCGAAAATTTTGATGGTTTCTCAACCATTCCTTAACTTCAAACTCCCATATCTCGCGAACGGATTGACGAACTCGAGAAATTCCTGTTGCGTCTGAAAGTGGAAACTCGCCCGATTACAAAGGTATGTGTATTTTTCCCCTCGGCCTTTGCAGTTATTGGTTTCGAGTATCAGACTTCTGAAAATTTTGATGGTTTCCCAAGCATTCCTTAACTCCAAACTCCCATATCTCGCGAACGGGTTGACGAACTCGAGAAATTCCTGTTGCATCTGAAAGTAGACGCTCGCCCAATTACAATGGTGTGTGTACTTTTCCCCTAGGCCATTCCAGTTATTGGTTTCGAGTATCAGACCAGCGATAATTTTGATGGTTTCTCAACCATTCCTTAACTTCAAACACCCATATCTCGCGAACGGATTGACGAACTCGAGAAGTTCCTGTTGCATGTGAAAGTAGAAACTCGCCCGATTACAACGGTAGGTGTATTTTTCCCCTAGACCTATGTAGTTACTGGTTTCGAGTATCAGACTTTCGAAAATTTTGATGGTTTCTCAAGCATTCCTTAACTTCAAATTCCCATATCTCGCGAACGGATTGACGAACTCGAGAAATTTCTGTTGCATCTGAAAGTAGAAACTCGCCCGATTACAATGGTGTGCGTATTTTTCCCCTAGGCCTTTGTAGTTATTGGTTTCGAGTATCAGAATTTCGAAAATTTTTGTGGTTTCTCAAGCATTCCTTAACTTCAAATTCCCAAACCTCGCGAACGGATTGACGAACTCGAGAAATTTCTGTGGCATCTGAAAGTAGACGCTCGCCCAATTACAATGGTGTGTGTACTTTTCCCCTAGGCCATTCCAGTTATTGGTTTCGAGTATCAGACCAGCGATAATTTTGATGGTTTCTCAACCATTCCTTAACTTCAAACACCCATATCTCGCGAACGGATTGACGAACTCGAGAAATTCCTGTTGCATGTGAAAGTAGAAACTCGCCCGATTACAACGGTAGGTGTACTTTTCCCCTAGGCCATTCCAGTTATTGGTTTCGAGTATCAGACCAGCGAAAATTTTGATAGTTTCTCAACCATTCCTTAACTTCAAACTCCCATATCTCGCGAAAGGATTAACGAACTCGAGAAATTCCTGTTGCATCTGAAAGTAGAAACTCGCACGATTACAATGGTATGTGTACTTTTCCCCTAGGCCATTCCAGTTATTGGTTTCGAGTATCAGACCAGCGAAAATTTTGATGGTTTCTCAATCATTCCTTAATATCAAACTCCCATATCTCGCGAACGGATTGACGAACTCGAGAAATTCCTGTTGCGTCTGAAAGTGGAAACTCGCCCGATTACAAAGGTATGTGTACTTTTCCCCTCGTCCTTTGCAGTTATTGGTTTCGAGTATCAGACTTCTGAAAATTTTGATGGTTTCCCAAGCATTCCTTAATTCCAAACTCCCATATCTCGCGAACGGGTTGACGAACACGAGAAATTCCTGTTGCATGTGAAAGTAGAAACTCGCCCGATTACAACGGTAGGTGTATTTTTCCCCTAGGCCTTTGTAGTTACTGGTTTCGAGTATCAGACTTTCGAAAATTTTGATGGTTTCTCAAGCATTCCTTAACTTCAAATTCCCATATCTCGCGAACGGATTGACGAACTCGAGAAATTTCTGTTGCATCTGAAAGTAGAAACTCGCCCGATTACAATGGTGTGCGTATTTTTCCCCTAGGCCTTTGTAGTTATTGGTTTCGAGTATCAGACTTTCGAAAATTTTTGTGGTTTCTCAAGCATTCCTTAACTTCAAATTCCCAAATCTCGCGAACGGATTGACGAACTCGAGAAATTTCTGTGGCATCTGAAAGTAGAAACTCGCCCGATTACAATGGTGTGTGTACTTTTCCCCTAGGCCATTCCAGTTATTGGTTTCGAGTAGCAGACCGGCGAAAATTTTGATGGTTTCACAACCATTCCTTAACTTCAAACTCCCATATCTCGCGAACGGATTTCCGAACTCTAGAAATTCCTGTTGCATGTGAAAGTAGAAACTCGCCCGATTACAATGGTGTGTGTCCTTTTCCCCTAGGCCATCCCTGTTATTGGTTTCGAGTATCAGACCATCGAAAATTTTGATGGTTTCTCAACCATTCCTTAATTTCAAACTCCCATATCTCGCGAACGGATTGCCGAAGTCGAGAAATTCAGGTTGCATGTGAAAGTAGAAACTCGCCCGATTACAACGGTAGGTGTATTTTTCCCCTAGGCCTTTGTAGTTATTGGTATCGAGTATCAGACTTTCGAAAATTTTGATGGTTTCTCAAGCATTCCTTAACTTCAAATTCCCAAATCTCGCGAACGGATTGACGAACTCGAGAAATTTCTGCTGCATGTGAAAGTAGAAACTACCCCGATTACAATGGTGTGTGTACTTTTCCCCTAGGCCATTCCAGTTATTGGTTTCGAGTATCAGACCAGCGAAAATTTTAATGGTTTCACAGCCATTCCTTAACTTCAAACTCCCATATCTCCCGAACGGATTGACGAACTCGAGAAATTTCTGTTGCATCTGAAAGTAGAAACTAGCCCGATTACAATGGTGTGTGTACTTTTGCCCTAGGCCATTCCAGTTATTGGTTTCGAGTATCAGACCAGCGAAAATTTTGATGGTTTCTCAACCATTCCTTAACTTCAAACTCCCATATCTCGCGAAAGGATTAACGAACTCGAGAAATTCCTGTTGCATCTGAAAGTAGAAACTCGCACGATTACAATGGTATGTGTACTTTTCCCCTAGGCCATTCCAGTTATTGGTTTCGTGTATCAGACCAGCGAAAATTTTGATGGTTTCTCAACCATTCCTTAACATCAAACTCCCATATCTCGCGAACGGATTGACGAACTCGAGAAATTCCTGTTGCGTCTGAAAGTAGAAACTCGTCCGATTACAATGGTGTGTGTACTTTTCCCCTAGGCCTTTGTAGTTATTGGTTTCGAGTATCAGACTTTCGAAAATTTTGATGGTTTCTCAAGCATTCCTTAACTTCAAATTCCCAAATCTCGCGAACGGATTAACGAACTCGAGAAATTTCTGCTGCATGTGAAAGTAGAAACTCGCCCGATTACAATGGTGTGTGTACTTTTCCCCTAGGCCATGCCAGTTATTGGTTTCGAGTATCAGACTAGCGAAAATTTTGATGGTTTCTCAACCATTCCTTAATTTCAAACTCCCATATCTCGCGAACGGATTGCCGAACTCGAGAAATTCAGGTTGCATGTGAAAGTTGAAACTCGACCGATTACAACGGTAGGTGTATTTTTTCCCTAGGCCTTTGCAGTTATTGGTTTCGTGTATCAGACTTCTGAAAATTTTGATGGTTTCCCAAGCATTCCTTAAATTCAAACTCCCATATCTCGCGAACGGGTTGACGAACTCGAGAAATTCCTGTTGCATCTGAAAGTAGAAACTCGCCCGATTACAATGGTGTGTGTACTTTTCCCCTAGGCCTTTGTAGTTATTGGTTTCGAGTATCAGACTTTGGAAAATTTTGATGGTTTCTCAAGCATTCCTTATATCCAAACTCCCATATCTCGCGAACGGGTTGACGAACTCGAGAAATTCCTGTTGCATGTGAAAGTAGAAACTCGCCCGATTACAACGGTAGGTGTACTTTTCCCCTAGGCCTTTGTAGTTACTGGTTTCGAGTATCAGACTTTCGAAAATTTTTGTGGTTTCTCAAGCATTCCTTAACTTCAAATTCCCAAATCTCGCGAACGGATTGACGAACTCGAGAAATTTCTGTGGCATCTGAAAGTAGAAACTCGCCCGATTACAATGGTGTGTGTGCTTTTCCCCTAGGCCATTCCAGTTATTGGTTTCGAGTAGCAGACCGGCGAAAATTTTGATGGTTTCCCAAGCATTCCTTAACTTCAAATTCCCATATCTCGCGAACGGATTGACGAACTCGAGAAATTTCTGTTGCATCTGAAAGTAGAAACTCGCCCGATTACAATGGTGTGTGTACTTTTCCCGTAGGCCATTCCAGTTATTGGTTTCGAGTATCAGACCAGCGAAAATTTTGATGGTTTCTCAACCATTCCTTAACTTCAAACTCCCATATCTCGCGAACGGATTGACGAACTCGAGAAATTCCTGTTGCGTCTGAAAGTGGAAACTCGCCCGATTACAAAGGTATGTGTATTTTTCCCCTCGGCCTTTGCAGTTATTGGTTTCGAGTATCAGACTTCTGAAAATTTTGATGGTTTCCCAAGCATTCCTTAACTCCAAACTCCCATATCTCGCGAACGGGTTGACGAACTCGAGAAATTCCTGTTGCATCTGAAAGTAGACGCTCGCCCAATTACAATGGTGTGTGTACTTTTCCCCTAGGCCATTCCAGTTATTGGTTTCGAGTATCAGACCAGCGATAATTTTGATGGTTTCTCAACCATTCCTTAACTTCAAACACCCATATCTCGCGAACGGATTGACGAACTCGAGAAGTTCCTGTTGCATGTGAAAGTAGAAACTCGCCCGATTACAACGGTAGGTGTATTTTTCCCCTAGACCTATGTAGTTACTGGTTTCGAGTATCAGACTTTCGAAAATTTTGATGGTTTCTCAAGCATTCCTTAACTTCAAATTCCCATATCTCGCGAACGGATTGACGAACTCGAGAAATTTCTGTTGCATCTGAAAGTAGAAACTCGCCCGATTACAATGGTGTGCGTATTTTTCCCCTAGGCCTTTGTAGTTATTGGTTTCGAGTATCAGAATTTCGAAAATTTTTGTGGTTTCTCAAGCATTCCTTAACTTCAAATTCCCAAACCTCGCGAACGGATTGACGAACTCGAGAAATTTCTGTGGCATCTGAAAGTAGACGCTCGCCCAATTACAATGGTGTGTGTACTTTTCCCCTAGGCCATTCCAGTTATTGGTTTCGAGTATCAGACCAGCGATAATTTTGATGGTTTCTCAACCATTCCTTAACTTCAAACACCCATATCTCGCGAACGGATTGACGAACTCGAGAAATTCCTGTTGCATGTTAAAGTAGAAACTCGCCCGATTACAACGGTAGGTGTACTTTTCCCCTAGGCCATTCCAGTTATTGGTTTCGAGTATCAGACCAGCGAAAATTTTGATAGTTTCTCAACCATTCCTTAACTTCAAACTCCCATATCTCGCGAAAGGATTAACGAACTCGAGAAATTCCTGTTGCATCTGAAAGTAGAAACTCGCACGATTACAATGGTATGTGTACTTTTCCCCTAGGCCATTCCAGTTATTGGTTTCGAGTATCAGACCAGCGAAAATTTTGATGGTTTCTCAATCATTCCTTAATATCAAACTCCCATATCTCGCGAACGGATTGACGAACTCGAGAAATTCCTGTTGCGTCTGAAAGTGGAAACTCGCCCGATTACAAAGGTATGTGTACTTTTCCCCTCGTCCTTTGCAGTTATTGGTTTCGAGTATCAGACTTCTGAAAATTTTGATGGTTTCCCAAGCATTCCTTAATTCCAAACTCCCATATCTCGCGAACGGGTTGACGAACACGAGAAATTCCTGTTGCATGTGAAAGTAGAAACTCGCCCGATTACAACGGTAGGTGTATTTTTCCCCTAGGCCTTTGTAGTTACTGGTTTCGAGTATCAGACTTTCGAAAATTTTGATGGTTTCTCAAGCATTCCTTAACTTCAAATTCCCATATCTCGCGAACGGATTGACGAACTCGAGAAATTTCTGTTGCATCTGAAAGTAGAAACTCGCCCGATTACAATGGTGTGCGTATTTTTCCCCTAGGCCTTTGTAGTTATTGGTTTCGAGTATCAGACTTTCGAAAATTTTTGTGGTTTCTCAAGCATTCCTTAACTTCAAATTCCCAAATCTCGCGAACGGATTGACGAACTCGAGAAATTTCTGTGGCATCTGAAAGTAGAAACTCGCCCGATTACAATGGTGTGTGTACTTTTCCCCTAGGCCATTCCAGTTATTGGTTTCGAGTAGCAGACCGGCGAAAATTTTGATGGTTTCACAACCATTCCTTAACTTCAAACTCCCATATCTCGCGAACGGATTTCCGAACTCTAGAAATTCCTGTTGCATGTGAAAGTAGAAACTCGCCCGATTACAATGGTGTGTGTCCTTTTCCCCTAGGCCATCCCTGTTATTGGTTTCGAGTATCAGACCAGCGAAAATTTTGATGGTTTCTCAACCATTCCTTAATTTCAAACTCCCATATCTCGCGAACGGATTGCCGAAGTCGAGAAATTCAGGTTGCATGTGAAAGTAGAAACTCGCCCGATTACAACGGTAGGTGTATTTTTCCCCTAGGCCTTTGTAGTTATTGGTATCGAGTATCAGACTTTCGAAAATTTTGATGGTTTCTCAAGCATTCCTTAACTTCAAATTCCCAAATCTCGCGAACGGATTGACGAACTCGAGAAATTTCTGCTGCATGTGAAAGTAGAAACTACCCCGATTACAATGGTGTGTGTACTTTTCCCCTAGGCCATTCCAGTTATTGGTTTCGAGTATCAGACCAGCGAAAATTTTGATGGTTTCTCAACCATTCCTTAATTTCAAACTCCCATATCTCGCGAACGGATTGCCGAACTCGAGAAATTCAGGTTGCATGTGATAGTTGAAACTCGACCGATTACAACGGTAGGTGTATTTTTTCCCTAGGCCTTTGCAGTTATTGGTTTCGAGTATCAGACTTCTGAAAATTTTGATGGTTTCCCAAGCATTCCTTAAATTCAAACTCCCATATCTCGCGAACGGGTTGACGAACTCGAGAAATTCCTGTTGCATCTGAAAGTAGAAACTCGCCCGATTACAATGGTGTGTGTACTTTTCCCCTAGGCCTTTGTAGTTATTGGTTTCGAGTATCAGACTTTGGAAAATTTTGATGGTTTCTCAAGCATTCCTTAACTTCAAATTCCCATATCTCGCGAACGGATTGACGAACTCCAGAAGTTTCTGTTGCATCTGAAAGTAGAAACTCGCCCGATTACAATGGTGTGTGTACTTTTCCCCTAGGCCATTTCAGTTATTGGTTTCGAGTATCAGACCAGCGAAAATTTTAATGGTTTCACAGCCATTCCTTAACTTCAAACTCCCATATCTCCCGAACGGATTGACGAACTCGAGAAATTTCTGTTGCATCTGAAAGTAGAAACTCGCACGATTACAATGGTATGTGTACTTTTCCCCTAGGCCATTCCAGTTATTGGTTTCGAGTATCAGACCAGCGAAAATTTTGATGGTTTCTCAATCATTCCTTAACATCAAACTCCCATATCTCGCGAACGGATTGACGAACTCGAGAAATTCCTGTTGCGTCTGAAAGTGGAAACTCGCCCGATTACAAAGGTATGTGTATTTTTCCCCTCGGCGTTTCAGTTATTGGTTTCGAGTATCAGACTTCTGAAAATTTTGATGGTTTCCCAAGCATTCCTTAACTCCAAACTCCCATATCTCGCAAACGGGTTGACGAACTCGAGAAATTCCTGCTGCATCTGAAAGTAGACACTCGCCCGATTACAATGGTGTGTGTACTTTTCCCCTAGGCCATTCCAGTTATTGGTTTCGAGTATCAGACCAGCGAAAATTTTGATGGTTTCTCAACCATTCCTTAACTTCAAACTCCCATATCTCGCGAAAGGATTAACGAACTCGAGAAATTCATGTTGCATCTGAAAGTAGAAACTCGCACGATTACAATGGTATGTGTACTTTTCCCCTAGGCCATTCCAGTTATTGGTTTCGAGTATCAGACCAGCGAAAATTTTGATAGTTTCTCAACCATTCCTTAACTTCAAACTCCCATATCTCGCGAAAGGATTAACGAACTCGAGAAATTCCTGTTGCATCTGAAAGTAGAAACTCGCACGATTACAATGGTATGTGTACTTTTCCCCTAGGCCATTCCAGTTATTGGTTTCGAGTATCAGACCAGCGAAAATTTTGATGGTTTCTCAATCATTCCTTAACTTCAAACTCCCATATCTCGCGAAAGGATTAACGAACTCGAGAAATTCCTGTTGCATCTGAAAGTAGAAACTCGCACGATTACAATGGTATGTGTACTTTTCCCCTAGGCCATTCCAGTTATTGGTTTCGAGTATCAGACCAGCGAAAATTTTGATAGTTTCTCAACCATTCCTTAACTCCAAACTCCCATATCTCGCGAACGGATTTCCGAACTCTAGAAATTCCTGTTGCATGTGAAAGTAGAAACTCGCCCGATTACAATGGTGTGTGTCCTTTTCCCCTAGGCCATCCCTGTTATTGGTTTCGAGTATCAGACCAGCGAAAATTTTGATGGTTTCTCAACCATTCCTTAATTTCAAACTCCCATATCTCGCGAACGGATTGCCGAACTCGAGAAATTCAGGTTGCATGTGAAAGTAGAAACTCGCCCGATTACAACGGTAGGTGTATTTTTCCCCTAGGCCTTTGTAGTTATTGGTATTGAGTATCAGACTTTCGAAAATTTTGATGGTTTCTCAAGCATTCCTTAACTTCAAATTCCCAAATCTCGCGAACGGATTGACGAACTCGAGAAATTTCTGCTGCATGTGAAAGTAGAAACTACCCCGATTACAATGGTGTGTGTTCTTTTCCCCTAGGCCATTCCAGTTATTGGTTTCGAGTATCAGACCAGCGAAAATTTTGATGGTTTCTCAACCATTCCTTAATTTCAAACTCCCATATCTCGCGAACGGATTGCCGAACTCGAGAAATTCAGGTTGCATGTGATAGTTGAAACTCGACCGATTACAACGGTAGGTGTATTTTTTCCCTAGGCCTTTGCAGTTATTGGTTTCGAGTATCAGACTTCTGAAAATTTTGATGGTTTCCCAAGCATTCCTTAAATTCAAACTCCCATATCTCGCGAACGGGTTGACGAACTCGAGAAATTCCTGTTGCATCTGAAAGTAGAAACTCGCCCGATTACAATGGTGTGTGTACTTTTCCCCTAGGCCTTTGTAGTTATTGGTTTCGAGTATCAGACTTTGGAAAATTTTGATGGTTTCTCAAGTATTCCTTAACTTCGAATTCCCATATCTCGCGAACGGATTGACGAACTCCAGAAGTTTCTGTTGCATCTGAAAGTAGAAACTCGCCCGATTACAATGGTGTGTGTACTTTTCCCCTAGGCCATTTCAGTTATTGGTTTCGAGTATCAGACCAGCGAAAATTTTAATGGTTTCACAGCCATTCCTTAACTTCAAACTCCCATATCTCCCGAACGGATTGACGAACTCGAGAAATTTCTGTTGCATCTGAAAGTAGAAACTCGCACGATTACAATGGTATGTGTACTTTTCCCCTAGGCCATTCCAGTTATTGGTTTCGAGTATCAGACCAGCGAAAATTTTGATGGTTTCTCAATCATTCCTTAACATCAAACTCCCATATCTCGCGAACGGATTGACGAACTCGAGAAACTCCTGTTGCGTCTGAAAGTGGAAACTCGCCCGATTACAAAGGTATGTGTATTTTTCCCCTCGGCGTTTGCAGTTATTGGTTTCGAGTATCAGACTTCTGAAAATTTTGATGGTTTCCCAAGCATTCCTTAACTCCAAACTCCCATATCTCGCAAACGGGTTGACGAACTCGAGAAATTCCTGCTGCATCTGAAAGTAGACACTCGCCCGATTACAATGGTGTGTGTACTTTTCCCCTAGGCCTTTGTAGTCATTGGTTTCGAATATCAGACTTTCGAAAATTTTGATGGTTTCTCAAGCATTCCTTAACTTCAAATTCCCAAATCTCGCGAACGGATTGACGAACTCGAGAAATTTCTGCTGCATGTGAAAGTAGAAACTCGCCCGATTACAATGGTGTGTGTCCTTTTCCACTAGGCCATTCCAGTTATTGGTTTCGAGTATCAGACCAGCGAAAATTTTGATGGTTTCTCAACCATTCCTTAATTTCAAACTCCCATATCTCGCGAACGGATTGCCGAACTCGAGAAATTCAGGTTGCATGTGAAAGTTGAAACTCGCCCGATTACAACGGTAGGTGTATTTTTCCCCTAGGCCTTTGTAGTTATTGGTTTCGAGTATCAGACTTCTGAAAATTTTGATGGTTTCCCAAGCATTCCTTAACTTCAAACTCCCATATCTCGCGAACGGGTTGACGAACTCGAGAAATTCCTGTTGCATCTGAAAGTAGAAACTCGTCCGATTACAATGGTGTGTGTACTTTTCCCCTAGGCCTTTGTAGTTATTGGTTTCGAGTATCAGACTTTCGAAAATTTTGATGGTTCCCCAAGCATTCCTTAACTTCAAATTCCCATATCTCGCGAACGGATTGACGAACTCCAGAAATTTCTGTTGCATCTGAAAGTAGAAACTCGCCCGATTACAATGGTGTGTGTACTTTTCCCCTAGGCCATTCCAGTTATTGGTTTCGAGTATCAGACCAGCGAAAATTTTAATGGTTTCACAGCCATTCCTTAACTTCAAACTCCCATATCTCCCGAACGGATTGACGAACTCGAGAAATTTCTGTTGCATCTGAAAGTAGAAACTAGCCCGATTACAATGGTGTGTGTACTTTTGCCCTAGGCCATTCCAGTTATTGGTTTCGAGTATCAGACCAGCGAAAATTTTGATGGTTTCTCAACCATTCCTTAACTTCAAACTCCCATATCTCGCGAAAGGATTAACGAACTCGAGAAATTCCTGTTGCATCTGAAAGTAGAAACTCGCACGATTACAATGGTATGTGTACTTTTCCCCTAGGCCATTCCAGTTATTGGTTTCAAGTATCAGACCAGCGAAAATTTTGATGGTTTCTCAATCATTCTTTAACATCAAACTCCCATATCTCGCGAACGGACTGACGAACTCGAGAAATTCCTGTTGCGTCTGAAAGTGGAAACTCGCCCGATTACAAAGGTATGTGTATTTTACCCCTCGGCCTTTGCAGTTATTGGTTTCGAGTATCAGATTTCTGAAAATTTTGATGGTTTCCCAAGCATTCCTTAACTCCAAACTCCCATATCTCGCGAACGGGTTGACGAACTCGAGAAATTCCTGTTGCATCTGAAAGTAGAAGCTCGCCCGATTACAGTGGTGTGTGTACTTTTCCCCTAGGCCATTCCAGTTATTGGTTTCGATTATCAGACCAGCGAAAATTTTGATGGTTTCTCAACCATTCCTTAACTTCAAACACCCATATCTCGCGAACGGATTGACGAACTCGAGAAATTCCTGTTGCATGTGAAAGTAGAAACTCGCCCGATTACAACGGTAGGTGTATTTTTCCCCTAGGCCTTTGTAGTTACTGGTTTCGAGTATCAGACTTTCGAAAATTTTGATGGTTTCTCAAGCATTCCTTAACTTCAAATTCCCATATCTCGCGAACGGATTGACGAACTCGTGAAATTTCTGTTGCATCTGAAAGTAGAAACTCGCCCGATTACAATGGTGTGCGTATTTTTCCCCTAGGCCTTTGTAGTTATTGGTTTCGAGTATCAGACTTTCGAAAATTTTTGTGGTTTCTCAAGCATTCCTTAACTTCAAATTCCCAAATCTCGCGAACGGATTGACGAACTCGAGAAATTTCTGTGGCATCTGAAAGTAGAAACTCGCCCGATTACAATGGTGTGTGTACTTTTCCCCTAGGCCTTTGTAGTTATTGGTTTCGAGTATCAGACTTTCGAAAATTTTGATGGTTCCCCAAGCATTCCTTAACTTCAAACTCCCATATCTCGCGAAAGGATTGACGAACTCGAGAAATTTCTGTTGCATCTGAAAGTAGAAACTCGCCCGATTACAATGGTGTGTGTACTTTTCCCCTAGGCCATTCCAGTTATTGGTTTCGAGTAACAGACCAGCGAAAATTTTAATGGTTTCACAGCCATTCCTTAACTTCAAACTCCCATATCTCCCGAACGGATTGACGAACTCCAGAAATTTCTGTTGCATCTGAAACTAGAAACTAGCCCGATTACAATGGTGTGTGTACTTTTGCCCTAGGCCATTCCAGTTATTGGTTTCGAGTATCAGACCAGCGAAAATTTTGATGGTTTCTCAACCATTCCTTAACTTCAAACTCCCATATCTCGCGAAAGGATTAACGAACTCGAGAAATTCCTGTTGCATCTGAAAGTAGAAACTCGCACGATTACAATGGTATGTGTACTTTTCCCCTAGGCCATTCCAGTTATTGGTTTCGAGTATCAGACCAGCGAAAATTTTGATGGTTTCTCAACCATTCCTTAACATCAAACTCCCATATCTCGCGAACGGATGGACGAACTCGAGAAATTCCTGTTGCGTCTGAAAGTGGAAACTCGCCCGATTACAAAGGTATGTGTATTTTTCCCCTCGGCCTTTGCAGTTATTGGTTTCGAGTATCAGACTTCTGAAAATTTTGATGGTTTCCCAAGCATTCCTTAACTCCAAACTCCCATATCTCGCGAACGGGTTGACGAACTCGAGAAATTCCTGTTGCATCTGAAAGTAGAAACTCGCCCGATTACAATGGTGTGCGTACTTTTCCCCTAGGCCATTCCAGTTATTGGTTTCGAGTATCAGACCAGCGAAAATTTTGATGGTTTCTCAACCATTCCTTAACTTCAAACACCCATATCTCGCGAACGGATTGACGAACTCGAGAAATTCCTGTTGCAAGTGAAAGTAGAAACTCGCCCGATTACAACGGTAGGTGTATTTTTCCCCTAGGCATTTGTAGTTATTGGTTTCGAGTATCAGACTTTCGAAAATTTTGATGGTTTCTCAAGCATTCCTTAACTTCAAATTCCCATATCTCGCGAACGGATTGACCAACTCGAGAAATTTCTGTTGCATCTGAAAGTAGAAACTCGCCCTATTACAATGGTGTTTGTATTTTTCCCCTAGGCCTTTGTAGTTATTGGTTTCGAGTGTCAGACTTTCTAAAATTTTGGTGGTTTCTCAAGCATTCCTTAACTTCAAATTCCCAAATCTCGCGAACGGATTGACGAACTCGAGAAATTCCTGTTGCATGTGAAAGTAGAAACTCGCCCGATTACAATTGTGTGTGTACTTTTCCCCTAGGCCATCCCTGTTATTGGTTTCGAGTATCAGACCAGCGAAAATTTTGATGGTTTCTCAACCATTCCTTAATTTCAAACTCCCATATCTCGCGAACGGATTGCCGAACTCGAGAAATTCAGGTTGCATGTGAAAGTAGAAACTCGCCCGATTACAACGGTAGGTGTATTTTTCCCCTAGGCCTTTGTAGTTATTGGTTTCGAGTATCAGACTTTTGAAAATTTTGATGGTTTCCCAAGCATTCCTTAACTTCAAACTCCCATATCTCGCGAACGGGTTGACGAACTCGAGAAATTCCTGTTGCATCTGAAAGTAGAAACTCGTCCGATTACAATGGTGTGTGTACTTTTCCCCTAGGCCTTTGTAGTTATTGGTTTCGAGTATCAGACTTTCGAAAATTTTGATGGTTTCTCAAGCATTCCTTAACTTCAAATTCCCATATCTCGCGAACGGATTGACGAACTCGAGAAATTTCTGTTGCATCTGAAACTAGAAACTAGCCCGATTACAATGGTGTGTGTACTTTTGCCCTAGGCCATTCCAGTTATTGGTTTCGAGTATCAGACCAGCGAAAATTTTGATGGTTTCTCAACCATTCCTTAACTTCAAACTCCCATATCTCGCGAAAGGATTAACGAACTCGAGAAATTCCTGTTGCATCTGAAAGTAGAAACTCGCACGATTACAATGGTATGTGTACTTTTCCCCTAGGCCAATCCAGTTATTGGTTTCGAGTATCAGACCAGCGAAAATTTTGATGGTTTCTCAACCATTCCTTAACATCAAACTCCCATATCTCGCAAACGGATGGACGAGCTCGAGAAATTCCTGTTGCGGCTGAAAGTGGAAACTCGCCCGATTACAAAGGTATGTGTATTTTTCCCCTCGGCCTTTGCAGTTATTGGTTTCGAGTATCAGACTTCTGAAAATTTTGATGGTTTCCCAAGCATTCCTTAACTCCAAACTCCCATATCTCGCGAACGGGTTGACGAACTCGAGAAATTCCCGTTGCATCTGAAAGTAGAAACTCGCCCGATTACAATGGTGTGCGTACTTTTCCCCTAGGCCATTCCAGTTATTGGTTTCGAGTATCAGACCAGCGAAAATTTTGATGGTTTCTCAACCATTCCTTAACTTCAAACACCCATATCTCGCGAACGGATTGACGAACTCGAGAAATTCCTGTTGCAAGTGAAAGTAGGAACTCGCCCGATTACAACGGTATGTGTATTTTTCCCCTAGGCCTTTGTAGTTATTGGTTTCGAGTATCAGACTTTCGAAAATTTTGATGGTTTCTCAAGCATTCCTTAACTTCAAATTCCCATATCTCGCGAACGGATTGACGAACTCGAGAAATTTCTGTTGCATCTGAAAGTAGAAACTCGCCCGACTACAATGGTGTGTGGATTTTTCCCCTAGGCCTTTGTAGTTATTGGTTTCGAGTGTCAGACTTTCGAAAATTTTGGTGGTTTCTCAAGCATTCCTTAACTTCAAATTCCCAAATATCGCGAACGGATTGACGAACTCGACAAATTTCTGTGGCATCTGAAAGTAGAAACTCGCCCGATTACAATGGTGTGTGTACTTTTCCCCTAGGCCATTCCAGTTATTGGTTTCGAGTAGCAGACCGGCGAAAATTTTGATGGTTTCACAACCATTCCTTAACTTCAAACTCCCATATCTCGCGAACGGATTTCCCAACTCGAGAAATTCCTGTTGCACGTGAAAGTAGAAACTCGCCCGATTACAATGGTGTGTGTACTTTTCCCCCAGGCCATCCCTGTTATTGGTTTCGAGTATCAGACCAGCGAAAATTTTGATGGTTTCTCAACCATTCCTTAATTTCAAACTCCCATATCTCGCGAACGGATTGCCGAACTCGAGAAATTCAGGTTGCATGTGAAAGTAGAAACTCGCCCGATTACAACGGTAGGTGTATTTTTCCCCTAGGCCTTTGCAGTTATTGGTTTCGAGTATCAGACTTCTGAAAATTTTGATGGTTTCCCAAGCATTCCTTAAATTTAAACTCCCATATCTCGCGAACGGATTGACGAACTCGAGAAATTCCTGTTGCATCTGAAAGTAGAAACTCGCCCGATTACAATGGTGTGTGTACTTTTCCCCTAGGCCATTCCAGTTATTGGTTTCGAGAATCAGACCAGCGAAAATTTTGATGGTTTCTCAACCATTCCTTAACATCAAACTCCCATATCTCGCGAACGGATTGACGAACTCGAGAAATTACTGTTGCGTCTGAAAGTGGAAACTCGCCCGATTACAACGGTAGGTGTATTTTTCCCCTAGACCTTTGTAGTTATTGGTTTCGAGTATCAGACTTTTGAAAATTTTGATGGTATCCCAAGCATTCCTTAACTTCAAACTCCCATATCTCGCGAACGGGTTGACGAACTCGAGAAATTCCTGTTGCATCTGAAAGTAGAAACTCGTCCGATTACAATGGTGTGTGTACTTTTCCCCTAGGCCTTTGTAGTTATTGGTTTCGAGTATCAGACTTTCGAAAATTTTGATGGTTTCTCAAGCATTCCTTAACTTCAAATTCCCATATCTCGCGAACGGATTGACGAACTCGAGAAATTTCTGTTGCATCTGAAAGTAGAAACTCGTCCGATTACAATGGTGTGTGTACTTTTCCCCTAGGCCATTCCAGTTATTGGTTTCGAGTAACAGACCAGCGAAAATTTTAATGGTTTCACAGCCATTCCTTAACTTCAAACTACCATATCTCCCGAACGGATTGACGAACTCCAGAAATTTCTGTTGCATCTGAAACTAGAGACTAGCCCGATTACAATGGTGTGTGTACTTTTGCCCTAGGCCATTCCAGTTATTGGTTTCGAGTATCAGACCAGCGAAAATTTTGATGGTTTCTCAACCATTCCTTAACTTCAAACTCCCATATCTCGCGAAAGGATTAACGAACTCGAGAAATTCCTGTTGCATCTGAAAGTAGAAACTCGCACGATTACAATGGTATGTGTACTTTTCCCCTAGGCCATTCCAGTTATTGGTTTCGAGTATCAGACCAGCGAAAATTTTGATGGTTTCTCAACCATTCCTTAACATCAAACTCCCATATCTCGCGAACGGATGGACGAGCTCGAGAAATTCCTGTTGCGTCTGAAAGTGGAAACTCGCCCGATTACAAAGGTATGTGTATTTTTCCCCTAGGCCTTTGTAGTTATTGGTTTCGAGTATCAGACTTTCGAAAATTTTGATGGTTTCTCAAGCATTCCTTAACTTCAAATTCCCATATCTCGCGAACGGATTGACGAAGTCGAGAAATTTCTGTTGCATCTGAAAGTAGAAACTCGCCCGACTACAATGGTGTGTGGATTTTTCCCCTAGGCCTTTGTAGTTACTGGTTTCGAGTGTCAGACTTTCGAAAATTTTGGTGGTTTCTCAAGCATTCCTTAACTTCAAATTCCCAAATATCGCGAACGGATTGACGAACTCGACAAATTTCTGTGGCATCTGAAAGTAGAAACTCGCCCGATTACAATGGTGTGTGTACTTTTCCCCCAGGCCATCCCTGTTATTGGTTTCGAGTATCAGACCAGCGAAAATTTTGATGGTTTCTCAACCATTCCTTAATTTCAAACTCCCATATCTCGCGAACGGATTGCCGAACTCGAGAAATTCAGGTTGCATGTGAAAGTAGAAACTCGCCCGATTACAACGGTAGGTGTATTTTTCCCCTAGGCCTTTGCAGTTATTGGTTTCGAGTATCAGACTTCTGAAAATTTTGATGGTTTCCCAAGCATTCCTTAACTTTAAACTCCCATATCTCGCGAACGGGTTGACGAACTCGAGAAATTCCTGTTGCATCTGGAAGTAGAAACTCGCCCGATTACAATGGTGTGTGTACTTTTCCCCTATGCCTTTGTAGTTATTGGTTTCGAGTATCAGACTTTCGAAAATTTTGATGGTTTCTCAACCATTTCTTAACTTCAAATACCCATATCTCGCGAACGGATTGACGAACTCGAGAAATTCCTGTTGCGTCTGAAAGTGGAAACTCGCCCGATTACAAAGGTATGTGTATTTTTCCCCCCGGCCTTTGCAGTTATTGGTTTCGAGTATCAGACTTCTGGAAATTTTGATGGTTTCCCAAGCATTCCTTAACTTTAAACTCCCATATCTCGCGAACGGATTGACGAACTCGAGAAATTCCTGTTGCATCTGAAAGTAGAAACTCGCCCGATTACAATGGTGTGTGTACTTTTCCCCTAGGCCATTCCAGTTATTGGTTTCGAGTATCAGACCAGCGAAAATTTTGATGGTTTCTCAACCATTCCTTAACATCAAACTCCCATATCTCGCGAACGGATTGACGAACTCGAGAAATTACTGTTGCGTCTGAAAGTGGAAACTCGCCCGATTACAAAGGTATGTGTATTTTTCCCCTAGGCCATTCCAGTTATTGGTTTCGAGTATCAGACCAGCGAAAATTTTGATGGTTTCTCAACCATTCCTTAACATCAAACTCCCATATCTCGCGAACGGATGGACGAGCTCGAGAAATTCCTGTTGCGTCTGAAAGTGGAAACTCGCCCGATTACAAAGGTATGTGTACTTTTCCCCTCGGCCTTTGCAGTTATTGGTTTCGAGTATCAGACTTCTGAAAATTTTGATGGTTTCCCAAGCATTCCTTAACTCCAAACTCCCATATCTCGCGAACGGGTTGACGAACTCGAGAAATTCCTGTTGCATCTGAAAGTAGAAACTCGCCCGATTACAATGGTGTGCGTACTTTTCCCCTAGGCCATTCCAGTTATTGGTTTCGAGTATCAGACCAGCGAAAATTTTGATGGTTTCTCAACCATTCCTTAACTTCAAACACCCATATCTCGCGAACGGATTGACGAACTCGAGAAATTCCTGTTGCAAGTGAAAGTAGAAACTCGCCCGATACAACGGTAGGTGTATTTTTCCCCTAGGCCTTTGTAGTTATTGGTTTCGAGTATCAGACTTTCGAAAATTTTGATGGTTTCTCAAGCATTCCTTAACTTCAAATTCCCATATCTCGCGAACGGATTGACGAACTCGAGAAATTTCTGTTGCATCTGAAAGTAGAAACTCGCCCGACTACAATGGTGTGTGGATTTTTCCCCTAGGCCTTTGTAGTTATTGGTTTCGAGTGCCAGACTTTCGAAAATTTTGGTGGTTTCTCAAGCATTCCTTAACTTCAAATTCCCAAATATCGCGAACGGATTGACGAACTCGACAAATTTCTGTGGCATCTGAAAGTAGAAACTCGCCCGATTACAATGGTGTGTGTACTTTTCCCCTAGGCCATTCCAGTTATTGGTTTCGAGTAGCAGACCGGCGAAAATTTTGATGGTTTCACAACCATTCCTTAACTTCAAACTCCCATATCTCGCGAACGGATTTCCCAACTCGAGAAATTCCTGTTGCACGTGAAAGTAGAAACTCGCCCGATTACAATGGTGTGTGTACTTTTCCACCAGGCCATCCCTGTTATTGGTTTCGAGTATCAGACCAGCGAAAATTTTGATGGTTTCTCAATCATTCCTTAATTTCAAACTCCCATATCTCGCGAACGGATTGCCGAACTAGAGAAATTCAGGTTGCATGTGAAAGTAGAAACTCGCCCGATTACAACGGTAGGTGTATTTTTCCCCTAGGCCTTTGCAGTTATTGGTTTCGAGTATCAGACTTCTGAAAATTTTGATGGTTTCCCAAGCATTCCTTAACTTTAAACTCCCATATCTCGCGAACGGGTTGACGAACTCGAGAAATTCCTGTTGCATCTGAAAGTAGAAACTCGCCCGATTACAATGGTGTGTGTACTTTTCCCCTAGGCCTTTGTAGTTATTGGTTTCGAGTATCAGACTTTCGAAAATTTTGGTGGTTTCTCAACTATTTCTTAACTTCAAATTCCCATATCTCGCGAACGGATTGACGAACTCGAGAAATTCCTGTTGCGTCTGAAAGTGGAAGCTCGCCCGATTACAAAGGTATGTGTACTTTTCCCCTAGGCCATTCCAGTTATTGGTTTCGAGTATCAGACCAGCGAAAATTTTGATGGTTTCTCAACCATTCCTTAACATCAAACTCCCATATCTCGCGAACGGATTGACGAACTCGAGAAATTACTGTTGCGTCTGAAAGTGGAAACTCGCCCGATTACAACGGTAGGTGTACTTTTCCCCTAGGCCTTTGTAGTTATTGGTTTCGAGTATCAGACTTTCGAAAATTTTGATGGTTTCTCAAGCATTCCTTAACTTCAAATTCCCATATCTCGCGAACGGATTGACGAACTCGAGAAATTTCTGTTGCATCTGAAAGTAGAAACTCGCCCGATTACAATGGTGTGTGTACTTTTCCCCTAGGCCATTCCAGTTATTGGTTTCGAGTAACAGACCAGCGAAAATTTTAAAGGTTTCACAGCCATTCCTTAACTTCAAACTACCATATCTCCCGAACGGATTGACGAACTCCAGAAATTTCTGTTGCATCTGAAACTAGAAACTAGCCCGATTACAATGGTGTGTGTACTTTTGCCCTAGGCCATTCCAGTTATTGGTTTCGAGTATCAGACCAGCGAAAATTTTGATGGTTTCTCAACCATTCCTTAACTTCAAACTCCCATATCTCGCGAAAGGATTAACGAACTCGAGAAATTCCTGTTGCATCTGAAAGTAGAAACTCGCACGAATACAATGGTATGTGTACTTTTCCCCTAGGCCATTCCAGTTATTGGTTTCGAGTATCAGACCAGCGAAAATTTTGATGGTTTCTCAACCATTCCTTAACATCAAACTCCCATATCTCGCGAACGGATGGACGAGCTCGAGAAATTCCTGTTGCGTCTGAAAGTGGAAACTCGCCCGATTACAAAGGTATGTGTATTTTTCCCCTCGGCCTTTGCAGTTATTGGTTTCGAGTATCAGACTTCTGAAAATTTTGATGGTTTCCCAAGCATTCCTTAACTCCAAACTCCCATATCTCGCGAACGGGTTGACGAACTCGAGAAATTCCTGTTGCATCTGAAAGTAGAAACTCGCCCGATTACAATGGTGTGCGTACTTTTCCCCTAGGCCATTCCAGTTATTGGTTTCGAGTATCAGACCAGCGAAAATTTTGATGGTTTCTCAACCATTCCTTAACTTCAAACACCCATATCTCGCGAACGGATTGACGAACTCGAGAAATTCCTGTTGCAAGTGAAAGTAGAAACTCGCCCGATTACAACGGTAGGTGTATTTTTACCCTAGGCCTTTGTAGTTATTGGTTTCGAGTATCAGACTTTCGAAAATTTTGATGGTTTCTCAAGCATTCCTTAACTTCAAATTCCCATATCTCGCGAACGGATTGACGAACTCGAGAAATTTCTGTTGCATCTGAAAGTAGAAACTCGCCCGACTACAATGGTGTGTGGATTTTTCCCCTAGGCCTTTGTAGTTATTGGTTTCGAGTGTCAGACTTTCGAAAATTTTGGTGGTTTCTCAAGCATTCCTTAACTTCAAATTCCCAAATATCGCGAACGGATTGACGAACTCGACAAATTTCTGTGGCATCTGAAAGTAGAAACTCGCCCGATTACAATGGTGTATGTACTTTTCCCCTAGGCCATTCCAGTTATTGGTTTCGAGTAGCAGACCGGCGAAAATTTTGATGGTTTCACAACCATTCCTTAACTTCAAACTCCCATATCTCGCGAACGGATTTCCCAACTCGAGAAATTCCTGTTGCACGTGAAAGTAGAAACTCGCCCGATTACAATGGTGTGTGTACTTTTCCCCCAGGGCATCCCTGTTATTGGTTTCGAGTATCAGACCAGCGAAAATTTTGATGGTTTCTCAACCATTCCTTAATTTCAAACTCCCATATCTCGCGAACGGATTGCCGAACTCGAGAAATTCAGGTTGCATGTGAAAGTAGAAACTCGCCCGATTACAACGGTAGGTGTATTTTTCCCCTAGGCCTTTGCAGTTATTGGTTTCGAGTATCAGACTTCTGAAAATTTTGATGGTTTCCCAAGCATTCCTTAACTTTAAACTCCCATATCTCGCGAACGGGTTGACGAACTCGAGAAATTCCTGTTGCATCTGAAAGTAGAAACTCGCCCGATTACAATGGTGTGTGTACTTTTCCCCTATGCCTTTGTAGTTATTGGTTTCGAGTATCAGACTTTCGAAAATTTTGATGGTTTCTCAACCATTTCTTAACTTCAAATACCCATATCTCGCGAACGGATTGACGAACTCGAGAAATTCCTGTTGCGTCTGAAAGTGGAAACTCGCCCGATTACAAAGGTATGTGTATTTTTCCCCTCGGCCTTTGCAGTTATTGGTTTCGAGTGTCAGACTTTCGAAAATTTTGGTGGTTTCTCAAGCATTCCTTAACTTCAAATTCCCAAATATCGCGAACGGATTGACGAACTCGACAAATTTCTGTGGCATCTGAAAGTAGAAACTCGCCCGATTACAATGGTGTGTGTACTTTTCCCCTAGGCCATTCCAGTTATTGGTTTCGAGTAGCAGACCGGCGAAAATTTTGATGGTTTCACAACCATTCCTTAACTTCAAACTCCCATATCTCGCGAACGGATTTCCCAACTCGAGAAATTCCTGTTGCACGTGAAAGTAGAAACTCGCCCGATTACAATGGTGTGTGTACTTTTCCCCCAGGGCATCCCTGTTATTGGTTTCGAGTATCAGACCAGCGAAAATTTTGATGGTTTCTCAACCATTCCTTAATTTCAAACTCCCATATCTCGCGAACGGATTGCCGAACTCGAGAAATTCAGGTTGCATGTGAAAGTAGAAACTCGCCCGATTACAACAGTATGTGTATTTTTGCCCTAGATCATAGTAGTTATTGGTTTCGAGTATCAGACTTCCGAAAATTTTGATGGTTTCTCAACCATTCCTTAACATCAAACTCCCATATCTCGCGAACGGATTGACGAACTCGAGAAATTACTGTTGCGTCTGAAAGTGGAAACTCGCCCGATTACAAAGGTATGTGTATTTTTCCCGTAGGCCTTTGTAGTTATTGGTTTCGAGTATCAGACTTGCGAAAATTTTGATCGTTTCTCAACCATTCCTTAACTTCAGACTCCCTCATCTCGCGAACGGATTGACGAACTCGAGAAATTCCTGTTGCATGTGAAAGTAGAAACTCGCCCGATTACAACGGTATGTGTAATTTTCCCCTAGGCCTTTGTAGTTATTGGTTTCGAGTATCAGACTTTCGAAAATTTTGATGGTTCATCAAGCATTCCTTAACTTCAAACTCCCATATATCGCGAACGGATTGACGAACTCAAGAAATTTCTGTTGCATCTGAAAGCAGAAACTCGCCCAATTACAACAGTATGTGTATTTTTGCCCTAGATCATAGTAGTTATTGGTTTCGAGTATCAGACTTCCGAAAATTTTGATGGTTACTCAAGCATTCCTTAACTTCAAACTCCCATATCTCGCTAACGGATTGACGAACTGGAGAAATTCCTGTTGCATCTGAAAGCAGAAACTCGCCCGATTACAACGCTATGTGTATTTTTGCCCTAGATCATAGTAGTTATTGGTTTCGAGTATCAGACTTCCGAAAATTTTGATGGTTTCTCAAGCATTCCTTAACTTCAAGCTCCCATATCTCGCGAACGTATTGACGAACTCGATTATTTCCTGTTGCATCTGAAAGTAGAAAGTCGACCGATTACAATGGTGTGTGTACTTTACCCCTAGGCCATTCCAGTTATTCGTTTCTAGCTTCAGAATTGCGAAAATTTCGATGGTTTCTCAACCATTCCTTAACTTCAAACTCCCATATCTCGTGAACGGATTGACGAACTCGAGAAATTCCTGTTGCATCTGAAAGTGGAAACTCGCCCGATTACAAAGGTATGTGTATTTTTCCCCTAGGCCTTTGTAGTTATTGGTTTCGAGTATCAGACTTGCGAAAATTGTGATGGTTTCTCAACCCGTCCTTAATTTCAAACTCCCATATCTCGCGAACGGATTGACGAACTCGAGAAATTCCTGTTGCAGCTGAAAGCAGAAACTCGTCCGATTACAATGGTGTGTGTACTTTTCCCCTAGGCCATTCCAGTTATTCGTTTCTAGCATCAGACTTGCGAAAATTTTGATGGTTTCTCAAGCACTCCTTAACTTCAAACTTCCATATCTCGCGAACGGATTGACGAACTGGAGAAATTCCTGTTGCATCTGAAAGTGGATACTCGCCCGATTACAAAGGTATGCGTATTTTTCTCGTAGGCCTTTGTAGTTATTGGTTTCGAGTATCAGAATTGCGAAAATTTTGATGGTTTCTCAACCATTCCTTAACTTCAAACACCCATATCTCCGAACGGATTGACGAACTCAAGAAATTCCTGTTGCATCTGAAAGTAGAAACTCGCCCGATTACAATGGTATGTGTACTTTCCCCTAGGCCATTCCTGTTATTGGTTTCGAGTATCAGACCAACGAATATTTTGATGGTTCCTCAACCATTCCTTAACTTCAAACTCCCATATCTCGCGAACGAATTGACGAATTCGAGAAATTCCTATTGTATCTGAAAGTAGAAACTCGCCCGATTACAATGCTGTGTGTACTTTCCCCCTAGGCCACTCCAGTTATTGTTATCGAATATCAGACTTGCGAAAGTTGTGGTGGTTTCTCAACCATCTCTTAACTCCCAACTCCGACATATCGCGAACGGATTGACGAATCCGAATAATTTCTGTTGCATCTGAAAGTAGAAACTCTCCCAATAACAACGGTATGTGTATTTTGCACCTAGGCCATTATAGTTATTGGTTTCGAGTATCAGACTTGCGAAAATTTTGATGGTATCTCAACCATTCCTTAACTTCAAACTCCCATATCTCGCGAACGGGTTGACGAACTCTAGAAATTCCTGTTGCATGTGAAAGTAGAAACTCGCCCGATTACAACGGTATGTGTATTTTTCCCCTAGGCCTTTGCAGTTATTGGTTTCGAGTATCAGACTTTCGAAAATTTTGATGGTTTCTCAAGCATTCCTTAACTTCACACTCCCACATCGCGTGAACGGATTGACGAACTCGAGAAATTTCTGTTGCATCTGAAAGCAGAAACTCGCCCGATTACAATGGTGTGTGTACTTTTCCCCTAGGCCATTCCAGTTATTCGTTTCTAGCTTCAGAATTGCGAAAATTTCGATGGTTTCTCAACCATTCCTTAACTTCAAACTCCCATATCTCGTGAACGGATTGACGAACTCGAGAAATTCCTGTTGCATCTGAAAGTGGAAACTCGCCCGATTAAAAAGGTATGTGTATTTTTCCCCTAGGCCTTTGTAGTTATTGGTTTCGAGTATCAGACTTGCGAAAATTGTGATGGTTTCTCAACCCTTCCTTAATTTCAAACTCCCATATCTCACGAACGGATTGACGAACTCGAGAAATTCCTGTTGCAGCTGAAAGCAGAAACTCGTCCGATTACAATGGTGTGTGTACTTTTCCCCTAGGCCATTCCAGTTATTCGTTTCTAGCATCAGACTTGCGAAAATTTTGATGGTTTCTCAAGCACTCCTTAACTTCAAACTTCCATATCTCGCGAACGGATTGACGAACTGGAGAAATTCCTGTTGCATCTGAAAGTGGATACTCGCCCGATTACAAAGGTATGCGTATTTTTCCCCTAGGCCTTTGTAGTTATTGGTTTCGAGTATCAGAATTGCGAAAATTTTGATGGTTTCTCAACCATTCCTTAACTTCAAACTCCCATATCTCGCGAACGGGTTGACGAACTCTAGAAATTCCTGTTGCATGTGAAAGTAGAAACTCGCCCGATTACAACGGTATGTGTATTTTTCCCCTAGGCCTTTGCAGTTATTGGTTTCGAGTATCAGACTTTCGAAAATTTTGATGGTTTCTCAAGCATTCCTTAACTTCACACTCCCACATCGCGTGAACGGATTGTCGAACTCGAGAAATTTCTGTTGCATCTGAAAGCAGAAACTCGCCCGATTACAATGGTGTGTGTACTTTTCCCCTAGGCCATTCCAGTTATTGATTTCGAGTATCAGACTTGCGAAAATTTTGATGGTTTCTCAACCATTCGTTAACTTCAAACACCCATATCTCGCGAACGAATTGACGAATTCAAGAAATTCCTATTGTATCTGAAAGTAGAAACTCGCCCGATTACAATGCTGTGTGTAGTTTCCCCCTAGGCCACTCCAGTTATTGTTATCGAATATCAGACTTGCGAAAGTTTTGATGGTTTCTCAAGCATTCCGTAACTTCAAACTCCCATATCTCGCGAACGGGTTGACGAACTCGAGAAATTCCTGTTGCATCGGAAAGTAGAAACTCGCCCGATTACAATGGTGTGTGTACTTTTCGCCTAGGCCTTTGTAGTTATTGGTTTCGAGTATCAGACTTTCGAAAATTTTGATGGTTTCTCAAGCATTCCTTAACTTCAAATTCCCATATCTCGCGAACGGATTGACGAACTCGAGAAATTTCTGTTGCATCTGAAAGTAGAAACTCGCCCGATTACAATGGTGTGTGTACTTTTCCCCTAGGCCATTCCAGTTATTGGTTTCGAGTAGCAGACCGGCGAAAATTTTGATGGTTTCACAACCATTCCTTAACTTCAAACTCCCATATCTCGCGAACGGATTTCCCAACTCGAGAAATTCCTGTTGCACGTGAAAGTAGAAACTCGCCCGATTACAATCGTGTGTGTACTTTTCCCCCAGGCCATCCCTGTTATTGGTTTCGAGTATCAGACCAGCGAAAATTTTGATGGTTTCTCAACCATTCCTTAATTTCAAGCTCCCATATCTCGCGAACGGATTGCCGAACTCGAGAAATTCAGGTTGCATGTGAAAGTAGAAACTCGCCCGATTACAACGGTAGGTGTATTTTTCCCCTAGGCCTTTGCAGTTATTGGTTTCGAGTATCAGACTTCTGAAAATTTTGATGGTTTCCCAAGCATTCCTTAACTTTAAACTCCCATATCTCGCGAACGGGTTGACGAACTCGAGAAATTCCTGTTGCATCTGAAAGTAGAAACACGCCCGATTACAATGGTGTGTGTACTTTTCCCCTAGGCCTTTGTAGTTATTGGTTTCGAGTATCAGAATTTCGAAAATTTTGATGGTTTCTCAACCAATCCTTAACTTCAAATTCCCATATCTCGCGAACGGATTGACGAACTCGAGAAATTTCTGTTGCATCTGAAAGTAGAAACTCGCCCGATTACAATGGTGTGTGTACTTTTCCCCTAGACCATTCCAGTTATTGGTTTCGAGTATCAGACCAGCGAAAGTTTTGATGGTTTCACAGCCATTCCTTAACTTCAAACTCCCATATCTCCCGAACGGATTGACGAACTCGAGAAATTCCTGTTGCGTCTGAAAGTGGAAACTCGCCCGATTACAAAGGTATGTGTATTTTTCCCCTAGGCCTTTGTAGTTATTGGTTTCGAGTATCAGACTTGCGAAAATTGTGATGGTTTCTCAACCCTTCCTTAATTTCAAACTCCCATATCTCACGAACGGATTGACGAACTCGAGAAATTCCTGTTGCAGCTGAAAGCAGAAACTCGTCCGATTACAATGGTGTGTGTACTTTTCCCCTAGGCCATTCCAGTTATTCGTTTCTAGCATCAGACTTGCGAAAATTTTGATGGTTTCTCAAGCACTCCTTAACTTCAAACTTCCATATCTCGCGAACGGATTGACGAACTGGAGAAATTCCTGTTGCATCTGAAAGTGGATACTCGCCCGATTACAAAGGTATGCGTATTTTTCCCCTAGGCCTTTGTAGTTATTGGTTTCGAGTATCAGAATTGCGAAAATTTTGATGGTTTCTCAACCATTCCTTAACTTCAAACACCCATATCTCCGAACGGATTGACGAACTCGAGAAATTCCTGTTGCATCTGAAAGTAGAAACTCGCCCGATTACAATGGTATGTGCACTTTCCCCTAGGCCATTCCTGTTATTGGTTTCGAGTATCAGACCAACGAATATTTTGATGGTTTCTCAACCATTCCTTAACTTCAAACACCCATATCTCCGAACGGATTGACGAACTCGAGAAATTCCTGTTGCATGTGAAAGTAGAAACTCGCCCGATTACAAGGGTGTGTGTACTTCTCCCCTAGGCCATCCCTGTTATTGGTTTCGAGTATCAGACCAGCGAAAATTTTGATGGTTTCTCAACCATTCCTTAATTTCAAACTCCCATATCTCGTGAACGGATTGACGAACTCGAGAAATTCCTGTTGCATCTGAAAGTGGAAACTCGCCCGATTACAAAGGTATGTGTATTTTTCCCCTAGGCCTTTGTAGTTATTGGTTTCGAGTATCAGACTTGCGAAAATTGTGATGGTTTCTCAACCCTTCCTTAATTTCAAACTCCCATATCTCACGAACGGATTGACGAACTCGAGAAATTCCTGTTGCATCTGAAAGTAGAAACTCGCCCGATTACAACGGTTGGTGTATTTTTCCCCTAGGCCTTTGTAGTTATTGGTTTCGAGTATCAGACTTCTGAAAATTTTGATGGTTTCCCAAGCATTCCTTAACTTCAAACTCCTATATCTCGCGAACGGGTTGACGAACTCGAGAAATTCCTGTTGCATCTGAAAGTAGAAACTCGCCCGATTACAATGTTGTGTGTACTTTTCCCCTAGGCCTTTGTAGTTATTGGTTTCGAGTATCAGACTTTCGAAAATTTTGATGGTTTCTCAAGCATTCCTTAACTTCAAATTCCCATATCTCGCGAACGGATTGACGAACTCGAGAAATTTCTGTTGCATCTGAAAGTAGAAACTCGCCCGATTACAATGGTGTGTGTACTTTTCCCCTAGGCCATTCCAGTTATTGGTTTCGAGTATCAGACCTGCGAAAATTTTGATGGTTTCACAACCATTCCTTAACTTCAAACTCCCATATCTCGCGAACGGATTGACGAACTCGAGAAATTTCTATTGCATCTGATAGTAGAAACTAGCCCGATTACAATGGTGTGTGTACTTTTGCCCTAGGCCATTCCAGTTATTGGTTTCGAGTATCAGACCAGCGAAAATTTTGATGGTTTCTCAACCATTCCTTAACTTCAAACTCCCATGTCTCGCGAAAGGATTAACGAACTCGAGAAATTCCTGTTGCATCTGAAAGTAGAAACTCGCACGATTACAATGGTATGTGTACTTTTCCCCTAGGCCATTCCAGTTATTGGTTTCGAGTATCAGACCAGCGAAAATTTTGATGGTTTCTCAACCATTCCTTAACATCAAACTCCCATATCTCGCGAACGGATTGACGAACTCGAGAAATTCCTGTTGCGTCTGAAAGTGGAAACTCGCCCGATTACAACGGTATGTGTATTTTTCCCCTAGGCCTTTGTAGTTATTGGTTTCGAGTTTCAGACTTTCGAAAATTTTGATGGTTCCTCAAGCATTCCTTAATTTCAAATTCCCATATATCGCGAACGGATTGACGAACTCGAGAAATTTCTGTTGCATCTGAAAGTAGAAACTCGCCCGATTACAATGGTGTGTGTACTTTTCCCCTAGGCCATTCCAGTTATTGGTTTCGAGTATCAGACCTGCGAAAATTTTGATGGTTTCACAACCATTCCTTAACTTCAAACTCCCATATCTCGCGAACGGATTGACGAACTCGAGAAATTTCTGTTGCATCTGAAAGTAGAAACTAGCCCGATTACAATGGTGTGTGTACTTTTGCCCTAGGCCATTCCAGTTATTGGTTTCGAGTATCAGACCAGCGAAAATTTTGATGGTTTCTCAACCATTCCTTAACATCAAACTCCCATATCTCGCGAACGGATTGACGAACTCGAGAAATTCCTGTTGCGTCTGAAAGTGGAAACTCGCCCGATTACAAAGGTATGTGTATTTTTCCCCTCGGCCTTTGCAGTTATTGGTTTCGAGTATCAGACTTCTGAAAATTTTGATGGTTTCCCAAGCATTCCTTAACTTCAAACTCCCATATCTCGCGAACGGATTGACGAACTCGAGAAATTTCTGTTGCATCTGAAAGTAGAAACTCGCCCGATTACAATGGTGTGTGTACCTTTCCCCTAGGCCATTCCAGTTATTGGTTTCGAGTATCAGACCTGCGAAAATTTTGATGGTTTCACAACCATTCCTTAACTTCAAACACCCATATCTCCGAACGGATTGACGAACTCGAGAAATTCCTGTTGCATGTGAAAGTAGAAACTCGCCCGATTACAAGGGTGTGTGTACTTCTCCCCTAGGCCATCCCTGTTATTGGTTTCGAGTATCAGACCAGCGAAAATTTTGATGGTTTCTCAACCATTCCTTAATTTCAAACTCCCATATCTCGCGAACGGATTGCCGAACTCGAGAAATTCAGGTTGCATGTGAAAGTAGAAACTCGCCCGATTACAACGGTAGGTGTATTTTTCCCCTAGGCCTTTGTAGTTATTGGTTTCGAGTATCAGACTTCTGAAAATTTTGATGGTTTCCCAAGCATTCCTTAACTTCAAACTCCTATATCTCGCGAACGGGTTGACGAACTCTAGAAATTCCTGTTGCATCTGAAAGTAGAAACTCGCCCTATTACAATGGTGTGTGTACTTTTCCCCTAGGCCTTTGTAGTTATTGGTTTCGAGTATCAGACTTTCGAAAATTTTGATGGTTTCTCAAGCATTCCTTAACATCAAATTCCCATATCTCGCGAACGGATTGACGAACTCGAGAAATTTCTGTTGCATCTGAAAGTAGAAACTCGCCCGATTACAATGGTATGTGTACTTTTCCCCTAGGCCATTCCAGTTATTGGTTTCGAGTATCAGACCAGCGAAAATTTTGATGGTTTCTCAACCATTCCTTAACATCAAACTCCCATATCTCGCGAACGGATTGACGAACTCGAGAAATTCCTGTTGCGTCTGAAAGTGGAAACTCGCCCGATTACAACGGTATGTGTATTTTTCCCCTAGGCCTTTGTAGTTATTGGTTTCGAGTTTCAGACTTTCGAAAATTTTGATGGTTCCTCAAGCATTCCTTAACTTCAAATTCCCATATCTCGCGAACGGATTGACGAACTCGAGAAATTTCTGTTGCATCTGAAAGTAGAAACTCGCCCGATTACAATGGTGTGTGTACTTTTCCCCTAGGCCATTCCAGTTATTGGTTTCGAGTATCAGACCTGCGAAAATTTTGATGGTTTCACAACCATTCCTTAACTTCAAACTCCCATATCTCGCGAACGGATTGACGAACTCGAGAAATTTCTGTTGTATCTGAAAGTAGAAACTAGCCCGATTACAATGGTGTGTGTACTTTTGCCCTAGGCCATTCCAGTTATTGGTTTCGAGTATCAGACCAGCGAAAATTTTGATGGTTTCTCAACCATTCCTTAACTTCAAACTCCCATATCTCGCGACAGGATTAACGAACTCGAGAAATTCCTGTTGCATCTGAAAGTAGAAACTCGCACGATTACAATGGTATGTGTACTTTTCCCCTAGGCCATTCCAGTTATTGGTTTCGAGTATCAGACCAGCGAAAATTTTGATGGTTTCTCAACCATTCCTTAACATCAAACTCCCATATCTCGCGAACGGATTGACGAACTCGAGAAATTCCTGTTGCGTCTGAAAGTGGAAACTCGCCCGATTACAAAGGTATGTGTATTTTTCCCGTAGGCCTTTGTAGTTATTGGTTTCGAGTATCAGACTTGCGAAAATTTTGATCGTTTCTCAACCATTCCTTAACTTCAGACTCCCACATCTCGCGAACGGATTGACGAACTCGAGAAATTCCTGTTGCATGTGAGAGTAGAAACTCGCCCGATTACAACGGTATGTGTATTTTTCCCCTAGGCCTTTGTAGTTATTGGTTTCGAGTATCAGACTTTCGAAAATTTTGATGGTTCATCAAGCATTCCTTAACTTCAAACTCCCATATATCGCGAACGGATTGACGAACTCGAGAAATTTCTGTTGCATCTGAAAGTAGAATCTCGCCCGATTACAATGGTGTGTGTACCTTTCCCCTAGGCCATTCCAGTTATTGGTTTCGAGTATGAGACCAGCGAAAATTTTGATGGTTTCACAACCATTCCTTAACTTCAAACTCCCATATCTCGCGAACGGATTGACGAACTCGAGAAATTTCTGTTGCATCTGAAAGTAGAAACTAGCCCGATTACAATGGTGTGTGTACTTTTGCCCTAGGCCATTCCAGTTATTGGTTTCGAGTATCAGACCAGCGAAAATTTTGATGGTTTCTCAACCATTCCTTAACTTCAAACTCCCATATCTCGCGAAAGGATTAACGAACTCGAGAAATTCCTGTTGCATCTGAAAGTAGAAACTCGCACGATTACAATGGTATGTGTACTTTTCCCCTAGGCCATTCCAGTTATTGGTTTCGAGTATCAGACCAGCGAAAATTTTGATGGTTTCACAACCATTCCTTAACTTCAAACTCCCATATCTCGCGAACGGATTGACGAACTCGAGAAATTTCTGTTGCATCTGAAAGTAGAAACTAGCCCGATTACAATGGTGTGTGTACTTTTGCCCTAGGCCATTCCAGTTATTGGTTTCGAGTATCAGACCAGCGAAAATTTTGATGGTTTCTCAACCATTCCTTAACTTCAAACTCCCATATCTCGCGAAAGGATTAACGAACTCGAGAAATTCCTGTTGCATCTGAAAGTAGAAACTCGCACGATTACAATGGTATGTGTACTTTTCCCCTAGGCCATTCCAGTTATTGGTTTCGAGTATGAGACCAGCGAAAATTTTGATGGTTTCACAACCATTCCTTAACTTCAAACTCCCATATCTCGCGAAAGGATTAACGAACTCGAGAAATTCCTGTTGCATCTGAAAGTAGAAACTCGCACGATTACAATGGTATGTGTACTTTTCCCCTAGGCCATTCCAGTTATTCGTTTCTAGCTTCAGAATTGCGAAAATTTCGATGGTTTCTCAACCATTCCTTAACTTCAAACTCCCATATCTCGCGAACGGATTGACGAACTCGAGAAATTTCTGTTGCATCTGAAAGTAGAAACTAGCCCGATTACAATGGTGTGTGTACTTTTGCCCTAGGCCATTCCAGTTATTGGTTTCGAGTATCAGACCAGCGAAAATTTTGATGGTTTCTCAACCATTCCTTAACTTCAAACTCCCATATCTCGCTAACGGATTGACGAACTGGAGAAATTCCTGTTGCATCTGAAAGCAGAAACTCGCCCGATTACAACGCTATGTGTATTTTTGCCCTAGATCATAGTAGTTATTGGTTTCGAGTATCAGACTTCCGAAAATTTTGATGGTTTCTCAAGCATTCCTTAACTTCAAGCTCCCATATCTCGCGAACGTATTGACGAACTCGATTATTTCCTGTTGCATCTGAAAGTAGAAAGTCGACCGATTACAATGGTGTGTGTACTTTACCCCTAGGCCATTCCAGTTATTCGTTTCTAGCTTCAGAATTGCGAAAATTTCGATGGTTTCTCAACCATTCCTTAACTTCAAACTCCCATATCTCGTGAACGGATTGACGAACTCGAGAAATTCCTGTTGCATCTGAAAGTGGAAACTCGCCCGATTACAAAGGTATGTGTATTTTTCCCCTAGGCCTTTGTAGTTATTGGTTTCGAGTATCAGACTTGCGAAAATTGTGATGGTTTCTCAACCCGTCCTTAATTTCAAACTCCCATATCTCGCGAACGGATTGACGAACTCGAGAAATTCCTGTTGCAGCTGAAAGCAGAAACTCGTCCGATTACAATGGTGTGTGTACTTTTCCCCTAGGCCATTCCAGTTATTCGTTTCTAGCATCAGACTTGCGAAAATTTTGATGGTTTCTCAAGCACTCCTTAACTTCAAACTTCCATATCTCGCGAACGGATTGACGAACTGGAGAAATTCCTGTTGCATCTGAAAGTGGATACTCGCCCGATTACAAAGGTATGCGTATTTTTCTCGTAGGCCTTTGTAGTTATTGGTTTCGAGTATCAGAATTGCGAAAATTTTGATGGTTTCTCAACCATTCCTTAACTTCAAACACCCATATCTCCGAACGGATTGACGAACTCAAGAAATTCCTGTTGCATCTGAAAGTAGAAACTCGCCCGATTACAATGGTATGTGTACTTTCCCCTAGGCCATTCCTGTTATTGGTTTCGAGTATCAGACCAACGAATATTTTGATGGTTCCTCAACCATTCCTTAACTTCAAACTCCCATATCTCGCGAACGAATTGACGAATTCGAGAAATTCCTATTGTATCTGAAAGTAGAAACTCGCCCGATTACAATGCTGTGTGTACTTTCCCCCTAGGCCACTCCAGTTATTGTTATCGAATATCAGACTTGCGAAAGTTGTGGTGGTTTCTCAACCATCTCTTAACTCCCAACTCCGACATATCGCGAACGGATTGACGAATCCGAATAATTTCTGTTGCATCTGAAAGTAGAAACTCTCCCAATAACAACGGTATGTGTATTTTGCACCTAGGCCATTATAGTTATTGGTTTCGAGTATCAGACTTGCGAAAATTTTGATGGTATCTCAACCATTCCTTAACTTCAAACTCCCATATCTCGCGAACGGGTTGACGAACTCTAGAAATTCCTGTTGCATGTGAAAGTAGAAACTCGCCCGATTACAACGGTATGTGTATTTTTCCCCTAGGCCTTTGCAGTTATTGGTTTCGAGTATCAGACTTTCGAAAATTTTGATGGTTTCTCAAGCATTCCTTAACTTCACACTCCCACATCGCGTGAACGGATTGACGAACTCGAGAAATTTCTGTTGCATCTGAAAGCAGAAACTCGCCCGATTACAATGGTGTGTGTACTTTTCCCCTAGGCCATTCCAGTTATTCGTTTCTAGCTTCAGAATTGCGAAAATTTCGATGGTTTCTCAACCATTCCTTAACTTCAAACTCCCATATCTCGTGAACGGATTGACGAACTCGAGAAATTCCTGTTGCATCTGAAAGTGGAAACTCGCCCGATTAAAAAGGTATGTGTATTTTTCCCCTAGGCCTTTGTAGTTATTGGTTTCGAGTATCAGACTTGCGAAAATTGTGATGGTTTCTCAACCCTTCCTTAATTTCAAACTCCCATATCTCACGAACGGATTGACGAACTCGAGAAATTCCTGTTGCAGCTGAAAGCAGAAACTCGTCCGATTACAATGGTGTGTGTACTTTTCCCCTAGGCCATTCCAGTTATTCGTTTCTAGCATCAGACTTGCGAAAATTTTGATGGTTTCTCAAGCACTCCTTAACTTCAAACTTCCATATCTCGCGAACGGATTGACGAACTGGAGAAATTCCTGTTGCATCTGAAAGTGGATACTCGCCCGATTACAAAGGTATGCGTATTTTTCCCCTAGGCCTTTGTAGTTATTGGTTTCGAGTATCAGAATTGCGAAAATTTTGATGGTTTCTCAACCATTCCTTAACTTCAAACTCCCATATCTCGCGAACGGGTTGACGAACTCTAGAAATTCCTGTTGCATGTGAAAGTAGAAACTCGCCCGATTACAACGGTATGTGTATTTTTCCCCTAGGCCTTTGCAGTTATTGGTTTCGAGTATCAGACTTTCGAAAATTTTGATGGTTTCTCAAGCATTCCTTAACTTCACACTCCCACATCGCGTGAACGGATTGTCGAACTCGAGAAATTTCTGTTGCATCTGAAAGCAGAAACTCGCCCGATTACAATGGTGTGTGTACTTTTCCCCTAGGCCATTCCAGTTATTGATTTCGAGTATCAGACTTGCGAAAATTTTGATGGTTTCTCAACCATTCGTTAACTTCAAACACCCATATCTCGCGAACGAATTGACGAATTCAAGAAATTCCTATTGTATCTGAAAGTAGAAACTCGCCCGATTACAATGCTGTGTGTAGTTTCCCCCTAGGCCACTCCAGTTATTGTTATCGAATATCAGACTTGCGAAAGTTTTGATGGTTTCTCAAGCATTCCGTAACTTCAAACTCCCATATCTCGCGAACGGGTTGACGAACTCGAGAAATTCCTGTTGCATCGGAAAGTAGAAACTCGCCCGATTACAATGGTGTGTGTACTTTTCGCCTAGGCCTTTGTAGTTATTGGTTTCGAGTATCAGACTTTCGAAAATTTTGATGGTTTCTCAAGCATTCCTTAACTTCAAATTCCCATATCTCGCGAACGGATTGACGAACTCGAGAAATTTCTGTTGCATCTGAAAGTAGAAACTCGCCCGATTACAATGGTGTGTGTACTTTTCCCCTAGGCCATTCCAGTTATTGGTTTCGAGTAGCAGACCGGCGAAAATTTTGATGGTTTCACAACCATTCCTTAACTTCAAACTCCCATATCTCGCGAACGGATTTCCCAACTCGAGAAATTCCTGTTGCACGTGAAAGTAGAAACTCGCCCGATTACAATCGTGTGTGTACTTTTCCCCCAGGCCATCCCTGTTATTGGTTTCGAGTATCAGACCAGCGAAAATTTTGATGGTTTCTCAACCATTCCTTAATTTCAAGCTCCCATATCTCGCGAACGGATTGCCGAACTCGAGAAATTCAGGTTGCATGTGAAAGTAGAAACTCGCCCGATTACAACGGTAGGTGTATTTTTCCCCTAGGCCTTTGCAGTTATTGGTTTCGAGTATCAGACTTCTGAAAATTTTGATGGTTTCCCAAGCATTCCTTAACTTTAAACTCCCATATCTCGCGAACGGGTTGACGAACTCGAGAAATTCCTGTTGCATCTGAAAGTAGAAACACGCCCGATTACAATGGTGTGTGTACTTTTCCCCTAGGCCTTTGTAGTTATTGGTTTCGAGTATCAGAATTTCGAAAATTTTGATGGTTTCTCAACCAATCCTTAACTTCAAATTCCCATATCTCGCGAACGGATTGACGAACTCGAGAAATTTCTGTTGCATCTGAAAGTAGAAACTCGCCCGATTACAATGGTGTGTGTACTTTTCCCCTAGACCATTCCAGTTATTGGTTTCGAGTATCAGACCAGCGAAAGTTTTGATGGTTTCACAGCCATTCCTTAACTTCAAACTCCCATATCTCCCGAACGGATTGACGAACTCGAGAAATTCCTGTTGCGTCTGAAAGTGGAAACTCGCCCGATTACAAAGGTATGTGTATTTTTCCCGTAGGCCTTTGTAGTTATTGGTTTCGAGTATCAGACTTTCGAAAATTTTGATGGTTCCTCCAAGCATTCCTTAACTTCAAACTCCCACATATCGCGAACGTATTGACGAACTCGATTATTTCCTGTTGCATCTGAAAGTAGAAAGTCGACCGATTACAATGGTGTGTGTACTTTTCCCCTAGGCCATTCCAGTTATTCGTTTCTAGCATCAGAATTGCGAAAATTTTGAGGGTTTCCCAACCATTCCTTAACTTCAAACTCCCATATCTCGCGAACGGATTGACGAACTTGAGAAATTCCTGTTGCATCTGAAAGTAGAGACTCGCCCGATTAGAATGGTGTGTGTACTTTTCCCCTAGGCCATTCCAGTTATTCGTTTCTAGCTTCAGAATTGCGAAAATTTCGATGATTTCTCAACCATTCCTTAACTTCAAACTCCCATATCTCGTGAACGGATTGACGAACTCGAGAAATTCCTGTTGCATCTGAAAGTGGAAACTCGCCCGATTACAAAGGTATGTGTATTTTTCCCCTAGGCCTTTGTAGTTATTGGTTTCGAGTATCAGACTTGCGAAAATTGTGATGGTTTCTCAACCCTTCCTTAATTTCAAACTCCCATATCTCACGAACGGATTGACGAACTCGAGAAATTCCTGTTGCAGCTGAAAGCAGAAACTCGTCCGATTACAATGGTGTGTGTACTTTTCCCCTAGGCCATTCCAGTTATTCGTTTCTAGCATCAGACTTGCGAAAATTTTGATGGTTTCTCAAGCACTCCTTAACTTCAAACTTCCATATCTCGCGAACGGATTGACGAACTGGAGAAATTCCTGTTGCATCTAAAAGTGGATACTCGCCCGATTACAAAGGTATGCGTATTTTTCCCCTAGGCCTTTGTAGTTATTGGTTTCGAGTATCAGAATTGCGAAAATTTTGATGGTTTCTCAACCATTCCTTAACTTCAAACACCCATATCTCCGAACGGATTGACGAACTCGAGAAATTCCTGTTGCATCTGAAAGTAGAAACTCGCCCGATTACAATGGTATGTGCACTTTCCCCTAGGCCATTCCTGTTATTGGTTTCGAGTATCAGACCAACGAATATTTTGATGGTTTCTCAACCATTCCTTAACTTCAAACACCCATATCTCCGAACGGATTGACGAACTCGAGAAATTCCTGTTGCATGTGAAAGTAGAAACTCGCCCGATTACAAGGGTGTGTGTACTTCTCCCCTAGGCCATCCCTGTTATTGGTTTCGAGTATCAGACCAGCGAAAATTTTGATGGTTTCTCAACCATTCCTTAATTTCAAACTCCCATATCTCGTGAACGGATTGACGAACTCGAGAAATTCCTGTTGCATCTGAAAGTGGAAACTCGCCCGATTACAAAGGTATGTGTATTTTTCCCCTAGGCCTTTGTAGTTATTGGTTTCGAGTATCAGACTTGCGAAAATTGTGATGGTTTCTCAACCCTTCCTTAATTTCAAACTCCCATATCTCACGAACGGATTGACGAACTCGAGAAATTCCTGTTGCATCTGAAAGTAGAAACTCGCCCGATTACAACGGTTGGTGTATTTTTCCCCTAGGCCTTTGTAGTTATTGGTTTCGAGTATCAGACTTCTGAAAATTTTGATGGTTTCCCAAGCATTCCTTAACTTCAAACTCCTATATCTCGCGAACGGGTTGACGAACTCGAGAAATTCCTGTTGCATCTGAAAGTAGAAACTCGCCCGATTACAATGTTGTGTGTACTTTTCCCCTAGGCCTTTGTAGTTATTGGTTTCGAGTATCAGACTTTCGAAAATTTTGATGGTTTCTCAAGCATTCCTTAACTTCAAATTCCCATATCTCGCGAACGGATTGACGAACTCGAGAAATTTCTGTTGCATCTGAAAGTAGAAACTCGCCCGATTACAATGGTGTGTGTACTTTTCCCCTAGGCCATTCCAGTTATTGGTTTCGAGTATCAGACCTGCGAAAATTTTGATGGTTTCACAACCATTCCTTAACTTCAAACTCCCATATCTCGCGAACGGATTGACGAACTCGAGAAATTTCTATTGCATCTGAAAGTAGAAACTAGCCCGATTACAATGGTGTGTGTACTTTTGCCCTAGGCCATTCCAGTTATTGGTTTCGAGTATCAGACCAGCGAAAATTTTGATGGTTTCTCAACCATTCCTTAACTTCAAACTCCCATATCTCGCGACAGGATTAACGAACTCGAGAAATTCCTGTTGCATCTGAAAGTAGAAACTCGCACGATTACAATGGTATGTGTACTTTTCCCCTAGGCCATTCCAGTTATTGGTTTCGAGTATCAGACCAGCGAAAATTTTGATGGTTTCTCAACCATTCCTTAACATCAAACTCCCATATCTCGCGAACGGATTGACGAACTCGAGAAATTCCTGTTGCGTCTGAAAGTGGAAACTCGCCCGATTACAAAGGTATGTGTATTTTTCCCCTCGGCCTTTGCAGTTATTGGTTTCGAGTATCAGACTTCTGAAAATTTTGATGGTTTCCCAAGCATTCCTTAACTTCAAACTCCCATATCTCGCGAACGGATTGACGAACTCGAGAAATTTCTGTTGCATCTGAAAGTAGAAACTCGCCCGATTACAATGGTGTGTGTACCTTTCCCCTAGGCCATTCCAGTTATTGGTTTCGAGTATCAGACCTGCGAAAATTTTGATGGTTTCACAACCATTCCTTAACTTCAAACACCCATATCTCCGAACGGATTGACGAACTCGAGAAATTCCTGTTGCATGTGAAAGTAGAAACTCGCCCGATTACAAGGGTGTGTGTACTTCTCCCCTAGGCCATCCCTGTTATTGGTTTCGAGTATCAGACCAGCGAAAATTTTGATGGTTTCTCAACCATTCCTTAATTTCAAACTCCCATATCTCGCGAACGGATTGCCGAACTCGAGAAATTCAGGTTGCATGTAAAAGTAGAAACTCGCCCGATTACAACGGTAGGTGTATTTTTCCCCTAGGCCTTTGTAGTTATTGGTTTCGAGTATCAGACTTCTGAAAATTTTGATGGTTTCCCAAGCATTCCTTAACTTCAAACTCCTATATCTCGCGAACGGGTTGACGAACTCTAGAAATTCCTGTTGCATCTGAAAGTAGAAACTCGCCCTATTACAATGGTGTGTGTACTTTTCCCCTAGGCCTTTGTAGTTATTGGTTTCGAGTATCAGACTTTCGAAAATTTTGATGGTTTCTCAAGCATTCCTTAACGTCAAATTCCCATATCTCGCGAACGGATTGACGAACTCGAGAAATTTCTGTTGCATCTGAAAGTAGAAACTCGCCCGATTACAATGGTATGTGTACTTTTCCCCTAGGCCATTCCAGTTATTGGTTTCGAGTATCAGACCAGCGAAAATTTTGATGGTTTCTCAACCATTCCTTAACATCAAACTCCCATATCTCGCGAACGGATTGACGAACTCGAGAAATTCCTGTTGCGTCTGAAAGTGGAAACTCGCCCGATTACAACGGTATGTGTATTTTTCCCCTAGGCCTTTGTAGTTATTGGTTTCGAGTTTCAGACTTTCGAAAATTTTGATGGTTCCTCAAGCATTCCTTAACTTCAAATTCCCATATCTCGCGAACGGATTGACGAACTCGAGAAATTTCTGTTGCATCTGAAAGTAGAAACTCGCCCGATTACAATGGTGTGTGTACTTTTCCCCTAGGCCATTCCAGTTATTGGTTTCGAGTATCAGACCTGCGAAAATTTTGATGGTTTCACAACCATTCCTTAACTTCAAACTCCCATATCTCGCGAACGGATTGACGAACTCGAGAAATTTCTGTTGTATCTGAAAGTAGAAACTAGCCCGATTACAATGGTGTGTGTACTTTTGCCCTAGGCCATTCCAGTTATTGGTTTCGAGTATCAGACCAGCGAAAATTTTGATGGTTTCTCAACCATTCCTTAACTTCAAACTCCCATATCTCGCGACAGGATTAACGAACTCGAGAAATTCCTGTTGCATCTGAAAGTAGAAACTCGCACGATTACAATGGTATGTGTACTTTTCCCCTAGGCCATTCCAGTTATTGGTTTCGAGTATCAGACCAGCGAAAATTTTGATGGTTTCTCAACCATTCCTTAACATCAAACTCCCATATCTCGCGAACGGATTGACGAACTCGAGAAATTCCTGTTGCGTCTGAAAGTGGAAACTCGCCCGATTACAAAGGTATGTGTATTTTTCCCCTCGGCCTTTGCAGTTATTGGTTTCGAGTATCAGACTTCTGAAAATTTTGATGGTTTCCCAAGCATTCCTTAACTTCAAACTCCCATATCTCGCGAACGGATTGACGAACTCGAGAAATTTCTGTTGCATCTGAAAGTAGAAACTAGCCCGATTACAATGGTGTGTGTACTTTTCCCCTAGGCCTTTGTAGTTATTGGTTTCGAGTATCAGACTTTCGAAAATT
Source organism: Ptiloglossa arizonensis (assembly GCF_051014685.1). Classification (NCBI taxonomy): domain Eukaryota; kingdom Metazoa; phylum Arthropoda; class Insecta; order Hymenoptera; family Colletidae; genus Ptiloglossa; species Ptiloglossa arizonensis. The sequence goes on from NW_027478430.1 coordinate 671,803, forward strand.
TTGATGGTTCATCAAGCATTCCTTAACTTCAAACTCCCATATCTCGCGAACGGATTGACGAACTCGAGAAATTACTGTTGCGTCTGAAAGTGGAAACTCGCCCGATTACAAAGGTATGTGTATTTTTCCCGTAGGCCTTTGTAGTTATTGGTTTCGAGTATCAGACTTGCGAAAATTTTGATCGTTTCTCAACCATTCCTTAACTTCAGACTCCCACATCTCGCGAACGGATTGACGAACTCGAGAAATTCCTGTTGCATGTGAGAGTAGAAACTCGCCCGATTACAACGGTATGTGTATTTTTCCCCTAGGCCTTTGTAGTTATTGGTTTCGAGTATCAGACTTTCGAAAATTTTGATGGTTCATCAAGCATTCCTTAACTTCAAACTCCCATATATCGCGAACGGATTGACGAACTCGAGAAATTTCTGTTGCATCTGAAAGTAGAATCTCGCCCGATTACAATGGTGTGTGTACCTTTCCCCTAGGCCATTCCAGTTATTGGTTTCGAGTATGAGACCAGCGAAAATTTTGATGGTTTCACAACCATTCCTTAACTTCAAACTCCCATATCTCGCGAACGGATTGACGAACTCGAGAAATTTCTGTTGCATCTGAAAGTAGAAACTAGCCCGATTACAATGGTGTGTGTACTTTTGCCCTAGGCCATTCCAGTTATTGGTTTCGAGTATCAGACCAGCGAAAATTTTGATGGTTTCTCAACCATTCCTTAACTTCAAACTCCCATATCTCGCGAAAGGATTAACGAACTCGAGAAATTCCTGTTGCATCTGAAAGTAGAAACTCGCACGATTACAATGGTATGTGTACTTTTCCCCTAGGCCATTCCAGTTATTGGTTTCGAGTATCAGACCAGCGAAAATTTTGATGGTTTCACAACCATTCCTTAACTTCAAACTCCCATATCTCGCGAACGGATTGACGAACTCGAGAAATTTCTGTTGCATCTGAAAGTAGAAACTAGCCCGATTACAATGGTGTGTGTACTTTTGCCCTAGGCCATTCCAGTTATTGGTTTCGAGTATCAGACCAGCGAAAATTTTGATGGTTTCTCAACCATTCCTTAACTTCAAACTCCCATATCTCGCGAAAGGATTAACGAACTCGAGAAATTCCTGTTGCATCTGAAAGTAGAAACTCGCACGATTACAATGGTATGTGTACTTTTCCCCTAGGCCATTCCAGTTATTGGTTTCGAGTATGAGACCAGCGAAAATTTTGATGGTTTCACAACCATTCCTTAACTTCAAACTCCCATATCTCGCGAAAGGATTAACGAACTCGAGAAATTCCTGTTGCATCTGAAAGTAGAAACTCGCACGATTACAATGGTATGTGTACTTTTCCCCTAGGCCATTCCAGTTATTGGTTTCGAGTATGAGACCAGCGAAAATTTTGATGGTTTCACAACCATTCCTTAACTTCAAACTCCCATATCTCGCGAACGGATTGACGAACTCGAGAAATTTCTGTTGCATCTGAAAGTAGAAACTAGCCCGATTACAATGGTGTGTGTACTTTTGCCCTAGGCCATTCCAGTTATTGGTTTCGAGTATCAGACCAGCGAAAATTTTGATGGTTTCTCAACCATTCCTTAACTTCAAACTCCCATATCTCGCGAAAGGATTAACGAACTCGAGAAATTCCTGTTGCATCTGAAAGTAGAAACTCGCACGATTACAATGGTATGTGTAATTTTCCCCTAGGCCATTCCAGTTATTGGTTTCGAGTATCAGACCAGCGAAAATTTTGATGGTTTCACAACCATTCCTTAACTTCAAACTCCCATATCTCGCGAACGGATTGACGAACTCGAGAAATTTCTGTTGCATCTGAAAGTAGAAACTAGCCCGATTACAATGGTGTGTGTACTTTTGCCCTAGGCCATTCCAGTTATTGGTTTCGAGTATCAGACCAGCGAAAATTTTGATGGTTTCTCAACCATTCCTTAACTTCAAACTCCCATATCTCGCGAAAGGATTAACGAACTCGAGAAATTCCTGTTGCATCTGAAAGTAGAAACTCGCACGATTACAATGGTATGTGTACTTTTCCCCTAGGCCATTCCAGTTATTGGTTTCGAGTATCAGACCAGCGAAAATTTTGATGGTTTCTCAACCATTCCTTAACATCAAACTCCCATATCTCGCGAACGGATTGACGAACTCGAGAAATTCCTGTTGCGTCTGAAAGTGGAAACTCGCCCGATTACAACGGTATGTGTATTTTTCCCCTAGGCCTTTGTAGTTATTGGTTTCGAGTTTCAGACTTTCGAAAATTTTGATGGTTCCTCAAGCATTCCTTAACTTCAAACTCCCATATATCGCGAACGGATTGACGAACTCAAGAAATTTCTGTTGCATCTGAAAGCAGAAACTCGCCCGATTACAACTGTATGTGTATTTTTGCCCTAGATCATAGTAGTTATTGGTTTCGAGTATCAGACTTGGGAAAATTTTGATCGTTTCTCAACCATTCCTTAACTTCAAACTCCCACATCTCGCGAACGGATTGACGAACTCGAGAAATTCCTGTTGCATGTGAAAGTAGAAACTCGCCCGATTACATCGGTATGTGTATTTTTCCCCTAGGCCTTTGTAGTTATTGCTTTCGCGTATCAGACTTTCGAAAATTTTGATGGTTCCTCAAGCATTCCTTAACTTCAAACTCCCATATATCGCGAACGGATTGACGAACTCGAGAAATTTCTGTTGCATCTGAAAGCAGAAACTCGCCCGATTATAACGGTATGTGTATTTTTGCCCTAGATCATAGTAGTTATTGGTTTCGAGTATCAGACTTCCGAAAATTTTGATGGTTTCTCAAGCATTCCTTAACTTCTAACTCCCATATCTCGCGAACGGATTGACGAACTCGCGATATTCCTGTTGCATCTGAAAGTAGAAACTCGCCCGATTACAATGGTGTGTGTACTGTTCTCCTAGGCTATTCCAGTTATTGGTTTCATTAACGTCTTCACGCTCTCACACGCCTTACAAAAATCTTGTTTTCTACTTGTTCTCACATCTTAAATAATTATTCTAAGTTCGCAGCCAATTAGCTCGGCGTTACTCGCGGTAAGTGATACTTCGTCGCGAGTAATACCGATTACCAGGTCTCACCACGTGGAGGTTGCTGCTAGCGGAGACCCGGAGAGAGATAGATGGAATCAAAGTTCCATCGATCTACCTCGACACGCCATACAAACGAAGATACTAAACCAAAGAGATGGAAAGAATCAATGTTCCTTCGATCTCCTTGTTTAGTTCTGCCAAGCAATTACATTATGGAAAAATTAGGCAAAATTGGGAAAGACGCGACACTAACCGTGCAGTTGGTCCTACTAGGTCTATCCCGTTTCCCCTCCGTGGTTCCGATTCCAGAGAAAACGAACGACGCCTACCACTCCTCTAGAGGAGTGCCCCGTTTCTCCATCTTTACGACGAGAGGGTCTTATTTTGGAGACTTTCGCATGGATCGGCAAAAATGCCTGCTCCTGTGGTCGCAACATGCCCCCTCTGGAAGCGGACACACCGGAAGAGACGGCGATAGACCGTTCGGACTACTTACACGGCCGGCCACTTACTTATGCAACAAGCAGAGGTGGCCGGACTGAGATATGAGCAAGCGAGCAAAAAGAAGTTAAAGATTGGATAATTGCTCGGCAGATCACAGATACTCGTACATGGTAACCTTAAAACTAACTTAGTCTATACTTAGAATTAACAGTCCCGCGGAGGATGCAATACATCAGTCCTCTTCGTTCTTCGTTCTTCGTTTTCCGATACATCTAAGAGAATGTATCTAAGAGAAACCTAAGAGAAACCTAAAGTCATGGCATAATAGAAAATAGAAATGAATTTGGTTAGTGGAAAAAAATAAACATGTCAAAACAAGTAGAAATTAAAATCAGAGTACAAATGAAATGAATTAGACAAAGAAACAGTTAGAAAAAAAAAGAAAGGATTGAGAGTGTGGTCGCCAGTACTGACCACCGCTTACCGGCGGCCAGTACCCGTTACCATGGTGAGGGGTCCCCCTTCCATAAACCTAAAACGAAGAGATGCGTCCACCTCGGAGGCTTCGGGAACAATGAAATTTTAAACAACCGGGGGCTCCTTATATACCCTCCCCAAGGTGACTTACCGTTTCTTCCATTGTCTTTGTTCGATCTAATCGAAATCTTCGAAGGCGAACGGTTTCGGTGAATGTTTGTTCATTTCCGCGATTGTTACTAACATTTATGCATGTTTCCAATATTTATCGAACAATGTGCATCTTATTTATGTATTGCAATTAATTAAGAAACTTATAGAAATTGATTTTGATCGAGACTCGATGTTAAAACGTGTTTCGTAAAGTTTTAAAGCATGGAAAGAAACAATTGTTCATTAAATACATTAATTTAACATTTGTTTAATTCTTATAATATACACAATACGCGTAGAAGTGGTATTTTTTACATAAAAGTGCCGAAATTCAATTAACCGCTTTTTTAGATAGAAAAATCATCGCGATGAAGACTTGTGAATCGATAATCGATACCTGTAGCCTTTTTTTTTTTTATTTTAACGTGGGGGAAATCTTCGAAAGACCCCCCCGCCGCCTGGGGAGGGGCGGGGGGAGTGTGGGATTCCCCGCGCCCGGAAGGAAACCCATCGGGCGCGGGACCTACCCACTAAAACCCACCACGGTGGCCATCCTCGCACTATGCAGGGGGAGCACCTGGGACCGAAGACATCATAACATCAGGTGCTCCCCCGTGCAGGGCTCTCGCGCCCGTGTCCTCCCGTTCCAGGGAAGGGAGGGGGTACTTCACCCTCCCTTCCCTGTTTTCTCCTCGGCGCTCTGGCGCCCGACGTCGGAGCAGGGCCACACTGCTCCGACGTCCCACTCCCGGGGGCCGCCCGAGGGCGGCCGCGAGTCCCACACTCGCGACCGCCCACGGCCCCCATAGCCGCGCCGGAGGCACGGCTCTGGGACCGTGCCGTCGGCGCAGCCGCACCCCGGCTCGTACGCTCCCGAGGGCGGCTCTGGCCTCTCCGCCCTCGAGAGCGTCGCCGTCCCTTATTCTTCCCCCCCCTCAGGCGACGGGCGGTGGCACGAGCCTCAAGGGCTACGCACCCCCGCCCGCCGCTCTCAGGGTGGCCTCCCCGGCCCTTCCGGAGGCCCACCCGCCCCCGGCCTCGGACGAGGCCTCGCTCGCGGTCTCCCCCTCTCGCGAATGCGGCTCGCGGCCTCCTTCTGCGAGATTACCTCCTCGCAGAAGGAGGCCACGGCCCGCCACTTCGTCTCGCTGCCGAGCATGGCCCGTACCACGCCCGGCAGCGATAGATCCGCCCCAATCACGGCCGTGAGGACACGGCGCTCCACCCCCCAGGCCGGACACACCTCGAGGGTGTGTTGCGCCGTGTCCTCGTCCGCTGGACAGTGCCAGCAGCGCGCCACCTCTTCCCCACCGATCCGGCACAGGTACCGTCCGAAGCATCCGTGCCCGGACAGCACCTGCACCAACCGGTAGGTGAGTGAGCCGAAGCGCCTACCCAGCCACTCAAACAGGACCGGCCGGATAGCCCGGACAGTCCTCTGGCCGAACAACGGCTCGGCCAGCCGCTGCTGCCAAAGCTGCAGCATGGACTCCCGGGCCTGGCGCCTGAGGGCCTCCACCTCGCATCCCGCCAGGACCACCCCATCCTCGCGGGCGCGCACGCGGCCCTCGTAGAAAGCCGCATGCGCGCCCGCGATCAAGTCCGCCGGGGGTAGCCCTGACAGGACGCTCGCCGCCTCATACGAAACGGTCCGGTACCCCCGGGCGATCCGCAGTGCAAGCCGCCTTTGAACCCGGCGCAGCAATACCTTGCTGCGCCGGGAGGCGGCCAGGTCGCCCGCCCAAACGGGGGCCCCGTATAGGGCCACCGAGTGGACCATTCCCGCGTAGAGGCGGCGAACCCGGTCGCTCGGGCCCCGCAGGTTGGGGAGGATACGGCCCAAAGCGCCAACTATCCTCTCCAACCGCGGGGCCAGGGCCCGGAAATGGCCCTCGAAGCGCCAGTGGCTGTCGAGGTGAAGTCCCAGATATTTCATCTGAGACCTCACCTCGACGTCTGTCTCACCCACCCGGATCAGGGGGGGAGGCGGCTCTCCCCGGGGTCTATACATCCCGAGTACCTCGGTTTTGTGGAGAGCCACCTCCAAACCGATCCCCCTGATCCGGGAGACGACGCGCCGGGCACCGTCCTCGGCGGCCCGAACAGCCCCCCTCCAGTCCCCCCCGACGGCCAACAACAAGGTGTCGTCCGCGTAACACGTCAGACTGACGCCGTCGGGGAGGTCTTCGGCCCGCAGGACGGTGTCGTACCCGAGGTTCCACAGCAGGGGTCCTAACACCGACCCCTGCGGAACCCCGGAGTACACCGCTCTCCTCTCCGTCCCGCACCGGCCCGGATACTCGATCCACCTGTCGCGGAGGTAGTCCTCGACGACTGCCCTAAGGTAGGCGGGGACTCGATGTTCCTCAAGCCCCCGCCTAATCGCCTCCCAGGGTAGGGTGTTAAACGCATTGGCGATGTCCAAGGACACCGCCAATGCCACCCCACCCCGGGAGACCGCCGAGGCCGAGAGGGACCGGACGCGTCGAATCGCGTCGATCGTCGACCGGCCCTCCCGGAACCCGAACTGGCACTCCGCCAGCCCGGGCCCATCCCGCGACAGGTGCCCGACGATGCGGGCCGCCACGACTCTTTCTAGGAGCTTGCCCACATCGTCGAGCAGGCAAATCGGCCGGTACACGGACGGAGAGTCCGCGGGCCTACCCTCTTTCCGGAGGAGGACCATTCGGGCCACCTTCCATGCGGAGGGGAATCGCCCGGCCTCCAGGCAGCGGTCGAATAGCTCCCGGAGGCCGTCACCCAGGACGTCCGCGGCCAAGACCAAGACTCGGCCGGGCACTCCCGAAGGACCCGGGGCAGTATCCTTCGCCCCGAGTCTTCGGATGGCCGCGGCTAGCTCCCCAGCCGAGACCCCCAGCTCCGAGGACCAGGTGGTCGGGTCCGCAGAGGGACGTGGCCCGCTCTCCCCCACGATCGGGAAGAGCGTGTCGACCACGTCCCTCAAGAGCTGGGGGTCGAGACCCTCGGTGATCGGGGGCGCCCATGGCCGGAGTTTATTCAGAACTATCCGGTATGGGCGCCCCCATGGATCCCGCTCGAGGGTCTCGAGGAGCTCCTTCCAGCTCTGGGCCTTGGCCCGTTTGATGGCGACCTGCAGAGCCCTCTTTCCCGCGCGATAGGACTCGTACAGTTCCGCCGCCCTAGCCCGCGCGCCGTCGTCGCCGTTCCGTCCGGCCCGACGACGCGCGCGGGTGTACTGACGTCGGGCCCGGACGCATGCTGTCCGCAGTTCCCCGATTTTGCCCGACCACCAGTACACCGCCCGACGAGGAGACCGCGGCCCGGCCCGGGGCATCGCCGCGTCGCAAATGCGCGCGACGGCGCTCCCGAGCCGAGCCACGGCCCCCTCCAGGTCGGGCAGCCTGGTCTCCCGTCGAGGCCAGGTTTCGGCTAGAGCGGCTGCCACCAGGACGTCCTTGTCAAGGCGCCGAAGCGCCCATCTGCGTGGTGGTGGTGGGGCGCTACCCGCTCCCGGGCGGAGGTGTCGGTGCGGGGCCGCGGCGGCCTCGGGGGAGGTCAAGACCACGCGGATATACCGGTGGTCCGATAATGTCTCCTCCCCCACCACCACGTCCCACCCGGACACCATACGCGCGGCGCCGGGGGATCCAAACGTCAAATCCACTATGGACCCTCCCCCGCGCCGCACGCACGTCAGCTCCGACCCCCGGTTAATCAACCGGAGGTCGAAGCCCGCCGCCCAGTCGCCCAGAGCCTCGCCCCTCCGATTGGTCCTGGGGGACCCCCATGCCACAGACCAGGCATTGAAGTCCCCCAGGACCAGCACCGGCCGGGGCGCAATCCTTGTGAGGCACGCCCCCACCCCGGCCAAGTACTGCTCGAAGGCAGCAAGGCCGCAGTTGGGCGAAACGTAGCACCCCACCACGGCGACTCCCCCCCACTGGACGGCGACGAATCCCTCCCCGTTCTCCAGTAAGGAGAACGGAGGGGACCCGTCACCGCCCTGCCACACAGCCGCCACCAAGTCGCCCGCATCCCCCATCCAATGCGGATGGTCGGGGACGCGGTACGGCTCGGCGGCGACTGCCAGACCACCCCCCCACTCCGCCAGCGTCTGACACATCAGGTCCTGCGCTGCACGGCAGTGGTTGAGGTTGGCCTGCAGGAGGGGGCGGGGAGCCATTATTTGATGGCCTCCTCACCGCCTCCTGGTGGCACCTCCGTGAGGACGGCGGCGGGGCCGATGTCCACCTCCATCGCGGACACCAACGCCGTCGCCGCCTCCGACCTCTTCCTTGCGGCCGTCGCGTCCGTCGCGGCCAGGTCCGCGGGCGCCGCGGCGCTCGCAGCTGGGGCCGCTTTCACCGGCGCCGGGAGCGGCCCCGGCGCCCCCCTCCTCTGCCCTCGTCGGGATGGGGGGGTACATTGCTTCCCCCCCATTCGGTGCGCGGCGGGTCTCCCCATGTCCGCACACAGCGGGCACTTGGGGGCCGCCGCGCAGTGGCTCGCGCGGTGGCCTTCGGCACCGCAGCGGTAACAAGTACCGCTGCGGTCCACCGCGGAGGTGCACCGCTGCCTGACATGGCCCGTCTCCAGACAGCGGTAGCACTGGAGTGGGCGTTGGGCGAGGACCTCGATCCTCGCCGACACCCACCCCACCACGATCCTCCCGACTGCTTCTAACTTCCGGGCAGCCGGAAGAGGGCACCGTGCCCACACCGCTCCCAGGCCGGTGGAGGACCGCCGGACCTCCCCGGTCCGGATGTCCCCCTCAGAGCAGCCACCGGCCTGGGCCAGCGCCCTGGCCACCTCCTCCCGGGTGACCGAGTGGTCCAGCCCACAAACGCGCAGCTCCGCGCTCTTTGTGGGCCGGGCGACCCTGACACCCCGGGGTGCCAAGGCCTCGCCCAGCTTTTCGGCCAGTCGGTCCGCCCTGGCTGCGTTGTCGGGGCCGCTCACGCGCAGCATGAGCGCCCCCGTCACCGCCCATCTCGGGCGGACCGACTCGATGGCGAGTGCGGCCAAGGATATCTTTTCCTTGGCCGCCGCCATCACCTCCCCGTAGGAGACGCCCCCCCCCCCCTCCGGGACGGTCAGCATGACTGCTGCCGTTGAAGGGGGGCGTCCCAGACGGGGCTTCGCCCTCCCCGCCTTTCCGTCCCTCTTCGGGGCAACCGGCGGGGGAGGCGGCGGCACCCGGGCCGCCCTCCTCGCCGTCCTTCCCGCCCTTCGGCCCAGGACCTCCGTCCACAAGGGACCGGATGGGGGCGGCGGCGGAGGCATTTGTGCCCCCGCCGTCGCCCCCACCACGGCACCCTTGCCCTTCGTCTTTGCCGCAGGGCCCGGAGCCGCGATGGTCCCCCCCTGCGGTCCCCCGCCCCTCGGTTGTTTCCCGGGCCCGGTCCTCTGTCCCGCCGGCGCTCCGTCCTTGGGGCGAAGCGCCGCCCGTATTTCCCCGCGGATGACGGCCATCATGGCCGCCATCTTGGCGTCCATGAGGAGCTCGATGCTCCTCGTGGACGCCGCTGGTGTGGGGGGAGCTATACCTGTAGCCTTGAAAATGTCAGTTGGATCTCAGCGAAAAATTCCTTCGCGAACAAAGAATATTTCAACGAAATGATATTTTAAGCCATTATTTATACTAGGAAATAGTTAATAATTGTTCAAACTACGGTCCTACGACGGTTATTAATAATTATGATAAATAAACATCAAGATATTGCAAAATCTGCGAAGGCGAACGGTTTCTGTGAATGTTTCTTCCTATATGCGATTGTTATTAACTTTTTCGCGTGCTCCCAATATTAATTGAACAATGTACATCTTATCTATGCATTACAAATGATTAAGTAACTTATAGAAATTGATTTTGATCGAGATTCGAAGTGAAAACGTGTTTCGTAAAGATTTAATGCATAGAAAGTAGTAATTGTCTATTTGGTACATTAATTTAACATTTATTTAATTCTTATAATTTACACAATACGTGCAGAAGTTGCATTTTTTACTTAAAAGTGTCACAATTCAATTAATCGCTTTTCTAAATAGAAAAATTATCGTGATGAACACTTGTGAATCGATCATCGATACCTGTAACATTCAGAATATCAGTTGGATCTCAACGAAAAATTCCTTCGTGAACAAAGAATATTTTAACGAAATGATATTTTAAGCCATTATTTATACTAGGACATTGTTAATAATTGTTTAAACTATGGTCCAACGACGGTTGTTAATGATTATGATTAATAAACATCAAGATATTGCAAAATCTATGAAGAAGAACGGTTTTGGTAAATGTTTTTTCATTTCCGTGATTGTTATTAACATTTACGCACGTTCCGAATATTAACATTACAATGTGCATCTTGTTTGTGCATTATAAGTCATTAATTACTTTACAAATATTAATTTCGATCGAAAATCGAGAAACATATGAATACCACGTTTTATTTCAATTCTCGATGAAATTTAATTTCTATAGGCAAATCAATAATTTACAATGCATAACTAAGATGCATTCTCTCACATAAATGTTCGAAACATGCATAAATGTTAATAACAATCGCGTGGATGAACAACAGTTTACTGAAACCGTTCCCCTTCGCAGATTTCGCAATATCTTGATGTTCATTCATCAGAATTATTAACAACAGTCGTAGCACCATGGTATAAAAAATTATTAACAATGTCCTGGTATAAATAATGGATTAAAACATTATTTTTCATAGAAGTATTTTTCATTCGCGAAATCGTGGCACTTCCTCGCATATCATATACTCCTGACAACAAGAGTCCCAACATTGAACATTTTCTACAATTTATGTCTGAATTTCATCCTTTGGTATGAGGAGAACACTGTCGCCAAGGAAGTATGCATTTCGATTTCTCAAGTAGTAATCAAATGTTACATCGATATATCTAATAGACAATTATTACTTTCCATATTTTAAAACTTTAAGAAACACCTCTTTACTTCGGAGCTCGATCAAAATTAATTTCTATAAGTTTCTTAATCATTTGTGATGCATAAATAATATGCACATTGTTCAATTAATATTGGGAGCACATATAAATGTTACTAACAATCGCGGAAATGGACAAACATTCACCGAAACCGTTCGCCTTCGCAAATTTAGCAATATCTTGACGTTTATTTATCATAATTATTAACAAGCGTCGTGGGACCGTAGATTAAACAATTATTAACATTGTTTTAGCATAAATAATGGCTTGAAAGTCATCACTTTCTGGAAATATTTGTTAGATTGAACAAAGACAATCGAAGTAACCGTGCGATAAAATAAATGAATATTTCTCTACATATCGAAATTATAGTCTGTATATATGCAAATATATATTCTGAACGCTCAGTGACACACATATGTCACACGGCAATGAAGTGGGTTGCCATCTACTAGAGAATAGGTAACCTACACTTAAGGTGTGAAAACACCTGGCGGAGAAACGCTCAAGTTTGTTGAGGAATTGTTCTTATTTCCACCAATAGATAGCGCCACGAGCATAAATTTACCGACATTAAAGATATGTAATCCCATTTGTATAATATTCCCTACCGTGCGATAAAATAAATAAATATTTCTCTACATATCGAAATTATTGTTTGTGATGCATGCAATGGAAATACTTATCTGTAATGTCTGTAAATTATGCATGTGGCGCTATCTATTGGTGGAAATAACAACAATTCCTCAACAAACTTGAGCGTTTCTCCGCCAGGTGTTTTCACCTTAAGTGTAGCTTACCTATTCTCTAGTAGATGGCAACCCACTTCATTGCCGTGTGACATATGTGTGTCACTGAGCGTTCGGAATATACATGCATATATACAAACTATTTTTTCGATATGTAGAGAAATATTCATTTATTTTATCGCACGGTTACTTCGATTGTCTTTGTTCGATCTAACAAATATTTCCAGAAAGTAATGACTTTCAAGCCATTATTTATACTAGAACATTGTTAATAATTGTCTAAAGTATGGTCCTATGACGGTTGTTAATAAATATGATAAATAAACATCGAGATATTGCAAAATCTGCGAAGACGAACGGTTTCGGTGAATGTTTGTTCATTTCCGCGATTGTTACTAACATTTATACATGTTCCGAACATTTATCTTACAATATGCATCTTATTTATGCATTAAATATGATTGATTTGCCTACAGCAATTAATTTTGACCGAGATTCGAGGTATTAACGTGTTTCTTAATGTTTCAAAGCATGAAAAGTAACAATTGTTTATTAGATACATTAATTTAACATTTGTTTCGTTCTTATAATTTTCGGATTATACGTTGAAGCTGTATTCTTGATGTAAAAGCGTCGAAATTCAATTAATCGCTTTTCTAGATAGAAAAACCATCGTGATAGACGTTTGTGAATCGATAAACATTTCCAGCCTTGACAATGTCGGTTTGATCTCAATAAGAACAATTCCATCGCGAACAAAGAATATTTCAACGAAATGATATTTTAAGCCATTATTTATACTAGGACATTGTTAATAATTGTTTAATCTACGGTCCTACGACGGTTGTTAATAATTATGATAAACAAACATCAAGATATTGCGAAATCTGGGAAGGCGAATTGCTTTAGCGAACGTTTATGTCTCTAGGCGATTGTTAGAAACATTTTTCCACGTTACGAACTTTTATGTTACAGTATGTGAATTAAATTTTATCGGAAAATTTAACGAAGAGTTTGGTATACATATATTTCTCCATTTTTTATGAAAATTAACATTTGTAAACTAATTAATGGTTTGCACTGTAAAAGTTGGGAATATGAATGTTACCAAATGCATTTTCTTTTGCATTGTAAATGAATAATTTGCTTATAAAGATTAATTTAGGTTGCAAATCGAGAAATATATGAATATCAATATTTTGCTTTCATTTTCGAAATCAATTAATTTCTGAAAACTAACTAATGATTTATGATACCTAAATAAGATGCATATTGTTCGATCAATATTGGGAACATGCATAAATGTTAATAACAATCGCGGAAATTAACAAACATTAACCGAAACCGTCCGCCTTCGAAGATTTCGCAATATCTCGATGTCTATTTATCATATTTATTATCAACCGTCGTAGGACTGTAGATTAAACAATTATTAACAATGTTCTAGTATAAATAATGGCTTAAAATATCATTTCGTTGAAATATTCTTTGTTCGCGAAGGAATTTTTCGCTGAGATCCAACTGACATTTTCAAGGCTACAGGTATCGATTATCGATTCACAAGTCTTCATCGCGATGATTTTTCTATCTAAAAAAGCGATTAATTGAACTTCGGCACTTTTATGTAAAAAACACAACTTCTACGCGTATTGTGTAAATTATAAGAATTAAACAAATGTTAACTTAATGCATTTAATGAACAATTGTTACTTTCCATGCTTAAAAACTTTACGAAACACGTTTTAACATCGAGTCTCGATCAAAATCAATTTCTATAAGTTTCTGAATTAATTGCAATACATAAATAAGATGCACATTGTTCGATCAATATTGGGAACATGTATAAATGTTAGTAACAATCGCGGAAATGAACAAACATTCACCGAAACCGTTCGCCTTCGAAAATTTCGATTAGATCGAACAAAGACAATGGAAGAACCGGTAAGTGACCTTACGGAGGGTATATAAGGAGCCCCCGGTTGTTTAAAATTTCATTCTTCCTGGAGCCTCGGAGGTGGATGGATCTCTTCGTTTTAGGTTTATGGAAGGGGGACCCCCACCTTGGTAACCGGTACTGGCCGCCGGTAAGCGGTGGTCAGTACTGGCGACCATTCTCTCAATCCTTTCTTTGGTTTTTAATTGTTTCTTTCTGTAATTTATTTTATTTGTTCTCTGATTTTACTTTGTACTTGTTTTTCCATGTTTATTTTTTTGTCATTCTTGCCTTTATTTCCTTTGTTACTGAATGACTGTATTTAATCACTAACCAACTTCATTTCTATTTTCTATCATTTTTTTATCATGCCTTGACTTTAGGTTTCTCTTAGGTAGGCACACCGGAGAACGAAGAACGAAGAACGAAGAACGAAGAACGAAGAACGAAGAACGAAGAACGAAGAACGAAGAACGAAGAACGAAGAACGAAGAACGAAGAACGAAGAACGAAGAACGAAGAACGAAGAACGAAGAACGAAGAACGAAGAACGAAGAACGAAGAACGAAGAACGAAGAACGAAGAACGAAGAACGAAGAACGAAGAACGAAGAACGAAGAACGAAGAACAAAGAACGAAGAACGAAGAGGACACTATCGTCGCAACCGCCGTGGGATCTTTAGTTAAGCTTGGAATAAGTTAATTTTAAGGCCAACGTGTACAAATATCTGTTATCTGTCAAGCAATTATCCAATCTTTAGCTTATTTTTGCTCGCTTCCTCGTTCTTCAGCCCGGTCATCACTGCTTGTTGCATAAGCAAGTGACCGGCCGTGTAGGTGGTCCGAACGGTCGATCGCCGTCTCTTCTGGTGCGTCCGCTTCCAGAGAGAACATGCTGCGACCACAGAGGCAGGTGTTCGCATCGGTCCCTGTGGAAGCCCGGTGCCATAAGACCCTCTCTTCGTAATCCTCCGTGAGTCAGGTCCACGCTTTGCGTGGTTCCTGACGCGGAGTTGGGAGAAACGGGGCACTCTATATGAGTGGACGGCGTCGTGCATTTCCTCTTTAATCGGGCCCACTGAGGGGAAACGGGACCGACCTAGTATGACCAACTGCACGGTTCGTGTCGCGTCTTTTCCAATTTTGCCTAATTTTTCCATAATGTAATTGCTTGGCAGAACTAAACGAGGAGATCGAAGGAACATTGATTCCTTCCATCTCTTTGGTTTAGTATCTTCGTTTGTATCGGGTGTCGAGGGAGATCGATGGAACTTTGATTCCATCTATCTCTCTCCGGGTCTCCGCTCGCAGCAACCTCCACGTGGTGAGACCTGGTAATCGGTATTACTCGCGACGAACAGTAATTATTCGTCGTGGGTAGTACCGAGCTAATCGGCTGCGAGTTTAGAATAGTAATTTTTATGGTACAGTAGAGTACTTTACGGTACAGTACTTTCAACAAGTTCAATTGATGTATTGAAATAAAATCAATTTCACTGACAGCAGAAACTTTATTTTTGTCCATTATTTGTTTCCACTTCTTTAACCCGATCCTATCAAACTGCTAAAACTACTTAAAACTATATGTCCTCAACTATCATGTTCTCCTGATACAAAGAAAATCGGGATCCATGATTCAGAAATTCGTTCGAAAGTACAACAAAATTTCGATTCGCGGAAATTCTTGGAATTTGACGTCAATTCTAAGAATCCGCGAAATCGTGCCACTTCCTCGCATATCGTACACTGACACCAAGAGTCCCAAAATCAAACATTTTCTAAAATTTATGCCTGAATTTCAACCTTTGGTATCAGGAAAATACCACAAATTTCGATTCTTCAAGTATTAATCAAATGTTAAATTGATATATCTCATAGACAATTATTACTTTCCATGTTATAAAACTTTAAGAAACATCTCTTTACTTTGAAGTACGATCAAAATTATTATAATCATTTAATCTAAACGGAGAAAAGGAGAAACGGAGAAACGGAGAAACGGAGAAACGGAGAAACGGAGAAACGGAGAAACGGAGAAACGGAGAAACGGAGAAACGGAGAAACGGAGAAACGGAGAAACGAAGAAACGGAGAAACGGAGAAACGGAGAAACGGAGAAACGGAGAAACGGAGAAAGAAACGGAGGAACGAACAAAGAAACGGTGAAACGGAGAAACGGAGAAACGGAGAAACGGAGAAACTGAGAAACCGAGAAACGGAGAAACGGAGAAACGGAGAAACGGAGAAACAGAGAAACCGAGAAACGGAGAAACCGAGAAACGGAGCACCGGAGAAACGGAGGAACGGAGAAACGAAGAAACGGAGAAACGGAGAAACGGAGAAACGGAGAAACGGAGAAACGGAGAAACGGAGAAACGGAGAAACGAAGAAACGAAGGAACTAACGGAGAAACGAAGAAAGAAACGGAGAAACGAAGAAAGAAACGGAGAAGCGAAGAAAGAAACGGAGAAACGAAGAAAGAAACGGAGAATCGGAGAAATAAATGGAGAAACGATGAATGAAACGGAGAATCGGAGAAATAAATGGAGAAACGAACAGAAAACGGTGAAACGGAGAAACGGAGAAATGGAAAAACCGAGATACGGAGAAACGGAGAAACTGAGAAACGGATAAACCGAGAGACGGAGAAACGGAGAAACCGAGAAACGGAGAAACGAAGATACGAAGAAACGGAGAAACGGAGAAACGGATAAACCGAGAAACGGAGAAACGGAGAAACAGAGAAACCGAGAAACGGAGAAACCCAGAAACGGAGAAACGGAGAATCGGAGAAACCGAGAATCGGAGAAACCAAGAAACGGAGAAACCGAGAAACGGAGAAACGAAGAAATAAATGGAGAAACGAAGAAACAAACGGAGAAACGAAGAAAGAAACGGAGAAACGAAGAAAGAAACGAAGAAACAAAGAAAGAAACGGAGAAACGAAGAAAGAAACGGAGAAAAGAAGAAAGAAGCGGAGAAACGAACAATGAAACGGAGAAACGATGAAAGAAACGGAGAAACGATGAAAGAAACGGAGAAACGAACAAAGAAACAAAGAAACGGAGAAACGAACAAAGAATCGAAGAAACGAACAATGAAACGGAGAAACGAAGAAACAAACTGCGAAACGGAGAAATAAATGGGGACACGAACAAAGAAATGGAGAAACGAAGAAAGAAACGGAGAAACGAAGAAAGAAACGGAGAAACGGAGAAATAAATGGAGAAACGATGAATGAAACGGAGAATCGGAGAAATAAATGGAGAAACGAACAGAAAACGGTGAAACGGAGAAACGGAGAAATGGAAAAACCGAGAAACGGAGAAACGGAGAAACCGAGAAACGGAGAAACCGAGAGACGGAGAAACGGAGAAACCGAGAAACGGAGAAACGAAGATACGAAGAAACGGAGAAACGGAGAAACGGATAAACCGAGAAACGGAGAAACGGAGAAACAGAGAAACCGAGAAACGGAGAAACCCAGAAACGGAGAAACGGAGAATCGGAGAAACCGAGAATCGGAGAAACCACGAAACGGAGAAACCGAGAAACGGAGAAACGGAGAAACCGAGAAACGGAGAAACCGAGAAACGGAGAAACGGGGAAACCGCGAAACAGAGAAACGGAGAAACGTTTCTTTGTTCGTTTCTCCGTTTCTTTGTTCGTTTCTCCGTTTCTTTGTTCGTTTCTCCGTTTCTTTGTTCGTTTCTCCGTTTCTTTGTTCGTTTCTCCGTTTCTTTCTTCGTTTCTCCGTTTCTTTCTTCGTATCTCCGTTTCTTTGTTCGTTTCTCCGTTTCTTTGTTCGTTTCTCCGTTTCCTTCTTCATTTCTCCGTTTCTTTGTTCGTTTCTCCGTTTATTTCTTCGTTTCTCCGTTTATTTCTCCGTTTCTGCGTTTCTTTGTTCGTTTCCCCGTTTCTTTGTTCGTTACTCCCATTCTTTCTTAGTTTCTCCGTTTCTTTGTTTGTTTCTCCGTTTCTTTGTTCGTTTCTCCGTTTGTTTCTTCGTTTTTCCGTTTATTTCTTCGTTTCTCCATTTATTTCTCCGTTTCTCCGTTTATTTCTTCGTTTCTCCATTTATTTCTCCGATTCTCCGTTTCTTTCTTCGTTTCTCCATTTATTTGTTCTCTTCTCCGTTTCTTTCTTCGTTTCTCCGTTTCTTTCTTCGTTTCTCCGTTTCTTTGTTCGTTTCTCCGTTTCTTTGTTCGTTTCTCCGTTTCTTTCTTCATTTCTCCGTTTCTTTGTTCGTTTCTCCGTTTATTTCTTCGTTTCTCCGTTTATTTCTCCGTTTCTCCGTTTATTTCTTCGTTTCTCCATTTATTTCTCCGATTCTCCGTTTCTTTGTTCGTTTCTCCGTTTCTATGTTCGTTTCTCCGTTTCTTTCTTCGTTTCTCCGTTTCTTTATACGTTTCTCCGTTTCTTTCTTCGTTCCTCCGTTTCTTTTATCGTTCCTTCGTTTCTCCGTTTCTTTCTTCGTTTCTCCGTTTCTTTCTTCGTTTCTTTCTTCGTTTCTCCGTTTCTTTCTTCGTTTCTCCTTTGCTTTCTTCGTTTCTCCGTTTATTTCTTCGTTTCTCCGTTTCATTCTTCGTTTCCCCGTTTCTTTGTTCGTTTCTCCGTTTCTTTCTCCGTTGCTCGGTTTATTTCCTCGTTTCTCCATTTATTTCTCCGTTTCTTTCTTCGTTTCTTCGTTTCTTTCTTCGTTACTCCGTTTATTTCTTCGTGTCTCGGTTTATTTCTTCGTTTCTCCATTTATTTCTCCGTTTCTTTCTTCGTTTCTTCGTTTCTTTCTTCGTTACTCCGTTTCTTTCTTCGTTTCTCCGTTTCTTTCTTCGTTTCTCCGTTTCTTTCTCCGTTTCTCCGTTTCTTTCTTCGTTTGTCCGTCTCTTTGTTCGTTTCTCTGTTTGTTTCTTCGTTTCTCCATTTGTTTCTCCTTTTCTCCGTTTCTTTTATCGTTTCTCCGTTTCTTTCTTCGTTTCTCCGTTTCTTTGTTCGTTTCTCCGTTTCTTTGTTCGTTTCTCCGTCTCTTTCTTCGTTTCTCCGTTTCTTTGTTCGTTTCTCCATTTATTTCTCCGTTTCTTTCTTCGTTTCACCGTTTCTTACTTCGTTTCTCCATTTCTTTCTTCGTTTCTCCGTTTCTTTCTTCGTTTCTCCGTTTCTTTGTTCGTTTCTCCGTTTCTTTCTTTGTTTCTCCGTTTCTTTCTTCATTTCTCCGTTTATTTCTTCGTTTCTCCGTTTCATTCTTCGTTTCTGCGATTCATTGTTCGTTTCTCCGTTTCTTTCTTCGTTTCTCCGTTTCTTTGTTCGTTTCTTCGTTTCTTCGTTTCTTCGTTTCTTTCTTCGTTTCTCCGTTTATTTCTTCGTTTCTCCGTTTCTTTCTTCGTTTCTCCGTTTCTTTCTTCGTTTCTCCGTTTCTTTCTTCGTTTCTCCGTTTATTTCTTCGTTTCTCCAGTTATTTCTCCGTTTCTCCGTTTCTTTCTTCGTTTCTCCGTTTCTTTGTTCGTTTCTCCGTTTCTTTGTTCGTATCTCCGTTTCTTTCTTCTTTTCTCCGTTTCTTTCTTCGATTCTCCGTTTCTTTCTTCGTTTCTCCGTTTCTTTATTCATTCTCCGTTTCTTTGTTCGTTTCTCCGTTTCTTTGTTCGTATCTCCGTTTCTTTCTTCTTTTCTCCGTTTCTTTCTTCGTTTCTCCGTTTCTTTCTTCGTTTCTTCGTTTCTCTCTTCGTTTCTCCGTTTCTTTCTCCGTTTCTCCGTTTCTTTGTTCGTTTCTCCGTTTCTTTGTTCGTTTCTCCGTTTCTTTGTTCGTTTCTCCGTTTCTTTGTTCGTTTCTCCGTTTCTTTGTTCGTTTCTCCGTTTCTTTGTTCGTTTCTCCGTTTACTTCTTCGTTTGTCCGTTTCTTTCTTCGTTTCTCCGTTTCTTTTTTCGTTTCTCCGTTTCTTTCTTCGTTTCTCCGTTTATTTCTTCGTTTCTCCAGTTATTTCTCCGTTTCTCCGTTTCTTTCTTCGTTTCTCCGTTTCTTTGTTCGTTTCTCCGTTTCTTTGTTCGTATCTCCGTTTCTTTCTTCGTTACTCCGTTTCTTTTATCGTTTCTTCGATTCTCCGTTTCTTTATCCGTTGCTCGGTTTATTTCCTCGTTTCTCCATTTATTTCTCCGTTTCTTTCTTCGTTTCGTCGTTTCTTTCTTCGCTACTCCGTTTCTTTTATCGTTTCTTCGATTCTCCGTTTCTTTATCCGTTGCTCGGTTTATTTCCTCGTTTCTCCATTTATTTCTCCGTTTCTTTCTTCGTTTCGTCGTTTCTTTCTTCGCTACTCCGTTTCTTTCTTCGTTTCTCCGTTTCTTTCTTCGCTTCTCCGTTTCTTTCTCCGTTTCCCCGTTTCTTTCTTCGTTTGTCCGTTTCTTTGTTCGTTTCTCTATTTGTTTCTTCGTTTCTCCATTTGTTTCTCCTTTTCTCCGTTTCTTTGATCGTTTCTCCGTTTCTTTCTTCGTTTCGTCGTTTCTTTCTTCGCTACTCCGTTTCTTTCTTCGTTTCTCCGTTTCTTTCTTCGTTTCTCCGTTTCTTTCTCCGTTTCCCCGTTTCTTTCTTCGTTTGTCCGTTTCTTTGTTCGTTTCTCTGTTTGTTTCTTCGTTTCTCCATTTGTTTCTCCTTTTCTCCGGTTCTTTGATCGTTTCTCCGTTTCTTTCTTCGTTTCTCCGTTTCTTTCTTCGTTTCTCCGTTTATTTCTCCGTTTCTCCATTTATTTCTCCCTTTCTCCGTTTCTTTCTTCCTTTCTCCGTTTCATTGTTCGTTTCTACGTTTCTTTGTTCGTTTCACCGTTTCTTTCTTCGTTTCTCCGTTCATTTCTTCGTTTCTCCATTTATTTCTCCGTTTCTCCGTTTCTTTGTTCGTTCCTCCGTTTCTTTGTTCGTTTCTCCGTTTCTTTGTTCGTTTCTCCGTTTATTTCTTCGTTTGTCCGTTTCTTTCTTCGTTTCTCTGTTTCTTTCTTCGTTTCTCCGTTTCTTTCTTCGTTTCTCCGTTTCTTTTATCGTTTCTTCGATTCTCCGTTTCTTTATCCGTTGCTCGGTTTATTTCCTCGTTTCTCCATTTATTTCTCCGTTTCTTTCTTCGTTTCGTCGTTTCTTTCTTCGCTACTCCATTTCTTTCTTCGTTTCTCCGTTTCTTTCTTCGTTTCTCCGTTTCTCTCCCCGTTTCCCCGTTTCTTTCTTCGTTTGTCCGTTTCTTTCTTCGTTTCTCCGTTCATTTCTTCGTTTCTCCATTTATTTCTCCGTTTCTCCGTTTCTTTGTTCGTTTCTCCGTTTCTTTGTTCGTTTCTCCGTTTCTTTGTTCGTTTCTCCGTTTCTTTGTTCGTTTCTCCGTTTATTTCTTCGTTTGTCCGTTTCTTTCTTCGTTTCTCCGTTTCTTTCTTCGTTTCTCCGTTTCTTTCTTCGTTTCTCCGTTTCTTTCTTCGTTTCTTCGTTTATTTCTTCGTTTCTCCAGTTATTTCTCCGTTTCTCCGTTTCTTTCTTCGTTTCTCCGTTTCTTTGTTCGTTTCTCCGTTTCTTTGTTCGTATCTCCGTTTCTTTCTTCTTTTCTCCGTTTCTTTCTTCGTTTCTCCGTTTCTTTCTTCGTTTCTCCGTTTCTCTCTTCGTTTCTCCGTTTCTTTCTCCGTTTCTCCGTTTCTTTCTTCGTTTCTCCGTTTCCTTGTTCGTTTCTCCGTTTCTTTGTTCGTTTCTCCGTTTCTTTGTTCGTTTCTCCGTTTCTTTTTCCGTTTGTCGGTTTATTTCTTCGTTTCTCCATTTATTTCTCCGTTTCTTTCTTCGTTTGTTCGTTTCTTTCTTCGTTACTCCGTTTCTTTCTTCGATTCTCCGTTTCTTTCTACGATTCTCCGTTTCTTTCTTCGTTTCTCCGTTTATTTCTCCGTTTCTCCATTTATTTCTCCCTTTCTCCGTTTCTTTCTTCCTTTCTCCGTTTCATTGTTCGTTTCTACGTTTCTTTGTTCGTTTCACCGTTTCTTTCTTCGTTTCTCCGTTCATTTCTTCGTTTCTCCATTTATTTCTCCGTTTCTCCGTTTCTTTGTTCGCTCCTCCGTTTCTTTGTTCGTTTCTCCGTTTCTTTGTTCGTTTCTCCGTTTATTTCTTCGTTTGTCCGTTTCTTTCTTCGTTTCTCTGTTTCTTTCTTCGTTTCTCCGTTTCTTTCTTCGATTCTCCGTTTCTTTCTTCGTTTCTCCGTTTCTTTCTTCGTTTCTCCGTTTCTTTTATCGTTTCTCCGTTTCTTTATTCACTCTCCGTTTCTTTGTTCGTTTCTCCGTTTCTTTGTTCCTATCTCCGTTTCTTTCTTCTTTTCTCCGTTTCTTTCTTCGTTTCTCCGTTTCTTTCTTCGTTTCGTCGTTTCTTTCTTCGCTACTCCGTTTCTTTCTTCGTTTCTCCGTTTCTTTCTTCGTTTCTCCGTTTCTTTCTCCGTTTCCCTGTTTCTTTCTTCGTTTGTCCGTTTCTTTGTTCGTTTCTCTGTTTGTTTCTTCGTTTCCCCATTTGTTTCTCCTTTTCTCCGGTTCTTTGATCGTTTCTCCGTTTCTTTCTTCGTTTCTCCGTTTCTTTCTTCGTTTCTCCGTTTATTTCTCCGTTTCTCCATTTATTTCTCCCTTTCTCCATTTCTTTCTTCCTTTCTCCGTTTCATTGTTCGTTTCTCCGTTTCTTTGTTCGTTTCTCCGTTTCTTTGTTCGTTTCACCGTTTCTTTCTTCGTTTCTCCGTTCATTTCTTCGTTTCTCCATTTATTTCTCCGTTTCTCCGTTTCTTTGTTCGTTTCTCCGTTTCTTTGTTCGTTTCTCCGTTTCTTTGTTCGTTTCTCCGTTTCTTTGTTCGTTTCTCCGTTTATTTCTTCCTTTGTCCGTTTCTTTCTTCGTTTCTCCGTTTCTTTCTTCGTTTCTCCGTTTCTTTCTTCGTTTCTCCGTTTATTTCTTCGTTTCTCCAGTTATTTCTCCGTTTCTCCGTTTCTTTCTTCGTTTCTCCGTTTCTTTCTTCGTTTCTCCGTTTATTTCTCCGTTTCTCCATTTATTTCTCCCTTTCTCCGTTTCTTTCTTCCTTTCTCCGTTTCATTGTTCGTTTCTCCGTTTCTTTGTTCGTTTCTCCGTTTCTTTGTTCGTTTCACCGTTTCTTTCTTCGTTTCTCCGTTCATTTCTTCGTTTCTCCATTTATTTCTCCGTTTCTCCGTTTCTTTGTTCGTTTCTCCGTTTCTTTGTTCGTTTCTCCGTTTATTTCTTCGTTTGTCCGTTTCTTTCTTCGTTTCTCCGTTTCTTTCTTCGTTTCTCCGTTTCTTTCTTCGTTTCTCCGTTTCGTTCTTCGTTTCTCCGTTTCTCTCTTCGTTTCTCCGTTTCTTTCTCCGTTTCTCCGTTTCTTTCTTCGTTTCTCCGTTTCCTTGTTCGTTTCTCCGTTTCTTTGTTCGTTTCTCCGTTTCTTTGTTCGTTTCTCCGTTTCTTTTTCCGTTTCTCGGTTTATTTCTTCGTTTCTCCATTTATTTCTCCGTTTCTTTCTTCGTTTGTTCGTTTCTTTCTTCGTTACTCGTTTCTTTCTTCGATTCTCCGTTTCTTTCTTCGATTCTCCGTTTCTTTCTTCGTTTCTCCGTTTCTTTCTTCGTTTCTCCGTTTCTTTTATCGTTTCTTCGATTCTCCGTTTCTTTATCCGTTGCTCGGTTTATTTCCTCGTTTCTCCATTTATTTGTCCGTTTCTTTCTTCGTTTCGTCGTTTCTTTCTTCGCTACTCCGCTTCTTTCTTCGTTTCTCCGTTTCTTTCTTCGTTTCTGCGTTTCTTTCTCCGTTTCCCCGTTTCCCCGTTTCTTTCTTCGTTTGTCCGTTTCTTTGTTCGTTTCTCTGTTTGCTTCTTCGTTTCTCCATTTGTTTCTCCTTTTCTCCGGTTCTTTGATCGTTTCTCCGTTTCTTTCTTCGTTTCTCCGTTTCTTTCTTCGTTTCTCCGTTTATTTCTCCGTTTCTCCATTTATTTCTCCCTTTCTCCGTTTCTTTCTTCCTTTCTCCGTTTCATTGTTCGTTTCTACGTTTCTTTGTTCGTTTCACCGTTTCTTTCTTCGTTTCTCCGTTCATTTCTTCGTTTCTCCATTTATTTCTCCGTTTCTCCGTTTCTTTGTTCGTTCCTCCGTTTCTTTGTTCGTTTCTCCGTTTCTTTGTTCGTTTCTCCGTTTATTTCTTCGTTTGTCCGTTTCTTTCTTCGTTTCTCTGTTTCTTTCTTCGTTTCTCCGTTTCTTTCTTCGATTCTCCGTTTCGTTCTTCGTTTCTCCGTTTCTTTCTTCGTTTCTCCGTTTCTTTTATCGTTTCTTCGATTCTCCGTTTCTTTATCCGTTGCTCGGTTTATTTCCTCGTTTCTCCATTTATTTCTCCGTTTCTTTCTTCGTTTCTCCGTTTCTTTGTTCGTTTCTCCGTTTATTTCTTCGTTTGTCCGTTTCTTTCTTCGTTTCTCCGTTTCTTTCTTCGTTTCTCCGTTTCTTTGTTCGTTTCTCCGTTTCTTTGTTCGTTTCTCCGTTTATTTCTTCGTTTGTCCGTTTCTTTCTTCGTTTCTCCGTTTCTTTCTTCGTTTCTCCGTTTCTTTCTTCGTTTCTCCGTTTATTTCTTCGTTTCTCCAGTTATTTCTCCGTTTCTCCGTTTCTTTCTTCGTTTCTCCGTTTCTTTGTTCGTTTCTCCGTTTCTTTGTTCGTATCTCCGTTTCTTTCTTCTTTTCTTCGTTTCTTTCTTCGATTCTCCGTTTCTTTCTTCGTTTCTCCGTTTCTTTATTCATTCTCCGTTTCTTTGTTCGTTACTCCGTTTCTTTGTTCGTATCTCCGTTTCTTTCTTCTTTTCTCCGTTTCTTTCTTCGTTTCTCCGTTTCGTTCTTCGTTTCTCCGTTTCTCTCTTCGTTTCTCCGTTTCTTTCTCCGTTTCTCCGTTTCTTTCTTCGTTTCTCCGTTTCCTTGTTCGTTTCTCCGTTTCTTTGTTCGTTTCTCCGTTTCTTTGTTCGTTTCTCCGTTTCTTTTTCCGTTTCTCGGTTTATTTCTTCGTTTCTCCATTTATTTCTCCGTTTCTTTCTTCGTTTGTTCGTTTCTTTCTTCGTTACTCCGTTTCTTTCTTCGATTCTCCGTTTCTTTCTTCGATTCTCCGTTTCTTTCTTCGTTTCTCCGTTTCTTTCTTCGTTTCTCCGTTTCTTTTATCGTTTCTTCGATTCTCCGTTTCTTTATCCGTTGCTCGGTTTATTTCCTCGTTTCTCCATTTATTTCTCCGTTTCTTTCTTCGTTTCGTCGTTTCTTTCTTCGCTACTCCGCTTCTTTCTTCGTTTCTCCGTTTCTTTCTTCGTTTCTGCGTTTCTTTCTCCGTTTCCCCGTTTCCCCGTTTCTTTCTTCGTTTGTCCGTTTCTTTGTACGTTTCTCTGTTTGCTTCTTCGTTTCTCCATTTGTTTCTCCTTTTCTCCGGTTCTTTGATCGTTTCTCCGTTTCTTTCTTCGTTTCTCCGTTTCTTTCTTCGTTTCTCCGTTTATTTCTCCGTTTCTCCATTTATTTCTCCCTTTCTCCGTTTCTTTCTTCCTTTCTCCGTTTCATTGTTCGTTTCTACGTTTCTTTGTTCGTTTCACCGTTTCTTTCTTCGTTTCTCCGTTCATTTCTTCGTTTCTCCATTTATTTCTCCGTTTCTCCGTTTCTTTGTTCGTTCCTCCGTTTCTTTGTTCGTTTCTCCGTTTCTTTGTTCGTTTCTCCGTTTATTTCTTCGTTTGTCCGTTTCTTTCTTCGTTTCTCTGTTTCTTTCTTCGTTTCTCCGGTTCTTTCTTCGATTCTCCGTTTCGTTCTTCGTTTCTCCGTTTCTTTCTTCGTTTCTCCGTTTCTTTTATCGTTTCTTCGATTCTCCGTTTCTTTATCCGTTGCTCGGTTTATTTCCTCGTTTCTCCATTTATTTCCCCGTTTCTTTCTTCGTTTCTCCGTTTCTTTGTTCGTTTCTCCGTTTCTTCGTTCGTATCTCCGTTTCTTTCTTCTTTTCTCCGTTTCTTTCTTCGATTCTCCGTTTCTTTCTTCGTTTCTCCGTTTCTTTATTCATTCTCCGTTTCTTTGTTCGTATCTCCGTTTCTTTGTTCGTATCTCCGTTTCTTTCTTCTTTTCTCCGTTTCTTTCTTCGTTTCTCCGTTTCTTTCTTCGTTTCTCCGTTTCTCTCTTCGTTTCTCCGTTTCTTTCTCCGTTTCTCCATTTATTTCTCCATTTCTCCGTTTCTTTCTTCCTTTCTCCGTTTCATTGTTCGTTTCTCCGTTTCTTTGTTCGTTTCTCCGTTTCTTTGTTCGTTTCACCGTTTCTTTCTTCGTTTCTCCGTTCATTTCTTCGTTTCTCCATTTATTTCTCCGTTTCTCCGTTTCTTTGTTCGTTTCTCCGTTTCTTTGTTCGTTTCTCCGTTTCTTTGTTCGTTTCTCAGTTTATTTCTTCGTTTGTCCGTTTCTTTCTTCGTTTCTCCGTTTCTTTCTTCGTTTCTCCGTTTCTTTGTTCGTTTCTCCGTTTCTTTGTTCGTATCTCCGTTTCTTTCTTCTTTTCTCAGTTTCTTTCTTCGATTCTCCGTTTCTTTCTTCGTTTCTCCGTTTCATTATTCACTCTCCGTTTCTTTGTTTGTTTCTCCGTTTCTTTGTTCCTATCTCCGTTTCTTTCTTCTTTTCTCCGTTTCTTTCTTCGTTTCTCCGTTTCTTTCTTCGTTTCTCCGTTTCTCTCTTCGTTTCTCCGCTTCTTTCTCCGTTTCTCCGTTTCTTTCTTCGTTTCTCCGTTTCTTTGTTCGTTTCTCCGTTTCATTGTTCGTTTCTCCGTTTCTTTGTTCGTTTCTCCGTTTCTTTTTCCGTTTCTCGGTTAATTTCTTCGTTTCTCCATTTATTTCTCCGTTTCTTTCTTCGTTTCTTCGTTTCTTTCTTCGTTACTCCGCTTCTTTCTTCGATTCTCCGTTTCTTTCTTCGATTCTCCGTTTCTTTCTTCGTTTCTCCGTTTCTTTCTTCGTTTCTCCGTTTCTTTTATCGTTTCTTCGATTCTCCGTTTCTTTATCCGTTGCTCGGTTTATTTCCTCGTTTCTCCGTTTATTTCTCCGTTTCTTTCTTCGTTTCGTCGTTTCTTTCTTCGCTACTCCGTTTCTTTCTTCGTTTCTCCGTTTCTTTCTTCGTTTCTCCGTTTCTCTCTCCGTTTCCCCGTTTCTTTCTTCGTTTGTCCGTTTCTTTGTTCGTTTCTCTGTTTGTTTCTTCGTTTCTCCATTTGTATCTCCTTTTCTCCGTTTCTTTGTTCGTTTCTCCGTTTCTTTGTTCGTTTCACCGTTTCTTTCTTCGTTTCTCCGTTCATTTCTTCGTTTCTCCATCTATTTCTCCGTCTCTCCGTTTCTTTGTTCGTTTCTCCGTTTCTTTGTTCGTTTCTCCGTTTCTTTGTTCGTTTCTCCGTTTCTTTGTTCGTTTCTCCGTTTATTTCTTCGTTTGTCCGTTTCTTTCTACGTTTCTCCGTTTCTTTCTTCGTTTCTCCGTTTATTTCTTCGTTTCTCCAGTTATTTCTCCGTTTCTCCGATTCTTTCTTCGTTTCTCCGTTTCTTTGTTCGTTTCTCCGTTTCTTTGTTCGTATCTCCGTTTCTTTCTTCTTTTCTCCGTTCTTTCTTCGATTCTCCGTTTCTTTCTTCGTTTCTCCGTTTCTTTATTCATTCTCCGTTTCTTTGTTCGTTTCTCCGTTTCTTTGTTCGTATCTCCGTTTCTTTCTTCTTTTCTCCGTTTCTTTCTTCTTTTCTCCGTTTCTTTCTTCGTTTCTCCGTTTCTTTCTTCGTTTCTCCGTTTCTTTCTTCGTTTCTCCGTTTCTTTTATCGTTTCTTCGATTCTCCGTTTCTTTATCCGTTGCTCGGTTTATTTCCTCGTTTCTCCATTTATTTCTCCGTTTCTTTCTTCGTTTCGTCGTTTCTTTCTTCGTTTCTCCGTTTCTCTCTACGTTTCTCCGTTTCTTTCTCCGTTTCTCCGTTTCTTTCTTCGTTTCTCCGTTTCTTTGTTCGTTTCTCCGTTTCATTGTTCGTTTCTCCGTTTCTTTGTTCGTTTCTCCGTTTCTTTTTCCGTTTCTCGGTTAATTTCTTCGTTTCTCCATTTATTTCTCCGTTTCTTTCTTCGTTTCTTCGTTTCTTTCTTCGTTACTCCGCTTCTTTCTTCGATTCTCCGTTTCTTTCTTCGATTCTCCGTTTCTTTCTTCGTTTCTCCGTTTCTTTATTCATTCTCCGTTTCTTTGTTCGTTTCTCCGTTTCTTTGTTCGTATCTCCGTTTCTTTCTTCTTTTCTCCGTTTCTTTCTTCTTTTCTCCGTTTCTTTCTTCGTTTCTCCGTTTCTTCCTTCGTTTCTCCGTTTCTTTCTTCGTTTCTCCGTTTATTTCTCCGTTTCTCCATTTATTTCTCCCTTTCTCCATTTCTTTCTTCCTTTCTCCGTTTCATTGTTCGTTTCTCCGTTTCTTTGTTCGTTTCTCCGTTTCTTTGTTCGTTTCACCGTTTCTTTCTTCGTTTCTCCGTTCATTTCTTCGTTTCTCCATTTATTTCTCCGTTTCTCCGTTTCTTTGTTCGTTTCTCCGTTTCTTTGTTCGTTTCTCCGTTTCTTTGTTCGTTTCTCCGTTTCTTTGTTCGTTTCTCCGTTTATTTCTTCCTTTGTCCGTTTCTTTCTTCGTTTCTCCGTTTCTTTCTTCGTTTCTCCGTTTCTTTCTTCGTTTCTCCGTTTATTTCTTCGTTTCTCCAGTTATTTCTCCGTTTCTCCGTTTCTTTCTTCGTTTCTCCGTTTCTTTCTTCGTTTCTCCGTTTATTTCTCCGTTTCTCCATTTATTTCTCCCTTTCTCCGATTCTTTCTTCCTTTCTCCGTTTCATTGTTCGTTTCTCCGTTTCTTTGTTCGTTTCTCCGTTTCTTTGTTCGTTTCACCGTTTCTTTCTTCGTTTCTCCGTTCATTTCTTCGTTTCTCCATTTATTTCTCCGTTTCTCCGTTTCTTTGTTCGTTTCTCCGTTTCTTTGTTCGTTTCTCCGTTTCTTTGTTCGTTTCTCCGTTTATTTCTTCGTTTGTCCGTTTCTTTCTTCGTTTCTCCGTTTCTTTCTTCGTTTCTCCGTTTCTTTCTTCGTTTCTCCGTTTATTTCTTCGTTTCTCCAGTTATTTCTCCGTTTCTCCGTTTCTTTCTTCGTTTCTCCGTTTCTTTGTTCGTTTCTCCGTTTCTTTGTTCGTATCTCCGTTTCTTTCTTCTTTTCTCCGTTTCTTTCTTGGATTCTCCGTTTCTTTCTTCGTTTCTCCGTTTCTTTATTCATTCTCCGTTTCTTTGTTCGTTTCTCCGTTTCTTTGTTCGTATCTCCGTTTCTTTCTTCTTTTCTCCGTTTCTTTCTTCGTTTCTCCGTTTCGTTCTTCGTTTCTCCGTTTCTCTCTTCGTTTCTCCGTTTCTTTCTCCGTTTCTCCGTTTCTTTCTTCGTTTCTCCGTTTCCTTGTTCGTTTCTCCGTTTCTTTGTTCGTTTCTCCGTTTCTTTGTTCGTTTCTCCGTTTCTTTTTCCGTGTCTCGGTTTATTTCTTCGTTTCTCCATTTATTTCGCCGTTTCTTTCTTCGTTTGTTCGTTTCTTTCTTCGTTACTCCGTTTCTTTCTTCGATTCTCCGTTTCTTTCTTCGATTCTCCGTTTCTTTCTTCGTTTCTCCGTTTCTTTCTTCGTTTCTCCGTTTCTTTTATCGTTTCTTCGATTCTCCGTTTCTTTATCCGTTGCTCGGTTTATTTCCTCGTTTCTCCATTTATTTCTCCGTTTCTTTCTTCGTTTCGTCGTTTCTTTCTTCGCTACTCCGCTTCTTTCTTCGTTTCTCCGTTTCTTTCTTCGTTTCTGCGTTTCTTTCTCCGTTTCCCCGTTTCTTTCTTCGTTTGTCCGTTTCTTTGTTCGTTTCTCTGTTTGTTTCTCCTTTTCTCCGTTTCTTTGAACGTTTCTCCGTTTCTTTCTTCGTTTCTCCGTTTCTTTCTTCGTTTCTCCGTTTATTTCTTCGTTTCTCCAGTTATTTCTCCGTTTCTCCGTTTCTTTCTTCGTTTCTCCGTTTCTTTGTTCGTTTCTCCGTTTCATTGTTCGTTCCTCCGTTTCTTTGTTCGTTTCTCCGTTTCTTTGTTCGTATCTCCGTTTCTTTCTTCTTTTCTCCGTTTCTTTCTTCTTTTCTCCGTTTCTTTCTTCGTTTCTCCGTTTCTTCCTTCGTTTCTCCGTTTCTTTCTTCGTTTCTCCGTTTATTTCTCCGTTTCTCCATTTATTTCTCCCTTTCTCCATTTCTTTCTTCCTTTCTCCGTTTCATTGTTCGTTTCTCCGTTTCTTTGTTCGTTTCTCCGTTTCTTTGTTCGTTTCACCGTTTCTTTCTTCGTTTCTCCGTTCATTTCTTCGTTTCTCCATTTATTTCTCCGTTTCTCCGTTTCTTTGTTCGTTTCTCCGTTTCTTTGTTCGTTTCTCCGTTTCTTTGTTCGTTTCTCCGTTTCTTTGTTCGTTTCTCCGTTTCTTTGTTCGTTTCTCCGTTTATTTCTTCCTTTGTCCGTTTCTTTCTTCGTTTCTCCGTTTCTTTCTTCGTTTCTCCGTTTCTTTCTTCGTTTCTCCGTTTATTTCTTCGTTTCTCCAGTTATTTCTCCGTTTCTCCGTTTCTTTCTTCGTTTCTCCGTTTCTTTCTTCGTTTCTCCGTTTATTTCTCCGTTTCTCCATTTATTTCTCCCTTTCTCCGATTCTTTCTTCCTTTCTCCGTTTCATTGTTCGTTTCTCCGTTTCTTTGTTCGTTTCTCCGTTTCTTTGTTCGTTTCACCGTTTCTTTCTTCGTTTCTCCGTTCATTTCTTCGTTTCTCCATTTATTTCTCCGTTTCTCCGTTTCTTTGTTCGTTTCTCCGTTTCTTTGTTCGTTTCTCCGTTTCTTTGTTCGTTTCTCCGTTTATTTCTTCGTTTGTCCGTTTCTTTCTTCGTTTCTCCGTTTCTTTCTTCGTTTCTCCGTTTCTTTCTTCGTTTCTCCGTTTATTTCTTCGTTTCTCCAGTTATTTCTCCGTTTCTCCGTTTCTTTCTTCGTTTCTCCGTTTCTTTGTTCGTTTCTCCGTTTCTTTGTTCGTATCTCCGTTTCTTTCTTCTTTTCTCCGTTTCTTTCTTGGATTCTCCGTTTCTTTCTTCGTTTCTCCGTTTCTTTATTCATTCTCCGTTTCTTTGTTCGTTTCTCCGTTTCTTTGTTCGTATCTCCGTTTCTTTCTTCTTTTCTCCGTTTCTTTCTTCGTTTCTCCGTTTCGTTCTTCGTTTCTCCGTTTCTCTCTTCGTTTCTCCGTTTCTTTCTCCGTTTCTCCGTTTCTTTCTTCGTTTCTCCGTTTCCTTGTTCGTTTCTCCGTTTCTTTGTTCGTTTCTCCGTTTCTTTGTTCGTTTCTCCGTTTCTTTTTCCGTGTCTCGGTTTATTTCTTCGTTTCTCCATTTATTTCACCGTTTCTTTCTTCGTTTGTTCGTTTCTTTCTTCGTTACTCCGTTTCTTTCTTCGATTCTCCGTTTCTTTCTTCGATTCTCCGTTTCTTTCTTCGTTTCTCCGTTTCTTTCTTCGTTTCTCCGTTTCTTTTATCGTTTCTTCGATTCTCCGTTTCTTTATCCGTTGCTCGGTTTATTTCCTCGTTTCTCCATTTATTTCTCCGTTTCTTTCTTCGTTTCGTCGTTTCTTTCTTCGCTACTCCGCTTCTTTCTTCGTTTCTCCGTTTCTTTCTTCGTTTCTGCGTTTCTTTCTCCGTTTCCCCGTTTCTTTCTTCGTTTGTCCGTTTCTTTGTTCGTTTCTCTGTTTGTTTCTCCTTTTCTCCGTTTCTTTGAACGTTTCTCCGTTTCTTTCTTCGTTTCTCCGTTTCTTTCTTCGTTTCTCCGTTTATTTCTTCGTTTCTCCAGTTATTTCTCCGTTTCTCCGTTTCTTTCTTCGTTTCTCCGTTTCTTTGTTCGTTTCTCCGTTTCATTGTTCGTTCCTCCGTTTCTTTGTTCGTTTCTCCGTTTCTTTGTTCGTTTCTCCGTTTATTTCTTCGTTTGTCCGTTTCTTTCTTCGTTTCTCCGTTTCTTTCTTCGTTTCTCCGTTTCTTTCTTCGTTTCTCCGTTTCTTTCTTCGTTTCTCCGTTTATTTCTTCGTTTCTCCAGTTATTTCTCCGTTTCTCCGTTTCTTTCTTCGTTTCTCCGTTTCTTTGTTCGTTTCTCCGTTTCTTTGTTCGTATCTCCGTTTCTTTCTTCTTTTCTCCGTTTCTTTCTTCGTTTCTCCGTTTCTTTCTTCGTTTCTCCGTTTCTCTCCTCGTTTCTCCGATTCTTTCTCCGTTTCTCCGTTTCTTTCTTCGTTTCTCCGTTTCCTTGTTCGTTTCTCCGTTTCTTTGTTCGTTTCTCCGTTTCTTTGTTCGTTTCTCCGTTTCTTTTTCCGTTTCTCGGTTTATTTCTTCGTTTCTCCATTTATTTCTCCGTTTCTTTCTTCGTTTCTTCGTTTCTTTCTTCCTTACACCGTTTCTTTCTTCGATTCTCCGTTTCTTTCTTCGATTCTCCGTTTCTTTCTTCGTTTCTCCGTTTCTTTCTTCGTTTCTCCGTTTCTTTTATCGTTTCTTCGATTCTCCGTTTCTTTATCCGTTGCTCGGTTTATTTCCTCGTTTCTCCATTTATTTCTCCGTTTCTTTCTTCGTTTCGTCGTTTCTTTCTTCGCTACTCCGTTTCTTTCTCGTTTCTCCGTTTCTTTCTTCGTTTCTCCGTTTCTTTCTGCGTTTCCCCGTTTCTTTCTTCGTTTGTCCGTTTCTTTGTTCGTTTCTCTGTTTGTTTCTTCGTTTCTCCATTTGTTTCTCCTTTTCTCCGTTTCTTTGATCGTTTCTCCGTTTCTTTCTTGGTTTCTCCGTTTCTTTCATCGTTTCTCCGTTTATTTCTCCGTTTCTCCATTTATTTCTCCCTTTCTCCGTTTCTTTCTTCCTTTCTCCGTTTCATTGTTCGATTCTCCGTTTCTTTGTTCGTTTTTCCGTTTCTTTATTCGTTTCACCGTTTCTTTCTTCGTTTCTCCGTTCATTTCTTCGTTTCTCCATTTATTTCTCCGTTTCTCCGTTTCTTTGTTCGTTTCTCCGTTTCTTTGTTCGTTTCTCCGTTTCTTTGTTCGTTTCTCCGTTTATTTCTTCCTTTGTCCGTTTCTTTCTTCGTTTCTCCGTTTCTTTCTTCGTTTCTCCGTTTCTTTCTTCGTTTCTCCGTCTCTTTCTTCGTTACTCCGTTTCTTCGTTCGTTTCTCCGTTTCTTTGTTCGTTTCTCCGTTTCTTTCTTCATTTCTCCGTTTCTTTGCTCGATTCTCCGTTTATTTCTTCGTTTCTCCATTTATTTCTCCGTTTCTCCGTTTATTTCTTCGTTTCTCCATTTATTTGTCCGATTCTCCGTTTCTTTCTTCGTTTCTCCGATTCTTTGTCCTTTTCTCCGTTTCTTTCTTCGTTTCTTTCTTCGTTACTCCGTTTCTTTCTTCGTTTCTCAGTTTCTTTCTCCGTTTCCCCGTTTCTTTCTTCGTTTGTCGGATTCTTTGTTCGTTTCTCTGTTTGTTTCTTCGTTTCTCCATTTGTTTCTCCTTTTCTCCGTTTCTTTGTTCGTTTCTCCGTTTCTTTGTTCGTTTCTCCGTTTCCTTGCTCGTTTCTCCGTTTCTTTCTTCATTTCTCCGTTTCTTTGCTCGTTTCTCCGTTTATTTCTTCGTTTCTCCGTTTATTTCTCCGTTTCTCGGTCTATTTCTTCGTTTCTCCATTTATTTCTCCGATTCTCCGTATCTTTCTTCGTTTCTTTATTCGTTTCTCCGTTTCTTTCTTCGTTTCTCCGTTTCTTTTATCGTTTCATCGATTCTCCGTTTCTTTCTTCGTTTCTCGGTTTACTTCTTCGTTTCTCGGTTTCTTTCTTCGTTTCTCTGTTTCTTTCTTCGTTTCTCCGTTTCTTTCTTCGTTTCTTCGTTTCTTTCTTCGTTTCTTCGTTTCTTTCTTCGTTTCTCCGTTTATTTCTTCGTTTCACCGTTTCTTTGTTCGTTCCTCGGTTTCTTTCTCCGTTGCTCGGTTTATTTCCTCGTTTCTCCATTTATTTCTCCGTTTCTTTCTTCGTTTCTTCGTTTCTTTCTTCGTTACTCCGATTATTTCTTCGTTTCTCGGTTTATTTCTTCGTTTGTCCATTTATTTCTCCGTTTCTTTCTTCATTTCTCCGTTTCGTTCTTCGTTTCTCCGTTTCTTTGTTCGTTTCTCCGTTTCTTTCTTCGTTACTCCGTTTATTTCTTCGTGTCTCGGTTTATTTCTTCGTTTCTCCATTTATTTCTCCGTTTCTTTCTTCGTTTCTTCGTTTCTTTCTTCGTTACTCCGTTTCTTTCTTCGTATCTCCGTTTCTTTCTTCGTTTCTCCGTTTCTTTCTCCGTTTCTCCGTTTCTTTCTTCGTTTGTCCGTCTCATTGTTCGTTTCTCTGTTTGTTTCTTCGTTTCTCCATTTGTTTCTCCTTTTCTCCATTTCTTTGATCGTTTCTCCGTTTCTTTCTTCGTTTCTCCGTTTCTTCCTTCGTTTCTCCGTCTATTTCTTCGTTTCTCCATTTATTTCTCCCTTTCTCCGTTTTTTTCTTCCTTTCTCCGTTTCATTGTTCGTTTCTCCGTTTCTTTGTTCGTTTCTCCATTTATTTCTCCGCTTCTCCGTTTCTTTCTTCGTTTCTCCGTTTCTTTGTTCGTTTCTCCGTTTCTTTGTTCGTTTCTCCGACTCTTTCTTCGTTTCTCCGTATCTTTGTTCGTTTCTCCATTTATTTCTCCGTTTCTTTCTTCGTTTCACCGTTTCTTACTTCGTTTCTCAGTTTCTTTCTTCGTTTCTCCGTTTCTTTCTTCGTTTCACCGTCTCTTTGTTCTTTTCTCCGTTTGTTTCTTCGTTTCTTCGTTTCTTTCTTCGTTACTCCGTTTCTTCGTTCGTTTCTCCGTTTCTTTGTTCGCTTCTCCGTTTCTTTCTTCATTTCCCGTTTCTTTTCTCGATTCTCCGTTTATTTCTTCGTTTCTCCATTTATTTCTCCGTTTCTCCGTTTATTTCTTCGTTTCTCCATTTACTTGTCCGATTCTCCGTTTCTTTCTTCGTTTCTCCGCTTCTTTGTCCTTTTCTCCGTATCTTTCTTCGTTTCTTTCTTCGTTACTCCGTTTCTTTCTTCGATTCTCCGCTTCTTTGTTCGTTTCTCCGTTTCTTTGCTCGTTTCTCCGTTTATTTCTTCGTTTCGCCGTTTCTTTTTCCGTTTCTCCGTTTCTTTCTTCGTTTGTCCGTTTCTTTGCTCGTTTCTCCGTTTCTTTGTTCGTTTCTCCGTTTCTTTCTTCATTTCTCCGTTTCTTTGATCGATTCTCCGTTTATTTCTTCGTTTCTCCATTTATTTCTCCGTTTCTCCGTTTATTTCTTCGTTTCTCCATTTATTTCTCCGATTCTCCGTTTCTTTCTTCGTTTCTCCATTTCTTTGTTCTCTTCTCCGTTTCTTTCTTCGTTTCTCCGTTTCTTTCTTCGTTTCTCCGTTTCTTTCTTCGTTTCTCCGTTTCTATGTTCGTTTCTCCGTTTCTTTGTTCGTTTCTCCGTTTCTTTCTTCATTTCTCCGTTTCTTTGCTCGTTTCTCCGTTTATTTCTTCGTTTCTCCGTTTATTTCTCCGTTTCTCGGTCTATTTCTTCGTTTCTCCATTTATTTCTCCGATTCTCCGTTTCTTTCTTCGTTTCTTTATTCGTTTCTCCGTTTCTTTCTTCGTTTCTTCGTTTCTTTCTTCGTTACTCCGTTTCTTTCTTCGTATCTCCGTTTCTTTCTTCGTTTCTCCGTTTCTTTCTTCGTATCTCCGTTTCTTTCTTCGTTTGTCCGTCTCATTGTTCGTTTCTCTGTTTGTTTCTTCGTTTCTCCATTTGTTTCTCCTTTTCTCCATTTCTTTGATCGTTTCTCCGTTTCTGTCTTCGTTTCTCCGTTTCTTCCTTCGTTACTCCGTTTATTTCTTCGTGTCTCGGTTTATTTCTTCGTTTCTCCATTTATTTCTCCGTTTCTTTCTTCGTTTCTTCGTTTCTTTCTTCGTTACTCCGTTTCTTTCTTCGTATCTCCGTTTCTTTCTTCGTTTCTCCGTTTCTTTCTCCGTTTCTCCGTTTCTTTCTTCGTTTGTCCGTCTCATTGTTCGTTTCTCTGTTTGTTTCTTCGTTTCTCCATTTGTTTCTCCTTTTCTCCATTTCTTTGATCGTTTCTCCGTTTCTGTCTTCGTTTCTCCGTTTCTTCCTTCGTTTCTCCGTTTATTTCTTCGTTTCTCCATTTATTTCTCCCTTTCTCCGTTTTTTTCTTCCTTTCTCCGTTTCATTGTTCGTTTCTCCGTTTCTTTGTTCGTTTCTCCATTTATTTCTCCGTTTCTCCGTTTATTTCTTCGTTTCTCCATTTACTTGTCCGATTCTCCGTTTCTTTCTTCGTTTCTCCGCTTCTTTGTCCTTTTCTCCGTATCTTTCTTCGTTTCTTTCTTCGTTACTCCGTTTCTTTCTTCGATTCTCCGTTTCTTTGTTCGTTTCTCCGTTTCTTTGCTCGTTTCTCCGTTTATTTCTTCGTTTCTCCGTTTCTTTTTCCGTTTCTCCGTTTCTTTCTTCGTTTGTCCGTTTCTTTGCTCGTTTCTCCGTTTCTTTGTTCGTTTCTCCGTTTCTTTCTTCATTTCTCCGTTTCTTTGATCGATTCTCCGTTTATTTCTTCGTTTCTCCATTTATTTCTCCGTTTCTCCGTTTATTTCTTCGTTTCTCCATTTATTTCTCCGATTCTCCGTTTCTTTCTTCGTTTCTCCATTTCTTTGTTCTCTTCTCCGTTTCTTTCTTCGTTTCTCCGTTTCTTTCTTCGTTTCTCCGTTTCTTTCTTCGTTTCTCCGTTTCTATGTTCGTTTCTCCGTTTCTTTGTTCGTTTCTCCGTTTCTTTCTTCATTTCTCCGTTTCTTTGCTCGTTTCTCCGTTTATTTCTTCGTTTCTCCGTTTATTTCTCTGTTTCTCCGTTTATTTCTTCGTTTCTCCATTTATTTCT
The DNA here is from genome assembly GCF_051014685.1 of Ptiloglossa arizonensis. NCBI lineage: Eukaryota > Metazoa > Arthropoda > Insecta > Hymenoptera > Colletidae > Ptiloglossa > Ptiloglossa arizonensis. Next base: position 708,545 of record NW_027478430.1, read on the forward strand.
CCGATTCTCCGTTTCTTTCTTCGTTTCTCCGTTTCTTTGTTCGTTTCTCCGTTTCTTTGTTCGTTTCTCCGTTTCTTTCTTCGTTTCTCCGTTTCTTTCTTCGTTTCTCCGTTTCTTTCTTCGTTTCTCCATTTATTTCTCCGTTTCTTCGTTTCTCCGTTTCTTTCTTCGTTTCTCTGTTTCTTTTTCCGTTTTCGGTTTATTTCTTCGGTTCTCCATTTATTTCTCCGTTTCTTTGTTCGTTTCTCCGTTTCTTTGTTCGTTTCTCCGTTTCTTTCTTCATTTCTGCGGTTCTTTCTTCGTTTCTCCGTTTCTTTTTTCGTTTCTCCGTTTCTTTGTGCGTTTCTCCGTTTTTTTGTCCGTTTCTCCGTTTCTTTCTTCGTTTCTCCGTTTCTTTGTTCGTTTCTCCGTTTCTTTCTTCGTTTCTCCGTTTCTTTGTTCGTTTCTCCGTTTCTTTGTTCGTTTCTCCGTTTCTTTGTTCGTTTCTCCGTTGCTTTCTTCGTTTCTCCGTTTCTTTCTTCGTTTCTCCGTTTATTTCTTCGTTTCTCCATTTATTTCTAGGTTTCTCCGTTTCTTTCTTCGTTTCTCCGTTTCTTTGTCCGTTTCTCCGTTACTTTCTTCGTTTCTTCGTTTCTTTCTTCGTTACTCCGCTTCTTTCTTCGATTCTCCGTTTCTTTCTTCGTTTCTCCGTTTCTCTCTTCGTTTCTCCGTTTCTTTCTTCGTTTCTTTATTCGTTTCTCCGTTTCTTTCTTCGTTTCTCCGTTTCTTTTATCGTTCCTTCGTTTCTCCGTTTCTTTCTTCGTTTCTCCGTTTCTTTCTTCGTTTCTTTATTCGTTTGTCCGTTTCTTTCTTCGTTTCTCCGTTTCTATTATCGTTTCATCGATTCTCCGTTTCTTTCTCCGTTTCTCGGTTTATTTCTTCGTTTCCCGGTTTCTTTCTTCGTTTCTCTGTTTCTTTCTTCGTTTCTCCGTTTCTTTCTTCGTTTCTCTGTTTCTTTCTTCGTTTCTTCGTTTCTTTCTTCGTTTCTCCGTTTATTTCTTCGTTTCACCGTTTCTTTGTTCGTTCCTCGGTTTCTTTCTCCGTTGCTCGGTTTATTTCCTCGTTTCTCCATTTATTTCTCCGTTTCTTTCTTCGTTTCTTCGTTTCTTTCTTCGTTACTCCGATTATTTCTTCGTTTCTCGGTTTATTTCTTCGTTTCTCCGTTTATTTCTCCGTTTCTCGGTCTATTTCTTCGTTTCTCCATTTATTTCTCCGATTCTCCGTTTCTTTCTTCGTTTCTCAGTTTCTTTCTTCGTTTCTCCGTTTCTTTCTTCGCTTCTCCGTTTGTTTCTTCTTTTCTCCATTTATTTCTCCGTTTCTCCGTTTCTTTCTTCGTTTCTCCGTTTCTTTGTCCGTTTCTCCGTTTCTTTCTTCGTTTCTCCGTTTCGTTGTTCATTTCTCCGTTTCTTTGTTCGTTTCTCCGTTTCTATGTTCGTTTCTCCGTTTCTTTTTCCGTTTCTCGTTTTATTTCTTCGTTTCTCCATTTATTTCTCCGTTACTTTCTTCGTTTCTTCGTTTCTTTCTTCGTTACTCCGCTTCTTTCTTCGATTCTCCGTTTCTTTCTTCGTTTCTCCGTTTCTTTCTTCGTTTCTCCGTTTCTTTCTTCGTTTCTCCGTTCCTTTCTTCGTTTCTTTATTCGTTTCTCCGTTTCTTTCTTCGTTTCTCCGTTTCTTTTATCGTTCCTTGGTTTCTCCGTTTCTTTCTTCGTTTCTCCGTTTCTTTCTTCGTTTCTTTATTCGTTTCTCCGTTTCTTTCTTCGTTTCTCCGTTTCTTTTATCGTTTCATCGATTCTCCGTTTCTTTCTCCGTTTCTCGGTTTACTTCTTCGTTTCTCGGTTTCTTTCTTCGTTTCTCTGTTTCTTTCTTCGTTTCTCCGTTTCTTTCTTCGTTTCTTCGTTTCTTTCTTCCTTTCTTCGTTTCTTTCTTCGTTTCTCCGTTTATTTCTTCGTTTCACCGTTTCTTTGTTCGTTCCTCGGTTTCTTTCTCCGTTGCTCGGTTTATTTCCTCGTTTCTCCATTTATTTCTCCGTTTCTTTCTTCGTTTCTTTCGTTTCTTTCTTCGTTACTCCGATTATTTCTTCGTTTCTCGGTTTATTTCTTCGTTTGTCCATTTATTTCTCCGTTTCTTTCTTCATTTCTCCGTTTCGTTCTTCGTTTCTCCGTTTCTTTCTTCGTTTCTCCGTTTCTTTGTTCGTTTCTCCGTGTCTTTCTTTGTTACTCCGTTTCTTTCTTCATTTCTCCGTTTATTTCTTCGTTTCTCCGTTTCATTCTTCGTTTCCCCGTTTCTTTGTTCGTTTCTCCGTTTCTTTCTTCGTTTCTTCGTTTCTTTCTTCGTTTCTCCGTTTATTTCTTCGTTTCACCGTTGCTTTGTTCGTTTCTCCGTTTCTTTCTCCGTTGCTCGGTTTATTTCCTCGTTTCTCCATTTATTTCTCCGTTTCTTTCTTCGTTTCTTCGTTTCTTTCTTCGTTACTCCGTTTCTTTCTTCGTTTCTCCGTTTCTTTCTTCGTTTCTCCGTTTCTTTCTCCGTTTCTCCGTTTCTTTCTTCGTTTGTCCGTCTCATTGTTCGTTTCTCTGTTTGTTTCTTCGTTTCTCCATTTGTTTCTCCTTTTCTCCATTTCTTTGATCGTTTCTCCGTTTCTTTCTTCGTTTCTCCGTTTCTTCCTTCGTTTCTCCGTTTATTTCTTCGTTTCTCCATTTATTTCTCCCTTTCTCCGTTTTTTTCTTCCTTTCTCCGTTTCATTGTTCGTTTCTCCGTTTCTTTGTTCGTTTCTCCATTTATTTCTCCGCTTCTCCGTTTCTTTCTTCGTTTCTCCGTTTCTTTGTTCGTTTCTCCGTTTCTTTGTTCGTTTCTCCGACTCTTTCTTCGTTTCTCCGTTTCTTTGTTCGTTTCTCCATTTATTTCTCCGTTTCTTTCTTCGTTTCACCGTTTCTTACTTCGTTTCTCAGTTTCTTTCTTCGTTTCTCCGTTTCTTTCTTCGTTTCACCGTTTCTTTGTTCTTTTCTCCGTTTGTTTCTTCGTTTCTTCGTTTCTTTCTTCGTTACTCCGTTTCTTCGTTCGTTTCTCCGTTTCTTTGTTCGCTTCTCCGTTTCTTTCTTCATTTCTCCGTTTCTTTTCTCGATTCTCCGTTTATTTCTTCGTTTCTCCATTTATTTCTCCGTTTCTCCGTTTATTTCTTCGTTTCTCCATTTACTTGTCCGATTCTCCGTTTCTTTCTTCGTTTCTCCGCTTCTTTGTCCTTTTCTCCGTATCTTTCTTCGTTTCTTTCTTCGTTACTCCGTTTCATTCTTCGTTTCTCCGTTTCTATCTTCGTTTCTCCGTTTCTTTGTTCGTTTCTCCGTTTCTTTGTTCGTTTCTCCGTTTCCTTGTTCGTTTCTCCGTTTCTTTCTACATTTCTCCGTTTCTTTGCGCGTTTCTCCGTTTATTTCTTCGTTTCTCCGTTTATTTCTCCGTTTCTCGGTCTATTTCTTCGTTTCTCCATTTATTTCTCCGTTTCTCCGTTTATTTCTTCGTTTCTCCATTTATTTCTCCGATTCTCCGTTTCTTTCTTCGTTTCTCCATTTCTTTGTTCTCTTCTCCGTTTCTTTCTTCGTTTCTCCGTTTCTTTCTTCGTTTCTCCGTTTCTTTCTTCGTTTCTCCGTTTCTATGTTCGTTTCTCCGTTTCTTTGTTCGTTTCTCCGTTTCTTTCTTCGTTTCTCCGTTTCTTTCTTCGTTTCTCCGTTTCTTTCTTCGTTTCTCCATTTATTTCTCCGTTTCTTCGTTTCTCCGTTTCTTTCTTCGTTTCTCTGTTTCTTTTTCCGTTTTCGGTTTATTTCTTCGGTTCTCCATTTATTTCTCCGTTTCTTTGTTCGTTTCTCCGTTTCTTTGTTCGTTTCTCCGTTTCTTTCTTCATTTCTGCGTTTCTTTCTTCGTTTCTCCGTTTCTTTTTTCGTTTCTCCGTTTCTTTGTGCGTTTCTCCGTTTCTTTGTCCGTTTCTCCGTTTCTTTCTTCGTTTCTCCGTTTCTTTGTTCGTTTCTCCGTTTCTTTCTTCGTTTCTCCGTTTCTTTGTTCGTTTCTCCGTTTCTTTGTTCGTTTCTCCGTTTCTTTGTTCGTTTCTCCGTTGCTTTCTTCGTTTCTCCGTTTCTTTCTTCGTTTCTCCGTTTATTTCTTCGTTTCTCCATTTATTTCTAGGTTTCTCCGTTTCTTTCTTCGTTTCTCCGTTTCTTTGTCCGTTTCTCCGTTACTTTCTTCGTTTCTTCGTTTCTTTCTTCGTTACTCCGCTTCTTTCTTCGATTCTCCGTTTCTTTCTTCGTTTCTCCGTTTCTTTCTTCGTTTCTCCGTTTCTTTCTTCGTTTCTTTATTCGTTTCTCCGTTTCTTTCTTCGTTTCTCCGTTTCTTTTATCGTTCCTTCGTTTCTCCGTTTCTTTCTTCGTTTCTCCGTTTCTTTCTTCGTTTCTTTATTCGTTTGTCCGTTTCTTTCTTCGTTTCTCCGTTTCTTTTATCGTTTCATCGATTCTCCGTTTCTTTCTCCGTTTCTCGGTTTATTTCTTCGTTTCCCGGTTTCTTTCTTCGTTTCTCTGTTTCTTTCTTCGTCTCTCCGTTTCTTTCTTCGTTTCTCTGTTTCTTTCTTCGTTTCTTCGTTTCTTTCTTCGTTTCTCCGTTTATTTCTTCGTTTCACCGTTTCTTTGTTCGTTCCTCGGTTTCTTTCTCCGTTGCTCGGTTTATTTCCTCGTTTCTCCATTTATTTCTCCGTTTCTTTCTTCGTTTCTTCGTTTCTTTCTTCGTTACTCCGATTATTTCTTCGTTTCTCGGTTTATTTCTTCGTTTCTCCATTTATTTCTCCGTTTCTTTCTTCATTTCTCCGTTTCGTTCTTCGTTTCTCCGTTTCTTTCTTCGTTTCTCCGTTTCTTTCTTCGTTTCTCCATTTATTTCTCCGTTTCTTCGTTTCTCCGTTTCTTTCTTCGTTTCTCTGTTTCTTTTTCCGTTTTCGGTTTATTTCTTCGGTTCTCCATTTATTTCTCCGTTTCTTTGTTCGTTTCTCCGTTTCTTTGTTCGTTTCTCCGTTTCTTTCTTCATTTCTGCGTTTCTTTGTTCGTTTCTCCGTTTCTTTTTTCGTTTCTCCGTTTCTTTGTTCGTTTCTCCGTTTCTTTCTTCGTTTCTTCGTTTCTTTCTTCGTTTCCCCGTTTATTTCTTCGTTTCACCGTTGCTTTGTTCGTTTCTCCGTTTCTTTCTCCGTTGCTCGGTTTATTTCCTCGTTTCTCCATTTATTTCTCCGTTTCTTTGTTCGTTTCTTCGTTTCTTTCTTCGTTACTCCGTTTATTTCTTCGTGTCTCGGTTTATTTCTTCGTTTCTCCGTTTCTTTCTTCGTTTCTCCATTTATTTCTCCATTTCTTCGTTTCTCCGTTTCTTTCTTCGTTTCTCCGTTTCTTTTTCCGTTTTCGGTTTATTTCTTCGGTTCTCCATTTATTTATCCGTTTCTTTCTTCGTTTGTTCGTTTCTTTCTTCGTTACTCCGTTTCTTTGTTCGTTTCTCCGTTTCTTTCTTCGTTTCTGCGTTTCTTTCTTCGTTTCTCCGTTTCTTTCTTCGTTTCTCCGTTTCTTTGTTCGTTTCTCAGTTTCGTTCTTCGTTTCTCCGTTTCTTTCTTCGTTTCTCCATTTCTTTCTTCGTTTCTCCTTTTCTTTGTTCGTTTCTCCGTTTCTTTGTTCGTTTCTCCGTTTCTTTCTTCGTTAATGCGTTTCTTTCTTCGTTTCTCCATTTATTTCTCCGATTCTCCGTTTCTTTCTTCGTTTCTTTATTCGTTTCTCCGTTTCTTTCTTCGTTTCTCCGTTTCTTTTATCGTTTCATCGATTCTCCGTTTCTTTCTCCGTTTCTCGGTTTACTTCTTCGTTTCTCGGTTTCTTTCTTCGTTTCTCTGTTTCTTTCTTCGTTTCTCCGTTTCTTTCTTCGTTTCTTCGTTTCTTTCTTCGTTTCTTCGTTTCTTTCTTCGTTTCTCCGTTTATTTCTTCGTTTCACCGTTTCTTTGTTCGTTCCTCGGTTTCTTTCTCCGTTGCTCGGTTTATTTCCTCGTTTCTCCATTTATTTCTCCGTTTCTTTCTTCGTTTCTTCGTTTCTTTCTTCGTTACTCCGTTTATTTCTTCGTGTCTCGGTTTATTTCTTCGTTTCTCCATTTATTTCTCCGTTTCTTTCTTCGTTTCTTCGTTTCTTTCTTCGTTACTCCGTTTCTTTCTTCGTATCTCCGTTTCTTTCTTCGTTTCTCCGTTTCTTTCTCCGTTTCTCCGTTTCTTTCTTCGTTTGTCCGTCTCATTGTTCGTTTCTCTGTTTGTTTCTTCGTTTCTCCATTTGTTTCTCCTTTTCTCCATTTCTTTGATCGTTTCTCCGTTTCTGTCTTCGTTTCTCCGTTTCTTCCTTCGTTTCTCCGTTTATTTCTTCGTTTCTCCATTTATTTCTCCCTTTCTCCGTTTTTTTCTTCCTTTCTCCGTTTCATTGTTCGTTTCTCCGTTTCTTTGTTCGTTTCTCCATTTATTTCTCCGTTTCTCCGTTTATTTCTTCGTTTCTCCATTTACTTGTCCGATTCTCCGTTTCTTTCTTCGTTTCTCCGCTTCTTTGTCCTTTTCTCCGTATCTTTCTTCGTTTCTTTCTTCGTTACTCCGTTTCTTTCTTCGATTCTCCGTTTCTTTGTTCGTTTCTCCGTTTCTTTGCTCGTTTCTCCGTTTATTTCTTCGTTTCTCCGTTTCTTTTTCCGTTTCTCCGTTTCTTTCTTCGTTTGTCCGTTTCTTTGCTCGTTTCTCCGTTTCTTTGTTCGTTTCTCCGTTTCTTTCTTCATTTCTCCGTTTCTTTGATCGATTCTCCGTTTATTTCTTCGTTTCTCCATTTATTTCTCCGTTTCTCCGTTTATTTCTTCGTTTCTCCATTTATTTCTCCGATTCTCCGTTTCTTTCTTCGTTTCTCCATTTCTTTGTTCTCTTCTCCGTTTCTTTCTTCGTTTCTCCGTTTCTTTCTTCGTTTCTCCGTTTCTTTCTTCGTTTCTCCGTTTCTATGTTCGTTTCTCCGTTTCTTTGTTCGTTTCTCCGTTTCTTTCTTCATTTCTCCGTTTCTTTGCTCGTTTCTCCGTTTATTTCTTCGTTTCTCCGTTTATTTCTCTGTTTCTCCGTTTATTTCTTCGTTTCTCCATTTATTTCTCCGATTCTCCGTTTCTTTCTTCGTTTCTCCGTTTCTTTGTTCGTTTCTCCGTTTCTTTGTTCGTTTCTCCGTTTCTTTCTTCGTTTCTCCGTTTCTTTCTTCGTTTCTCCGTTTCTTTCTTCGTTTCTCCATTTATTTCTCCGTTTCTTCGTTTCTCCGTTTCTTTCTTCGTTTCTCTGTTTCTTTTTCCGTTTTCGGTTTATTTCTTCGGTTCTCCATTTATTTCTCCGTTTCTTTGTTCGTTTCTCCGTTTCTTTGTTCGTTTCTCCGTTTCTTTCTTCATTTCTGCGGTTCTTTCTTCGTTTCTCCGTTTCTTTTTTCGTTTCTCCGTTTCTTTGTGCGTTTCTCCGTTTTTTTGTCCGTTTCTCCGTTTCTTTCTTCGTTTCTCCGTTTCTTTGTTCGTTTCTCCGTTTCTTTCTTCGTTTCTCCGTTTCTTTGTTCGTTTCTCCGTTTCTTTGTTCGTTTCTCCGTTTCTTTGTTCGTTTCTCCGTTGCTTTCTTCGTTTCTCCGTTTCTTTCTTCGTTTCTCCGTTTATTTCTTCGTTTCTCCATTTATTTCTAGGTTTCTCCGTTTCTTTCTTCGTTTCTCCGTTTCTTTGTCCGTTTCTCCGTTACTTTCTTCGTTTCTTCGTTTCTTTCTTCGTTACTCCGCTTCTTTCTTCGATTCTCCGTTTCTTTCTTCGTTTCTCCGTTTCTCTCTTCGTTTCTCCGTTTCTTTCTTCGTTTCTTTATTCGTTTCTCCGTTTCTTTCTTCGTTTCTCCGTTTCTTTTATCGTTCCTTCGTTTCTCCGTTTCTTTCTTCGTTTCTCCGTTTCTTTCTTCGTTTCTTTATTCGTTTGTCCGTTTCTTTCTTCGTTTCTCCGTTTCTATTATCGTTTCATCGATTCTCCGTTTCTTTCTCCGTTTCTCGGTTTATTTCTTCGTTTCCCGGTTTCTTTCTTCGTTTCTCTGTTTCTTTCTTCGTTTCTCCGTTTCTTTCTTCGTTTCTCTGTTTCTTTCTTCGTTTCTTCGTTTCTTTCTTCGTTTCTCCGTTTATTTCTTCGTTTCACCGTTTCTTTGTTCGTTCCTCGGTTTCTTTCTCCGTTGCTCGGTTTATTTCCTCGTTTCTCCATTTATTTCTCCGTTTCTTTCTTCGTTTCTTCGTTTCTTTCTTCGTTACTCCGATTATTTCTTCGTTTCTCGGTTTATTTCTTCGTTTCTCCGTTTATTTCTCCGTTTCTCGGTCTATTTCTTCGTTTCTCCATTTATTTCTCCGATTCTCCGTTTCTTTCTTCGTTTCTCAGTTTCTTTCTTCGTTTCTCCGTTTCTTTCTTCGCTTCTCCGTTTGTTTCTTCTTTTCTCCATTTATTTCTCCGTTTCTCCGTTTCTTTCTTCGTTTCTCCGTTTCTTTGTCCGTTTCTCCGTTTCTTTCTTCGTTTCTCCGTTTCGTTGTTCATTTCTCCGTTTCTTTGTTCGTTTCTCCGTTTCTATGTTCGTTTCTCCGTTTCTTTTTCCGTTTCTCGTTTTATTTCTTCGTTTCTCCATTTATTTCTCCGTTACTTTCTTCGTTTCTTCGTTTCTTTCTTCGTTACTCCGCTTCTTTCTTCGATTCTCCGTTTCTTTCTTCGTTTCTCCGTTTCTTTCTTCGTTTCTCCGTTTCTTTCTTCGTTTCTCCGTTCCTTTCTTCGTTTCTTTATTCGTTTCTCCGTTTCTTTCTTCGTTTCTCCGTTTCTTTTATCGTTCCTTGGTTTCTCCGTTTCTTTCTTCGTTTCTCCGTTTCTTTCTTCGTTTCTTTATTCGTTTCTCCGTTTCTTTCTTCGTTTCTCCGTTTCTTTTATCGTTTCATCGATTCTCCGTTTCTTTCTCCGTTTCTCGGTTTACTTCTTCGTTTCTCGGTTTCTTTCTTCGTTTCTCTGTTTCTTTCTTCGTTTCTCCGTTTCTTTCTTCGTTTCTTCGTTTCTTTCTTCCTTTCTTCGTTTCTTTCTTCGTTTCTCCGTTTATTTCTTCGTTTCACCGTTTCTTTGTTCGTTCCTCGGTTTCTTTCTCCGTTGCTCGGTTTATTTCCTCGTTTCTCCATTTATTTCTCCGTTTCTTTCTTCGTTTCTTTCGTTTCTTTCTTCGTTACTCCGATTATTTCTTCGTTTCTCGGTTTATTTCTTCGTTTGTCCATTTATTTCTCCGTTTCTTTCTTCATTTCTCCGTTTCGTTCTTCGTTTCTCCGTTTCTTTCTTCGTTTCTCCGTTTCTTTGTTCGTTTCTCCGTGTCTTTCTTTGTTACTCCGTTTCTTTCTTCATTTCTCCGTTTATTTCTTCGTTTCTCCGTTTCATTCTTCGTTTCCCCGTTTCTTTGTTCGTTTCTCCGTTTCTTTCTTCGTTTCTTCGTTTCTTTCTTCGTTTCTCCGTTTATTTCTTCGTTTCACCGTTGCTTTGTTCGTTTCTCCGTTTCTTTCTCCGTTGCTCGGTTTATTTCCTCGTTTCTCCATTTATTTCTCCGTTTCTTTCTTCGTTTCTTCGTTTCTTTCTTCGTTACTCCGTTTCTTTCTTCGTTTCTCCGTTTCTTTCTTCGTTTCTCCGTTTCTTTCTCCGTTTCTCCGTTTCTTTCTTCGTTTGTCCGTCTCATTGTTCGTTTCTCTGTTTGTTTCTTCGTTTCTCCATTTGTTTCTCCTTTTCTCCATTTCTTTGATCGTTTCTCCGTTTCTTTCTTCGTTTCTCCGTTTCTTCCTTCGTTTCTCCGTTTATTTCTTCGTTTCTCCATTTATTTCTCCCTTTCTCCGTTTTTTTCTTCCTTTCTCCGTTTCATTGTTCGTTTCTCCGTTTCTTTGTTCGTTTCTCCATTTATTTCTCCGCTTCTCCGTTTCTTTCTTCGTTTCTCCGTTTCTTTGTTCGTTTCTCCGTTTCTTTGTTCGTTTCTCCGACTCTTTCTTCGTTTCTCCGTTTCTTTGTTCGTTTCTCCATTTATTTCTCCGTTTCTTTCTTCGTTTCACCGTTTCTTACTTCGTTTCTCAGTTTCTTTCTTCGTTTCTCCGTTTCTTTCTTCGTTTCACCGTTTCTTTGTTCTTTTCTCCGTTTGTTTCTTCGTTTCTTCGTTTCTTTCTTCGTTACTCCGTTTCTTCGTTCGTTTCTCCGTTTCTTTGTTCGCTTCTCCGTTTCTTTCTTCATTTCTCCGTTTCTTTTCTCGATTCTCCGTTTATTTCTTCGTTTCTCCATTTATTTCTCCGTTTCTCCGTTTATTTCTTCGTTTCTCCATTTACTTGTCCGATTCTCCGTTTCTTTCTTCGTTTCTCCGCTTCTTTGTCCTTTTCTCCGTATCTTTCTTCGTTTCTTTCTTCGTTACTCCGTTTCATTCTTCGTTTCTCCGTTTCTATCTTCGTTTCTCCGTTTCTTTGTTCGTTTCTCCGTTTCTTTGTTCGTTTCTCCGTTTCCTTGTTCGTTTCTCCGTTTCTTTCTACATTTCTCCGTTTCTTTGCGCGTTTCTCCGTTTATTTCTTCGTTTCTCCGTTTATTTCTCCGTTTCTCGGTCTATTTCTTCGTTTCTCCATTTATTTCTCCGTTTCTCCGTTTATTTCTTCGTTTCTCCATTTATTTCTCCGATTCTCCGTTTCTTTCTTCGTTTCTCCATTTCTTTGTTCTCTTCTCCGTTTCTTTCTTCGTTTCTCCGTTTCTTTCTTCGTTTCTCCGTTTCTTTCTTCGTTTCTCCGTTTCTATGTTCGTTTCTCCGTTTCTTTGTTCGTTTCTCCGTTTCTTTCTTCGTTTCTCCGTTTCTTTCTTCGTTTCTCCGTTTCTTTCTTCGTTTCTCCATTTATTTCTCCGTTTCTTCGTTTCTCCGTTTCTTTCTTCGTTTCTCTGTTTCTTTTTCCGTTTTCGGTTTATTTCTTCGGTTCTCCATTTATTTCTCCGTTTCTTTGTTCGTTTCTCCGTTTCTTTGTTCGTTTCTCCGTTTCTTTCTTCATTTCTGCGTTTCTTTCTTCGTTTCTCCGTTTCTTTTTTCGTTTCTCCGTTTCTTTGTGCGTTTCTCCGTTTCTTTGTCCGTTTCTCCGTTTCTTTCTTCGTTTCTCCGTTTCTTTGTTCGTTTCTCCGTTTCTTTCTTCGTTTCTCCGTTTCTTTGTTCGTTTCTCCGTTTCTTTGTTCGTTTCTCCGTTTCTTTGTTCGTTTCTCCGTTGCTTTCTTCGTTTCTCCGTTTCTTTCTTCGTTTCTCCGTTTATTTCTTCGTTTCTCCATTTATTTCTAGGTTTCTCCGTTTCTTTCTTCGTTTCTCCGTTTCTTTGTCCGTTTCTCCGTTACTTTCTTCGTTTCTTCGTTTCTTTCTTCGTTACTCCGCTTCTTTCTTCGATTCTCCGTTTCTTTCTTCGTTTCTCCGTTTCTTTCTTCGTTTCTCCGTTTCTTTCTTCGTTTCTTTATTCGTTTCTCCGTTTCTTTCTTCGTTTCTCCGTTTCTTTTATCGTTCCTTCGTTTCTCCGTTTCTTTCTTCGTTTCTCCGTTTCTTTCTTCGTTTCTTTATTCGTTTGTCCGTTTCTTTCTTCGTTTCTCCGTTTCTTTTATCGTTTCATCGATTCTCCGTTTCTTTCTCCGTTTCTCGGTTTATTTCTTCGTTTCCCGGTTTCTTTCTTCGTTTCTCTGTTTCTTTCTTCGTCTCTCCGTTTCTTTCTTCGTTTCTCTGTTTCTTTCTTCGTTTCTTCGTTTCTTTCTTCGTTTCTCCGTTTATTTCTTCGTTTCACCGTTTCTTTGTTCGTTCCTCGGTTTCTTTCTCCGTTGCTCGGTTTATTTCCTCGTTTCTCCATTTATTTCTCCGTTTCTTTCTTCGTTTCTTCGTTTCTTTCTTCGTTACTCCGATTATTTCTTCGTTTCTCGGTTTATTTCTTCGTTTCTCCATTTATTTCTCCGTTTCTTTCTTCATTTCTCCGTTTCGTTCTTCGTTTCTCCGTTTCTTTCTTCGTTTCTCCGTTTCTTTCTTCGTTTCTCCATTTATTTCTCCGTTTCTTCGTTTCTCCGTTTCTTTCTTCGTTTCTCTGTTTCTTTTTCCGTTTTCGGTTTATTTCTTCGGTTCTCCATTTATTTCTCCGTTTCTTTGTTCGTTTCTCCGTTTCTTTGTTCGTTTCTCCGTTTCTTTCTTCATTTCTGCGTTTCTTTGTTCGTTTCTCCGTTTCTTTTTTCGTTTCTCCGTTTCTTTGTTCGTTTCTCCGTTTCTTTCTTCGTTTCTTCGTTTCTTTCTTCGTTTCCCCGTTTATTTCTTCGTTTCACCGTTGCTTTGTTCGTTTCTCCGTTTCTTTCTCCGTTGCTCGGTTTATTTCCTCGTTTCTCCATTTATTTCTCCGTTTCTTTGTTCGTTTCTTCGTTTCTTTCTTCGTTACTCCGTTTATTTCTTCGTGTCTCGGTTTATTTCTTCGTTTCTCCGTTTCTTTCTTCGTTTCTCCATTTATTTCTCCATTTCTTCGTTTCTCCGTTTCTTTCTTCGTTTCTCCGTTTCTTTTTCCGTTTTCGGCTTATTTCTTCGGTTCTCCATTTATTTATCCGTTTCTTTCTTCGTTTGTTCGTTTCTTTCTTCGTTACTCCGTTTCTTTGTTCGTTTCTCCGTTTCTTTCTTCGTTTCTGCGTTTCTTTCTTCGTTTCTCCGTTTCTTTCTTCGTTTCTCCGTTTCTTTGTTCGTTTCTCAGTTTCGTTCTTCGTTTCTCCGTTTCTTTCTTCGTTTCTCCATTTCTTTCTTCGTTTCTCCTTTTCTTTGTTCGTTTCTCCGTTTCTTTGTTCGTTTCTCCGTTTCTTTCTTCGTTAATGCGTTTCTTTCTTCGTTTCTCCGTTTCTTTTTTCGTTCCCCGTTTCTTTGTGCGTTTCTCCGTTTCTTTGTTCGTTTCTCCGTTTCTTTCTTCGTTTCTCCGTTTCTTTCTTCGTTTCTCCGTTTCTTTCTTCGTTTCTCCGTTTCTTTGTTCGTTTCTCCGTTTCTTTCTTCGTTTCTCCGTTTCTTTTATCGTTTCATCGATTCTCCGTTTCTTTCTCCGTTTCTCGGTTTATTTCTTCGTTTCTTGGTTTCTTTCTTCGTTTCTCCGTTTCTTTCTTCGTTTCTCCGTTTCTTTCTTCGTTTCTTCGTTTCTTTCTTCGTTTCTCCGTTTATTTCTTCGTTTCACCGTTTCTTTGTTCGTTTCTCTGTTTCTTTCTCCGTTGCTCGGTTTATTTCTTCGTTTCTCCATTTATTTCTCCGTTTCTTTCTCCGTTTCTTCGTTTCTTCCTTCGTTACTCCGTTTCTTTCTTCGTTTCTCCGTTTATTTCTTCGTTTCTCCGTTTCTTTCTTCGTTTCTCCATTTATTTCTCCGTTTCTTCGTTTCTCCGTTTCTTTCTTCGTTTCTCCGTTTCTTTTTCCGTTTTCGGTTTATTTCTTCGGTTCTCCATATATTTCTCCGTTTCTTTCTTCGTTTGTTCGTTTCTTTCTTCGTTTCTCCGTTTCTTTTATCGTTTCATCGATTCTCCGTCTCTTTCTCCGTTTCTCGGTTTATTTCTTCGTTTCTTGGTTTCTTTCTTCGTTTCTCTGTTCCTTTCTTCGTTTCTCCGTTTCTTTCTTCGTTTCTCCGTTTCTTTCTTCGTTTCTTTCTTCGTTTCTCCGTTTATTTCTTCGTTTCACCGTTTCTTTGTTCGTTTCTCTGTTTCTTTCTCCGTTGCTCGGTTTATTTCTTCGTTTCTCCATTTATTTCTCCGTTTCTTTCTCCGTTTCTTCGTTTCTTTCTTCGTTACTCCGTTTCTTTCTTCGTTTCTTCGTTTCTTTCTTCGTTACTCCGTTTCTTTCTTCGTTTCTCCGTTTATTTCTTCGTTTCTCGGTTTATTTCTTCGTTTCTCCGTTTCTTTCTTCGTTTCTCCGTTTCTTTTTCCGTTTTCGGTTTATTTCTTCGGTTCTCCATTTATTTCTCCGTTTCTTTCTTCGTTTGTTCGTTTCTTTCTTCGTTACTCCGTTTCTTTGTTCGTTTTTCCGTTTCTTTCTTCGTTTCTGCGTTTCTTTCTTCGTTTCTCCGTTTCTTTTTCCGTTTTCGGTTTATTTCTTCGGTTCTCCATTTATTTCTCCGTTTCTTTCTTCGTTTGTTCGTTTCTTTCTTCGTTACTCCGTTTCTTTGTTCGTTTCTCCGTTTCGTTCTTCGTTTCTCCGTTTCTTTCTTCGTTTCTGCATTTCTTTCTTCGTTTCACCGTTTCTTTGTTCGTTCCTCGGTTTCTTTCTCCGTTGCTCGGTTTATTTCCTTGTTTCTCCATTTATTTCTCCGTTTCTTTCTTCGTTTCTTCGTTTCTTTCTTCGTTACTCCGTTTCTTTCTTCGTTTCTCCGTTTATTTCTTCGTTTCTCCGTTTCTTTCTTCGTTTCTCCATTTATTTCTCCGTTTCGTTCTTCGTTTCTCCGTTTCTTTTTCCGTTTTCGGTTTATTTCTTCGGTTCTCCATTTATTTCTCCGTTTCTTTCTTCGTTTGTTCGTTTCTTTCTTCGTTACTCCGTTTCTTTGTTCGTTTCTCCGTTTCTTTCTTCGTTTCTGCGTTTCTTTCTTCGTTTCTCCGTTTCTTTCTTCGTTTCTCCGTTTCTTTGTTCGTTTCTCCGTTTCGTTCTTCGTTTCTCCGTTTCTTTCTTCGTTTCTTCATTTCTTTGTTCGTTTCTCCGTTTCTTTGTTCGTTTCTCCGTTTCTTTCTTCGTTAATGCGTTTCTTTCTTCGTTTCTCCGTTTCTTTTTTCGTTCCCCGTTTCTTTGTGCGTTTCTCCGTTTCTTTGTTCGTTTCTCCGTTTCTTTCTTCGTTTCTCCGTTTCTTTCTTCGTTTCTCCGTTTCTTTCTTCGTTTCTCCGTTTCTTTGTTCGTTTCTCCGTTTCTTTCTTCGTTTCTCCGTTTCTTTTATCGTTTCATCGATTCTCCGTTTCTTTCTCCGTTTCTCGGTTTATTTCTTCGTTTCTTGGTTTCTTTCTTCGTTTCTCCGTTTCTTTCTTCGTTTCTCCGTTTCTTTCTTCGTTTCTTCGTTTCTTTCTTCGTTTCTCCGTTTATTTCTTCGTTTCACCGTTTCTTTGTTCGTTTCTCTGTTTCTTTCTCCGTTGCTCGGTTTATTTCTTCGTTTCTCCATTTATTTCTCCGTTTCTTTCTCCGTTTCTTCGTTTCTTCCTTCGTTACTCCGTTTCTTTCTTCGTTTCTCCGTTTATTTCTTCGTTTCTCCGTTTCTTTCTTCGTTTCTCCATTTATTTCTCCGTTTCTTCGTTTCTCCGTTTCTTTCTTCGTTTCTCCGTTTCTTTTTCCGTTTTCGGTTTATTTCTTCGGTTCTCCATATATTTCTCCGTTTCTTTCTTCGTTTGTTCGTTTCTTTCTTCGTTTCTCCGTTTCTTTTATCGTTTCATCGATTCTCCGTTTCTTTCTCCGTTTCTCGGTTTATTTCTTCGTTTCTTGGTTTCTTTCTTCGTTTCTCTGTTCCTTTCTTCGTTTCTCCGTTTCTTTCTTCGTTTCTCCGTTTCTTTCTTCGTTTCTTTCTTCGTTTCTCCGTTTATTTCTTCGTTTCACCGTTTCTTTGTTCGTTTCTCTGTTTCTTTCTCCGTTGCTCGGTTTATTTCTTCGGTTCTCCATTTATTTCTCCGTTTCTTTCTTCGTTTGTTCGTTTCTTTCTTCGTTACTCCGTTTCTTTCTTCGTTTCTCCGTTTCTTTCTTCGTTTCTCCGTTTCTTTCTTCGTTTCTCCGTTTCTTTGTTCGTTTCTCCGTTTCTTTCTTCGTTTCTCCGTTTCTTTTATCGTTTCATCGATTCTCCGTTTCTTTCTCCGTTTCTCGGTTTATTTCTTCGTTTCTTGGTTTCTTTCTTCGTTTCTCCGTTTCTTTCTTCGTTTCTCCGTTTCTTTCTTCGTTTCTCCGTTTCTTTCTTCGTTTCTCCGTTTCTTTTTCCGTTTTCGGTTTATTTCTTCGGTTCTCCATTTATTTCTCCGTTTCTTTCTTCGTTTGTTCGTTTCTTTCTTCGTTACTCCGTTTCTTTGTTCGTTTTTCCGTTTCTTTCTTCGTTTCTGCGTTTCTTTCTTCGTTTCTCCGTTTCTTTTTCCGTTTTCGGTTTATTTCTTCGGTTCTCCATTTATTTCTCCGTTTCTTTCTTCGTTTGTTCGTTTCTTTCTTCGTTACTCCGTTTCTTTGTTCGTTTCTCCGTTTCGTTCTTCGTTTCTCCGTTTCTTTCTTCGTTTCTGCATTTCTTTCTTCGTTTCACCGTTTCTTTGTTCGTTCCTCGGTTTCTTTCTCCGTTGCTCGGTTTATTTCCTTGTTTCTCCATTTATTTCTCCGTTTCTTTCTTCGTTTCTTCGTTTCTTTCTTCGTTACTCCGTTTCTTTCTTCGTTTCTCCGTTTATTTCTTCGTTTCTCCGTTTCTTTCTTCGTTTCTCCATTTTTTTCTCCGTTTCGTTCTTCGTTTCTCCGTTTCTTTTTCCGTTTTCGGTTTATTTCTTCGGTTCTCCATTTATTTCTCCGTTTCTTTCTTCGTTTGTTCGTTTCTTTCTTCGTTACTCCGTTTCTTTGTTCGTTTCTCCGTTTCTTTCTTCGTTTCTGCGTTTCTTTCTTCGTTTCTCCGTTTCTTTCTTCGTTTCTCCGTTTCTTTGTTCGTTTCTCCGTTTCGTTCTTCGTTTCTCCGTTTCTTTCTTCGTTTCTTCATTTCTTTCTTCGTTTCTCCTTTTCTTTGTTCGTTTCTCCGTTTCTTTCTTCGTTAATGCGTTTCTTTCTTCGTTTCTCCATTTATTTCTCCGTTTCTCCGTTTCTTTGGCCGATTCTCCGTTTCTTTCTTCGTTTCTCCGTTTCGTTGTTCATTTCTCCGTTTCTTTCTTCGTTTCTCCGTTTCTTTGTTCGTTTCTCCGTTTCTTCTTCCGTTTCTCGGTTTATTTCTTCGTTTCTCCATTTATTTCTCCGTTACTTTCTTCGTTTCTTCGTTTCTTTCTTCGTTACTCCGCTTCTTTCTTCGATTCTCCGTTTCTTTCTTCGTTTCTCCGTTTCTTTCTTCGTTTCTCCGTTTCTTTCTTCGTTTCTTTATTCGTTTCTCCGTTTCTGTCTTCGTTTCTCCGTTTCTTTTATCGTTTCATCGATTCTCCGTTTCATTCTCCGTTTCTCGGTTTATTTCTTCGTTTCTCCGTTTCTTTCTTCGTTTCTTCGTTTCTTTCTTCGTTTCTCCGTTTATTTCTTCGTTTCACCGTTTCTTTGTTCGTTTCTCTGTTTCTTTCTCCGTTGCTCGGTTTATTTCTTCGTTTCTCCATTTATTTCTCCGTTTCTTTCTCCGTTTCTTCGTTTCTTTCTTCGTTACTCCGTTTCTTTCTTCGTTTCTCCGTTTATTTCTTCGTTTCTCCGTTTCTTTCTTCGTTTCTCCATTTATTTCTCCGTTTCTTCGTTTCTCCGTTTCTTTCTTCGTTTCTCCGTTTCTTTTTCCGTTTTCGGTTTATTTCTACGGTTCTCCATTTATTTCTCCGTTTCTTTCTCCGTTTGTTCGTTTCTTTCTTCCTTACTCCGTTTCTTTGTTCGTTTCTCCGTTTCTTTCTTCGTTTCTGCGTTTCTTTCTTCGTTTCTCCGTTTCTTTCTTCGTTTCTCCGTTTCTTTGTTCGTTTCTCCGTTTCGTTCTTCGTTTCTCCGTTTCTTTCTTCGTTTCTGCATTTCTTTCTTCGTTTCACCGTTTCTTTGTTCGTTCCTCGGTTTCTTTCTCCGTTGCTCGGTTTATTTCCTTGTTTCTCCATTTATTTCTCCGTTTCTTTCTTCGTTTCTGCGTTTCTTTCTTCGTTTCTCCGTTTCTTTCTTCGTTTCTCCGTTTCTTTGTTCGTTTCTCCGTTTCGTTCTTCGTTTCTCCGTTTCTTTCTTCGTTTCTCCGTTTCGTTCTTCGTTTCTCCGTTTCTTTCTTCGTTTCTCCATTTCTTTCTTCGTTTCTCCTTTTCTTTGTTCGTTTCTCCGTTTCTTTGTTCGTTTCTCCGTTTCTTTCTTCGTTAATGCGTTTCTTTCTTCGTTTCTCCGTTTCTTTCTTCGTTTCTCCGTTTCTTTCTTCGTTTCTCCGTTTCGTTCTTCGTTTCTCCGTTTCTTTCTTCGTTTCTTCATTTCTTTCTTCGTTTCTCCTTTTCTTTGTTCGTTTCTCCGTTTCTTTCTTCGTTAATGCGTTTCTTTCTTTGTTTCTCCATTTATTTCTCCGTTTCTGCGTTTCTTTGGCCGTTTCTCCGTTTCTTTCTTCGTTTCTCCGTTTCGTTGTTCATTTCTCCGTTTCTTTGTTCGTTTCTCCGTTTCTTTGTTCGTTTCTCCGTTTCTTCTTCCGTTTCTCGGTTTATTTCTTCGTTTCTCCATTTATTTCTCCGTTAGTTTCATCGTTTCTTCGTTTCTTTCTTCGTTACTCCGCTTCTTTCTTCGATTCTCCGTTTCTTTCTTCGTTTCTCCGTTTCTTTCTTCGTTTCTCCATTTCTTTCTTCGTTTCTTTATTCGTTTCTCCGTTTCTTTCTTCGTTTCTCCGTTTCTTTTATCGTTTCATCGATTCTCCGTTTCATTCTCCGTTTCTCGGTTTATTTCTTCGTTTCTCGGTTTCTTTCTTCGTTTCTCTGTTTCTTTCTTCGTTTCTCCGTTTCTTTCTTCGTTTCTCCGTTTCTTTCTTCGTTTCTCCGTTTCATTCTTCGTTTCCCCGTTTCTTTGTTCGTTTCTCCGTTTCTTTCTTCGTTTCTTCGTTTCTTTCTTCGTTTCTCCGTTTATTTCTTCGTTTCACCGTTGCTTTGTTCGTTGCTCCGTTTCCTTCTCCGTTGCTCGGTTTATTTCCTCGTTTCTCCATTTATTTCTCCGTTTCTTTCTTCGTTTCTTCGTTTCTTTCTTCGTTACTCCGTTTATTTCTTCGTGTCTCGGTTTATTTCTTCGTTTCTCCATTTATTTCTCCGTTACTTTCTTCGTTTCTTCGTTTCTTTCTTCGTTACTCCGCTTCTTTCTTCGATTCTCCGTTTCTTTCTTCGTTTCTCCGTTTCTTTCTTCGTTTCTCCGTTTCTTTCTTCGTTTCTTTATTCGTTTCTCCGTTTCTTTCTTCGTTTCTCCGTTTCTTTTATCGTTTCATCGATTCTCCGTTTCTTTCTCCGTTTCTCGGTTTATTTCTTCGTTTCTCGGTTTCTTTCTTCGTTTCTCTGTTTCTTTCTTCGTTTCTCCGTTTCTTTCTTCGTTTCTCCGTTTCTTTCTTCGTTTCTTCGTTTCTTTCTTCGTTACTCCGATTATTTCTTCGTTTCTCGGTTTATTTCTTCGTTTCTCCATTTATTTCTCCGTTTCTTTCTTCATTTCTCCGTTTCGTTCTTCGTTTCTCCGTTTCTTTCGTCGTTTCTCCGTATCTTTGTACGTTTCTCCGTTTCTTTCTTTGTCACTCCGTTTCTTTCTTCATTTCTCCGTTTATTTCTTCGTTTCTCCGTTTCATTCTTCGTTTCCCCGTTTCTTTGTTCGTTTCTCCGTTTCTTTCTTCGTTTCTTCGTTTCATTCTTCGTTTCTCCGTTTATTTCTTCGTTTCACCGTTGCTTTGTTCGTTTCTCCGTTTCTTTCTCCGTTGCTCGGTTTATTTCCTCGTTTCTCCATTTATTTCTCCGTTTCTTTCTTCGTTTCTTCGTTTCTTTCTTCGTTACTCCGTTTCTTTCTTCGTTTCTCCGTTTATTTCTTCGTTTCTCCGTTTCTTTCTTCGTTTCTCCATTTATTTCTCCGTTTCTTCGTATCTCCGTTTCTTTCTTCGTTTCTCCGTTTCTTTTTCCGTTTTCGGTTTATTTCTTCGGTTCTCCATTTATTTCTCCGTTTCTTTCTACGTTTGATCGTTTCTTTCTTCGTTACTCCGTTTCTTTGTTCGTTTCTCCGTTTCTTTCTTCGTTTCTGCGTTTCTTTCTTCGTTTCTCCGTTTCTTTCTTCGTTTCTCCGTTTCTTTGTTCGTTTCTCCGTTTCGTTCTTCGTTTCTCCGTTTCTTTCTTCGTTTCTCCATTTCTTTCTTCGTTTCACCGTTTCTTTGTCCGTTCCTCGGTTTCTTTCTCCGTTGCTCGGTTTATTTCCTCGTTTCTCCATTTATTTCTCGGTTTCTTTCTTCGTTTCTTCGTTTCTTTCTTCGTTACTCCGATTATTTCTTCGTTTCTCGGTTTATTTCTTCGTTTCTCCATTTATTTCTCCGTTTCTTTCTTCATTTCTCCGTTTCGTTCTTCGTTTCTCCGTTTCTTTCGTCGTTTCTCCGTTTCTTTGTACGTTTTTCCGTTTCTTTCTTTGTTACTCCGTTTCTTTCTTCATTTCTCCGATTATTTCTTCGTTTCTCCGTTTCATTCTTCGTTTCCCCGTTTCTTTGTTCGTCTCTCCGTTTCTTTCTTCGTTTCTTCGTTTCATTCTTCGTTTCTCCGTTTACTTCTTCGTTTCACCGTTGCTTTGTTCGTTTCTCCGTTTCGTTCTCCGTTGCTCGGTTTATTTCCTCGTTTCTCCATTTATTTCTCCGTTTCTTTCTTCGTTTCTTCGTTTCTTTCTTCGTTACTCCGTTTATTTCTTCGTGTCTCGGTTTATTTCTTCGTTTCTCCATTTATTTCTCCGTTTCTTTCTTCGTTCCTTCGTTTCTTTCTTCGTTACTCCGTTTCTTTCTTCGTTTCTCCGTTTATTTCTTCGTTTCTCCGTTTCTTTCTTCGTTTCTCCATTTATTTCTCCGTTTCTTCGTTTCTCCGTTTCTTTCTTCGTTTCTCCGTTTCTTTTTCCGTTTTCGGTTTATTTCTTCGGTTCTCCATTTATTTCTCCGTTTTTTTCTTCGTTTGTTCGTTTCTTTCTTCGTTACTCCGTTTCTTTGTTCGTTTCTCCGTTTCTTTCTTCGTTTCTGCGTTTCTTTCTTCGTTTCTCCGTTTCTTCCTTCGTTTCTCCGTTTCTTTGTTCGTTTCTCCGTTTCGTTCTTCGTTTCTCCGTTTCTTTCTTCGTTTCTCCATTTCTTTCTTCGTTTCTCCTTTTCTTTGTTCGTTTCTCCGTTTCTTTGTTCGTTTCTCCGTTTCTTTCTTCGTTAATGCGTTTCTTTCTTCGTTTCTCCGTTTCTTTTTTCGTTTCTCCGTTTCTTTGTGCTTTTCTCCGTTTCTTTGTTCGTTTCTCTGTTTCTTTCTTCGTTTCTCCGTTTCTTTCTTCGTTTCTCCGTATCTTTGTTCGTTTCTCCGTTTCTTTGTTCGTTTCTCCGTTTCTTTGTTCGTTTCTCCGTTTCTTCTTCCGTTTCTCGGTTTATTTCTTCGTTTCTCCATTTATTTCTTCGTTACTTTCTTCGTTTCTTCGTTTCTTTCTTCGTTACTCCGCTTCTTTCTTCGATTTTCCGTTTCTTTCTTCGTTTCTTTGTTTCTTTCTTCGTTACTCCGATTATTTCTTCGTTTCTCGGTTTATTTCTTCGTTTCTCCATTTATTTCTCCGTTTCTTTCTTCATTTCTCCGTTTCGTTCTTCGTTTCTCCGTTTCTTTCTTCGTTTCTCCGTTTCTTTTTCCGTTTTCGGTTTATTTCTTCGGTTCTCCATTTATTTCTACGTTTCTTTCTTCGTTTGTTCGTTTCTTTGTTCGTTACTCCGTTTCTTTGTTCGTTTCTCCGTTTCTTTCTTCGTTTCTGCGTTTCTTTCTTCGTTTCTCCGTTTCTTTCTTCGTTTCTCCGTTTCTTTGTTCGTTTCTCCGTTTCGTTCTTCGTTTCTCCGTTTCTTTCTTCGTTTCTCCGTTTCGTTCTTCGTTTCTCCGTTTCTTTCTTCGTTTCTCCATTTCTTTCTTCGTTTCTCCTTTTCTTTGTTCGTTTCTCCGTTTCTTTGTTCGTTTCTCCGTTTCTTTCTTCGTTAATGCGTTTCTTTCTTCGTTTCTCCGTTTCTTTTTTCGTTTCTCCGTTTCTTTGTGCGTTTCTCCGTTTCTTTGTTCGTTTCTCCGTTTCTTTCTTCGTTTCTCCGTTTCTTTCTTCGTTTCTCCGTATCTTTCTTCGTTTCTCCGTTTCTTTTTTCGTTTCTCCGTTTCTTCTTCCGTTTCTCGGTTTATTTCTTCGTTTCTCCATTTATTTCTCCGTTTCTTTGTTCTTTTCTCCGTTTGTTTCTTCGTTTCTTCGTTTCTTTCTTCGTTACTCCGTTTCTTCGTTCGTTTCTCCGTTTCTTTGTCCGCTTCTCCGTTTCTTTCTTCATTTCTCCGTTTCTTTTCTCGATTCTCCGTTTATTTCTTCGTTTCTCCATTTATTTCTCCGTTTCTCCGTTTATTTCTTCGTTTCTCCATTTATTTCTCCGATTCTCCGTTTCTTTCTTCGTTTCTCCGTTTCTTTGTTCTTTTCTCCGTTTCTTTCTTCGTTTCTTCGTTTCTTTCTTCGTTACTCAGTTTCTTTCTTCGTTTCTCCGTTTCTTTCTTCGTTTCTCAGTTTCTTTCTTCGTTTCTCCGTTTCTTTGTTCGTTTCTCCATTTCTTTGTTCGTTTCTCCGTTTCTTCCTTCATTTCTCCGTTTATTTCACCGTGTCTCGGTCTATTTCTTCGTTTCTCCATTTATTTATCCGATTCTCCGTTTCTTTCTTCGTTTCTCAGTTTCTTTCTCCGTTTCTCAGTTTATTTCTTCGTTTCTCGGTTTCTTTCTTCGTTTCTCTGTTTCTTTCTTCGTTTCTCCGTTTCTTTCTTCGTTTCTCCGTTTCTTTCTTCGTTTCTCCGTTTATATCTTCGTTTCTCCATTTATTTCTCCGTTTCTTTCTTCATTTCTCCGTTTCATTCTTCGTTTCTCCGTTTCTTTCTTCGTTTCTCCGTTTCTTTGTTCGTTTCTCCGTTTCTTTCTTTGTTACTCCGTTTCTTTCTTCATTTCTCCGTTTATTTCTTCGTTTCTCCGTTTCATTCTTCGGTTCCCCGTTTCTTTGTTCGTTTCTCCGTTTCTTTCTTCGTTTCTTCGTTTCTTTCTTCGTTTCTCCGTTTATTTCTACGTTTCACCGTTTCTTTGTTCGTTTCTCCGTTTCTTTCTCCGTTGCTCGGTTGATTTCCTCGTTTCTCCATTTATTTCTCCGTTTCTTTCTTCGTTTCTTCGTTTATTTCTTCGTTTCTCCGTTTTGTGGCGGCACTACCCACGCTTGCCACCAGAGGGAAACTCACCACCAACCGTTTCCCGCAAGTTCCCGTACCTGCTCCGATCGCTATATATACGACCTCTTACCGATCTTCCAATGTCCCGGCGTATAAGGCAGGGCCTGCTAGGATGCCTTACTGACGAGTCCACTAGCAGGCCCGGGATGAAACGCTTATCCCCACTTCCTTATATTTCCGTTCGCTCCTTCCTCTAACATACTTTAATGTAGCGCCGCCAAAGTTTCATTCTTCGTTTTCCCGTTTCTTTGTTCGTTTCTCCGTTTCTTTCTTCGTTTCTCCGTTTCTTTTCTCGTTTTTCCGTTTCTTTCTTCGTTTCTCCGTTTCTTTCTTCGTTTCTCCGTTTCTTTGTTCTTTTCTCCGTTTGTTTCTTCGTTTCTTCGTTTCTTTCTTCGTTACTCCGTTTCTTCGTTCGTTTCTCCGTTTCTTTGTCCGCTTCTCCGTTTCCTTCTTCATTTCTCCGTTTCTTTTCTCGAGTCTCCGTTTATTTCTTCGTTTCTCCACTTATTTCTCCGTTTCTCCGTTTATTTCTTCGTTTCTCCATTTATTTCTCCGATTCTCCGTTTCTTTCTTCGTTTCTCCGTTTCTTTGTTCGTTTCTCCGTTTCTTCTTCCGTTTCTCGGTTTATTTCTTCGTTACTCCGTTTCTTTCTTCGTTTCTTCGTTTCTTTCTTCGTTACTCCGCTTCTTTCTTCGATTTTCCGTTTCTTTCTTCGTTTCTTTGTTTCTTTCTTCGTTACTCCGATTATTTCTTCGTTTCTCGGTTTATTTCTTCGTTTCTCCATTTATTTCTCCGTTTCTTTCTTCATTTCTCCGTTTCGTTCTTCGTTTCTCCGTTTCTTTCTTCGTTTCTCCGTTTCTTTTTCCGTTTTCGGTTTATTTCTTCGGTTCTCCATTTATTTCTACGTTTCTTTCTTCGTTTGTTCGTTTCTTTGTTCGTTACTCCGTTTCTTTGTTCGTTTCTCCGTTTCTTTCTTCGTTTCTGCGTTTCTTTCTTCGTTTCTCCGTTTCTTTCTTCGTTTCTCCGTTTCTCCGTTTCTTCCTTCGTTTTTGTCCGTTTCTTTGTTCGTTTCTCTGTTTGTTTCTTCGTTTCTCCATTTATTTCTCCGTTTCTCCGTTTCTTTGATAGTTTCTCCGTTTCGTTCTTCGTTTCTCCGTTTCTTTCTTCGTTTCTCCGTTTCGTTCTTCGTTTCTCCGTTTCTTTCTTCGTTTCTCCATTTCTTTCTTCGTTTCTCCTTTTCTTTGTTCGTTTCTCCGTTTCTTTGTTCGTTCCTCCGTTTCTTTCTTCGTTAATGCGTTTCTTTCTTCGTTTCTCCGTTTCTTTTTTCGTTTCTCCGTTTCTTTGTGCGTTTCTCCGTTTCTTTGTTCGTTTCTCCGTTTCTTTCTTCGTTTCTCCGTTTCTTTCTTCGTTTCTCCGTATCTTTCTTCGTTTCTCCGTTTCTTTTTTCGTTTCTCCGTTTCTTCTTCCGTTTCTCGGTTTATTTCTTCGTTTCTCCATTTATTTCTCCGTTTCTTTGTTCTTTTCTCCGTTTGTTTCTTCGTTTCTTCGTTTCTTTCTTCGTTACTCCGTTTCTTCGTTCGTTTCTCCGCTTCTTTGTCCGCTTCTCCGTTTCTTTCTTCATTTCTCCGTTTCTTTTCTCGATTCTCCGTTTATTTCTTCGTTTCTCCATTTATTTCTCCGTTTCTCCGTTTATTTCTTCGTTTCTCCATTTATTTCTCCGATTCTCCGTTTCTTTCTTCGTTTCTCCGTTTCTTTGTTCTTTTCTCCGTTTCTTTCTTCGTTTCTTCGTTTCTTTCTTCGTTACTCAGTTTCTTTCTTCGTTTCTCCGTTTCTTTCTTCGTTTCTCAGTTTCTTTCTTCGTTTCTCCGTTTCTTTGTTCGTTTCTCCATTTCTTTGTTCGTTTCTCCGTTTCTTCCTTCATTTCTCCGTTTATTTCACCGTGTCTCGGTCTATTTCTTCGTTTCTCCATTTATTTATCCGATTCTCCGTTTCTTTCTTCGTTTCTCAGTTTCTTTCTCCGTTTCTCAGTTTATTTCTTCGTTTCTCGGTTTCTTTCTTCGTTTCTCTGTTTCTTTCTTCGTTTCTCCGTTTCTTTCTTCGTTTCTCCGTTTCTTTCTTCGTTTCTCCGTTTATATCTTCGTTTCTCCATTTATTTCTCCGTTTCTTTCTTCATTTCTCCGTTTCATTCTTCGTTTCTCCGTTTCTTTCTTCGTTTCTCCGTTTCTTTGTTCGTTTCTCCGTTTCTTTCTTTGTTACTCCGTTTCTTTCTTCATTTCTCCGTTTATTTCTTCGTTTCTCCGTTTCATTCTTCGGTTCCCCGTTTCTTTGTTCGTTTCTCCGTTTCTTTCTCCGTTGCTCGGTTGATTTCCTCGTTTCTCCATTTATTTCTCCGTTTCTTTCTTCGTTTCTTCGTTTATTTCTTCGTTTCTCCGTTTTGTGGCGGCACTACCCACGCTTGCCACCAGAGGGAAACTCACCACCAACCGTTTCCCGCAAGTTCCCGTACCTGCTCCGATCGCTATATATACGACCTCTTACCGATCTTCCAATGTCCCGGCGTATAAGGCAGGGCCTGCTAGGATGCCTTACTGACGAGTCCACTAGCAGGCCCGGGATGAAACGCTTATCCCCACTTCCTTATATTTCCGTTCGCTCCTTCCTCTAACATACTTTAATGTAGCGCCGCCAAAGTTTCATTCTTCGTTTTCCCGTTTCTTTGTTCGTTTCTCCGTTTCTTTCTTCGTTTCTCCGTTTCTTTTCTCGTTTTTCCGTTTCTTTCTTCGTTTCTCCGTTTCTTTCTTCGTTTCTCCGTTTCTTTGTTCTTTTCTCCGTTTGTTTCTTCGTTTCTTCGTTTCTTTCTTCGTTACTCCGTTTCTTCGTTCGTTTCTCCGTTTCTTTGTCCGCTTCTCCGTTTCCTTCTTCATTTCTCCGTTTCTTTTCTCGAGTCTCCGTTTATTTCTTCGTTTCTCCACTTATTTCTCCGTTTCTCCGTTTATTTCTTCGTTTCTCCATTTATTTCTCCGATTCTCCGTTTCTTTCTTCGTTTCTCCGTTTCTTTGTTCGTTTCTCCGTTTCTTCTTCCGTTTCTCGGTTTATTTCTTCGTTACTCCGTTTCTTTCTTCGTTTCTTCGTTTCTTTCT
The DNA here is from genome assembly GCF_051014685.1 of Ptiloglossa arizonensis. Taxonomy (NCBI): domain Eukaryota; kingdom Metazoa; phylum Arthropoda; class Insecta; order Hymenoptera; family Colletidae; genus Ptiloglossa; species Ptiloglossa arizonensis. Next base: position 734,856 of record NW_027478430.1, read on the forward strand.
TCGTTACTCCGCTTCTTTCTTCGATTTTCCGTTTCTTTCTTCGTTTCTTTGTTTCTTTCTTCGTTACTCCGATTATTTCTTCGTTTCTCGCTTTATTTCTTCGTTTCTCCATTTATTTCTCCGTTTCTTTCTTCATTTCTCCGTTTCGTTCTTCGTTTCTCCGTTTCTTTCTTCGTTTCTCCGTTTCTTTTTCCGTTTTCGGTTTATTTCTTCGGTTCTCCATTTATTTCTACGTTTCTTTCTTCGTTTGTTCGTTTCTTTGTTCGTTACTCCGTTTCTTTGTTCGTTTCTCCGTTTCTTTCTTCGTTTCTGCGTTTCTTTCTTCGTTTCTCCGTTTCTTTCTTCGTTTCTCCGTTTCTTTGTTCTTTTCTCCGTTTGTTTCTTCGTTTCTTCGTTTCTTTCTTCGTTACTCCGTTTCTTCGTTCGTTTCTCCGTTTCTTTGTCCGCTTCTCCGTTTCCTTCTTCATTTCTCCGTTTCTTTTCTCGAGTCTCCGTTTATTTCTTCGTTTCTCCACTTATTTCTCCGTTTCTCCGTTTATTTCTTCGTTTCTCCATTTATTTCTCCGATTCTCCGTTTCTTTCTTCGTTTCTCCGTTTCTTTGTTCTTTTCTCCGTTTCTTTCTTCGTTTCTTCGTTTCTTTCTTCGTTACTCCGTTTCTTTCTTCGTTTCTCCGTTTCTTTCTTCGTTTCTCCGTTTCTTTCTTCGTTTCTCCGTTTCTTTGTTCGTTTCTCCATTTCTTTGTTCGTTTCTCCGTTTCTTCCTTCATTTCTCCGTTTCTTTTCTCGTTTCTCCGTTTATTTCTTCGTTTCTCCGTTTATTTCTCCGTGTCTCGGTCTATTTCTTCGTTTCTCCATTTATTTATCCGATTCTCCGTTTCTTTCTTCGTTTCTCAGTTTCTTTCTTCGTTTCTCCGTTTCTTTCTTCGCTTCTCCGTTTGTTTCTTCGTTTCTCCACTTATTTCTCCGTTTCTCCGTTTCTTTCTTCGTTTCTCCGTTTCTTTGTCCGTTTCGCCGTTTCTTTCTTCGTTTCTCCGTTTCTTTCTTCGTTTCTCCGTTTCTCTCTTCGTTTCTACGTTTCATTCTGCGTTTCTGCGTTTCATTGTTCGTTTCTCTGTTTCTTTCTTCGTTTCTCAGTTTCTTTCTCCTTTTCTCGGTTTATTTCTTCGTTTCTCGGTTTCTTTCTTCGTTTCTCTGTTTCTTTCTTCGTTTCTCCGTTTCTTTCTTCGTTTCTCCGTTTCTTTCTTCGTTTCTCCGTTTATATCTTCGTTTCTCCATTTATTTCTCCGTTTCTTTCTTCATTTCTCCGTTTCATTCTTCGTTTCTCCGTTTCTTTCTTCGTTTCTCCGTTTCATTGTTCGTTTCTCCGTTTCTTTCTTTGTTACTCCGTTTTTTTCTTCATTTCTCCGTTTATTTCTTCGTTTCTCCGTTTCATTCTTCGGTTCCCCGTTTCTTTGTTCGTTTCTCCGTTTCTTTCTTCGTTTCTTCGTTTCCTTCTTCGTTTCTCCGTTTATTTCTACGTTTCACCGTTTCTTTATTCGTTTCTCCGTTTCTTTCTCCGTTGCTCTGTTGATTTCCTAGTTTCTCCATTTATTTCTCCGTTTCTTTCTTCGTTTCTTCGTTTCTTTCTTCGTTACTCCGATTATTTCTTCGTTTCTCGGTTTATTTCTTCGTTTCTCCATTTATTTCTCCGTTTCTTTCTTCGTTTCTTCGTTTCTTTCTTCGTTTCTCAGTTTCTTTCTCCGTTTCTCGGTTTATTTCTTCGTTTCTCGGTTTCTTTCTTCGTTTCTCTGTTTCTTTCTTCGTTTCTCCGTTTCTTTCTTCGTTTCTCCGTTTCTTTCTTCGTTTCTCCGTTTATATCTTCGTTTCTCCATTTATTTCTCCGTTTCTTTCTTCATTTCTCCGTTTATTTCTTCGTTTCTCCGTTTCATTCTTCGTTTCCCCGTTTCTTTGTTCGTTTCTCCGTTTCTTTCATCGTTTCTTCGTTTCTTTCTTCGTTTCTCCGTTTATTTCTTCGTTTCACCGTTTCTTTGTTCGTTTCTCCGTTTCTTCCTTCATTTCTCCGTTTCTTTTCTCGTTTCTCCGTTTCTTTCTTCGTTTCTCCGTTTCATTCTTCGTTTCTGCGTTTCATTGTTCGTTTCTCTGTTTCTTTCTTCGTTTCTCAGTTTCTTTCTCCGTTTCTCTGTTTCTTTCTTCGTTTCTCTGTTTCTTTGTTCGTTTCTCCGTTTCTTTCTTCATTTCTCCGTTTCTTTCTTCGTTTCTCCGTTTATATCTTCGTTTCTCCATTTATTTCTCCGTTTCTTTCTTCATTTCTCCGTTTCATTCTTCGTTTCTCCGTTTCTTTCTTCGTTTCTTCGTTTCTTTCTTCGTTTCTCCGTTTATTTCTACGTTTCACCGTTTCTTTGTTCGTTTCTCCGTTTCTTTCTCCGTTGCTCGGTTTATTTCCTCGTTTCTCCATTTATTTCTCCGTTTCTTTCTTCGTTTCTTCGTTTCTTTCTTCGTTACTCCGATTATTTCTTCGTTTCTCGGTTTATTTCTTCGTTGCTCCATTTATTTCTCCGTTTCTTTCTTCGTTTCTTCGTTTCTTTCTTCATTTCTCAGTTTCTTTCTCCGTTTCTCGGTTTATTTCTTCGTTTCTCGATTTCTTTCTTCGTTTCTCCGGTTCATTCTTCGTTTCTCCGTTTCTTTCTTCATTTCTCCGTTTCTTTCTTCGTTTCTCCGTTTATTTCTTCGTTTCTCCATTTATTTCTCCGTTTCTTTCTTCATTTCTCCGCTTATTTCTTCGTTTCTCCGTTTCATTCTTCGTTCCCCGTTTCTTTGTTCGTTTCTCCGTTTCATTCTTCGTTTCTTCGTTTCTTTCTTCGTTTCTCCGTTTCTTTCTTCGTTTCTCCGTATCTTTCTTCGTTTCTCCGTTTCTTTGTTCGTTTCTCCGTTTCTTTGTTCGTTTCTCCGTTTCTTCTTCCGTTTCTCGGTTTATTTCTTCGTTTCTCCATTTATTTCTCCGTTTCTTTGTTCTTTTCTCCGTTTGTTTCTTCGTTTCTTCGTTTCTTTCTTCGTTACTCCGTTTCTTCGTTCGTTTCTCCGTTTCTTTGTCCGCTTCTCCGTTTCTTTCTTCATTTCTCCGTTTCTTTTCTCGATTCTCCGTTTATTTCTTCGTTTCTCCATTTATTTCTCCGTTTCTCCGTTTATTTCTTCGTTTCTGCATTTATTTCTCCGATTCACCGTTTCTTTCTTCGTTTCTCTGTTTCTTTGTTCTTTTCTCCGTTTCTTTCTTCGTTTCTTCGTTTCTTTCTTCGTTACTCAGTTTCTTTCTTCGTTTCTCCGTTTCTTTCTTCGTTTCTCCGTTTCTTTCTTCGTTTCTCCGTTTCTTTGTTCGTTTCTCCATTTCTTTGTTCGTTTCTCCGTTTCTTCCTTCATTTCTCCGTTTATTTCACCGTGTCTCGGTCTATTTCTTCGTTTCTCCATTTATTTATCCGATTCTCCGTTTCTTTCTTCGTTTCTCAGTTTCTTTCTCCGTTTCTCGGTTTATTTCTTCGTTTCTCGGTTTCTTTCTTCGTTTCTCTGTTTCTTTCTTCGTTTCTCCGTTTCTTTCTTCGTTTCTCCGTTTCTTTCTTCGTTTCTCCGTTTATATCTTCGTTTCTCCATTTATTTCTCCGTTTCTTTCTTCATTTCTCCGTTTCATTCTTCGTTTCTCCGTTTCTTTCTTCGTTTCTCCGTTTCTTTCTTCGTTTCTCCGTTTCTTTGTTCGTTTCTCCGTTTCTTTGTTCGTTTCTCCATTTATTTCTTCGTTTCTCCATTTATTTCTCCGTTTTTCCGTTTCTTTCTTCGTTAGTCCGGTTCTTTCTTCGTTTCTCCGTTTCTTTCTTCGTTACTCCATTTATTTCTTCGTTTCTCCGTTTCCTTGTTCGTTTCTTCGTTTCCTTGTTCGTTTCTCCGTTTCTTTCTTCGTTTCTTCGTTTCTTTCTTCGTTTCTCCATTTCTTTCTTCGTTTGTCCGTTTCTTCCTTCGTTTCATCGTTTCTCCGTTTCTCCGTTTTTCCGTTTCGATTAAATGATTATAATATTTATAATTTCTATTATAAAGCATTTGATCTATAGTTAAATTAGACACTAATACTCTAAATACATATTTAATATATTTTTTAATCTCTTTAGCCTCCAGAAGAATTTTAATTAGACTATTTACTATATATAATAATTTACACAGAATCGGAAATAAGTCTAATTATTTATTTATAATAATTATTTTTTTTTTCACTTATTTTGAAAATCAGGATGTACTCTTTAAATGGTCGATTCATTTCTTCAATTTATTCATTAAATTGAATTAATCTATTCTTTATAATAACTTTAATAAAATTAATCCCTATAATTATTATAGAACTCATATTAAAATTTAATAATGAAATTTATTTTATTTGCCTAATTAATGTAATTTTTGCCCCTATCATTTGCTTAAACAAAAAAATCTATCATAATAATTATAGGATATTCATCTGTTATACAAACATCTATTATAGTAATTTTATTAATAATTAACAAAGATACATTTTTAACATATTTCATTTTATATTCAATAATTTCTTTAATTTTAATTTTTATATTTAAAATAATAAAGATTAACGCTTCTTCCTTATTTAATATATTAACCTCTAATAAAAGAAAAATTATTTTATACTCATTAATTATTATGTACACAAATTTCCCACCTATAGCACTCTTTATACTGAAATAGATCGTCCTAGATACATTAATAAATTCAAGAATAAAATTTACCGTGGAAGGTTTAATTTTATATATATTCGAAAGATGAAACATACAAAAGTTTGTACAAAATTATTTATTTATTTTATCGCACGGTAGGGAATATCATACAAATGGAAATACTTATCTCTAATGTCGGTAAATTGTACTTGTCGCGCCATCTATTTGTGGAAATTAGAACAATTCCTCTACAAACTTGAGCGTTTCTCCGCCAGGTGTTTTCACCCCTTAAGTGTAGTTTAACCCTTTCTCCAATAGATGGCAACCCATGTAATTACCACGTTACAGGGATTTGTAATTGCGGGTTCAGAATATATTTGCATACATACAACCTATAATTCCGATATGTAGAGAAATATTCATTTATTTTATCCCACGGTTTCTTCGATCGTATTTGTTCGATCTAACCAAATATTTCAAGAAATTTATGGCTTTTTATACCGAAACATTGTCAAAAATTGTTTAATCTACGGTCCAACGACGGTTGTTAATAATTATGATAAATAAATGTCAAGATATTGCGAAGTCTGCGAAGGCGAACGGTTTCAGTGAATGTTTGTTCATCTCAGCGATTGTTATTAACATTTACGCATGTTCCCTATATTGACCGAAAAATGTGCATCTTATTCATGCATTAAAAATGATTGATTCTCCTCTAGCAATTGAGTTTGATCGAACTTCAAAGTAAAGAGATGTTTCCTAAATTTTTAAAACATGGAAAGTAATAATTGTCTATGAGATATATCAATTTAACATTTGATTAATACATGAAGAATCAAAATTTTTGGTAAAATAAGTGACTAAAAAATAATTATTATAAATAAATAATTAGGTTTATTTCCGATTCTGTGTAAATTATTATATACAGTAAATAGTATAAATAATATCCTTCTGGAGGCAAAAGAGATTAAAAAATATATTAAATATGTATTTAGACTATTAGTGTATAATTTAACTATAGCTCAAATGATTTATAATAGAAATTATAACTATTATAATCATTTAATCGAAACGGAGAAACCGAGAAAACGGAGAAACGGAGAAACGGAGAGACGGAGAAACGAAGAAAGAATCGGAGAAACGATGAAAGAAACGGAGAAACGAAGAAATAAATGGAAAAACGAAGAAATAAACGGAGAAACGAAGAAAGGAGCGGAGAAATGAACAAAGAAACGGAGAAACGAGCAAAGAAACGGAGAAACGGAGAAATAAATGCAGAAACGAAGAAACAAACAGAGAAACGAACAAAGAAACGGACAAACGAAGAAAGAAACGGAGAAACGAACAAAGAAACGAAGAAACGAACAGAGAAACGGAGAAACGGAGAAACGGAGAAATAAATGGCGAAGCGAACAAATAAACGGAGAAGCGAAGAAAGAAACGGAGAAACGAAGAAAGAAACGGAGAATCGGAGAAATAAATGGAGAAACGAACAAAGAAACGGAGAAACGAACAAAGAAACGGAGAAACGAACAAAGAAACGGAGAAACGAACAAAGAAACGAAGAAACGAGCAAAGAAACGAAGAAACGAACAAAGAAACGGAGAAACGAACAAAGAAATAGAGAAACGAACAAAGAAACGGAGAAACGAACAAAGAAACGGAGAAACGGAGTTGTAAATGGAGAAACGGAGTTGTAAATGAAGAAAGGAAGAAATAAACGGAGAAACGAAGAAAGGAACGGACAAACGAACAAAGAAACGGGGAAACGGAGAATCGGACAAAGGAACGGAGAAACGGAGAAATAAATGGAGAAACGAACAAATAAACGGAGAAACGAAGGAAGAAACGGAGAATCGGAGAAATAAATGGAGAAACGAAGAAATAAACGGAGAAACGGAGAAAGAAACGGAGAAACGAACAAAGAAACGGGGAAACGAACAAAGAAACGGAGAAACGAACAAAGAAACGGAGAAACGAACAAAGAAACGGAGAAACGAACAAAGAAACGTAGAAACGAACAAAGAAACGAAGAAACGAACAAAGAAACGGAGAAACGAACAAAGAAATAGAGAAACGAACAGAGAAACGGAGAAACGAAGAAAGAAACGGAGAAACCGAGAAATAAATGGAGAAACGAAGAAATAACCCGAGAAACGGAGAAAGAAACGGAGAAACGAAGGATGAAACGGAGAAACGAAGAAATAAACGGAGTAACGAAGAAAGAAACGAACAAACGAAGAAAGAAACGGAGAATCGGAGAAATAAATGGAGAAACGAAGAAATAAACCGAGAAACGGAGAAAGAAACGAAGAAACGAAGAAAGAAACGGAGAAACGGAGAAATAAATGGAGAAACTAAGAAATAAACGGAGAATCGAAGAAAGGAACAGAGAAACGAACAAAGAAACGGAGACACGATGAAAGAAACGGAGGAAAGAAGAAAGAAACGCAGAAACGAAGAAAGAAACGGAGAAACGAAGAAAGAAACGGAGAATCGGAGAAATAAATGGAGAAACGAAAAAATAAACCGAGAAACGGAGAAAGAAACGGAGAAACGAACAAAGAAACGGAGAAACGAACAAAGAAACGGAGAAACGAACAAAGAAACGGAGAAACGAACAAAGAAACGAAGAAACGAGCAAAGAAACGAAGAAACGAACAAAGAAACGGAGAAACGAACAAAGAAATAGAGAAACGAACAACGAAACGGAGAAACGAACAAAGAAACGGAGTTGTAAATGGAGAAACGGAGTTGTAAATGAAGAAACGAAGAAATAAACGGAGAAACGAAGAAAGGAACGGAGAAACGGAGAAAATAAGAAATAAACCGAGAAACGGCGAAAGAAACGGAGAAACGAACAAAGAAATAGAGAAACGAACAAAGAAACGGAGAAACGAAAAAAGAAACGGAGTAACGAACAAAGAAACGGAGAATCGAAGAAAGAAACGGAAAAACGGAGTTGTAAATGGAGAAACGGAGTTGTAAATGGAGAAAACAAGAAATAAACGGAGAAACGAAGAAAGGAACGGAGAAACGAACAAAGAAACGGACAAAGAAACCGAGAAACGGAGAAATAAATGGAGAAACGAAGAAATAAACGGAGAAACGAAGAAAGGAACGGAGAAACGAACAAAGAAACGGAGAAACGATGAAAGAAACGGAGAAACGAAGAAAGAAACGAAGAAACGATGAAAGAAACGGAGAAACGAAGAAAGAAACGGAGAATGAACAAAGAAACGAAGAAAAGAACAAAGAATCGGAGAAACGGAGAAATAGATGGCGAAACGAAAAAACAAACAGAGAAGCGATCAAAGAAACGAAGAAACGAACAAAGAAACGGAGAAACGGAGAAATAAATGGCGAAACGAACAAATAAACGGAGAAACGAAGAAAGGAACGGAGAAACGAACAAAGAAACGGAGAAACGAACAAAGAAACGGAGAAACGAACAAAGAACCGGAGAAGCGACGAAAGAAACGGAGAAACGAAGAAAGAAACGGAGAATCGGAGAAATAAATGGAGAAAGGAAGAAATAAACCGAGAAACGGAGAAAGAAGCGGAGAAACGGACAAAGAAACGGAGAAACGAAAAAAGAAACGGAGAAACGAACAAAGAAATAGAGAAACGAACAAAGAAACGAAGAAAAGAACAAAGAATCGGAGAAACGGAGAAATAGATGGCGAAACGAAATAACAAACGGAGAAACGAACAAAGAAACGAAGAAACGAACAAAGAAACGGAGAGACGGAGAAATAAATGGCGAAACGAACAAATAAACGGAGAAACGAAGAAAGGAACGGAGAAACGAACAAAGAAACGGAGAAACGAACAAAGAAACGGAGAAACGAAGAAAGAAACGGAGAAACGAAGAAAGAAACGGAGAATCGGAGAAATAAATGGAGAAACGAAGAAATAAACCGAGAAACGGAGAAAGAAACGGAGAAACGGACAAAGAAACGGAGAAACGAAGAAAGAAACGGAGAAACGAACAAAGAAACGAAGAAAGAAACGGAGAAACGAACAAAGAAATAGAGAAACGAACAAAGAAACGGAGAAAGAAACGGAGAAACGAAGAAAGAAACGGAGAGTTGGAGAAATAAATGGAGAAACGAAGAAATAAACCGAGAAACGGAGAAGGAAACGGAGAAACGAAGAAAGAAACGAAGAAACGAACAAAGAAACGGAGAAATAAATGGCGAAACGAACAAATAAACGGAGAAACGAAGAAAGAAACGTAGAAACGAAGAAAGAAACGGAGAAACGAAGAAAGAAACGGAGAATCGGAGAAATAAATGGAGAAACGAAGAAATAAACCGAGAAACGGAGAAAGAAACGGAGAAACGAACAAAGAAACGGGGAAACGAACAAAGAAACGGAGAAACGAACAAAGAAACGGAGAAACGAACAAAGAAACGGAGAAACGAACAAAGAAACGGAGAAACGAACAAAGAAACGGAGAAACGAACAAAGAAACGAAGAAACGAGCAAAGAAACGAAGAAACGAACAAAGAAACGGAGAAACGAACAAAGAAACGGAGAAACGAACAAAGAAACGGAGAAACGGAGTTGTAAATGGAGAAACGGAGTTGTAAATGAAGAAACGAAGAAATAAACGGAGAAACGAAGAAAGGAACGGACAAACGAACAAAGAAACGGGGAAACGGAGAATCGGACAAAGGAACGGAGAAACGGCGAAATAAATGGAGAAACGAAGAAATAACCCGAGAAACGGAGAAAGAAACGGAGAAACGAAGGATGAAACGGAGAAACGAAGAAATGAACGGAGTAACGAAGAAAGGAACAGAGAAACGAACAAAGAAACGGAGACACGATGAAAGAAACGGAGGAAAGAAGAAAGAAACGTAGAAACGAAGAAAGAAACGGAGAAACGAAGAAAGAAACGGAGAATCGGAGAAATAAATGGAGAAACGAAGAAATAATCCGAGAAACGGAGAAAGAAACGGAGAAACGGACAAAGAAACGGAGAAACGAACAAAGAAACGGAGAAACGAACAAAGAAACGGAGAAACGAAAAAAGAAACGGCGTAACGAACAAAGAAACGGAGAATCGAAGAAAGAAACGGAAAAACGGAGTTGTAAATGGAGAAACGGAGTTGTAAATGGAGAAACAAAGAAATAAACGGAGAAACGAAGAAAGGAACGGAGAAACGAACAAAGAAACGGACACAGAAACCGAGAAACGGAGAAATAAATGGAGAAACGAAGAAATAATGGGAGAAACGAAGGAAGGAACGGAGAAACGAAGAAAGAAACGGAGAAACGATGAAAGAAACGGAGAAACGAAGAAAGAAACGAAGAAACGATAAAAGAAACGGAGAAACGAAGAAAGAAATGAAGAATCGGAGAAATAAATGGAGAAACGAAGAAATAATCCGAGAAACGGAGAAAGAAACGGAGAAACGGACAAAGAAACGGAGAAACGAACAAAGAAACGGAGAAACGAACAAAGAAACGGAGAATGAACAAAGAAACGAAGAAAAGAACAAAGAATCGGAGAAACGGAGAAATAGATGGCGAAACGAAATAACAAACGGAGAAACGAACAAAGAAACGAAGAAACGAACAAAGAAACGGAGAGACGGAGAAATAAATGGCGAAACGAACAAATAAACGGAGAAACGAAGAAAGGAACGGAGAAACGAACAAAGAAACGGAGAAACGAACAAAGAAACGGAGAAACGAAGAAAGAAACGGAGAAACGAAGAAAGAAACGGAGAATCGGAGAAATAAATGGAGAAACGAAGAAATAAACCGAGAAACGGAGAAAGAAACGGAGAAACGGACAAAGAAACGGAGAAACGAAGAAAGAAACGGAGAAACGAACAAAGAAACGAAGAAAGAAACGGAGAAACGAACAAAGAAATAGAGAAACGAACAAAGAAACGGAGAAAGAAACGGAGAAACGAAGAAAGAAACGGAGAGTTGGAGAAATAAATGGAGAAACGAAGAAATAAACCGAGAAACGGAGAAGGAAACGGAGAAACGAACAAAGAAACGGAGAAACGGAGAAATAAATGGCGAAACGAACAAATAAACGGAGAAACGAAGAAAGAAACGTAGAAACGAAGAAAGAAACGGAGAAACGAAGAAAGAAACGGAGAATCGGAGAAATAAATGGAGAAACGAAGAAATAAACCGAGAAACGGAGAAAGAAACGGAGAAACGAACAAAGAAACGGGGAAACGAACAAAGAAACGGAGAAACGAACAAAGAAACGGAGAAACGAACAAAGAAACGGAGAAACGAACAAAGAAACGGAGAAACGAACAAAGAAGCGGAGAAACGAACAAAGAAACGAAGAAACGAGCAAAGAAACGAAGAAACGAACAAAGAAACGGAGAAACGAACAAAGAAACGGAGAAACGAACAAAGAAACGGGGAAACGGAGAATCGGACAAAGGAACGGAGAAACGGAGAAATAAATGGAGAAACGAAGAAATAACCCGAGAAACGGAGAAAGAAACGGAGAAACGAAGGATGAAACGGAGAAACGAAGAAATGAACGGAGTAACGAAGAAAGGAACAGCGAAACGAACAAAGAAACGGAGACACGATGAAAGAAACGGAGGAAAGAAGAAAGAAACGTAGAAACGAAGAAAGAAACGGAGAAACGAAGAAAGAAACGGAGAATCGGAGAAATAAATGGAGAAACGAAGAAATAAACCGAGAAACGGAGAAAGAAACGGAGAAACGAACAAAGAAACGGAGAAACGGAGAAATAAATGGAGAAACTAAGAAATAAACGGAGAATCGAAGAAAAGAACAGAGAAACGAACAAAGAAACGGAGACACGATGAAAGAAACGGAGGAAAGAAGAAAGAAACGTAGAAACGAAGAAAGAAACGGAGAAACGAAGAAAGAAACGGAGAATCGGAGAAATAAATGGAGAAACGAAGAAATAAACCGAGAAACGGAGAAAGAAACGGAGAAACGAACAAAGAAACGGAGAAACGAACAAAGAAACGGAGAAACGAACAAAGAAACGGAGAAACGAACAAAGAAACGAAGAAACGAGCAAAGAAACGAAGAAACGAACAAAGAAACGGAGAAACGAACAAAGAAATAGAGAAACGAACAAAGAAACGGAGAAACGAACAAAGAAACGGAGTTGTAAATGGAGAAACGGAGTTGTAAATGAAGAAACGAAGAAATAAACGGAGAAACGAAGAAAAGAACGGAGAAACGAACAAAGAAACGGGGAAACGGAGAAACGGACAAAGAAACGGGGAAACGGAGAAACCGACAAAGAAACGGAGAAACGGAGAAATAAATGGAGAAACGAACAAATAAACGGAGAAACGAAGGAAGAAACGGAGAATCGGAGAAATAAATGGAGAAACGAAGAAATAAACGGAGAAACGAAGAAATAAACCGAGAAACGGCGAAAGAAACGGAGAAACGAACAAAGAAATAGAGAAACGAACAAAGAAACGGAGAAACGAAAAAAGAAACGGAGAAACGGAGAAATAAATGGCGAAACGAACAAATAAACGGAGAAACTAAGAAAGGAACGGAGAAACGAACAAAGAAACGGAGAAACGAACAAAGAAACGGAGAAACGAACAAAGAAACGAAGAAACGAACGAAGAAACGGAGAGACGGAGAAATAAATGGCGAAACGAACAAATAAACGGAGAAACGAAGAAAGGAACGGAGAAACGAACAAAGAAACGGAGAAACGAACAAAGAAACGGAGAAACGAAGAAAAAAACGGAGAAACGAAGAAAGAAACGGAGAATCGGAGAAATAAATGGAGAAACGAAGAAATAATCCGAGAAACGGAGAAAGAAACGGAGAAACGGACAAAGAAACGGAGAAACGAACAAAGAAACGGAGAAACGGAGAAATAAATGGCGAAACGAACAAATAATCGGAGAAATGAAGAAAGGAACGGAGAAACGAACAAAGATACGGAGAAACGAACAAAGAAACGGAGAAACGAACAAAGAACCGGAGAAACGACGAAAGAAACGGAGAAACGGGGAAATAAATGGAGAAGCGAAGAAATAAATTGAGAAACGAAGAAAGGAACGGAGAAACGAACAAAGAAACGGAGAAACGAACAAAGAAACGGAGAAACGAACAAAGAAACGGAGAAACGAACAAAGAAACGGAGAAACGAACAAAGAAACGGAGAAACGAAGAAAGAAACGGAAAAACGGAGTTGTAAATGGAGAAACGGAGTTGTAAATGGAGAAACGAAGAAATAAACGAAGAAACGAAGAAAAGAACGGAGAAACGAACAAAGAAACGGGGAAACGGAGAAACGGACAAAGAAACGGAGAAACGGAGAAATAAATGGAGAAACGACCAAGTAAACGGAGAAACGAAGAAAGAAACGGAGAATCGGAGAAATAAATGGAGAAACGAAGAAATAAGCCGAGAAACGGAGAAAGAAACGCAGAAACGAAGAAAGAAACGGAGAAACGGAGAAATAAATGGAGAAACTAAGAAATAAACGGAGAATCGAAGAAAGGAACGGAGAAACGAACCAAGAAGCGGAGACACGATGAAAGAAACGGAGAAAAGAAGAAAGAAACGTAGAAACGAAGGAAGGAAAAGGACAAACGAAGAAAGAAACGGAGAATCGGAGAAATAAATGGAGAAACGAAGAACTAAACCGAGAAACGGAGAAAGAAACGGAGAAACGGACAAAGAAACGGAGAAACGAAGGAAGAAACGGAGAAACGAACAAAGAAACGAAGAAAGAAACGGAGAAACGAACAAAGAAATAGAGAATCGAACAAAGAAACGGAGAAAGAAACGGAGAAACGAAGAAAGAAACGGAGAGTTGGAGAAATAAATGGAGAAACGAAGAAATAAACCGAGAAACGGAGAAGGAAACGGAGAAACGAACAAAGAAACGGAGAAACGAACAAAGAAACGGAGAAACGGAGAAATAAATGGCGAAACGAACAAATAAACGAAGAAACGAAGAAAGAAACGGAGAAACGAATAAAGAAACGGAGAATCGGAGAAATAAATGGAGAAACGAAGAAATTAACCGAGAGACGGAGAAAGAAACGGAGAAACGAAGGATGAAACGGAGAAACGAAGAAAGAAACGGAGAAATAAATGGAGAAACGAACAAATAATCGGAGAAATGAAGAAAGGAACGGAGAAACGAACAAAGAAACGGAGAAACGAAGAAAGAAACGAAGAAACGAAGAAAGAAACGGAGAAACGAATAAAGAAACGGAGAATCGGAGAAATAAATGGAGAAACGAAGAAATTAACCGAGAGACGGAGAAAGAAACGGAGAAACGAAGGATGAAACGGAGAAACGAAGAAAGAAACGGAGAAATAAATGGAGAAACGAAGATATAAACCGAGAAACGGAGAAAGAAACGGAGAAACGAAGAAAGAAACGGAGAAACGGAGAAATAAATGGAGAAACTAAGAAATAAACGGAGAAACGAAGAAAGGAACGGAGAAACGAACAAAGAAACGGAGACACGATGAAAGAAACGGAGAAACGAAGAAAGAAACGTAGAAACGAAGAAAGAAACGGAGAAACGAAGAAAGAAACGGAGAATCGGAGAAATAAATGGAGAAACGAAGAAATAAACCGAGAAACGGAGAAAGAAACGGAGAAACGAACAAAGAAACGGAGAAACGAACAAAGAAACGGAGAAACGAACAAAGAAACGGAGAAACGAACAAAGAAACGAAAAAACGAACAAAGAATCGAAGAAACGAACAAAGAAACGGAGAAACGGAGAAATAAATGGCGAAACGAACAAATAAACGGAGAAACGAAGAATGGAACGGAGAAACGAACAAAGAAACGGAGAAACGAACAAAGAAACGGAGAAACGAACAAAGAAACGGAGAAACGATCAAAGAAACGAAGAAGCGAACAAAGAAACGGAGAAACGATGAAAGAAACGGAGAAACGAAGAAAGAAACGAAGAAACGATGAAAGAAACGGAGAAACGAAGAAAGAAACGAAGAATCGGAGAAATAAATGGAGAAACGAAGAAATAATCCGAGAAACGGAGAAAGAAACGGAGAAACGGACAAAGAAACGGAGAAACGAACTAAGAAACGGAGAAACGAACAAAGAAACGGAGAATGAACAAAGAAACGAAGAAAAGAACAAAGAATCGGAGAAACGGAGAAATAGATGGCGAAACGAAATAACAAACGGAGAAACGAACAAAGAAACGGAGAAACGGAGAAATAAATGGCGAAACGAACAAATAAACGGAGAAACGAAGAAAGGAACGGAGAAACGAACAAAGAAACGGAGAAACGAACAAACAAACGGAGAAACGAACAAAGAACCGGAGAAACGACGAAAGAAACGGAGAAACGGAGAAATAAATGGAGAAACGAAGAAATAAACGGAGAAACGAAGAATGGAACGGAGAAACGAACAAAGAAACGGAGAAACGATCAAAGAAACGAAGAAACGAACAAAGAAACGGAGAAACGGAGAAATAAATGGCGAAACGAACAAATAAACGGAGGAAGAAGCGGAGAAACGAAGAAAGAAACGGAGAATCGGAGAAATAAATGGAGAAACGAAGAAATAAACCGAGAAACGGAGAAAGAAACGGAGAAACGAACAAAGAAACGGAGAAACGGAGAAATAAATGGCGAAACGAACAAATAAACGGAGAAACGAAGAAAGGAACGGAGAAACGAACAAAGAAACGGAGAAACGAACAAAGAAACGGAGAAACGAACAAAGAACCGGAGAAACGTCGAAAGAAACGGAGGAACGGAGAAATAAATGGAGAAACGAAGAAGTAAACGGAGAAACGAAGAAAGGAACGGAGAAACGAACAAAGAATCGGAGAAACGATGAAAGAAACGGAGAAACGAATAAAGAAACGGAGAAATGAACAAAGAAACGGAGAAACGAACGAAGAAACAGAGAAACGAACAATGAAACGGAGAAACGAACAAAGAAACGCAGAAACGAACAAAGAAACGAAGAAACGAACAAAGAAACGAAGAAACGAACAAAGAAACGAAGAAACGAACAAAGAAACGAAGAAACGATCAAAGAAACGAAGAAACGAACAAAGAAACGAAGAAACGAACAAAGAAACGAAGAAACGATCAAAGAAACGGGGAAACGGAGAAATAAATGGCGAAACGAACAAATAAACGGAGAAACGAAGAAAGGAACGGAGAAACGAACAAAGAAACGGAGAAACGAACAAAGAAACGAAGAAACGAACAAAGAAACGAAGAAACGAACAAAGAAACGAAGAAACGATCAAAGAAACGGAGAAACGGAGAAATAAATGGCGAAACGAACAAATAAACGGAGAAACGAAGAAAGGAACGGAGAAACGAACAAAGAAACGGAGAAACGAACAAAGAACCGGAGAAACGAAGAAAGAGACGAAGAATCGATGAAAGAAACGGAGAAACGAAGAAAGAAACGAAGAATCGGAGAAATAAATGGAGAAACGAAGAAATAATCCGAGAAACGGAGAAAGAAACGGAGAAACGGACAAAGAAACGGAGAAACGAACTAAGAAACGGAGAAACGAACAAAGAAACGGAGAATGAACAAAGAAACGAAGAAAAGAACAAAGAATCGGAGAAACGGAGAAATAGATGGCGAAACGAAATAACAAACGGAGAAACGAACAAAGAAACGGAGAAACGGAGAAATAAATGGCGAAACGAACAAATAAACGGAGAAACGAAGAAAGGAACGGAGAAACGAACAAAGAAACGGAGAAACGAACAAACAAACGGAGAAACGAACAAAGAACCGGAGAAACGACGAAAGAAACGGAGAAACGGAGAAATAAATGGAGAAACGAAGAAATAAACGGAGAAACGAAGAAAGAAACGGAGAAACGATGAAAGAAACGGAGAAGCGAAGAAAGAAATTAAGAAACGAAGAAAGAAACGGAGAAACGAAGAAAGAAACGGAGAATCGGAGAAATAAATGGAGAAACGAAGAAATAAACCGAGAAACGGAGAAAGAAACGGAGAAACGGACAAAGAAACGGAGAATCGAAGAAAGGAACGGAGAAACGAACAAAGAAACGGAGTCACGATGAAAGAAACGGAGAAAAGAAGAAAGAAACGTAGAAACGAAGGATGGAAAAGGAGAAACGAAGAAAGAAACGGAGAATCGGAGAAATAAATGGAGAAACGAAGAAATAAACAGAGAAACGGAGAAAGAAACGGAGAAACGGACAAAGAAACGGAGAAACGAAGAAATAAACGGAAAAACGAAGAAATAAACCGAGAAACGGCGAAAGAAACGGAGAAACGAACAAAGAAACGGAGAAACGAACAAAGAAACGAAGACACGGAGAAATAAATGGAGAAACGAACAAATTAACGGAGAAACGGAGAAATAAATGGAGAAACGAAGAAATAAACGGAGAATCGAAGACAGAAACCGAGAAACGAACAAAGAAACGGAGAAACGATCAAAAGAAACGGAGAAACGAACAAAGAAACGGAGAAACGAACAAAGAAACGGAGAAACGGAGAAATAAATTGCGAAACGAACAAATAAACGGAGAAACGAAGAATGGAACGGAGAAACGAACAAAGAAACGGAGAAACGAACAAAGAAACGGAGAAACGAACAAAGAAACGGAGAAACGATCAAAGAAACGAAGAAACGAACAAAGAAACGGAGAAACGGAGAAATAAATGGCGAAACGAACAAGTAAACGGAGAAAGAAACAGAGAAACGAAGAAAGAAACAGAGAATCGGAGAAATAAATGGAGAAACGAAGAAATAAACCGAGAAACGGAGAAAGAAACGGAGTAACGAACAAAGAAACGGAGAAACGGAGAAATAAATGGCGAAACGAAAAAATAAACGGAGAAACGAACAAAGAAACGAAGAAACGGACAAAGAAACGGAGAAACGAACAAAGAACCGGAGAAACGACGAAAGAAACGGAGAAACGGAGAAATAAATTGAGAAACGAAGAAATAAATGGAGAAACGAAGAAAGGAACGGAGAAACGAACAAAGAAACGGAGAAACGATGAAAGAAACGGAGAAACGAAGAAAGAAACGAAGAAACGATGAAAGAAACGGAGAAACGAAGAAAGAAACGAAGAATCGGAGAAATAAATGGAGAAACGTAGAAATAATCCGAGAAACGGAGAAAGAAACGGAGAAACGGACAAAGAAACGGAGAAACGAACAAAGAAACGGAGAATGAACAAAGAAACGAAGAAAAGAACAAAGAATCGGAGAAACGGGGAAATAAATGGAGAAACGAAAAAATAAACGGAGAAACGAACAAAGAAACGAAGAAACGAACAAAGAAACGGAGAAACGGAGAAATAAATGGCGAAACGCAAAAAATAAACGGAGAATCGAAGAAAGGAACGGAGAAACGAACAAAGAAACGGAGAAACGAACAAAGAAACGTAGAAACGAACAAAGAACCGGAGAAACGACGAAAGAAACGGAGAAACGGAGAAATAAATGGCGAAACGAACAAATAATCGGAGAAATGAAGAAAGGAACGGAGAAACGAACAAATTAACGGAGAAACGAACAAAGAAACGGAGAAACGATGAAAGAAACGGAGAAACGAAGAAAGAAACGAAGAAACGAAGAAAGAAACGGAGAAACGAATAAAGAAACGGAGAATCGGAGAAATAAATGGAGAAACGAAGAAATTAACCGAGAGACGGAGAAAGAAACGGAGAAACGAAGGATGAAACGGAGAAACGAAGAAAGAAACGGAGAAATAAATGGAGAAACGAAGATATAAACCGAGAAACGGAGAAAGAAACGGAGAAACGAAGAAAGAAACGGAGAAACGGAGAAATAAATGGAGAAACTAAGAAATAAACGGAGAAACGAAGAAAGGAACGGAGAAACGAACAAAGAAACGGAGACACGATGAAAGAAACGGAGAAACGAAGAAAGAAACGTAGAAACGAAGAAAGAAACGGAGAAACGAAGAAAGAAACGGAGAATCGGAGAAATAAATGGAGAAACGAACAAATAATCGGAGAAATGAAGAAAGGAACGGAGAAACGAAGAAAGAAACGGAGAAACGAAGAAAGAAACGAAGAAACGAAGAAAGAAACGGAGAAACGAATAAAGAAACGGAGAATCGGAGAAATAAATGGAGAAACGAAGAAATTAACCGAGAGACGGAGAAAGAAACGGAGAAACGAAGGATGAAACGGAGAAACGAAGAAAGAAACGGAGAAATAAATGGAGAAACGAAGATATAAACCGAGAAACGGAGAAAGAAACGGAGAAACGAAGAAAGAAACGGAGAAACGGAGAAATAAATGGAGAAACTAAGAAATAAACGGAGAAACGAAGAAAGGAACGGAGAAACGAACAAAGAAACGGAGACACGATGAAAGAAACGGAGAAACGAAGAAAGAAACGTAGAAACGAAGAAAGAAACGGAGAAACGAAGAAAGAAACGGAGAATCGGAGAAATAAATGGAGAAACGAAGAAATAAACCGAGAAACGGAGAAAGAAACGGAGAAACGAACAAAGAAACGGAGAAACGAACAAAGAAACGGAGAAACGAACAAAGAAATGGAGAAACGAACAAAGAAACGAAAAAACGAACAAAGAATCGAAGAAACGAACAAAGAAACGGAGAAACGGAGAAATAAATGGCGAAACGAACAAATAAACGGAGAAACGAAGAATGGAACGGAGAAACGAACAAAGAAACGGAGAAACGAACAAAGAAACGGAGAAACGAACAAAGAAACGGAGAAACGATCAAAGAAACGAAGAAACGAACAAAGAAACGGAGAAACGGAGAAATAAATGGCGAAACGAACAAATAAACGGAGGAAGAAGCGGAGAAACGAAGAAAGAAACGGAGAATCGGAGAAATAAATGGAGAAACGAAGAAATAAACCGAGAAACGGAGAAAGAAACGGAGAAACGAACAAAGAAACGGAGAAACGGAGAAATAAATGGCGAAACGAATAAATAAACGGAGAAACGAAGAAAGGAACGGAGAAACGAACAAAGAAACGGAGAAACGAACAAAGAAACGGAGAAACGAACAAAGAACCGGAGAAACGTCGAAAGAAACGGAGGAACGGAGAAATAAATGGAGAAACGAAGAAGTAAACGGAGAAACGAAGAAAGGAACGGAGAAACGAACAAAGAATCGGAGAAACGATGAAAGAAACGGAGAAACGAATAAAGAAACGGAGAAATGAACAAAGAAACGGAGAAACGAACGAAGAAACAGAGAAACGAACAATGAAACGGAGAAACGAACAAAGAAACGGAGAAACGAACAAAGAAACGATGAAACGAACAAAGAAACGAAGAAACGAACAAAGAAACGAAGAGACGAACAAAGAAACGAAGAAACGATCAAAGAAACGAAGAAACGAACAAAGAAACGAAGAAACGAACAAAGAAACGAAGAAACGATCAAACAAACGGGGAAACGGAGAAATAAATGGCGAAACGAACAAATAAACGGAGAAACGAAGAAAGGAATGGAGAAACGAACAAAGAAACGGAGAAACGAACAAAGAAACGAAGAAACGAACAAAGAAACGAAGAAACGAACAAAGAAACGAAGAAACGATCAAAGAAACGGAGAAACGGAGAAATAAATGGCGAAACGAACAAATAAACGGAGAAACGAAGAAAGGAACGGAGAAACGAACAAAGAAACGGAGAAACGAACAAAGAACCGGAGAAACGAAGAAAGAGACGAAGAATCGATGAAAGAAACGGAGAAACGAAGAAAGAAACTAAGAATCGGAGAAATAAATGGAGAAACGAAGAAATAAACCGAGAAACGGAGAAAGAAACGGAGAAACGGACATAGAAACGGAGAAACGAACAAACAAACGGAGAAACGAACAAAGAAACGGAGAATGAACAAAGAAACGAAGAAAAGAACAAAGAATCGGAGAAACGGAGAAATAAATGGCGAAACGAACAAATAAACGGAGAAACGTAGAAAGGAACGGAGAAACGTGTAAAGAAACGGAGAAATGAACAAAGAAACGGAGAAACGAACAAAGAACCGGAGAAACGACGAAAGAAAGGGAGAAACGGAGAAATAAATGGAGAAACGAAGAAATAAACGGAGAAACGAAAAAAGAAACGGAGAAACGATGAAAGAAACGGAGAAACGAAGAAAGAAACGAAGAAACGAACAAAGAAACGGAGAAAGAAGCGGAGAAACGAACAAGGAAATAGAGAAACGAACAAAGAAACGGAGAAAGAAACGGAGAAACGAAGAAAGAAACGGAGAATTGGAGAAATAAATGGTGAAACGAAGAAATAAACCGAGAAACGGAGAAAGAAACGGAGAAACGAACAAAGAAATAGAGAAACGAACAAAGAAACGGAGAATCGAACAAAGAGACGGAGAAACGAACAAAGAAACGGAAAATCGACCAAAAAACGGAGAAACGGACAAAGAAATGGAGAAACGGAGAAATAAATGGAGAATCGAACAAGTAAACGGAGAAACGGAGAATCGGAGAAATAAATGGAGAAATGAAGAAATAAACGGAGAAACGAACAAAGAAACGGAGAAATAAAGAAAGAAACGGAGAAACGAACAAAGGAACGGAGAAACGAAGAAAGAAACGGGAAACGAAGAATGAAACGGAGAATCGGAGAAATAAATGGAGAAACGAACAAAAAACGGTGAAACGGAGAAACGGAAAAACCGAGAAACAGAGAAACCGAGAGACGGAGAAACCGAGAAACGGAGAAACGGAGAAACCGCGAAACGTCGAAACCGAGAAACGGAGAAACGGAGATACCGCGAAACGGAGAAACGGAGAAACGGAGAAACGGAGAAACGGAGTGACGGAGAAACGGAGAAACGTTTCTCCGTTTCTTCCTCCGTTTCTCCGTTTCTTCGTTCTTTTCACCGTCCCTTTGTTCGTTTCACCGTTTCTTTTTTCGTTTCTCCGTTTCTTTCTCCGTTTCTCGGTTTATTTCTTCGTTTCTCGGTTTATTTCTTCGTTTCTCCGTTTCTATCTTCGTTTCTCCGTTTCTTCCTTCGTTTCATCGTTTCTACGTTTATCCGTTTCTCGGTTTATTCCTTCATTTATCCATTTATTTCTCCGATTGTCCGTTTCTCGGTTTATTCCTTCGTTTCTCCATTTATTTCTCCCATTCTCCGATTCTTCCTTCGTTTCTTCGTTTCTTTCATCGTTACTCCGTTTCTTTCTTCGTTTCTTTGTTTCTGTCTTGGTTACTCCGTTTCTTTCTCCGATTCTCGGTTTATTTCTTCGTTTCTCCATTTATTACTCCGATTCTGTGTTTCTTTCTTCGTTTCTCCGTTTCTTTCTTCGTTTCTCCGTTTCTTTCTTCGTTTCTCCGTTTCTTTCTTCGTTTCGCCGTTTCTTTCTTCGTTTCTCCGTTTCTTTGTTCGTTTCTCCGTTTCTTTCTCCGTTTCTGCATTTATTTCTTCGTTTCTCCACTTATTTCTCCGTTTCTCCGTTTCATTCTGCGTTTCTCCGTTTCTTTCTTCGTTTCTCCGTTTCTTTCTTCGTTTCTCCGTTTATTTCTTCGTTTCTGCATTTATTTCTCCGTTTCTCCGTTTCTTTCTTCGTTTCTCCATTTATTTCTCCCATTCTCCGATTCTTCCTTCGTTTCTTCGTTTCTTTCATCGTTACTCCGTTTCTTTCTTCGTTTCTTTGTTTCTGTCTTGGTTACTCCGTTTCTTTCTCCGATTCTCGGTTTATTTCTTCCTTTCTCCATTTATTACTCCGATTCTGTGTTTCTTTCTTCGTTTCTCCGTTTCTTTCTTCGTTACTCCTTTTCTTTCTTCGTTTCTCCGTTTATTTCTTCGTTTCTCCATTTATTTCTCCGTTTCTCCGTTTCTTTCTTCGTTTCTCCATTTATTTCTCCGTTTCTCCGTTTCTTTCTTCGATACTCCGGTTCTTTCTTCGTTTCTCCGTTTCTTTCTTCGTTTCTCCTTTGCTTGGTCGTTCCTCCATTTATTTCTTCGTTTCTCCATTTATTTCACCGTTTCTCCGTATCTTTCTTCGTTTCTCCGTTTCCTTGTTCGTTTATGCGTTTATTTCTTCGTTTCTCCATTTATTTCTCCGTTTCTTTCTTCGTTTCTCCATTTATTTCTCCGTTCCTCCGTTTCTTTCTTCGTTTCTCCGTTTCTTTGTTCGTTTCTCCGTTTCTTTGTTCGTTTCTCCGTTTCTCTCTCCGTTTCTCGGTTTATTCCTTCGTTTCTCCATTTATTTCTCCGATTCTCCGTTTCTTTCTTCGTTTCTTTCTTCGTTTCTCCGTTTCTTTCTTCGTTTCTCCGTTTCTTTCTTCGTTTCTTCGTTTCTTTCTTCGTTTCTCCGTTTCTTTCTTCGTTTCTCCGTTTCTTTCATCGTTTCTTCGTTTCCCCGTTTCTTTATTCGTTACTCCGTTTCTTTCTTCGTTTCTCCATTTATTTCTCCGTTCCTCCGTTTCTTTCTTCGTTTCTCCGTTTCTTTGTTCGTTTCTCCGTTTCTTTGTTCGTTTCTCCGTTTCTTTGTTCGTTTCTCCGTTTCTCTCTCCGTTTCTCGGTTTATTCCTTCGTTTCTCCATTTATTTCTCCGATTCTCCGTTTCTTTCTTCGTTTCTTTCTTCGTTTCTCCGTTTCTTTCTTCGTTTCTCCGTTTCTTTCTTCGTTTCTCCGTTTCTTTCTTCGTTTCTTCGTTTCTTTCTTCGTTTCTCCGTTTCTTTCTTCGTTTCTCCGTTTCTTTCATCGTTTCTTCGTTTCTCCGTTTCTTTCTTCGTTTCTCCGTATATATCTTTGTTTCTCCATTTATTTCTCCGTTTCTTTCTTCGTTTCTCCGTTTCATTCTTCGTTTCTCCGTTTCTTTGTTGGTTTCTCCGTTTCTTTGTTCGTTTCTCCGTTTCTTTCTCCGTTTCTTCGTTTCTTTCTTCATTTCTCCGTTTCTCTCTCCGTTTCTCGGTTTATTCCTTCGTTTCTCCATTTATTTCTCCGATTCTCCGTTTCTTTCTTCGTTTCTTTCTTCGTTTCTCCGTTTCTTTCTTCGTTTCTCCGTTTCTTTCTTCGTTTCTTCGTTTCTTTCTTCGTTACTCCGTTTCTTTCATCGTATCTCCGTTTCTATCTTCGTTTCTCCGTTTCTTTCCTCGTTTCTCCGTTTCTTTCTTCGTTTCTCCGTTTATTTCCTCGTTTCTCCATTTATTTCTCCGTTTCTCCGTTTCTTTCTTCGTTTCTCCATTTATTTCTCCGTTTCTCCGTTTCTTTCTTCGTTACTCCGGTTCTTTCTTCGTTTCTCCGTTTCTTTCTTCGTTTCTCCGTTTCTTTCTTCGTTTCTCCGTTTCTTCCTTCGTTTCTCCGTTTCTTTGTTCGTTTCTCCGTTTCTTTGTTCGTTTCTTCGCTTCTTTCTTCGTTTCTTCATTTCTATCTTCGTTTCTCCTTTTCTTTCTTCGTTTTCCTTTGCTTGGTCGTTTCTCCATTTATTTCTTCGTTTCTCCATTTATTTCACCGTTTCTCCGTATCTTTCTTCGTTTCTCCGTTTCCTTGTTCGTTTATGCGTTTATTTCTT
Organism: Ptiloglossa arizonensis; assembly: GCF_051014685.1. Taxonomy (NCBI): domain Eukaryota; kingdom Metazoa; phylum Arthropoda; class Insecta; order Hymenoptera; family Colletidae; genus Ptiloglossa; species Ptiloglossa arizonensis. The sequence continues at coordinate 759,065 of NW_027478430.1, forward strand.
CGTTTCTCCATTTATTTCTCCGTTTCTTTCTTCGTTTCTCCGTTTCTGCGTTGGTTTCTCCGTTTCTTTCTTCGTTTCTCCGTTTATTTCTTCGTTTCTCCATTTATTTCTCCGTTTCTCCGTTTCTTTCTTCGTTTCTCCGTTTATTTCTTCGTTTCTCCATTTATTTCTCCGTTTCTTTCTTCGCTTCTCCGTTTCTTTCTTCGTTTCTCCGTTTCTTTCTTCGTTCCTCCGTTTCTTTCTTCGCTTCTCAGTTTCTTTGTTCGTTTCTCCGTTTCTTTCTTCGCTTCTCCGTTTCTTTGTTCGTTTCTCCGTTTCTGTCTCCGTTTCTCGGTTTATTCCTTCGTTTCTCCATTTATTTCTCCGATTCTCCGATTCTTTCTTCGTTTCTTCGTTTCTTTCTTCGTTTCTCCGTTTCTTTCTTAGTTTCTCCGTTTCTCCGTTTCTATTTTCGTTTCTTCGTTTCTCCGTTTCTTTCTTCGTTTCTCCGTTTCTTTCATCGTTTCTTCGTTTCTCCGTTTCTTTCTTCGTTTCTCCGTTTCTTTCTTCGTTTCTCCATTTATTTCTCCGTTCCTCCGTTTCTTTCTTCGTTTCTCCGTTTCTTTGTTCGTTTCTCCGTTTCTTTGTTCGTTTCTCCGTTTCTTTGTTCGTTTCTCCATTTCTCTCTCCGTTTCTCGGTTTATTCCTTCGTTTCTCCATTTATTTCTCCGATTCTCCGTTTCTTTCTTCGTTTCTTTCTTCGTTTCTCCGTTTCTTTCCTCGTTTCTCCGTTTCTTTATTCGTTTCTCCGTTTCTTTCTTCGTTTCTCCGTTTCTTTCTTCGTTTCTCCGTTTCTTTCTTCGTTTCTTCGTTTCTTTCTCCGTTTCTCCGTTTCTTTCTTCGTTTCTCCGTTTCTTTCATCGTTTCTTCGTTTCTCCGTTTCTTTCTTCGTTTCTCCGTATATATCTTTGTTTCTCCATTTATTTCTCCGTTTCTTTCTTCGTTTCTACGTTTCTGCGTTGGTTTCTCCGTTTCTTTCTTCGTTTCTCCGTTTATTTCTTCGTTTCTCCATTTATTTCTCCGTTTCTCCGTTTCTTTCTTCGTTTCTCCGTTTCTTTGTTCGTTTCTCCGTTTCTTTCTTCGTTTCTCCGTTTCTTTGTTCGTTTCTCCGTTTCTTTCTTCGTTTCTCCGTTTCTTTGTTCTTTTCTCCGTTTATTTCTTCGTTTCTCCATTTATTTCTCCGTTTCTCCGTTTATTTCTTCGTTTCTCCATTTATTTCTCCGTTTCTCCGTTTATTTCTTCGTTTCTCCATTTATTTCTCCGATTCTCCGTTTCTTTCTTCGTTTCTCCGTTTCTTTCTTCGTTTCTCCGTTTCTGCGTTTCTTTCATCGTTTCTCCGTTTCTTTCTTCGTTTTTCCGTTTCTTTGTTCGTTTCTCCGTTTCTTTCTTCGTTTCATCGTTTCTTTCTTCGTTTCTCCGTTTCTTTCTTCGTTTCTCCGCTTCTTTCTTCGTTTCTTTCTTCGTTTCTCCGTTTCTTTCTTCGTTTCACCGTTTCCTTGTTCGTTTCTCCGTTTATTTCTTCGTTTCTCCATTTATTTCTCCGTTTCTTTCTTCGTTTCTTCGTTTCTTTCTTCGTTACACCGTTTCTGTCTTCGTTTCTCCGTTTCTTTCTTCGTTTCTCCGTTTCGTTCTTCGTTTCTCCGTTTATTTCTTCGTTTCTCCATTTATTTCTCCGTTTCTCCATTTCTTTCTTCGTTTCTCCGTTTCTTTGTTCGTTTCTCCGTTTCTTTTTCCGTTTCTCGGTTTATTTCTTCGTTTCTCCATTTATTTCTCCGCTTCTTTCTTCGCTTCTCCGTTTCTTTCTTCGTTTCTCCGTTTCTTTCTTCGTTCCTCCGTTTCTTTCTTCGTTTCTCAGTTTCTTTGTTCGTTTCTCCGTTTCTTTGTTCGTTTCTCCGTTTCTTTGTTCGTTTCTCCGTTTCTGTCTCCGTTTCTCGGTTTATTCCTTCGTTTCTACATTTATTTCTCCGATTCTCCGATTCTTTCTTTGTTTCTTCGTTTCTTTCTTCGTTTCTCCGTTTCTTTCTTCGTTTCTCCGTTTCTCCGTTTCTATCTTCGTTTCTCCGTTTCTTTCTTCGTTTCCCCGTTTCTTTCATCGTTTCTTCGTTTCTCCGTTTCTTTCTTCGTTTCTCCGTTTCTTTCTTCGTTTCTCCATTTATTTCTCCGTTCCTCCGTTTCTTTCTTCGTTTCTCCGTTTCTTTGTTCGTTTCTCCGTTTCTTTGTTCGTTTCTCCGTTTCTTTGTTCGTTTCTCCGTTTCTCTCTCCGTTTCTCGGTTTATTCCTTCGTTTCTCCATTTATTTCTCCGATTCTCCGTTTCTTTCTTCGTTTCTTTCTTCGTTTCTCCGTTTCTTTCTTTGTTTCTCCGTTTCTTTCATCGTTTCTTCGTTTCTCCGTTTCTTTCTTCGTTTCTCCGTTTCTTTCTTCGTTTCTCCATTTATTTCTCCGTTCCTCCGTTTCTTGCTTCGTTTCTCCGTTTCTTTGTTCGTTTCTCCGTTTCTTTGTTCGTTTCTCCGTTTCTTTGTTCGTTTCTCCGTTTCTCTCTCCGTTTCTCGGTTTATTCCTTCGTTTCTCCATTTATTTCTCCGATTCTCCGTTTCTTTCTTCGTTTCTTCGTTTCTTTCTTCGTTTCTCCGTTTCTTTCTTCGTTTCTCCGTTTCTTTCTTCGTTTCTTCGTTTCTTTCTTCGTTTCTCCGTTTCTTTCTTCGTTTCTCCGCTTCTTTCATCGTTTCTTCGTTTCTCCGTTTCTTTCTTCGTTTCTCCGTATATATCTTCGTTTCGCCATTTATTTCTCCGTTTCTTTCTTCGTTTCTCCGTTTCATTCTTCGTTTCTCCGTTTCTTTGTTGGTTTCTCCGTTTCTTTGTTCGTTTCTCCGTTTCTTTCTCCGTTTCTTCGTTTCTTTCTTCATTTCTCCGTTTCTTTTGTCGTTTCTCCGTCTCTTTCTTCGTTTCTCCGTTTCTTTGTTCGTTTCTCCGTTTCTTTCTTCGTTTCTCCGTTTCTTTCTTCGTTTCGCCGTTTCTTTCTTCGCTTCTCCGCTTCTTTCTTCGTTTCTCCGTTTCTTTGTTCGTTTCTCCGTTTCTTTCTCCGTTTCTGCATTTATTTCTTCGTTTCTCCATTTATTTCTCCGTTTCTCCGTTTCTTTCTCCGTTTCTCCATTTATTTCTCCGTTCCTCCGTTTCTTTGTTCGTTTCTCCGTTTCTTTGTTAGTTTCTCCGTTTCTTTGTTCGTTTCTCCGTTTCTCGGTTTATTCCTTCGTTTCTCCATTTATTTCTCCGTTTCTCCGTTTCTTTCTTCGTTACTCCGTTTCTTTCATCGTATCTCCGTTTCTATCTTCGTTTCTCCGTTTCTTTCCTCGTTTCTCCGTTTCTTTCTTCGTTTCTCCGTTTATTTCTTCGTTTCTCCATTTATTTTTCCGTTTCTCCGTTTCTTTCTTCGTTTCTCCATTTATTTCTCCGTTTCTCCGTTTCTTTCTTCGTTACTCCGGTTCTTTCTTCGTTTCTCCGTTTCTTTCTTCGTTTCTCCGTTTCTTTTTTCGTTTCTCCGTTTCTTCCTTCGTTTCTCCGTTTCTTTGTTCGTTTCTCCGTTTCTTTGTTCGTTTCTTCGTTTCTTTCTTCGTTTCTTCATTTCTATCTTCGTTTCTACTTTTCTTTCTTCGTTTCTCCTTTGCTTGGTCGTTTCTCCATTTATTTCTTCGTTTCTCCATTTATTTCACCGTTTCTCCGTATCTTTCTTCGTTTCTCCGTTTCCTTGTTCGTTTCTCCGTTTATTTCTTCGTTTCTCCATTTATTTCTCCGTTTCTTTCTTCGTTTCTCCGTTTGTGCGTTGGTTTCTCCGTTTCTTCCTTCGTTTCTCCGTTTATTTCTTCGTTTCTCCATTTATTTCTCCGTTTCTCCGTTTCTTTCTTCGTTTCTCCGTTTCTTTGTTCGTTTCTCCGTTTCTTTCTTCGTTTCTCCGTTTCTTTGTTCGTTTCTCCGTTTATTTCTTCGTTTCTCCATTTATTTCTCCGTTTCTCCGTTTATTTCTTCGTTTCTCCATTTATTTCTCCGTTTCTCCGTTTATTTCTTCGTTTCTCCATTTATTTCTCCGATTCTCCGTTTCTTTCTTCGTTTCTCCGTTTCTTTCTTCGTTTCTCCGTTTCTTTGTTCGTTTCTCCGTTTCTTTCTTCGTTTCACCGTTTCTTTCTTCGTTTCTCCGTTTCCTTGTTCGTTTCTCCGTTTATTTCTTCGTTTCTCCATTTATTTCTCCGTTTCTTTCTTCGTTTCTCCGTTTCTGCGTTGGTTTCTCCGTTTCTTCCTTCGTTTCTCCGTTTCTTTGTTCGTTTCTCCATTTATTTCTCCGTTTCTCCGTTTATTTCTTCGTTTCTCCATTTATTTCTCCGTTTCTCCGTTTATTTCTTCGTTTCTCCATTTATTTCTCCGTTTCTCCGTTTCTTTCTTCGTTACTCCGTTTCTTTCATCGTATCTCCGTTTCTATCTTCGTTTCTCCGTTTCTTTCCTCGTTTCTCCGTTTCTTTCTTCGTTTCTCCGTTTATTTCTTCGTTTCTCCATTTATTTCTCCGATTCTCCGTTTCTTTCTTCGTTTCTTTCTTCGTTTCTCCGTTTCTTTCTTCGTTTCTCCGTTTCTTTCTTCGTTTCTCCGTTTCTTTCATCGTTTCTTCGTTTCTCCGTTTCTTTCTTCGTTTCTCCGTTTCTTTCTTCGTTTCTCCATTTATTTCTCCGTTCCTCCGTTTCTTGCTTCGTTTCTCCGTTTCTTTGTTCGTTTCTCCGTTTCTTTGTTCGTTTCTCCGTTTCTTTGTTCGTTTCTCCGTTTCTTTGTTCGTTTCTCCGTTTCTCTCTCCGTTTCTCTGTTTATTCCTTCGTTTCTCCATTTATTTCTCCGATTCTCCGTTTCTTTCTTCGTTTCTTCGTTTCTCCGTTTCTTTCTTCGTTTCTCCGTTTCTTTCTTCGTTTCTTCGTTTCTTTCTTCGTTTCTCCGTTTCTTTCTTCGTTTCTCCGTTTCTTTCATCGTTTCTTCGTTTCTCCGTTTCTTTCTTCGTTTCTCCGTATATATCTTCGTTTCGCCATTTATTTCTCCGTTTCTTTCTTCGTTTCTCCGTTTCATTCTTCGTTTCTCCGTTTCTTTGTTCGTTTCTCCGTTTCTTTCTCCGTTTCTTCGTTTCTTTCCTCATTTCTCCGTTTCTTTGTTCGTTCCTCCGTCTCTTTCTTCGTTTCTCCGTTTCTTTGTTCGTTACTCCGTTTCTTTCTTCGTTTCTCCGTTTCTTTCTTCGTTTCGCCGTTTCTTTCTTCGTTTCTCCGCTTCTTTCTTCGTTTCTCCGTTTCTTTGTTCGTTTCTCCGTTTCTTTCTCCGTTTCTGCATTTATTTCTTCGTTTCTCCATTTATTTCTCCGTCTCTCCGTTTCATTCTTCGTTTCGCCGTTTCTTTCTTCGTTTCTCCGTTTCTTTCTTCGTTTCTCCGTTTATTTCTTCGTTTCTGCATTTATTTCTCCGTTTCTCCGTTTCTTTCTTCGTTACTCCGTTTCTTTGATCGTATCTCCGTTTCTATCTTCGTTTCTCCGTTTCTTTCCTCGTTTCTCCGTTTCTTTCTTCGTTTCTCCGTTTATTTCTTCGTTTCTCTATTTATTTCTCCGTTTCTCCGTTTCTTTCTTCGTTTCTCCATTTATTTCTCCGTTTCTCCGTTTCTAACTTCGTTACTCCGGTTCTTTCTTCGTTTCTCCGTTTCTTTCTTCGTTTCTCCGTTTCTTTCTTCGTTTCTCCGTTTCTTCCTTCGTTTCTCCGTTTCTTTGTTCGTTTCTCCGTTTCTTTGTTCGTTTCTTCGTTTCTTTCTTCGTTTCTTCATTTCTATCCTCGTTTCTCCTTTTCTTTCTTCGTTTCTCCTTTGCTTGGTCGTTTCTCCATTTATTTCTTCGTTTCTCCATTTATTTCACCGTTTCTCCGTATCTTTCTTCGTTTCTCCGTTTCCTTGTTCGTTTCTCCGTTTATTTCTTCGTTTTTCCATTTATTTCTCCGATTCTCCGTTTCTTTCTTAGTTTCTCCGTTTCTTTCTTCGTTTCTCCGCTTCTTTCTTCGCTTCTTTCTTCGTTTCTCCGTTTCTTTCTTCGTTTCACCGTTTCCTTGTTCGTTTCTCCGTTTATTTCTTCGTTTCTCCATTTATTTGTCCGTTTCTTTCTTCGTTTCTTCGTTTCTTTCTTCGTTTCTCCGCTTCTTTCTTCGTTTCTCCGTTTCTTTCTTCGTTTCTCCGTTTCTTTCTTCGTTTCTCCGTTTATTTCTTCGTTTCTCCATTTATTTCTCCGTTTCTCCGTTGCTTTCTTCGTTTCTCCGTTTCTTTGTTCGTTTCTCCGTTTCTCGGTTTATTTCTTCGTTTCTCCATTTATTTCTCCGTTTCTTTCTTCGCTTCTCCGTTTCTTTCTTCGTTTCTCCGTTTCTTTCTTCGTTCCTCCGTTTCTTTCTTCGTTTCTCCGTTTCTTTGTTCGTTTCTCCGTTTCTTTGTTCGTTTCTCCGTTTCTTTGTTCGTTTCTCCGTTTCTCTCTCCGTTTCTCGGTTTATTCCTTCGTTTCTCCATTTATTTCTCCGATTCTCCGATTCTTTCTTCGTTTCTTCGTTTCTTTCTTCGTTTCTCCGTTTCTTTCTTCGTTTCTCCGTTTCTCCGTTTCTATCTTCGTTTCTTCGTTTCTCCGTTTCTTTCTTCGTTTCTCCGTTTCTTTCATCGTTTCTTCGTTTCTCCGTTTCTTTCTTCGTTTCTCCGTTTCTTTCTTCGTTTCTCCATTTATTTCTCCGTTCCTCCGTTTCTTTCTTCGTTTCTCCGTTTCTTTGTTCGTTTCTCCGTTTCTTTGTTCGTTTCTCCGTTTCTCTCTCCGTTTCTCGGTTTATTCCTTCGTTTCTCCATTTATTTCTCCGGTTCTCCGTTTCTTTCTTCGTTTCTTTCTTCGTTTCTCCGTTTCTTTCTTCGTTTCTCCGTTTCTTTCTTCGTTTCCTCGTTTCTTTCTTCGTTTCTCCGTTTCTTTCTTCGTTTCTCCGTTTCTTTCATCGTTTCTTCGTTTCTCCGTTTCTTTCTTCGTTTCTCCGTATATATCTTCGTTTCTCCATTTATTTCTCCGTTTCTTTCTTCGTTTCTCCGTTTCATTCTGCGTTTCTCCGTTTCTTTGTTCGTTTCTCCGTTTCTTTCTCCGTTTCTTCGTTTCTTTCTTCATTTCTCCGTTTCTTTCTTCGTTTCATCGTTTCTTCCTTCGTTTCATCGTTTCTCCGTTTCTCCGTTTCTCGGTTTCGATTAAATGATTATAATATTTATAATTTCTATTATAAATCATTTGATCTATATTTAAATTAGACACTAATACTCTAAATACATACTTAATATATTTTTTAATCTCTTTAGCCTCCAGAAGAATTTTATTTATACTATTTACTATATATAATAATTTACACAGAATCGGAAATAAATCTAATTATTTATTTATAATAATTTTTTTTTTTTCACTTATCTTAAAAATTGGGGTTTACTCTTTAAATGTTCTATTCATTTCTTTAATTTATTCATTAAATTCAATTAATCTATTGTATATCATAACTTTAATAAAATTTATCCCTATAATTATTATAGAACTCATATTAAAATTTAATAATGAAATTTATTTTATTTGCCTAATTAATGTAATTATTGCCCCTATCATTATTTAAACAAAAAAATCAATCATATTAATTATAGGATATTCATCTTTTATACAAACATCTATTATAGTTATTTTATTAATATTTAACAAAAATACATTTTTAACATATTTCACTTTATATTCAATAATTTCTTTAATTTTAATTTTTATGTTTAAAATAATAAAGATTAACTCTTCTTCCTTATTTAATATATTAACCTCTAATAAAAGAAAAATTATTTTATACTCAATAATTATTATGTACACAAATTTCCCACCTATAGCACTCTTTATACTGAAATAAATTGTCCTAGAAGCATTAATAAATTCAAGAATAAAATTTACCGTGGAAGGTTTAATTTTACATTTATTCGAAAGATGAAACATTCAAAAGTTTGTACAAAAGTATTTATTTATTTTATCGCACCGTAGGGAATATCATACAAATGGAAATACTTATCTCTAATGTCGGTAAATTGTACTTGTCGCTCCATCTATTTGTGGAAATTAGAACAATTCCTCGACAAACTTGAGCGTTTCTCCGCCAGGTGTTTTCACCCCTTAAGTGTAGTTTAACCCTTTCTCCAATAGATGGCAACCCATGTAATTACCACGTTACAGGGATTTGTAATTGCAGGTTCAGAATATATTATATTTGCATACCTACAAACTATAATTCCGATATGTAGGGAAATACTCATTTATTTTATCGCACGGTTTCTTCGATTGTATTTGCTCGATCCAACCAAATACTTCAAGAAATTGATAGCTTTTTATACCGAAACATTGTCAAAAATTGTTTAATCTACGGTCCAACGACGGTTGTTAATAATTATGATAAATAAATGTCAAGATATTGCGAAGTCTGCGATGGCGAACGGTTTCAGTGAATGTTTGTTCATTTCCGCCATTGTTACTAACATTTATGTATGTTCCCAATATTATTCGAACAATGTGCATCCTATTTATGCATTGAAAATGATTAGGTACCCCATAGAAATTAATTTGGATCGAGATTCAAAGTAAAACGTGTTTCGTAAAGTTTTATAGCAGGGAAAGTAACAATTGTTTATTAAATACATTAATTTAACATTTGCTTAATTCTTATAATTTACACAATACGCGTAGTAGTTGCATTTTTTATTTAAAGCGCTGAAATTCAATTAATCGCTTTTCTAGATACAACAATCATAGCGATGAACGCTTGTGAATCGATCATCGATACGTGTAGCCTTGAGAATGTCAGTTTGATCTCAACGAAAAATTTCATCGCGAGCAATGAATATTTCGATGAAATGATATTTTAAGCCTTTATTTATACTAGGGCATTGTTAATAATTATTTAAACTATGGTACTACGACAATTGTTAATAATTATGATAAATAAACGTCAAGATATTGTAAAATCGGCGAAGGCGAATAGTTTCGGTGAATGTTTATTCATTTACGCGAGTTTTACTAACATTCATGCATGTTCCCAATATTAATCGAACAATGTTCATCTTATTGATGCATTACAAATGATTAAGAACTTATAGAAGTTAATTTTGATCGAGCTTCAAAGTAAAGAGATGATTCTTAAAGTTTTAAAATAAAAAGTGAAGTAATTTATTACTATAATTTGATTTAAAAAATCAATTCTTTTGTCAGACATCTAATGATTTGATTTAATTAAATATTATGTGAGTAGGTTAAAATTTAATTTTGGTTGTTAATTCAATTAATAAAGTTTGAATAATTAGTTCTTTCCACAACAATTGGCATAAATCTGTGATTAGCTCCGCAGATTTCAGAACATTGTCCGAAAAATACTCCAGGTCGATTAGTAATTAAATTTATTTGGTTAATTCGCCCTGGTATTGAGTCTATTTTTAAGCCTAAAGACGGAACAGTTCAAGGGTGAATTACGTCGTTTGATGTTGTTAATATTCGAATTAGTGTATTAGATGGAATAATTATTCGATTATCTACGTCTAGGAGACGAAAAATGTAAATATTATTTAAATCTTTATCTATATATGAGTCAAAATTTAAATTATTAAATTCTGGGTATTCATAAGATCAATATTATTGGTGCCCAATTGATTTGATTGTTAAGTATACGGGTATTCATAGTTCATCAATAAAATATAGGGTTTTTAAAGAAGGAAGTGCAATTACTCCTAAAATTATTATTGGGAGTAAAGTTCATACAATTTCAATATGATGATTTTTAAGTAAAAATCGATTGATAAATTTATTAGTAAAAATATCTAATATAATTATTAGAGTTAATGAAGAGATTATAATTATTATAATTATTGTGAAGTTGTGAAAAAGATTTAAATTATCGGCATATGGCGAATTGGGGTCTTGGAAATTAATTATTTTTCAATGGGACATTTTTAATAAAAATATTAAATTTTATAAATGAATCTTAAATTCATGCACTAATCTGCCATATTAAGATTTGTTTTTAATAATTAGAGGAATAGAGAGGAATGAGTGGTCTTTTGGGGAAAAGTTTTGGGGTCATTCTAGTGATGATTGATTAAATTTAAATATAGCTAGACGTTTAGTTATAAATCTCTCCAATATAATAAACAAGAGTAAAATTATTCTTTTGAATGAAATTATTGAGCCAATAGATGATAATAAATTTTCACAGTAGTAGGAATCCGGGTAATCTGAATAACGTCGAGGTATTCCTATCGTTCCTACAAAATGCTGAAGGAAAAAAGTTATATTTACCCCAATAAATATTATATAAAATTGAGTTTTAAGATAAAATTGATTTAGGGTAAATCCTGTGAATAAAGGGAATCAATGAATTAATGAAGCAATAGTAGAAAATACTGCTCCTATTGACAGTACATAGTGGAAATGAGAGACAACATAGTATGTATCATGTAGTATAATATCAATAGATGAGTTTGATAATATAATTCCTGTTAATCCTCCTATTGTAAATAAAAAAATAAAGCCAAATTATCAAATAATAGAAGGATTAATAATAAGTTTTGACCCGTAGTACGTAGCTAGTCATCTAAATACTTTGATTCCTGTGGGAATTGCAATGATTATAGTTGCCGAAGTGAAATAAGCTCGTGTGTCTACATCTAAGCCTACTGTGAATATGTGATGTGCTCACACAATAAATCCTAGAAATCCAATTCCGAGTATTGCATAAACTATCCCTAGGTTCCCAAAAGTTTCCTTTTTCCCTCTTTCATTGAAAATCATATGGGAGATTAATCCAAACCCGGGTAAAATTAAAATATAGACTTCAGGATGCTCAAAAAATCAAAATAAATGTTGAAATAAAATTGGGTCCCCTCCCCCAGTAGGATCAAAGAAGGAAGTATTTAAATTTCGATCTGTTAATAACATAGTAATAGCTCCGGCTAATACAGGTAGTGAGAGAAGAAGCAAAATTGTAGTAATTAATACTGACCAAGCAAATAAGGATATTTGATCGAATTTTAAAGCATTATTTTTTATTTTAAGAATTGTAACAATAAAATTAATTGATCCTATAATTGAAGAGATACCTGCAATATGCAAAGAAAAAATTGTTAAGTCTATAGATGAAGATGGGTGATAAAGATTTGATGACAAAGGAGGGTAGATTGTTCATCCAGTTCCCGAGCCTGGGAATAATAGTGTTGTAAGAATTAAAAGTAATAATGAAGGGGGGATTAGTCACAATCTTATATTATTTATTCGGGGAAATGTTGTATCAGGGGATCCAATTATTAAGGGAATTATTCAGTTTCCGAATCCTCCGATTATAAATGGTAAAACTATAAAAAAAATTATTACAAAAGCATGTGATGTTAAAATTGAGTTATAAATTTGGTCGATATTAATTCAAGTTCCTGGCCTATTTAATTCTATTCGAATTAGTATCCTTAAAGAAGAACCAATTATACCAGATCATAGAGCTGATATGAAATATGATATCCCAAAATTTTTGTGATTTGTTGAATACATATATTAATTATGCTAAAAATTAATATAACCAGTAGATCATAAATATAAATATAAATATTAAAAAAGTTATAAATAGATAATAGTTTAGAAAATTAAGGTTAATTTAGTTATATATTTTTTATTTAATTGAAGGGAAAAAATATAAGAAGGATATATTTAAATAATTTCATGATGTAATTAATCTTATAAAAAGATATACAATTATTAAAAGTATAAACTTTATTCTTGAATTTATTAATGTTTCTAGGACGATTCATTTCAGTATAAAGAGTGCTATACGTGGGAAATTTGTGTACATAATAATTATTGAGTATAAAATAATTTTTCTTTTATTAGAGGTTAATATATTCAATTAGGAAGAATAATTAATCTTTATTATTTTAAATATAAAAATTAAATTTGAAGAAATTATTGAATATAAAATGAAATATGTTAAAAATGTATCTTTGTTAATTATTAATAAAATAACTATAATAGATGTTTGTATAACAGATGAATATCCTATAATTATTTTGATTGATTTTTTATTTAAGCAAATGATAGGGGCAATAATTACATTAATTAGGCAAATAAAATAAATTTCATTATTCAATTTTAATACGAGTTCTATAATAATTATAGGGATTAATTTTATTAAAGTTATTATGAAGAATAGATTAATTCAATTTATTGAATAAATTAAAGAAATGATTCGAACATTTAAAGAGTAAATCCCAATTTTTAAGATAAGTGAAAAAAAAATTATTATTATAAATAAATAATTAGATTTATTTCCGATTCTGTGTAAATTATTATATATAGTAAATAGTATAAATAAAATTCTTCTGGAGGCTAAAGAGATTAAAAAATATATTAAATATGTATTTAGAGTATTAGTGTACAATTTAACTATAGCTCCAATGATTTATAATAGAAATTATAACTATTATAATCATTTAATCGAAACGGAGAAACGGAGAAACGGAGAAACGGAGAAACGGAGAGACGGGGAAACGAAGAAACGAAGGAAGAAACGGGGAACGAAGAAAGAAACGGAGAAACGAAGAAAGAAACAGAGAAACGAACAAAGAAACGCAGAAACGAAGAAGGAAACGGAGAAACGAACAAAGAAACGGAGGAACGAAGAAAGAAACGGAGGAACGAAGAAAGAAACGGAGAAACGAACAAAGAAACGGAGAAACGAAGAAAGAAACGGAGAAACGAAGAAAGAAACGGAGAAACGAACAAAGAAACGGGGAAACGTTTCTCCGTTTCTCCGTTTCTCCGTTTCTCCGTTTCTCCGTTTCTCGGTTTCTCCGTTTCTCGGTTTCTCCGTTTCTCCGTTTCTCCGTTTCTCCGTTTCTCGGTTTCCCGTTTCTCCGTTTCTCGGTTTCTCCGTTTCTCGGTTTCTCCGTTTCTCCATTTCTCGGTTTCTCCGTTTCTCGGTTTCTCCGTTTCTCCGTTTCTCGGTTCGCCGATCTCGGTTTCTCCGTTTCTGCGTTTCTCGGTTTCTCGTTTCTCCGTTCTCCGTTTCACTTTTTCTCCGTTTCTCCGTTTCTCCGTTCTAGGTTTCTCCGTTCACGGTTTCTCCGTTTCTCGGTTTCTCCGTTTCTCCGCTTCCCTTTTCACCGTTTCTCCGTTTCTCCGTTTCTCCGTTTCCCCGTTTCTCGGTTTCTCTGTCTTCTCCGTTTCTCCGTTTCTCCCTTTTCTCCGTTTCTCCGTTCTCGGTCTCTCCGTTTCTCCGTATCTCCGTTTCTCCGTTTCTCGGTTTCTCCGTTTCTACGTCTCTCGTTTCTCGGTATCTCGGTTTCTCCGTTTAACGGTTTTTCCGTTTCTCCGTTTCACCGTTTTTTGTTCGTTTCTCCATTTATTTCTCCGATTCTCCGTTTCATTCTTCGTATCTCCGTTTCTTTCTTCGTTTCTTTCTTTGTTTCTCCGTTTCATTGTTCGTTTCTGCGTTTATTTCTTCATTTCTCCATTTATTTCTCCGATTCTCCGTTTCTTCTCCGTTTCTCCGTTTCTTTGTTCGTTTCTCCGTTTCTTTCTTCGTTTCTCCGTTTCTTTCTTCGTTTCTCCGTTTATTCCTTCGTTTCTCCATTTATTTCTCCGTTTCTCCGTTTCTTTCTTCGTTTCTCCGTTTCTTTGTCCGTTTCTCCGTTTCTTTGTTCGTTTCCCCGTTTCTTTCTTCGTATCTCCGTTTCTCCGTTTCTTTATTCGTTTCTCCACTTCTTTCTTCGTTTCTCCGTTTCTTTCTTCGTTCTCCGTTTCCTTGTTCGTTTCTCCATTTCTTTCTTAGTTTCTCCGTTTTCTTTCTTCGTTTCTCCGTTTCTTTCTTCGTTTCTCCGTTTCTTTGTTCGTTTCTCCGTTTCTTCGTTCGTTTCTCCGTTCCTTTGTTCGTTTCTCCGTTTCTTTCTTTGTTTCTCCGTTTCTTTTTCGTTTCTCCGTTTATTTCTTCGTTTCTCCATTTATTTCTCCGTTTCTCCGTTTCTTTCTTAGTTTCTCCATTTCTTTGTAGGTTTCTCCGTTTCTTTCGTTCGTTTCTCCGTTCATGCTCGTTTCTCCATTTCTTTCTTCGTTTCTACGTTTATTTCTTCGTTTCTCATTATTTCTCCGTTTCTCCGTTTCCTTCTTCGTTTCTCCATTTCTTTGTTCGTTTCTCCGTTTCTTTGTTCGTTTCCCCGTTTCTTTCTACGTCTCTCCGTTTCTTTCTTCGTTTCACCGTTTCTTTGTTCGTTTCTTCGTTTCTTTCTTCGTTACTCCGTTTCTTTCTTCGTTTCTCCGTTTCTTTCCTCGTTTCTCCGTTTCTTTCTTCGTTTCTACGTTTATTTCTTCGTTTCTCCATTTATTTCTTCGTTTCTCCGTTTCTTTCTGCGTTTCATCGTTTCTTTCTTCGTTACTCCGTTTCTTTCTTCGTTTCTCCGTTTCTTTCTTCGTTTCTACGTTTATTTCTTCGTTTCTCCATTTATTTCTCCGTTTCTCCGTTTCTTTCATCGCTACTCCGGTTCTTTCTTCGTTTCTCCGTATCTTTCTTCGTTTCTCCGATTCTTTCTTCGTTTCTCCGTTTCTTCCTTCGTTTCTTCGTTTCTTTCTTCGTTTCTCCGTTTCTCGGTTTGTTTCTTCGTTTCTCGGTTTGTTTCTTCGTTTCTCCATTTATTTCTGCGTTTCTTTCTTCGTTTCTCCGTTTCTTTCTTCGTTTCTCCGTTTCTTCCTTCGTTTCTCCGTTTCTCTGTTCGTTTCTCCGTTTCTTTCTTCGTTTCTTCGTTTCTTTCTTCGTTACTCCGTTTCTTGCTTCGTTTCTCCGTTTCTTTCTTGGTTTCTCCGTTTCTTTCTTCGTTTCTCCGTTTATTCCTTCGTTTCTCCATTTATTTCTCCGTTTCTCCGTTTCTTTGTTCGTTTCTCCGTTTCTTTGTTCGTTTCCCCGTTTCTTTCTTCGTATCTCCGTTTCTCCGTTTCTTTCTTCGTTTCTCCACTTCTTTCTTCGTTTCTCCGTTTCTTTCTTCGTTTCTCCGTTTCCTTGTTCGTTTCTCCATTTCTTTCTTAGTTTCTCCGTTTCTTTCTTCGTTTCTCCGTTTCTTTCTTCGTTTCTCCGTTTCTTTCTTCGTTTCTCCGTTTCTTTGTTCGTTTCTCCGTTTCTTCGTTCGTTTCTCCGTTCCTTTGTTCGTTTCTCCGTTTCTTTCTTTGTTTCTCCGTTTCTTTTTTCGTTTCTCCGTTTATTTCTTCGTTTCTCCATTTATTTCTCCGTTTCTCCGTTTCTTTCTTAGTTTCTCCATTTCTTTGTTCGTTTCTCCGTTTCTTTGTTCGTTTCCCCGTTTCTTTCTTCGTTTCTCCGTTCATTCCTCGTTTCTCCGTTTCTTTCTTCGTTTCTACGTTTATTTCTTCGTTTCTCCATTTATTTCCCCGTTTCTCCGTTTCCTTCTTCTTTTCTCCATTTCTTTGTTCGTTTCTCCGTTTATTTGTTCGTTTCCCCGTTTCTTTCTTCGTTTCTCCGTTTATTTCTTCGTTTCTCCGTTTCTTTCTTCGTTTCTCCGTTTCTTTCTTCGTTTCTCCGTTTATTTCTTCGTTTCTCCATTTATTTCTCCGTTTCTCCGTTTCTTTCTTCGTTTCACCATTTCTTTGTTCGTTTCTTCGTTTCTTTCTTCGTTACTCCGTATCTTTCTTCGTTTCTCCGTTTCTTTCCTCGTTTCTCCGTTTCTTTCTTCGTTTCTACGTTTATTTCTTCGTTTCTCCATTTATTTCTTCGTTTCTCCGTTTCTTTCTGCGTTTCATCGTTTCTTTTTTCGTTACTCCGTTTCTTTCTTCGTTTCTCCGTTTCTTTCTTCGTTTCTACGTTTATTTCTTCGTTTCTCCATTTATTTCTCTGTTTCTCCGTTTCTTTCATCGCTACTCCGGTTCTTTCTTCGTTTCTCCGTATCTTTCTTCGTTTCTCCGATTCTTTCTTCGTTTCTCCGTTTCTTCCTTCGTTTCTTCGTTTCTTTGTTCGTTTCTCTGTTTATTTCTTCGTTTCTGCGTTTCTATCTTCGTTTCTGCGTTTCTTTGTTCGTTTCTCCGTTTCTTTCTGCGTTTCATCGTTTCTTTCTTCGTTACTCCCGTTTCTATCTTCGTTTCTACATTTCTTTCTTCGTTTCTGCGTTTATTTCTTCCTTTCTCCATTTATTTCTCCGTTTCTCCGTTTCTTTGTTCGTTTCTCCGTTTCTTTCTTCGTTTCTCCGTTTCTTTTTTCGTTTCTCCGTTTCATACTTCGTTTCTCCGTTTATTTCATCGTTTCTCCGTTTATTTCTTCGTGTCTCCATTTATTTCTCCGTTCCTCCGTTTCTTTCTTCGTTTACAGTTTCTTTGTTCGTTTCTCCGTTTCTTTGTTCGTGTCTCCGTTTCTTTCTTCGTTTCTCCGTTTCTTTCTTCGTTTCTCCGTTCCTTTCTTCGTTTCCCCGTTTCTTTCTTCTTTTCTCCGTTTATTTCTTCGTTTCTCCATTTGTTTCTCCGATTCACCGTTTCATTCTTCGTTTATTCGTTTCTTTCTTCGTTACTCCGGTTCATTCTTCGTTTCTCCGTTTCTTTCTTCGTGTCTCCGATTCTTTCTTCGTTTCTCCGTTTCTTCCTTCGTTTCTCCGTTTCTTTGTTCGTTTCTCCGTTTCTTTCTTCGTTTCTCCGTTTCTTTCTTCGTTTCCCCGTTTCTTTGTTCGTTCTCTCCGTTTCTTTCTTCGTTTCTTCGTTTCTTTCTTCGTTACTCCGTTTCTTGCTTCGTTTCTCCGTTTCTTTCTTCGTTTCTCCATTTATTTCTCCGTTTCTCCGTTTCTTTCTTCGTTTCTCCATTTCTTTGTTCGTTTCTCCGTTTCTTTGTTCGTTTCCCCGTTTCTTTCTTCGTTTCACCGTTTCTTTATTCGTTTCTTCGTTTCTATCTTCGTTACTCCGTTTCTTTCTTCGTTTCTCCGTTTCTTTCCTCGTTTCTCCGTTTCTTTCTTCGTTTCTACGTTTATTTCTTCGGTTCTCCATTTATTTCTTCGTTTCTCCGTTTCTTTCTGCGTTTCATCGTTTCTTTCTTCGTTACTCCGTTTCTTTCTTCGTTTCTCCGTCTCTTTCTTCGTTTCTACGTTTATTTCTTCGTTTCTCCATTTATTTCTCCGTTTCTCCGTTTCTTTCATCGCTACTCCGTTTCTTTCTTCGTTTACCGTTTCTTTGTTCGTTTCTCCGTTTCTTTGTTCGTGTCTCCGTTTCTTTCATCGTTTCTCCGTTTCTTTCTTCGTTTCTCCGTTGCTTTCTTCGTTTCCCCGTTTCTTTCTTCGTTTCTCCGTTTATTTCTTCGTTTCTCCATTTGTTTCTCCGATTCTCCGTTTCATTCTTCGTTTATTCGTTTCTTTCTTCGTTACTCCGGTTCATTCTTCGTTTCTCCGTTTCTTTCTTCGTGTCTCCGATTCTTTCTTCGTTTCTCCGTTTCGTCCTTCGTTTCTCCGTTTCTTTGTTCGTTTCTCCGTTTCTTTCTTCGTTTCTTCGTTTATTTCTACGTTTCTTCATTTCTTTCTTCGTTTCTCCGTTTCTTTCTTCGTTTCTCCGTTTGCTTGCTCGTTTCTCCGTTTCTTTCTTCGTTTCTCCTTTTGTTTGTTCATTTCTCCGTTTATTTCTTCGTTTCTCCATTTCTTTTACCGTTTCTCCGTATCTTTCTTCGTTTCACCGTTTCTTTGTTCGTTTCTCCGGTTCTATCTTCGTTTCTCCGTTTCTTTCTTCGTTTCTCCGTTTCTTTCTTCGTTTCTCCGTTTCTTTCTTCGTTTCTCCGTTTCTCTCTCCGTTTCTCCGTTTCTTTCTTTGTTTCTCCGTTTCTTTCTTCGTTTCTCCGTTTCTTTCTTCGTTTCTCCGTTTCTTTCTTCGTTTCTCCGTTTCTTTCTTCGTTTCTCCGTTTCCTTGTTGGTTTCTCCGGTTATTTCTTCGTTTCTCCATTTCTTTCCCCGTTTCTTTGTTCGTTTCTCCGTTTCTTTGTTCGTTTCTCCGTTTCTTTCTTCGTTTCTCCATTTCTTTCCCCGTTTCTTTGTTCGTATCTCCGTTTCTTTCTTCGTTTCTCTGTTTCTTTCATCGTTTCTCCGTTTCTTTCTTCGTTTCTCCGTTTCTTTCTTCGTCTATCCGTTTCCTTGTTCGTTTCTCCGTTTATTTCTTCGTTTTTCCATTTCTTTCCCCGTTTCTTTCTTCGTTTCTCCGTTTCTTTGTTCGTTTCTCCGTTTCTTCGTTCGTTTGTTGGTTTCTCCGGTTATTTCTTCGTTTCTCCATTTCTTTCCCCGTTTCTTTGTTCGTTTCTCCGTTTCTTTGTTCGTTTCTCCGTTTCTTTCTTTGTTTCTCCGTTTCTTTTTTCGTTTCTCCGTTTATTTCTTCGTTTCTCCATTTATTTCTCCGTTTCTCCGTTTCTTTCTTAGTTTCTCCATTTCTTTGTTCGTTTCTCCGTTTCTTTGTTCGTTTCCCCGTTTCTTTCTTCGTTTCTCCGTTCATTCCTCGTTTCTCCGTTTCTTTCTTCGTTTCTACGTTTATTTCTTCGTTTCTCCATTTATTTCCCCGTTTCTCCGTTTCCTTCTTCTTTTCTTCATTTCTTTGTTCGTTTCTCCGTTTATTTGTTCGTTTCCCCGTTTCTTTCTTCGTTTCTACGTTTATTTCTTCGTTTCTCCATTTATTTCCCCGTTTCTCCGTTTCCTTCTTCTTTTCTCCATTTCTTTGTTCGTTTCTCCGTTTATTTGTTCGTTTCCCCGTTTCTTTCTTCGTTTCTCCGTTTATTTCTTCGTTTCTCCGTTTCTTTCTTCGTTTCACCATTTCTTTGTTCGTTTCTTCGTTTCTTTCTTCGTTACTCCGTTTCTTTCTTCGTTTCTCCGTTTCTTTCCTCGTTTCTCCGTTTCTTTCTTCGTTTCTACGTTTATTTCTTCGTTTCTCCATTTATTTCTTCGTTTCTCCGTTTCTTTCTGCGTTTCATCGTTTCTTTTTTCGTTACTCCGTTTCTTTCTTCGTTTCTCCGTTTCTTTCTTCGTTTCTACGTTTATTTCTTCGTTTCTCCATTTATTTCTCTGTTTCTCCGTTTCTTTCATCGCTACTCCGGTTCTTTCTTCGTTTCTCCGTATCTTTCTTCGTTTCTCCGATTCTTTCTTCGTTTCTCCGTTTCTTCCTTCGTTTCTTCGTTTCTTTGTTCGTTTCTCTGTTTATTTCTTCGTTTCTGCGTTTCTAACTTCGTTTCTGCGTTTCTTTGTTCGTTTCTCCGTTTCTTTCTGCGTTTCATCGTTTCTTTCTTCGTTACTCCGTTTCTATCTTCGTTTCTACATTTCTTTCTTCGTTTCTGCGTTTATTTCTTCCTTTCTCCATTTATTTCTCCGTTTCTCCGTTTCTTTCTTCGTTTCACCGTTTCTTTGTTCGTTTCTCCGTTTCTTTGTTCGTTTCTCCGTTTCTTTCTTCGTTTCTCCGTTTCTTTTTTCGTTTCTCCGTTTCATACTTCGTTTCTCCGTTTATTTCATCGTTTCTCCGTTTATTTCTTCGTGTCTCCATTTATTTCTCCGTTCCTCCGTTTCTTTCTTCGTTTACAGTTTCTTTGTTCGTTTCTCCGTTTCTTTGTTCGTGTCTCCGTTTCTTTCTTCGTTTCTCCGTTTCTTTCTTCGTTTCTCCGTTCCTTTCTTCGTTTCCCCGTTTCTTTCTTCTTTTCTCCGTTTATTTCTTCGTTTCTCCATTTGTTTCTCCGATTCTCCGTTTCATTCTTCGTTTATTCGTTTCTTTCTTCGTTACTCCGGTTCATTCTTCGTTTCTCCGTTTCTTTCTTCGTGTCTCCGATTCTTTCTTCGTTTCTCCGTTTCTTCCTTCGTTTCTCCGTTTCTTTGTTCGTTTCTCCGTTTCTTTCTTCGTTTCTCCGTTTCTTTCTTCGTTTCCCCGTTTCTTTGTTCGTTTCTCCGTTTCTTTCTTCGTTTCTTCGTTTCTTTCTTCGTTACTCCGTTTCTTGCTTCGTTTCTCCGTTTCTTTCTTCGTTTCTCCATTTATTTCTCCGTTTCTCCGTTTCTTTCTTCGTTTCTCCATTTCTTTGTTCGTTTCTCCGTTTCTTTGTTCGTTTCCCCGTTTCTTTCTTCGTTTCACCGTTTCTTTATTCGTTTCTTCGTTTCTATCTTCGTTACTCCGTTTCTTTCTTCGTTTCTCCGTTCCTTTCCGCGTTTCTCCGTTTCTTTCTTCGTTGCTACGTTTATTTCTTCGGTTCTCCATTCATTTCTTCGTTTCTCCGTTTCTTTCTGCGTTTCATCGTTTCTTTCTTCGTTACTCCGTTTCTTTCTTCGTTTCTCCGTCTCTTTCTTCGTTTCTACGTTTATTTCTTCGTTTCTCCATTTATTTCTCCGTTTCTCCGTTTCTTTCATCGCTACTCCGTTTCTTTCTCCGTTTACCGTTTCTTTGTTCGTTTCTCCGTTTCTTTGTTCGTGTCTCCGTTTCTTTCATCGTTTCTCCGTTTCTTTCTTCGTTTCTCCGTTGCTTTCTTCGTTTCCCCGTTTCTTTCTTCGTTTCTCCGTTTATTTCTTCGTTTCTCCATTTGTTTCTCCGATTCTCCGTTTCATTCTTCGTTTATTCGTTTCTTTCTTCGTTACTCCGGTTCATTCTTCGTTTCTCCGTTTCTTTCTTCGTGTCTCCGATTCTTTCTTCGTTTCTCCGTTTCGTCCTTCGTTTCTCCGTTTCTTTGTTCGTTTCTCCGTTTCTTTCTTCGTTTCTTCGTTTATTTCTACGTTTCTTCATTTCTTTCTTCGTTTCTCCGTTTCTTTCTTCGTTTCTCCGTTTGCTTGTTCGTTTCTCCGTTTCTTTCTTCGTTTCTCCTTTTGTTTGTTCATTTCTCCGTTTATTTCTTCGTTTCTCCATTTCTTTTACCGTTTCTCCGTATCTTTCTTCGTTTCACCGTTTCTTTGTTCGTTTCTCCGGTTCTATCTTCGTTTCTCCGTTTCTTTCTTCGTTTCTCCGTTTCTTTCTTCGTTTCTCCGTTTCTTTCTTCGTTTCTCCGTTTCTCTCTCCGTTTCTCCGTTTCTTTCTTTGTTTCTCCGTTTCTTTCTTCGTTTCTCCGTTTCTTTCTTCGTTTCTCCGTTTCTTTCTTCGTTTCTCCGTTTCTTTCTTCGTTTCTCCGTTTCCTTGTTGGTTTCTCCGGTTATTTCTTCGTTTCTCCATTTCTTTCCCCGTTTCTTTGTTCGTTTCTCCGTTTCTTTGTTCGTTTCTCCGTTTCTTTCTTCGTTTCTCCATTTCTTTCCCCGTTTCTTTGTTCGTATCTCCGTTTCTTTCTTCGTTTCTCTGTTTCTTTCATCGTTTCTCCGTTTCTTTCTTCGTTTCTCCGTTTCTTTCTTCGTCTATCCGTTTCCTTGTTCGTTTCTCCGTTTATTTCTTCGTTTCTCCATTTCTTTCCCCGTTTCTTTCTTCGTTTCTCCGTTTCTTTGTTCGTTTCTCCGTTTCTTTCTTCGTTTCTCCGTTTCTTTCTTTGTTTCTCCGTTTCTTTCTTCGTTTCTCCGTTTCTTTCTTCGTTTCTCCGTTTCTTTGTTCGTTTCTCCGTTTCTTTCTTCGTTTCTCTGTTTCTTTGTTCGTTTCTCCGTTTCTTTGTTCGTTTCTCCGTTTCTTTGTTCGTTTCTCGGTTTATTTCTTCGTTTCTCCATTTATTTCTACGTTTCTTTCTTCGTTTCTTCGTTTCTTTCATCGTTACTCCGTTTCTTTCTTCGTTCCTCCGTTTCTTTCTTCGTTTCTCCGTTTCTTTCTTCGTTTCTCCGTTTCTTTCTTCGTTTCTCCGTTTCTTTCTTCGTTTCTTCGTTTCTCCGTTTCTTTCTTCGTTTCTCCGTTTCGTTCTTCGTTTCTCCGCTTCTTTCTTCGTTTCTCCGTTTCTTTCTTCGTTTCTCCGTTTCCTTGTTCGTTTCTCCACTTATTTCTTCGTTTCTCCATTTATTTCTCCGTTTCTCCGTTTCTTTCTTCGTTTCTCCGTTTCTTTCTTCGTGGCACCGTTTCTTTCTTCGTTTCTCCGTTTATCTCATCGTTTCTCCATTTATTTCTCCGTTTCTCCGTTTCTTTCTTCGTTTCTCCGTTTCTTTGTTCGTTTCTCCGTTTCTTCCTTCGTTTCTCCGTTTCTTTCTTCGTTTCACCGTTTCTTTCTTCGTTTCTCCGTTTATTTCTCCGTTTCTCCGTTTCTATCTTCGTTTCTCCGTTTCTTTCTTCGTTACTCCGGTTCTTTCTTCGTTTCTCCGTTTCTTTCTTCGTTTCTCCGTTTCTTTCTTCGTTTCTCCGTTTCTTTCTTGATTTCTCCGTTTCTTTCTTCGTTTCTCCGTTTCTTTCTTCGTTTCTCCGTTTATTTCTTCGTTTCTCCGTTTATTTCTTCGTTTCTCCATTTATTTCTCCGTTCCTCCGTTTCTCCGTTTCTTTCTTTGTTTCTCAGTTTCTTTCTTCGTTTCTCCGTTTCTTTCTTCGTTTTTCCGTTTCTTTCTTCGTTTCTCCGTTTCTTTCTGCGTTGCATCGTTTCATTCTTCGTTACTCCGTTTCTTTCTTCGTTTCTCCGTTTCTTTCTTCGTTTCTCCGTTTCTTTCCTCGTTTCTCCGTTTCTTTCTTCGTTTCTACGTTTATTTCTTCGTTTCTCCATTTATTTCTCCGTTTCTCCGTTTCTTTCTTCGTTTCTCCGTTTGTTTCTTCGTTTCTCCGTTTCTTTCTTCGTTTCTCCGTTCCTTTCTCCGTTTCTCCGTTTCTTTCTTCGTTTCTTTCTTCGTTTCTCCGTTTCTTTCTTCGTTTCTCCATTTCTTTCTTCGTTTCTCCATTTATTTCTCCGTTTCTCGGTTTCTTTGTTCGTTTCTCCGTTTCTTTGTTCGTTTCTCCGTTTCTTTGTCCGTTTCCTCTTTTCTTTCTTCGCTTCTCCGTTTCTTTGTTCGTTTCTCCCTTTCTTTGTTCGTTTCTCCGTTTCTTTCTTCGTTTCTCCGTTTCTTTGTTCGTTTCTACGTTTCTCGGTTTATTCCTTCGTTTCTCCATTTATTTCTGCGATTCTCTGTTTCTTTCGTCGTTTCTTCGTTTCTTTCTTCGTTTTTCCGTTTCTTTCTTCGTTTCTCCGTTTCTTTCTCCGTTTCTCCGTTTCTTTCTTCGTTTCTCTGTTGCTTTGTTCGTTTCTCCATTTCTTTCTCCGTTTCTCCGTTCCTTTCTTCGTTTCTCCGTTTCTTTCTCCGTTTCTCCGTTTCTTTCTTCGTTTCTTTCTTCGTTTCTCCGTTTCTTTGTTCGCTTCTCCATTTCTTTCTTCGCTTCTCCATTTGTTTCTCCGTTTCTCGGTTTCTTTGTTCGTTTCTCCGTTTCTTTGTTCGTTTCTCCGTTTCTTTGTTCGCTTCTCCGTTTCTCTCTCCGTTTCTCGGTTTATTCCATCGTTTCTCCATTTATTTCTGCGACTCTCCGTTTCTTTCGTCGTTTCTTCGTTTCTTTCTTCGTTTTTCCGTTTCTTTCTTCGATTCTCCGTTTCTTTCTCCGTTTCTCCGTTTCTTTCTTCGTTTTTCCGTTTCTTTCTTCGATTCTCCGTTTCTTTCTCCGTTTCTCCGTTTCTTTCGTCGTTTCTCCGTTTATTTCTTCGTTTCTCCATTTATTTCTCCGTTTGTCGGTTTCATTCTTCGTTTCTCCGTTTCTTTGTCCGTTTCTTCTTTTCTTTCTTCGTTTCTCCGTTTCTTTGTTCGTTTCTCCCTTTCTTTTATCATTTCTCCGTTTCTTTCTTCGTTTCTCCGTTTCCTTGTTCATTTCTCCGTTTATTTCGTCGTTTCTCCATTTATTTCTCCTTGTCTTTGTTCGTTCCTCCGTTTCTTTCTTCGTTTCTCCGTTTCTTTCTTCGTTTCTCCGTTTCTTTCTTCGTTTCTCCGTTTCTTTCTTCGTTTCTCCGTTTTTTTCTTCGTTTCTCCATTTATTTCTCCATTCCTCCGTTTCTTTCATCGTTTCTCCGTTTCTTTGTTCGTTTCTCCGTTTCTTTGTTCGTTTCTCCGTTTATTTCTTTGTTTCTCCGCTTCTTTCTTCGTTTCTCCGTTTCTTTCTCCGTTTCTCGGTTTATTTCTTCGTTTCTCCGTTTCTCCGCTTCTTTCTTCGATTCTCCGTTTCTTTCTTCATTTCTCCGTTTCTTTCTTCGTTTCTCCGTTTCTTTCTTCGTTTCTCCGTTTCTTTCTTCGTTTCTCCGTTTATTTCTTCGTTTCTCCATTTATTTCTCCGTTTCTCGGTTTCTTTGTTCGTTTCTCCGTTTCTTTGTTCGTTTCTCCGTTTCTTTGTCCGTTTCTTCTTTTCTTTCTTCGTTTCTCCGTTTCTTTGTTCGTTTCTACCTTTCTTTGTTCGTTTCTCCGTTTCTTTGTTCGTTTCTCCGTTTCTTTGTTCGTTTCTCCGTTTCTCTCTCCGTTTCTCGGTTTATTCCTTCGTTTCTCCATTTATTTCTGCGATTCTCCGTTTCTTTCGTCGTGTCTTCGTTTCTTTCTTCGTTTCTCCGTTTCTTTCTTCGTTTCTCCGTTTCTTTCTCCGTTTCTCGGTTTCTTTCTTCGTTTCTCGGTTTCTTTGTTCGTTTCTCCGTTTCTCGGTTTATTCCTTCGTTTCTCCATTTATTTCTGCGATTCTCTGTTTCTTTCGTCGTTTCTTCGTTTCTTTCTTCGTTTTTCCGTTTCTTTCTTCGTTTCTCCGTTTCTTTCTACGTTTCTCCGTTTCTGTCTTCGTTTCTCTGTTTCTTTGTTCGTTTCTCCATTTCTTTCTTCGTCTCTCCGTTTCTTTCTTCGTTTCTCCTTTTCTTTCTTCGTTTCTTCGTTTATCCGTTTCTTTCTTCATTTCTCCGTTTCTTTCTTCGTTTCTCCGTTTCTTTCTTCGTTTCTCCGTTTCTTTCTTCGTTTCTCCGTTTATTTCTTCGTTTCTCCATTTATTTCTCCGTTTCTCGGTTTCTTTGTTCGTTTCTCCGTTTCTTTGTTCGTTTCTCCGTTTCTTTGTCCGTTTCTTCTTTTCTTTCTTCGTTTCTCCGTTTCTTTGTTCGTTTCTACCTTTCTTTGTTCTTTTCTCCGTTTCTTTCTTCGTTTCTCCGTTTCTTTATTCGTTTCTTCGTTTCTTTCTTCGTTACTCCGTTTCTTTCTTCGTTTCTCCGTTTCTTTCCTCGTTTCTCCGTTTCTTTCTTCGTTTCTACGTTTATTTCTTCGGTTCTCCATTTATTTCTTCGTTTCTCCGTTTCTTCCTGCGTTTCATCGTTTCTTTCTTCGTTACTCCGGTTCATTCTTCGTTTCTCCGTTTCTTTCTTCGTGTCTCCGTTTCTTTCTTCGTTTCTCCGTTTCTTTCTACGTTTCTCCGTTTCTGTCTTCGTTTCTCTGTTTCTTTGTTCGTTTCTCCATTTCTTTCTTCGTCTCTCCGTTTCTTTCTTCGTTTCTCCTTTTCTTTCTTCGTTTCTTCGTTTATCCGTTTCTTTCTTCATTTCTCCGTTTCTTTCTTCGTTTCTCCGTTTCTTTCTTCGTTTCTCCGCTTCTTTCTTCGTTTCTCCGTTTCTTTCTCCGTTTCTCGGTTTATTTCTTCGTTTCTCCGTTTCTCCGCTTCTTTCTTCGATTCTCCGTTTCTTTCTTCATTTCTCCGTTTCTTTCTTCGTCTCTCCGTTTCTTTCTTCGTTTCTCCGTTTCTTTCTTCGTTTCTCCGTTTCTTTCTCCGTTTCTCGGTTTCTTTCTTCGTTTCTCGGTTTCTTTGGTCGTTTCTCCGTTTCTCGGTTTATTCCTTCGTTTCTCCATTTATTTCTGCGATTCTCTGTTTCTTTCGTCGTTTCTTCGTTTCTTTCTTCGTTTCTCCGTTTCTTTCTTCGTTTCTCCGTTTCTTTCTCCGTTTCTCGGTTTCTTTGTTCGTTTCTCCGTTTCTTTGTTCGTTTCTCCGTTTCTTTGTCCGTTTCTTCTTTTCTTTCTTCGTTTCTCCGTTTCTTTGTTCGTTTCTACCTTTCTTTGTTCTTTTCTCCGTTTCTTTCTTCGTTTCTCCGTTTCTTTATTCGTTTCTTCGTTTCTTTCTTCGTTACTCCGTTTCTTTCTTCGTTTCTCCGTTTCTTTCCTCGTTTCTCCGTTTCTTTCTTCGTTTCTACGTTTATTTCTTCGGTTCTCCATTTATTTCTTCGTTTCTCCGTTTCTTCCTGCGTTTCATCGTTTCTTTCTTCGTTACTCCGGTTCATTCTTCGTTTCTCCGTTTCTTTCTTCGTGTCTCCGATTCTTTCTTCGTTTCTCCGTTTCGTCCTTCGTTTCTCCGTTTCTTTGTTCGTTTCTCCGTTTCTTTCTTCGTTTCTTCGTTTATTTCTTCGTTTCTTCATTTCTTTCTTCGTTTCTCCGTTTCTTTCTTCGTTTCTCCGTTTCTTTCTTCGTTTCTCCGTTTCTTTCTTCGTTTCTCCGTTTCCTTGTTGGTTTCTCCGGTTATTTCTTCGTTTCTCCTTTTCTTTCCCCGTTTCTTTCTTCGTTTCTCCGTTTCTTTGTTCGTTTCTCCGTTTCTTTCATCGTTTCTCCATTTCTTTCCCCGTTTCTTTCTTCGTTTCTCCGTTTCTTTGTTCGTCTCTCCGTTTCTTTCTTCGTTTCTCCGTTTCTTTCTTCGTTTCTCCGTTTACTTGTTGGTTTCTCCGTTTATTTCTTCGTTTCTCCATTTCTTTCCCCGTTTCTTTCTTCGTTTCTCCGTTTCTTTGTTCGTTTCTCCGTTTCTTTCTTCGTTTTTCCATTTCTTTCCCCGTTTCTTTCTTCGTTTCTCCGTTTCTTTGTTCGTCTCTCCGTTTCTTTCTTCGTTTCTCCGTTTCTTTCTTCGTTTCTCCGTTTCTTTCTTCGTTTCTTCGTTTCTCCGTTTCTTTCTTCGTTTCTCCGTTTCTTTGTTCGTTTCCGCGTTTCTTTGTTCGTATCTCCGTTTCTTTCTTCGTTTCTCTGTTTCTTTCATCGTTTCTCCGTTTCTTCCTTCGTTTCTCCGTTTCTTTCTTCGTTTCTCCGTTACCTTGTTCGTTTCTCCGTTTACTTCTTCGTTTCTCCATTTATTTCTCCGTTTCTTTCTTCGTTTCTCCGTTTCTTTCTTCGTTTCTCCGTTTCTTTCTTCGTTTCTCCGTTTCTTTCTTCGTTTCTTCGTTTCTCCGTTTCTTTCTTCGTTTCTCCGTTTCGTTCTTCGTTTCTCCGTTTCTCCGTTTCTCCGTTTCTTTCTTCGTTTCTCCGTTTCCTTGTTCGTTTCTCCGCTTATTTCTTCGTTTCTCCATTTATTTCTCCGTTTCTCCGTTTCTTTCTTCGTTTCTCCATTTCTTTCTTCGTGTCACAGTTTCTTTCTTCGTTTCTCCGTTTCTTTGTTCGTTTCCGCGTTTCTTTGTTCGTATCTCCGTTTCTTTCTACGTTTCTCTGTTTCTTTCATCGTTTCTCCGTTTCTTTCTTCGTTTCTCCGTTTCTTCCTTCGTCTATCCGTTTCCTTGTTCGTTTCTCCGTTTATTTCTTCGTTTCTCCATTTCTTTCCCCGTTTCTTTCTTCGTTTCTCCGTTTCTTTGTTCGTTTCTCCGTTTCTTTGTTCGTTTCTCCGTTTCTTTCTTCGTTTCTCCGTTTCTTTCTTCGTTTCTCCGTTCCTTTCTTCGTTTCTCTGTTTCTTTGTTCGTTTCTCCGTTTCTTTGTACGTTTCTCCGTTTCTTTGTTCGTTTCTCGGTTTATTTCTTCGTTTCTCCATTTATTTCTCCGTTTCTTTCTTCGTTTCTTCGTTTCTTTCTTCGTTACTCCGTTTCTTTCTTCGTTCCTCCGTTTCTTTCTTCGTTTCTCCGTTTCTTTCTTCGTCTATCCGTTTCCTTGTTCGTTTCTCCGTTTATTTCTTCGTTTCTCCATTTCTTTCCCCGTTTCTTTCTTCGTTTCTCCGTTTCTTTGTTCGTTTCTCCGTTTCTTTCTTCGTTTCTCCGTTTCTTTCTTCGTTTCTCCGTTTCTTTCTTCGTTTCTCCATTTCTTTCTTCGTTTCTCCGTTTCTTTCTTCGTTTCTCCGTTTCTTTCTTCGTTTCTTCGTTTCTCCGTTTCTTTCTTCGTTTCCCGTTTCGTTCTTCGTTTCTCCGCTTCTTTCTTCGTTTCTCCGTTTCTTTCTTCGTTTCTTCGTTTCTCCGTTTCTTACTTCGTTTCTCCGTTTCGTCCTTCGTTTCTCCGCTTCTTTCTTCGTTTCTCCGTTTCTTTGTTCGTTTCTCCGTTTCTTTGTCCGTTTCTCCGTTTCTTTCTTCGTTTCTCCGTTTCTTTCTTCGTTTCTCCGTTTCTTTCTTCGTTTCTTCGTTTCTCCGTTTCTTTCTTCGTTTCTCCGTTTCGTTCTTCGTTTCTCCGCTTCTTTCTTCGTTTCTCCGTTTCTTTCTTCGTTTCTCCGTTTCCTTGTTCGTTTCTCCACTTATTTCTTCGTTTCTCCATTTATTTCTCCGTTTCTCCGTTTCTTTCTTCGTTTCTCCGTTTCTTTCTTCGTGGCACCGTTTCTTTCTTCGTTTCTCCGTTTATCTCATCGTTTCTCCATTTATTTCTCCGTTTCTCCGTTTCTTTCTTCGTTTCTCCGTTTCTTTCTTCGTTTCTCCGTTTCTTTCTTCGTTTCACCGTTTCTTTCTTCGTTTCTCCGTTTATTTCTCCGTTTCTCCGTTTCTTTCTTCGTTTCTCCTTTTCTTTCTTCGTTACTCCGGTTCTTTCTTCGTTTCTCCGTTTCTTTCTTCGTTTCTCCGTTTCTTTCTTCGTTTCTCCGTTTCTTTCTTGGTTTCTCCGTTTCTTTCTTCGTTTCTCCGTTTCTTTCTTCGTTTCTCCGTTTATTTCTTCGTTTCTCCGTTTATTTCTTCGTTTCTCCATTTATTTCTCCGTTCCTCCGTTTCTCCGTTTCTTTCTTTGTTTCTCAGTTTCTTTCTTCGTTTCTCCGTTTCTTTCTTCGTTTTTCCGTTTCTTTCTTCGTTTCTCCGTTTCTTTCTGCGTTGCATCGTTTCATTCTTCGTTACTCCGTGTCTTTCTTCGTTTCTCCGTTTCTTTCTTCGTTTCTCCGTTTCTTTCCTCGTTTCTCCGTTTCTTTCTTCGTTTCTACGTTTATTTCTTCGTTTCTCCATTTATTTCTCCGTTTCTCCGTTTCTTTCTTCGTTACTCCGTCTCTTTCTTCGTTTCTCCGTTTCTTTCTTCCTTTCTCCGTTTCTTTCTTCGTTTCCCCGTTTCTTTCTTCGTTTCTCCGATTCTTTCTTCGTTTCTCCGTTTCTCCGTTTATTTCTTTTTTTCTCCATTTGTTTCTCCGTTTCTCCGTATCATTCTTCGTTTTTCCGTTTCTTTGTTCGTTTCTCCGTTTCTTTCTTCGTTTCTCCGTTTGTTTCTTCGTTACTCCGGTTCTTTCTTCGTTTCTCCGTTTCTTTCTTTTTTTTCTCCGTTTCTTTCTTCGTTTCTCCGTTTCTTTCTCCGTTTCTCCGTTTCTTTCTTCGTTTCTTTCTTCGTTTCTCCGTTTCTTTCTTCGTTTCTCCATTTCTTTCTTCGTTTCTCCATTTATTTCTCCATTTCTCGGTTCCTTTGTTCGTTTCTCCGTTTCTTTGTCCGTTTCCTCTTTTCTTTCTTCGCTTCTCCGTTTCTTTGTTCGTTTCTGCCTTTCTTTGTTCGTTTCTCCGTTTCTTTCTTCGTTTCTCCGTTTCTTTCTTCGTTTCTCAGTTTCTTTCTTCGTTTCTCCGTTTCTTTCTTCGTTTTTCCGTTTCTTTCTTCGTTTCTCCGTTTCTTTCTGCGTTGCATCGTTTCATTCTTCGTTACTCCGTGTCTTTCTTCGTTTCTCCGTTTCTTTCTTCGTTTCTCCGTTTCTTTCCTCGTTTCTCCGTTTCTTTCTTCGTTTCTACGTTTATTTCTTCGTTTCTCCATTTATTTCTCCGTTTCTCCGTTTCTTTCTTCGTTACTCCGTTTCTTTCTTCGTTTCTCCGTTTCTTTCTTCCTTTCTCCGTTTCTTTCTTCGTTTCCCCGTATCTCTCTTCGTTTCTCCGTTTATTTCTTCGTTTCTCCGTTTCTTTCTTCGTTTCTCCGTTTCTTTCTTCGTTTCTCCGTTTATTTCTTCGTTTCTCCGTTTCTTTCTTCGTTTCTCCGTTTCTTTCTTCGTTACTCCGTTTCTTTCATCGTTTCTCCGTTTCTTTCCTCGTTTCTCCGTTTCTTTCTTCGTTTCTACCGTTTATTTCTTCGTTTCTCCATTTATTTCTCCATTTCTTCGTTACTTTCTTCGTTTCTCCGTTTCTTTCTTCCTTTCTCCGTTTCTTTCTTCGTTTACCCGTTTCTCTCTTCGTTTCTCCGTTTATTTCTTCGTTTCTCCGTTTCTTTCTTCGTTTCTCCGTTTCTTTCTTCGTTTCTCCGTTTCTTTCCTCATTTCTCCGTTTCTTTCTTCGTTTCTACGTTTATTTCTTCGTTTCTCCATTTATTTCTCCGTTTCTCCGTTTCTTTCTTCGTTACTCCGGTTCTTTCTTCGTTTCTCCGTTTCTATCTTCGTTTCTCCGATTCTTTCTTCGTTTCTCCGTTTCTTCCTTCGTTTCTCCGTTTATTTCTTTTTTTCTCCATTTATTTCTCCGTTTCTCCGTATCATTCTTCGTTTTTCCGTTTCTTTGTTCGTTTCTCCGTTTCTTTCTTCGTTTCTCCGTTTGTTTCTTCGTTACTCCGGTTCTTTCTTCGTTTCTCCGTTTCTTTCTTTTTTTTCTCCGTTTCTTTCTTCGTTTCTCCGTTTCTTTCTCCGTTTATCCGTTTCTTTTTTCGTTTCTTTCTTCGTTTCTCCGTTTCTTTCTTCGTTTCTCCATTTCTTTCTTCGTTTCTCCATTTATTTCTCCATTTCTCGGTTTCTTTGTTCGTCTCTCCGTTTCTTTATCCGTTTCCTCTTTTCTTTCTTCGCTTCTCCGTTTCTTTGTTCGTTTCTGCCTTTCTTTGTTCGTTTCTCCGTTTCTTTCTTCGTTTCTCCGTTTCTTTGTTCGTTTCTACGTTTCTCGGTTTATTCCTTCGTGTCTCCATTTATTTCTGCGATTCTCTGTTTCTTTCGTCGTTTCTTCGTTTCTTTCTTGGTTTTTCCGTTTCTTTCTTCGTTTCTCCGTTTCTTTCCCCGTTTCTCCGTTTCTTTCTTCGTTTCTCCGTTTCTTTCCTCGTTTCTCCGTTTCTTTCTTCGTTTCTACGTTTATTTCTTCGTTTCTCCATTTATTTCTCCGTATCTCCGTTTCTTTCTTCGTTACTCCGTTTCTTTCTTCGTTTCTCCGTTTCTTTCCTCGTTTCTCCGTTTCTTTCTTCGTTTCTCCGTTTCTTTCTTCGTTTCTCCGTTTCTTTCTTCGTTTCTTCGTTTCTCCGTTTCTTTCTGCGTTTCTCCGTTTCTTTCTTCGTTTCTCTGTTTCTTTGTTCGTTTCTCCGTTTCTTTGTTCGTTTCTCGGTTTATTTCTTCGTTTCTCCATTTATTTCTCCGTTTCTTTCTTCGTTTCTTCGTTTCTTTCTTCGTTACTCCGTTTCTTTCTTCGTTCCTCCGTTTCTTTCTTCGTTTCTCCGTTTCTTTCTTCGTCTATCCGTTTCCTTGTTCGTTTCTCCGTTTATTTCTTCGTTTCTCCATTTCTTTCCCCGTTTCTTTCTTCGTTTCTCCGTTTCTTTGTTCGTTTCTCCGTTTCTTTCTTCGTTTCTCCGTTTCTTTCTTCGTTTCTCCGTTTCTTTCTTCGTTTCTCCATTTCTTTCTTCGTTTCTCCGTTTCTTTCTTCGTTTCTCCGTTTCTTTCTTCGTTTCTCCGTTTCGTTCTTCGTTTCTCCGCTTCTTTCTTCGTTTCTCCGTTTCTTTCTTCGTTTCTTCGTTTCTCCGTTTCTTACTTCGTTTCTCCGTTTCGTCCTTCGTTTCTCCGCTTCTTTCTTCGTTTCTCCGTTTCTTTGTTCGTTTCTCCGTTTCTTTGTCCGTTTCTCCGTTTCTTTCTTCGTTTCTCCGTTTCTTTCTTCGTTTCTCCGTTTCTTTCTTCGTTTCTTCGTTTCTCCGTTTCTTTCTTCGTTTCTCCGTTTCGTTCTTCGTTTCTCCGCTTCTTTCTTCGTTTCTCCGTTTCTTTCTTCGTTTCTCCGTTTCCTTGTTCGTTTCTCCACTTATTTCTTCGTTTCTCCATTTATTTCTCCGTTTCTCCGTTTCTTTCTTCGTTTCTCCGTTTCTTTCTTCGTGGCACCGTTTCTTTCTTCGTTTCTCCGTTTATCTCATCGTTTCTCCATTTATTTCTCCGTTTCTCCGTTTCTTTCTTCGTTTCTCCGTTTCTTGCTTCGTTTCTCCGTTTCTTTCTTCGTTTCTCCGTTTCTTTCTTCGTTTCACCGTTTCTTTCTTCGTTTCTCCGTTTATTTCTCCGTTTCTCCGTTTCTTTCTTCGTTTCTCCGTTTCTTTCTTCGTTACTCCGGTTCTTTCTTCGTTTCTCCGTTTCTTTCTTCGTTTCTCCGTTTCTTTCTTCGTTTCTCCGTTTCTTTCTTGGTTTCTCCGTTTCTTTCTTCGTTTCTCCGTTTCTTTCTTCGTTTCTCCGTTTATTTCTTCGTTTCTCCGTTTATTTCTTCGTTTCTCCATTTATTTCTCCGTTCCTCCGTTTCTCCGTTTCTTTCTTTGTTTCTCAGTTTCTTTCTTCGTTTCTCCGTTTCTTTCTTCGTTGTTCCGTATCTTTCTTCGTTTCTCCGTTTCTTTCTGCGTTGCATCGTTTCATTCTTCGTTACTCCGTTTCTTTCTTCGTTTCTCCGTTTCGTTCTTCGTTTCTCCGTTTCTTTCTTCGTTACTCCGTTTCTTTCTTAGTTTCTCCGTTTCTTTCTTCCTTTCTCCGTTTCTTTCTTCGTTTCCCCGTATCTCTCTTCGTTTCTCCGTTTATTTCTTCGTTTCTCCGTTTCTTTCTTCGTTTCTCCGTTTCTTTCTTCGTTTCTCCGTTTATTTCTTCGTTTCTCCATTTATTTCTCCGTTTCTCCGTTTCTTTCTTCGTTTCTCCGTTTCTTTCCTCGTTTCTCCGTTTCTTTCTTCGTTTCTACGTTTATTTCTTCGTTTCTCCATTTATTTCTCCGTTTCATTCTTCGTTACTCCGGTTCTTTCTTCGTTTCTCCGTTTCTTTCTTCGTTTCTCCGATTCTTTCTTCGTTTCTCCGTTTCTTCCTTCGTTTCTCCGTTTATTTCTTTGTTTCTCCAATTATTTCTCCGTTTCTCCGTATCTTTCTTCGTTTCTCCGTTTCTTTGTTCGATTCTCCGTTTCTTTCTTCGTTTCTCCGTTTCTTTCTTCGTTACTCCGGTTCTTTCTTCGTTTCTCCGTTTCTTTCTTCGTTTCTCCGTTTCTTTCTTCGTTTCTCCGTTTCTTTCTTCGTTTCTCCGTTTCTTTCTTCGTTACTCCGTTTCTTTCTTCGTTTCTCCGTTTCTTTCCTCGTTTCTCCGTTTCTTTCTTCGTTTCTACCGTTTATTTCTTCGTTTCTCCATTTATTTCTCCATTTCTTCGTTACTTTCTTCGTTTCTCCGTTTCTTTCTTCCTTTCTCCGTTTCTTTCTTCGTTTACCCGTTTCTCTCTTCGTTTCTCCGTTTATTTCTTCGTTTCTCCGTTTCTTTCTTCGTTTCTCCGTTTCTTTCTTCGTTTCTCCGTTTCTTTCCTCATTTCTCCGTTTCTTTCTTCGTTTCTACGTTTATTTCTTCGTTTCTCCATTTATTTCTCCGTTTCTCCGTTTCTTTCTTCGTTACTCCGGTTCTTTCTTCGTTTCCCCGTTTCTTTCTTCGTTACTCCGTTTCTTTCTTCGTTTCTCCGTTTCTTCCTTCGTTTCTCCGTTTATTTCTTTTTTTCTCCATTTATTTCTCCGTTTCTCCGTATCATTCTTCGTTTTTCCGTTTCTTTGTTCGTTTCTCCGTTTCTTTCTTCGTTTCTCCGTTTGTTTCTTCGTTACTCCGGTTCTTTCTTCGTTTCTCCGTTTCTTTCTTTTTTTTCTCCGTTTCTTTCTTCGTTTCTCCGTTTCTTTCTCCGTTTCTCCGTTTCTTTCTTCGTTTCTTTCTTCGTTTCTCCGTTTCTTTCTTCGTTTCTCCATTTCTTTCTTCGTTTCTCCATTTATTTCTCCATTTCTCGGTTTCTTTGTTCGTTTCTCCGTTTCTTTGTCCGTTTCCTCTTTTCTTTCTTCGCTTCTCCGTTTCTTTGTTCGTTTCTGCCTTTCTTTGTTCGTTTCTCCGTTTCTTTCTTCGTTTCTCCGTTTCTTTGTTCGTTTCTACGTTTCTCGGTTTATTCCTTCGTTTCTCCATTTATTTCTGCGATTCTCTGTTTCTTTCGTCGTTTCTTCGTTTCTTTCTTGGTTTTTCCGTTTCTTTCTTCGTTTCTCCGTTTCTTTCCCCGTTTCTCCGTTTCTTTCTTCGTTTCTCCGTTTCTTTCCTCGTTTCTCCGTTTCTTTCTTCGTTTCTACGTTTATTTCTTCGTTTCTCCATTTATTTCTCCGTTTCTCCGTTTCTTTCTTCGTTACTCCGTTTCTTTCTTCGTTTCTCCGTTTCTTTCCTCGTTTCTCCGTTTCTTTCTTCGTTTCTACCGTTTATTTCTTCGTATCTCCATTTATTTCTCCATTTCTTCGTTTCTTTCTTCCTTTCTCCGTTTCTTTCTTCGTTTCTCCGTTTATTTCTTCGTTTCTCCGTTTCTTCTTTCGTTTCTCCGTTTATTTCTTCGTTTCTCCGTTTCTTCCTTCGTTTCTCCGTTTATTTCTTCGTTTCTCCGTTTCTTTCTCCGTTTCTCCGTTTCTTTCTTCGTTTCTCCGTTTCTTTGTTCGTTTCTCCGATTCTTTCTTCGTTTCTCCGTTTCTTCCTTCGTTTCTCCGTTTATTTCTTTTTTTCTCCGTTTATTTCTCCGTTTCTCCGTATCTTTCTTCGTTTTTCCGTTTCTTTGTTCGTTTCTCCGTTTCTTTCTTCGTTTCTCCGTTTCTTTCTTCGTTACTCCGGTTCTTTCTTCGTTTCTCCGTTTCTTTCTTCGTTTCTCCGTTTCTTTCTTCGTTTCTCCGTTTCTTTCTCCGTATCTCCGTTTCTTTCTTCGTTTCTCCGTTTCTTTGTTCGTTTCTCCATTTCTTTCTTCGTTTCTCCATTTATTTCTCCGTTTCTCGGTTTCTTTGTTCGTTTCTCCGTTTCTTTGTTCGTTTCTCCGTTTCTTTGTCCGTTTCCTCTTTTCTTTCTTCGCTTCTCCGTTTCTTTGTTCGTTTCTCCCTTTCTTTGTTCGTCTCTCCGTTTCTTTCTTCGTTTCTCCGTTTCTTTGTTCGTTTCTCCGTTTCTTTGTTCGTTTCTCCGTTTCTTTGTCCGTTTCTTCTTTTATTTCTTCGTTTCTCCGTTTCTTTGTTCGTTTCTCCGTTTCTTTGTCCGTTTCTTCTTTTATTTCTTCGTTTCTCCGTTTCTTTGTCCGTTTCTTCTTTTATTTCTTCGTTTCTCCGTTTCTTTGTTCGTTTCTCCCTTTCTTTGTTCGTTTCTCCGTTTCTTTCTTCGTTTCTCCGTTTCTTTGTTCGTTTCTCCGTTTTTCTCTCCGTTTCTCGGTTTATTCCTTCGTTTCTCCATTTATTTCTGCGATTCTCCGTTTCTTTCTACGTTTCTCCGTTCCTTTGTTCGTTTCTCCATTTCTTTCTTCGTTTCTCCATTTATTTCTCCGTTTCTCGGTTTCTTTGTTCGTTTCTCCGTTTCTTTGTTCGTTTCTCCGTTTCTTTGTCCGTTTCCTCTTTTCTTTCTTCGCTTCTCCGTTTCTTTGTTCGTTTCTCCCTTTCTTTCTCGGTTTCTCCGTTTCTTTCTTCGTTTCTTTCTTCGTTTCTCCGTTTCTTTGTTCGTTTCTCCATTTCTTTCTTCGCTTCTCCATTTGTTTCTCCGTTTCTCGGTTTCTTTGTTCGTTTCTCCGTTTCTTTGTTCGTTTCTCCGTTTCTTTGTTCGCTTCACCGTTTCTCGGTTTATTCCATCGTTTCTCCATTTATTTCTGCGATTCTCCGTTTCTTTCGTCGTTTCTTCGTTTCTTTCTTCGTTTTTCCGTTTCTTTCTTCGATTCTCCGTTTCTTTCTCCGTTTCTCCGTTTCTTTCTTCGTTTTTCCGTTTCTTTCTTCGATTCTCCGTTTCTTTCTCCGTTTCTCCGTTTCTTTCGTCGTTTCTCCGTTTATTTCTTCGTTTCTCCATTTATTTCTCCGTTTCTCCGTTTATTTCTTCGTTTCTCCGTTTCTCCGTTTCTTTCTTCGTTTCTCCGTTTATTTCTTCGTTTCTCCATTTATTTCTCCGTTTGTCGGTTTCATTCTTCGTTTCTCCGTTTCTTTGTCCGTTTCTTCTTTTCTTTCTTCGTTTCTCCGTTTCTTTGTTCGTTTCTCCCTTTCTTTTATCATTTCTCCGTTTCTTTCTTCGTTTCTCCGTTTCCTTGTTCATTTCTCCGTTTATTTCGTCGTTTCTCCATTTATTTCTCCTTGTCTTTGTTCGTTCCTCCGTTTCTTTCTTCGTTTCTTCGTTTCTCCGTTTCTTTCTTCGTTTCTCCGTTTCTTTCTTCGTTTCTCCGTTTTTTTCTTCGTTTCTCCATTTATTTCTCCATTCCTCCGTTTCTTTCATCGTTTCTCCGTTTCTTTGTTCGTTTCTCCGTTTCTTTGTTCGTTTCTACGTTTCTTTCTTCGTTTCTCCGCTTCTTTCTTCGTTTCTCCGTTTCTTTCTCCGTTTCTCGGTTTATTTCTTCGTTTCTCCGTTTCTCCGCTTCTTTCTTCGATTCTCCGTTTCTTTCTTCATTTCTCCGTTTCTTTCTTCGTTTCTCCGTTTCTTTCTTCGTTTCTCCGTTTCTTTCTTCGTTTCTCCGTTTATTTCTTCGTTTCTCCATTTATTTCTCCGTTTCTTGGTTTCTTTGTTCGTTTCTCCGTTTCTTTGTTCGTTTCTCCGTTTCTTTGTCCGTTTCTTCTTTTCTTTCTTCGTTTCTCCGTTTCTTTGTTCGTTTCTACCTTTCTTTGTTCGTTTCTCCGTTTCTTTCTTCGTTTCTCCGTTTCTTTGTTCGTTTCTCCGTTTCTCTCTCCGTTTCTCGGTTTATTCCTTCGTTTCTCCATTTATTTCTGCGATTCTCCGTTTCTTTCGTCGTGTCTTCGTTTCTTTCTTCGTTTCTCCGTTTCTTTCTTCGTTTCTCCGTTTCTTTCTCCGTTTCTCGGTTTCTTTCTTCGTTTCTCGGTTTCTTTGTTCGTTTCTCCGTTTCTCGGTTTATTCCTTCGTTTCTCCATTTATTTCTGCGATTCTCTGTTTCTTTCGTCGTTTCTTCGTTTCTTTCTTCGTTTTTCCGTTTCTTTCTTCGTTTCTCCGTTTCTTTCTACGTTTCTCTGTTTCTGTCTTCGTTTCTCTGTTTCTTTGTTCGTTTTTCCATTTCTTTCTTCGTCTCTCCGTTTCTTTCTTCGTTTCTCCTTCTCTTTCTTCGTTTCTTCGTTTATCCGTTTCTTTCTTCGTTTCTCCGTTTCTTTTTTCGTTTCTCCATTTCTTTCTTCGTTTCTCCGTTTCTTTGTTCGTTTCTCCGTTCCTTTCTTTGTTTCTCCGTTTCCTTCTTCATTTCTCCGTTTATTTCTTCGTTTCTCCGTTTCATTCTTCGTTTCTGCGTTTCTTTGTTCGTTTCTCTGTTTCTTTCTTCGTTTCTCCGTTTCTTTCGCCGTTTCTTCGTTTCTTTCTTCATTTCTCCGTTTCATTATCATTTCTCTGTTTCTTCCTTCTTTTCATCGTTTCTCCGTTTCTCCGTTTCGATTAAATGATTATAATATTCATACTGTCCATTATAAATAATTTGATCTATAGTTAAATTAGACACTAATACTCTAAATACATATTTAATATATTTTTTAATCTCTTTAGCCTCCAGAAGAATTTTATTTATACTATTTACTATATATAATAATTTACACAGAATCGGAAATAAATCTAATTATTTATTTATCATAATTTTTTTTTTTCACTGATCTTAAAGATTGGGATGTACTCTTTAAATGTTCGATTCATTTCTTTAATTTATTCATTAAATTGAATTAATCTATTCTTTATAACTTTAGTAAAATTAATCCCTCTAATTATTATGGAACTCATATTAAAATTTAATAATGAAATTTATTTTAGTTGCCTAATTAATGTAATTATTGCCCCTATCATTTGCTTAAACAAAAAAATCAATCATAATAATTAGAGGATATTCATCTGTTATACAAACATCTATTATAGTTATTTTGTTAATAATTAACAAAAATACATTTTTAATATATTTCATTTTATATTCAATAATTTCTTTAATTTTAATTTTTATATTTAAAATAATAAATATTAACTCTTCTACCTTATTTAGTATATTAACCTCTAATAAAAGAAAAATTATTTTATACTCAATAATTATTATGTACACAAATTTCCCACCTATAGCACTCTTTATACTGAAATAGATCGTCCTAGAAACATTAATAAATTCAAGAATAAAATTTACCGTGGAAGGTTTAATTTTCATTTATTCGAAAGATGAAACATACAAAAGTTTGTACAAAATTATTTATTTATTTTATCGCACGGTAGGGAATATCATACAAATGGAAATACTTATCTCTAATGTCGGTAAATTGTACTTGTCGCGCCATCTATTTGTGGAAATTAGAACAATTCCTCGACAAACTTGAGCGTTTCTCCGCCAGGTGTTTTCACCCCTTAAGTGTAGTTTAACGCTTTCTCCAATAGATGGCAATCCATGTAATTACCACGTTACAGGGATTTGTAATTGCGGGTTCAGCATATATTTGCATACATACAAACTATAATTCCGATATGTAGAGAAATATTCATTTATTTTATCCCACGGCTTCTTCGATCGTATTTGTTCGATCTAACCAAACATTTCAAGAAATTGATTGCTTTTTATACCGAAACATTGTCAAAAATTGTTTAATCGGCGGTCCAACTACGTTTGTTAATAATTATGATAAATAAATGTCAAGATATTGCGAAGTCTGCGAAGGCGAACGGTTTCAGTGAATGTTTGTTCATTTCAGCGATTGTTATTAACATTTACGCATGTTCCGTATATTGATCGAACAATGTGCATCTTATTTATGTATTGCAATTAATTAAGAAACTTATCGAAATTGATTTTGATCGAGACTCCACGTTAAAACGCGTTTCGTAAAGTTTTAAAGCACGGAAAGTAACAATTGTTCATTAGGTACATTAATTTAACATTTGTTTAATTCTTATAATTTACACAATACGCGTAGAAGTGGTATTTTTTACACAAAAGAGCCAAAATTCAATTAATCGCTTTTTTAGATAGAAAAAACACCGCGATGAATACTTGTGAATCGATAATCGATACGTGTAGCCTTGAGAATGTCAGTTGGACCTCAAGGAAAAATTCCTTCGCGAAGAAGGAATATTTCAACGAAATGATATTTTAAGCCATTATTTATACTAGCACATTGTTAATAATTGTCTAATGTATGATCCTACGACGGTTGTTAATAATTATGATAAACAAACTTCAAGATATTGCGAAATCTTCGAGGGCGAATGGTTTCGGTGAATGTTTGTTCACTTCAGCGATTGTTATTAACATTTACGCATGTTCCCTATATTGATCGAACAATGTGCATCTTATTTATGCATTAAAAATGATTAACTCGCCTCTAGCAATTGATTTTGATCGAACTTCAAAGTAAAGAGATGTTTCTTAAAGTTTTAAAACATGGAAAGTAATAATTGTCTATGAGATATATCAATTTAACATTTTATTAATACATGAAGAATCGAAATTTTTGGTAAAATAAGTGAATAAAAAATAATTATTATAAATAAATAATTAGATTTATTTCCTATTCTGTGAAAATTATTATATACAGTAAATAGTAAAAATAAAATTCTTCCAGAGGCTAAAGAGATTAAAAAATATATTAAATATGTATTTAAAGTATTAGTGTCAAATTTAACTATAGATCAAATGATTTATAATAGAAATTATAAATATTATAATCATTTAATCGAAACGGAGAAACGGAGAAACGGAGAAACGATGAAAGGAAGGAAGAAACGGAGAAACGAAGGAAGAAACAGAGAAATGAAGAAAGAAACGAAGAAACGAAGAAAGAAACGGAGAAACGAAGAAATAAACCGAGAAACGGAGAAAGAAACGGAGAAACGAAGAAAGAAACAGAGAAACGAACAAAGAAACGCAGAAACGAAGAAAGAAACGGGGAAACGAAGAAAGAAACGGGGAAACGAAGAAAGAAACGGAGAAACGGAGAAATAAATGGAAAAACGAAGAAATAAACGGAGAAACGAAGAAAGGAGCGGAGAAACGAACAAAGAAACGGAGAAACGAGCAAAGAAACGGAGAAACGGAGAAATAAATGGAGAAACGAAGAAACAAACAGAGAAACGAAGAAAGAAACGGACAAACGAAGAAAGAAACGGAGTAACGAAGAAAGAAACGGAGAAACGAACAAAGAACCGGAGAAACGAACAAAGAAACGGAGAAACGAAGAAAGAAACGGAGAAACGGAGAAATAAATGGAGAAACGAAGAAATAAACGGAGAAACGAAGAAAGAAACGGAGAAACGAAGAAAGAAACGGAGAAACGAAGAAAGAAACGGAGTAACGAAGAAAGAAACGAAGAAACGAAGAAAGAAACGGAGAAATAAATGGAGAAACGAAGAAATAAGCAGAGAAACGGAAAAAGGAACGGAGAAACGAAGAAAGAAACGGAGAAACGAAGAAAGAAACGGAGAAACGAACAAAGAAACGGAGAAACGAAGAAAGAAACGGAGAAATAAATGGAGAAACAAAGAAATAAACGGAGAAACGGAGAAATAAATGGAGAAACGAAGAAACAAACAGAGAAACGAACAAAGAAACGGACAAACGAAGAAAGAAACGGAGAAACGGAGAAAGAAACGGAGAAACGAACACAGAAACGGAGAAACGAACAAAGAAACGGAGAAACGAACAAAGAAACGGAGAAACGAACAAAGGAACGGAGAAACGAAGCAAGAAACGGAGACACGGAGAAATAAATGGAGAAACGAAGAAATAAACGGAGAAACGAAGAAAGAAACGGAGAAACGAAGTAACAAACGGTGAAACGAAGAATGAAACGGAGTAACGAAGAAAGAAACGGAGAAACGAACAAAGAAACGGAGAAACGAACAATGAAACGGGGAAACGAAGAAAGGAATGGAGAAACGAAGAAATAATTGGAGAAACGAAGAAAGAAACGGAGAAACGAAGAAAGAAACGGAGAAACTATCAAAGAAACGGAGAAACGGAGAAATAAATGGAGAAACGAAGAAACAAACAGAGAAACGAACAAAGAAACGGACAAAAACGAAGGAAGAAACGGAGAAACGGAGAAAGAACCAGAGAAACGAACAAAGAAACGGAGAAACGTTTCTCCGTTTCTCCGTTTCTCGCTTTCTCCGTTTCTCCGTTTCACGGTTTCTCCGTTTCTCCGTCTCTCGGTTTCTCCGTTTCACGGTTTCTCCGTTTCTCCGTTTCACGGTTTTTTCGTTTCTCCGTTTCTCCGTTTCGCCGTTTTTTGTTCGTTTCTCCATTTATTTCTCCGATTCTCCGTTTCATTCTTCGTTCCTCCGTTTCTTTCTTCGTTTCTTTCTTTGTTTCTCCGTTTCTTTCATCGTTTCTCCGTTTCTTTCTTCGTTCCTCCGTTTCTTTCTTCTATTCTCCGTTTATTTCTTCATTTCTCCATTTATTTCTCCGTTTCTCCGTTTCTTTGTTCGTTTCTCCGTTTCTTCGTTTCTTTCTTGGTTTCTCCGTTTCTTTCTTCGTTTCTCCATTTATTTCTCCGTTTCTCCGTTACTTTGTTCGTTTCTCCGTTTCTTTGTTCGTTTCTCCGTTTCTTTCTTTGTTTCTCCGTTTCTTTGTTCGTTTCTCCGTTTCTTTGTTCGTTTCTCCGTTTCTTTTTCCGTTTCTCGGTTTATTTCTTCGTTTCTCCATTTATTTCTCCGTTTCTTTCTTCGTTTCTTCGTTTCTTTCTTCGTTACTCCGTTTCTTTCTTCGTTTCTTCGTTTCTTTCTTCGTTTCTCAGTTTCTTTGTTCGTTTCTCCGTTTCTTTCTCCGTTTCTCCGTTTCTTTGTTCGTTTCTCCGTTTCTTTGTTCGTTTCTCTGTTTGTTTCTTCGTTTCTCCATTTATTTCTTCGTTTCTCCGTTTCTTTCGTCGTTTCTCCGTTTCTTTCTTCGTTTCTCCGTTTCTTTCTTCGTTTCTCCGTTTCTTCCTTCGTTTCTTCGTTTCTCCGTCTCTCCGTTTCTCCGTTTCTCCGTTTCTCCGTTTCTCCGTTTCGATTAAATGATTATAATAGTTATAATTTCTATTATAAATCATTGGAGCTATAGTTAAATTGTACACTAATACTCTAAATACATATTTAATATATTTTTTAATCTCTTTAGCCTCCAGAAGAATTTTATTTATACTATTTACTGTATATAATAATTTACACAGAATCGGAAAAAAATCTAATTATTTATTTATAATAATTATTTTATATTCACTTACTTTACCAAAAATTTCGATTCTTCATGTATTAACCAAATGTTA
The DNA here is from genome assembly GCF_051014685.1 of Ptiloglossa arizonensis. Taxonomy (NCBI): domain Eukaryota; kingdom Metazoa; phylum Arthropoda; class Insecta; order Hymenoptera; family Colletidae; genus Ptiloglossa; species Ptiloglossa arizonensis. The sequence goes on from NW_027478430.1 coordinate 801,611, forward strand.
AATTGATATATCCCATAGACAATTATTACTTTCCATGTTTTAAAGCTTTAAGAAACATCTCTTTACTTTGAAGTTCGATCAAAATCAATTGCTAGAGGCGAATCGATCATTTTTATTGCATAAATAAGATGCACATTGTTCGATCAATATAGGGAACATGCGTAAATGTTACTAACAATCGCTGAAATGAACAAACATTCACTGAAACCGTTCGCCATCGCAGACTTCGCAATATCTTGACATTTATTTATCATAATTATTAACAACCGTCGTTGGACCGTAGATTAAACAATTTTTGACAATGTTTCGGTATAAAAAGCTATCAATTTCTTGAAATATTTGGTTTGATCGAACAAATACGATCGAAGAAGCCGTGGGATAAAATAAATGAATATTTCGCTACATATCGGAATTATAGTTTGTATGTATGCAAATATATTCTGAACCTGCAATTACAAATCCCTGTATCGTGGTAATTACATGGGTTGCCATCTATTGAAGAAAGGGTTAAACTACACTTAAATGGTGAAAACACCTGGCGGAGAAACGCTCAAGTTTGTCGAGGAATTGTTCTAATTTCCACCAATAGATGGCGCGACAAGTACAATTTACCGACATCAGAGATAAGTATTTCCATTTGAATGATATTCCCTACCGTGCGATAATATAAATAAATAATTTTCTACAAACTTTTGTATGTTTCATCTTTCGAATAAATGTAAAATTAAACCTTCCACGGTAAATTTTATTCTTGAATTTATTAATGTTTCTAGGACGACCTATTTCAGTATAAAGAGTGCTATAGGTGGGAAATTTGTGTACATAATAATTATTGAGTATAAAATAATTTTTCTTTTATTAGAGGTTAATATATTAAATAAGGAAGAAGTGTTAATCTTTATTATTTTAGATATAAAAATTAAAATAAAAGAAATTATTAAATATAAAATGAAATATGTTAAAAATGTATTTTTGTTAATTATTAATAAAATAACTATAATAGATGTTTGTATAACAGATGCATATCCTATAATTATTATGATTGATTTTTTTGTTTAAGCAAATGATAGGGGCAAACATTACATTAATTAGGCAAATAAAATAAATTTCATTATTAAATTTTAATATGAGTTCTATAATAATTATAGGGATTGATTTTACTAAAGTTATTATAACGAATAGATTAATTCAATTTAATGAATAAATCAAAGAAGTGAATCGAACATTTAAAGAGTAAATTCCAATTTTTAAGATAAGTGAAAAAAAAAATTATTATAAATAAATAGTTAGATTTATTTCCGATTCTGTGTAAATTACTATATATAGTAAATAGTATAAATAAAATTCTTCTGGAGGCTAAAGAGATTAAAAAATATATTAAATATGTATGTAGAGTTTTATTGTCTAATTTAACTATAGATCAAATGAGTTATAATAGAACTTATAAATATTATAATCATTTAATGTAACGGAGAAACGGAGAAACGGAGAAACGATGAAACGAAGGAAGAAACGGAGAAACGAAGAAAGAAACGGAGAAATAAAGAAAGAAACGAAGAAACGAAGAAAGAAACGGAGAAACGAAGAAATAAACCGAGAAACGTAGAAAGAAACGGAGAAACGAAGAAAGAAACGGAGAAACGAACAAAGAGACGGAGAAACTAACAAAGAAACGGAGAAACGAAGAAAGAAACGGAGAAACGAAGAAAGAAACGGTGTAACGAAGAAAGAACCGAAGAAACGAAGACAGAAACGGAGAAATAAATGGAGAAACGAAGAAATAAACCGAGAAACGGAAAAAGAAACGAAGAAATGAACAAAGAAACGGAGAAACGAAGAAAGAAACGGAGAAACGGAGAAATAAATGGAGAAACGGAGAAATAAACGGAGAAACGAGGAAAGAAACGGAGAAACGAAGAAAGATACGGAGAAACGAACAAAGAAACGGAGAAGCGAAGAAAGAAACGGAGAAGCGAAGAACGAAACGGAGAAACGAAGAAAGAAACGGAGAAATAAATGGAGAAACGAAGATATAAACGGAGAAACGAAGAAAGAAACGGAGAAGCGAAGAAAGAAACGGAGAAACGAAGAAACAAACGGAAAACGAAGAAAGAAACGGAGAATCGAAGAAAGAAACGGAGAAACGAAGGATGAAACGGAGAAACGAAGAAAGAAACGGAGAAATAAATGGAGAAACGATGATATAAACGGAGAAACGAACAAAGAAACGGAGAAACGAACAAAGAAACGGAGAAACGAAGAAAGAAACGGAGAAACGAAGAAAGAAACGGAGAAACGGAGAAATAAAAGGAGAAACGAAGAAATAAACGGAGAAACGAAGAAAGAAACGGAGAAACGGAGAAATAAATGGAGAAACGGAGAAATAAACGGAGAAACGAGGAAAGAAACGGAGAAACGAAGAAAGATACGGAGAAACGAACAAAGAAACGGAGAATCGAAGAAAGAAACGGAGAAATAAATGGAGAAACGATGATATAAACGGAGAAACGAACAAAGAAACGGAGAAACGAACAAAGAAACGGAGAAACGAAGAAAGAAACGGAGAAACGAAGAAAGAAACGGAGAAACGGAGAAATAAAAGGAGAAACGAAGAAATAAACGGAGAAACGAAGAAAGAAACGGAGAAACGAAGAAAGAAACGGAGAAACGAAGAAAGAAACGGTGTAACGAAGAAAGAAACGAAAAAACGAAGAAGGAAACGCAGAAACGAAGAAAGAAACGGAGAAACGAAGAAAGAAACGGAGAAACAACGAAAGAAACGGAGAAACCAACAAAGAAACGGAGAAACGAAGAAAGAAACGGAGAAGCGAAGGATGAAACGGAGAAACGAAGAAAGAAACGGAGAAATAAATGGAGAAACGATGATATAAACGGAGAAACGAAGAAAGAAACGGAGAAACGAAGAAACGATGAAAGAAACGGAGAAACGAAGAAAGAAACGGAGAAACGAAGAAAGAAACGGAGAAACGAAGAAAGAAACGGAGAAACGAAGAAAGAAACGGAGAAACGAAGAAAGAAACTGAGAAACGAAGAAAGAAACGAAGAAACGAAGAAAGAAACGGAGAAACGAAGAAAGGAACGGAGAAACTGAGAAATAAATGGAGAAACGGAGAAACGAAAAAGGAAGCGGAGAAACGAAGAAAGAAGCGGAGAAACGAAGAAAGAAATGGAGAAACGAAGAAAGAAACGGAGAAACGAAGAAACAAACGGAGAAACGAAGAAAGAAACTGAGAAACGAAGAAAGAAACGAAGAAACGAAGAAAGAAACGGAGAAACGAAGAAAGGAACGGAGGAACGGAGAAATAAACGGAGAAATGATGAAAGAAACGAAGAAACGAAGAAAGAAACGGAGAAACGTACAAAGAATCGGAGAAACGAAGAATGAAACGGAGAAACGAAGAAATAAACTGAGAAATGATGAAAGAAACGGAGAAACAAAGAAAGAAACGGAGAATCGGAGAAATAAATGGAGAAACGAAGAAACAGAGAAACGAACAAAGAAACGCAGAAACGAAGAATGAAACGGAGAAACGACGAAATAAATGGAGAAATGAAGAAAGAAACGGAGAAGCAACGAAAGAAACGGAGAAACCAACAATGAAACGGAGAAACGAAGAAAGAAACGGAGAAACGAAGGATGAAACGGAGAAACGATGAAAGAAACGGAGAAATAATAGGAGAAACGATGATATAAACGGAGAAACGAAGAAAGAAACGGAGAAACGAACAAACGATGAAAGAAACGGAGAAACGAAGAAAGAAACGGAGAAACGAAGAAAGTAACGGAGAAACGAAAAAGGAAGCGGAGAAACGAAGAGAGAAACGGAGAAACGAAGAAAGAAAGGAAGAAAGAAACGGAGAAACGAAGAAAGAAACGGAGAAACGAACAAAGAAACGGAGAATCGAACAAAGAAACGGAGAAACGTAGAAAGAAACGGAGAAACGAATAAAGAAACGGAGAATCGAAGAAAGAAACGGAGTAACGAAGAAAGAAACGAAGAAACGAAGAAAGAAACGGAGAAATAAATGGAGAAACGAAGAAATAAAGAAAGATACGGAGAAACGAACAAAGAAACGGAGAAACGAAGAAAGAAACGGAGAAACGAAGAATGAAACGGAGAAGCGAAGAAAGAAACGGAGAAATAAATGGAGAAACGAAGAAATAAAAGGAGAAACGAAGAAAGAAACGGAGAAACGAAGAAAGAAACGGAGAAACGAAGAAAGAAACGGAGAAACAAAGAAAGAAACGGAGAAACGAAGAAAGAAACGGAGAAATAAATGGAGAAACGAAGAAATAAACCGAGAAACGGAAAAAGAAACGGAGAAACGGAGAAAGGAAGAAAGAAACGGAGAAACGGTGAAATAAATGGAGAAACGAAGAAATAAACGGAGAAATGAAGAAAGAAACGGAGAATCGAAGAAAGAAACGGAGAAACGAACAAAGAAACGGAGAAACGTAGAAAGAAACGGAGAAACGAACAAAGAAACGGAGAAACGAAGAAAGAAACGGAGAAACGAAGAAACAAACGGAAAAACGAAGAAAGAAACGGAGAATCGAAGAAAGAAACGGAGAAACGAAGGATGAAACGGAGAAACGAAGAAAGGAACGGAGAAATAAATGGAGAAACGACGATATAAACGGAGAAACGAACAAAGAAACGGAGAAACGAACAAAGAAACGGAGAAACGAACAAAGAAACGGAGAAACGAAGAAAGAAACGGAGAAACGAAGAAAGAAACGGAGAAACGAAGAAAGAAACTGAGAATCGAAGAAAGAAACGGAGTAACGAAGAAAGAAACGAAGAAACGAAGAAAGAAATGGAGAAATAGATGGAGAAACAAAGAAATAGACCGAGAAACGGGAAAAGAAACGGAGAAACGAACAAACAAACGGAGAAACGAAGAAAGAAACGGAGAAACGAAGAAAGAAACGGAGAAATAAATGGAGAAACGAAGAAATAAACCGAGAAACGAAGAAAGAAACGGAGAAACGAAGAAAGAAACGGAGATACGAAGAAAGCAACGGAGTAGCGAACAGAGAAAAGGAGAAACGAAGAAAGAAACGGAGAAACGAAGAAAGAAAGGAAGTAAGAAACGGAGAAACGAAGAAAGAAACGGAGAAACGAACAAAGAAACGGAGAAACGAACAAAGAAACGGAGAAACGAACAAAGAAACGGAGAAACGAAGAAGGAAACGGAGAAACGAATAAAGAAACGGAGAATCGAAGAAAGAAACGGAGTAACGAAGAAAGAAACGAAGAAACGAAGAAAGAAACGGAGAAATAAATGGAGAAACAAAGAAATAGTCCGAGAAACGGGAAAAGAAACGGAGAAACGAACAAAGAAACGGAGAAACGAAGAAAGAAACGGAGAAACGAAGAAAGAAACGGAGAAATAAATGGAGAAACGAAGAAATAAACCGAGAAACGGAAAAAGAAACGGAGAAACGAACAACGAAACGGAGAAACGAAGAAAGAAACGGAGAAACGAACAAAGAAACGGAGAAAGGAAGAAAGAACGGAGAAACGGAGAAATAAATGGAGAAACGAAGAAAGAAACGGTGAAACGAAGAAATAAACTGAGAAACGAAGAAAGAAACGGAGAAACGAAGAAAGGAACGGAGAAACGAAGAAAGAAAGGGAGAATCGGAGAAATAAATGGCGGAACGAAGGAATAAACCGAGAAACGGAGAAAGAAACGGAGAAACGAACAAAGAAACGGAGAAACGAACAAAGAAACTGAGAAACGAAGAAAGGAACGGAGAAACGGGGAAATAAATGGAGAAACGAAGGAACAAACGGAGAAACGAAAAACGAAACGGAGAAACGAAGAAAGAAACGGAGAAACGAAGAAAGAAACAGAGTAACGAACAAAGAAACGACGAAACGAAGAAAGAAACGGAGAAACGAAGAAAGAAACGGAGAAATAAATGGAGAAACGAAGAAATAAACCGAGAAACGGAAAAAGAAACGGAGAAACGAACAAAGAAACGGAGAAACGTAGAAAGAAACGGAGAAACGAACAAAGAAACGGAGAAGCGAAGAAAGAAACGGAGAAACGAAGAAACAAACGGAAAAACGAAGAAAGAAACGGAGAATCGAAGAAAGAAACGGAGAAACGAAGGATGAAACGGAGAAACGAAGAAAGGAACGGAGAAATAAATGGAGAAACGACGATATAAACGGAGAAACGAACAAAGAAACGGAGAAACGAACAAAGAAACGGAGAAACGAACAAAGAAACGGAGAAACGAAGAAAGAAACGGAGAAACGAACAACGAAACGGAGAAACGAAGAAAGAAACGGAGAAACGAACAAAGAAACGGAGAAAGGAAGAAAGAAACGGAGAAACGGAGAAATAAATGGAGAAACGAAGAAAGAAACGGAGAAACGAAGAAAGAAACGGAGAAACGAAGAAAGAAACGGAGAAACGAAGAAAGAAACGGAGAAACGAACAAAGAAACGGAGAAACGAAGAAAGAAACGGAGATACGAAGAAAGCAACGGAGTAGCGAACAGAGAAAAGGAGAAACGAAGAAAGAAACGGAGAAACGAAGAAAGAAAGGAAGTAAGAAACGGAGAAACAAAGAAAGAAACGGAGAAACGAACAAAGAAACGGAGAACTAAGTGGAGGAACGAAGAAATAAACGGAGAAACAAACAAGGAAACGGAGAAACGAAGAAAGAAACGGAGAAACGAAGAAATAAACGGAGAAACGAAGAAAGAAACGGAGAAACAAAGAAAGAAACGCAGAAACGAGGAAACAAACGGAGAAACGAAGAAAGAAACGGAGAAACGAACAAAGAAACGGAGAAAGGAAGAAAGAAACGGAGAAATGGAGAAAGAAACGGAGAAACGAAGAAAGAAACGGAGAAACGAAGAAAGAAACGGAGATACGAAGAAAGAAACGGAGAAACGAAGAAAGAAACTGAGAAACGAAGAAAGAAACGGAGAAACGAAGAAAGAAACGGAGAAACGAACAAAGAAACGGAGAAAGGAAGAAAGAAACGGAGAAACAAAGAAAGAAACGGAGAAACGAACAAAGAAACGGAGAAATAAGTGGAGAAACGAAGAAATAAACGGAGAAACAAACAAGGAAACGGAGAAACGAAGAAAGAAACGGAGAAACGAAGAAATAAACGGAGAAACGAAGAAAGAAACGGAGAAACAAAGAAAGAAACGGAGAAACGAAGAAAGAAACGGAGAAAGGAAGAAAGAAACGGAGAAACGAACAAAGAAACGGAGAAACGAAGAAAGAAACGGAGTAACGAAGAAACAAACGGAGAAATAAATGGAGAAACAAAGAAATAAACCGAGAAACGGGAAAAGAAACGGAGAAACGAACAAAGAAACGGAGAAACGAAGAAAGAAACGGAGAAACGAAGAAAGAAACGGAGAAATAATTGGAGAAACGAAGAAATAAACCGAGAAACGGAAAAAGAAACGGAGAAACGAACAAAGAAACGGAGAAACGTAGAAAGAAACGGAGAAACAAACAACGAAACGGAGAAACGAAGAAAGAAACGGAGAAACGAACAAAGAAACGGAGAAAGGAAGAAAGAAACGGAGAAACGGAGAAATAAATGGAGAAACGAAGAAAGAAACGGCGAAACGAAGAAAGAAACGGAGAAACGAAGAAAGAAACGGAGAAACGAACAAAGAAACGGAGAAATAAATGGAGAAACGAAGAAATAAACGGAGAAACGAACAAGGAAACGGAGAAACGAAGAAAGAAACGGAGAAACGAAGAAATAAACGGAGAAACAAAGAAAGAAACGGAGAAACAAAGAAAGAAACGGAGAAACGAAGAAAGAAACGGAGAAACGAAGAAAGGAACGGAGAAACGGAGAAATAAATGGAGAAACGGAGAAACGAAAAAGGAAGCGGAGAAACGAAGAAAGAAACGGAGAAACGAAGAAAGAAATGGAGAAACGAAGAAAGAAACGGAGAAACGAAGAAAGAAACGGAGAAACGAAGAAAGAAACTGAGAAACGAAGAAAGAAACGGAGAAACGAAGAAAGAAACGGAGAAACGAAGAAAGGAACGGAGAAACGGAGAAATAAATGGAGAAACGGAGAAACGAAAAAGGAAGCGGAGAAACGAAGAAAGAAACGGAGAAACGAAGAAAGAAATGGAGAAACGAAGAAAGAAACGGAGAAACGAAGAAAGAAACGGAGATACGAAGAAAGCAACGGAGTAACGAAGAAAGAAACGGAGAAACGAAGAAAGAAAGGAAGAAAGAAACGGAGAAACGAAGAAAGAAACGGAGAAACGAACAAAGAAACGGAGAATCGAAGAAAGAAACGGAGAAACGAACAAAGAAACGGAGAAACGAAGAAAGAAACGGAGAAACGAAGAAAGAAACTAAGAATCGAAGAAAGAAACGGAGTAACGAAGAAAGAAACGAAGAAACGAAGAAAGAAACGGAGAAATAAATGGAGAAACGAAGAAATAAACCGAGAAACGGAAAAAGAAACGGAGAAACGAACAAAGAAACGGAGAAAGGAAGAAAGAAACGGAGAAACAAAGAAAGAAACGGAGAAACGAACTAAGAAACAGAGAAATAAGTGGAGAAACGAAGAAATAAACGGAGAAACAAACAAGGAAACGGAGAAACGAAGAAAGAAACGGAGAAACGAAGAAATAAACGGAGAAACAAAGAAAGAAACGGAGATACAAAGAAGGAAACGGAGAAACGAAGAAAGAAACGGAGAAACGAAGAAAGAAACGGAGAAACGAACAAAGAAACGGAGAAAGGAAGAAAGATACGGAGAAACGAACAAAGAATCGGAGAAACGAAGAAAGAAACGGAGTAACGAAGAAACAAACGGAGAAATAAATGGAGAAACAAAGAAATAAACCGAGAAACGGGAAAAGAAACGGAGAAACGAACAAAGAAACGGAGAAACGAAGAAGGAAACGGAGAAACGGAGAAATAAATGGTGAAACGAAGAAATGAACGGAGAAACGAAGAAAGAAACGGAGAAACGGAGAAACGAAGAAAGAAACGGAGAAATGAAGAAATAAACGGAGAAACGAAGAAAGAAACGAAGAAACGGAGAAACGAACAAAGAAACGGAGAAACGAACAAAGAAACGGAGAAACGAACAAAGAAACGGAGAAACGAACAATGAAACGCAGAAACGAACAATGAAACGGAGAAACGAAGAAATAAACGGAGAAATGAAGAAAGAAACGGAGAATCGAAGAAAGAAACGGAGAAACGAAGAAAGAAACGGAGAAACGAAGAAAGGAACGGAGAAACGGAGAAATAAATGGAGAAACGGAGAAACGAAAAAGGAAGCGGAGAAACGAAGAAAGAAACGGAGAAACGAACAAAGAAACGGAGAAAGGAAGAAAGAAACGGAGAAATGGAGAAAGAAACGGAGAAACGAAGAAAGAAACGGAGAAACGAAGAAAGAAACGGAGATACGAAGAAAGAAACGGAGAAACGAACAACGAAACGGAGAAGCGAACAAAGAAACGGAGAAACGAAGAAAGAAACGGAGAAACGAAGAAAGGAACGGAGAAACGGAGAAATAAATGGAGAAACGGAGAAACGAAAAAGGAAGCGGAGAAACGAAGAAAGAAACGGAGAAACGAAGAAAGAAATGGAGAAACGAAGAAAGAAACGGAGAAACGAAGAAAGAAACGGAGATACGAAGAAAGCAACGGAGTAACGAAGAAAGAAACGGAGAAACGAAGAAAGAAAGGAAGAAAGAAACGGAGAAACGAAGAAAGAAACGGAGAAACGAACAAAGAAACGGAGAATCGAAGAAAGAAACGGAGAAACGAACAAAGAAACGGAGAAACGAAGAAAGAAACGGAGAAACGAAGAAAGAAACTAAGAATCGAAGAAAGAAACGGAGTAACGAAGAAAGAAACGAAGAAACGAAGAAAGAAACGGAGAAATAAATGGAGAAACGAAGAAATAAACCGAGAAACGGAAAAAGAAACGGAGAAACGAACAAAGAAACGGAGAAAGGAAGAAAGAAACGGAGAAACAAAGAAAGAAACGGAGAAACGAACTAAGAAACAGAGAAATAAGTGGAGAAACGAAGAAATAAACGGAGAAACAAACAAGGAAACGGAGAAACGAAGAAAGAAACGGAGAAACGAAGAAATAAACGGAGAAACAAAGAAAGAAACGGAGATACAAAGAAGGAAACGGAGAAACGAAGAAAGAAACGGAGAAACGAAGAAAGAAACGGAGAAACGAACAAAGAAACGGAGAAAGGAAGAAAGATACGGAGAAACGAACAAAGAATCGGAGAAACGAAGAAAGAAACGGAGTAACGAAGAAACAAACGGAGAAATAAATGGAGAAACAAAGAAATAAACCGAGAAACGGGAAAAGAAACGGAGAAACGAACAAAGAAACGGAGAAACGAAGAAGGAAACGGAGAAACGGAGAAATAAATGGTGAAACGAAGAAATGAACGGAGAAACGAAGAAAGAAACGGAGAAACGGAGAAACGAAGAAAGAAACGGAGAAATGAAGAAATAAACGGAGAAACGAAGAAAGAAACGAAGAAACGGAGAAACGAACAAAGAAACGGAGAAACGAACAAAGAAACGGAGAAACGAACAAAGAAACGGAGAAACGAACAATGAAACGCAGAAACGAACAATGAAACGGAGAAACGAAGAAATAAACGGAGAAATGAAGAAAGAAACGGAGAATCGAAGAAAGAAACGGAGAAACGAAGAAAGAAACGGAGAAACGAAGAAAGGAACGGAGAAACGGAGAAATAAATGGAGAAACGGAGAAACGAAAAAGGAAGCGGAGAAACGAAGAAAGAAACGGAGAAACGAACAAAGAAACGGAGAAAGGAAGAAAGAAACGGAGAAATGGAGAAAGAAACGGAGAAACGAAGAAAGAAACGGAGAAACGAAGAAAGAAACGGAGATACGAAGAAAGAAACGGAGAAACGAACAACGAAACGGAGAAGCGAACAAAGAAACGGACAAACGAACAAAGAAACGGAGAAAGGAAGAAAGAAACGGAGGAACGGAGAAATAAATGGAGAAACGAAGAAAGAAACGTAGAAACGAAGAAAGAAACGGAGAAACGAACAAAGAAACGGAGAAACGGAGAAATAAATGGAGAAACGGAGAAACGAAGAAGGAAGCAGAGAAACGAAGAAAGAAACGGAGAAACGAAGAAACATATGGAGAAAAGAAGAAAGAAACGGAGAAACGAAGAAAGAAACGGAGAAACGAAGAAAGAAAGGAAGAAAGAAACGGAGAAACGAAGAAAGAAACGGAGAAACGAACAAAGAAACGGAGAAACGAATAAAGAAACGGAGAATCGAAGAAAGAAACGGAGTAACGAACAAACAAACGGAGAAATAAATGGAGAAACAAAGAAACAAACCGAGAAACGCGAAAAGAAACGGAGAAACGAAGAAAGAAACGGAGAAACGAAGAAAGAAACGGAGAAACGGAGAAATAAATGGTGAAACGAAGAAATGAACGGAGAAACGAAGAAAGAAACGGAGAAACGAAGAACGAAGCGGAGAAACGAAGAAATAAACGGAGAAACGAAGAAAGAAACGAAGAAACGGAGAAACGAACAAAGAAACGGAGAAACGAACAAAGAAACGGAGAAACGAACAAAGAAACGGAGAAACGAAGAAAGAAACGGAGAAATAAATGGAGAAACGAAGAAATAAACCGAGAATCGAAGAAAGAAACGGAGTAACGAAGAAAGAAACGATGAAACGCAGAAAGAAACGGAGAAACGAAGAAAGAAACGGAGAAACGAAGATAGAAACGGAGAAACGAAGAAAGAAACGGAGATACGAAGAAAGAAACGGAGAAAGGAACAAAGAAACGGAGAAACGAAGAAAGAAACGGAGAAACGGGGAAATAAATGGAGAAACGAAGAAATAAACGGAGAAACGAAGAAATAAACGGAGAAACGAAGAAAGAAACGGAGTAACGAAGAAAGAAACGAAGAAGCGTTGAAAGAAACGGAGAAACGAAGAAAGAAACGGAGAAACGAACAAAGAAACGGAGAAACGAAGAAAGAAACGGAGAAACGAACAAAGAAACGGACAAACCAAGAAAGAAACGGAGAAACGAAGAAAGAAACGGAGCAACGAAGAAAGAAACGGAGAGACGAACAAAGAAACGGAGAAACGAACAAAGAAACTGAGAGACGAAGATAGAAACGGAGAAACGAAGAAAGAAACGGAGATACGAAGAAGGAAACGGAGAAAGGAACAAAGAAACGGAGAAACGAAGAAAGAAACGGAGAAACGAAGAAAGAAACGGAGTAACGAAGAAAGAAACGATGAAACGCAGAAAGAAACGGAGAAACGAAGAAAGAAACGGAGAAACGAAGATAGAAACGGAGAAACGAAGAAAGAAACGGAGATACGAAGAAAGAAACGGAGAAAGGAACAAAGAAACGGAGAAACGAAGAAAGAAACGGAGAAACGGGGAAATAAATGGAGAAGCGAAGAAAGAAACGGAGAAGCGAAGAAATAAACGGAGAAACGAAGAAAGAAACGGAGTAACGAAGAAAGAAACGAAGAAGCGTAGAAAGAAACGGAGAAACGAAGAAAGAAACGGAGAAACGAACAAAGAAACGGAGAAACGAAGAAAGAAACGGAGAAACGAAGAAAGAATCGGAGAAACAAAGAAAGAAACGGAGAAACGAAGAAAGAAACGGTGAAACGAAGAAAGAAACGGGAAACGAATAAAGAAACGGAGAAACGAACAAAGAAACGGAGAAACGAACAAAGAAACGGAGAAACGAAGAAAGAAACGGAGTAAGGAAGAAACAAACGGAGAAATAAATGGAGAAACAAAGAAATAAACCGAGAAACGGGAAAAGAAACGGAGAAACGAAGAAAGAAACGGAGAAACGAAGAAAGAAACGGAGAAACGGAGAAATAAATGGTGAAACGAAGAAATGAACGGAGAAACGAAGAAAGAAACGGAGAAACGAAGAAAGAAACGGAGAAACGAAGAAATAAACGGAGAAACGAACAACGAAACGGAGAAGCGAACAAAGAAACGGACAAACGAACAAAGAAACGGAGAAAGGAAGAAAGAAACGGAGAAACGGAGAAATAAATGGAGAAACGAAGAAAGAAACGTAGAAACGAAGAAAGAAACGGAGAAACGAACAAAGAAACGGAGAAACGGAGAAATAAATGGAGAAACGGAGAAACGAAGAAGGAAGCGGAGAAACGAAGAAAGAAACGGAGAAACGAAGAAAGATATGGAGAAAAGAAGAAAGAAACGGAGAAACGAAGAAAGAAACGGAGAAACGAAGAAAGAAAGGAAGAAAGAAACGGAGAAACGAAGAAAGAAACGGAGAAACGAACAAAGAAACGGAGAAACGAACAAAGGAACGGAGAAACGAACAAAGAAACGGAGAAACGAATAAAGAAACGGAGAATCGAAGAAAGAAACGGAGAAACGGAGAAATAAATGGTGAAACGAAGAAATGAACGGAGAAACGAAGAAAGAAACGGAGAAACGAAGAAAGAAACGGAGAAACGAAGAAATAAACGGAGAAACGAAGAAAGAAACGAAGAAACGGAGAAACGAACAAAGAAACGGAGAAACGAACAAAGAAACGGAGAAACGAACAATGAAACGCAGAAACGAAGAATGAAACGGAGAAACGAAGAAATAAACGGAGAAATGAAGAAAGAAACGGAGAATCGAAGAAAGAAACGGAGAAACGAAGAAAGAAACGGAGAAACGAACAACGAAACGGAGATACGAACAAGGAAACGGAGAAACGAACAAAGAAACGGAGAAACGAACAAAGAAACGGAGAAACGAAGAAAGAAACGGAGAAATAAATGGAGAAACGAAGAAATAAACCGAGAATCGAAGAAAGAAACGGAGAAACGAATAAAGAAACGGAGAAACGAAGAAAGAAACGGAGAAACGAAGAATGAGACGGAGAAACGAAGAAAGAAACTGTGATACGAAGAAAGAAACGGAGAAACGAAGAAAGAAACGGAGAAACGGAGAATTAAATGGAGAAACGAAGAAATAAACGGAGAAACGAAGAAAGAAACGGAGAAACGAACAAAGAAACGTAGAAACGAAGAAAGAAACGGAGTAACGAAGAAAGAAACGAAGAAACGAAGAAAGAAACGGAGAAACGAAGAAAGAAACGGAGAAACGAACAAAGAAACGGACAAACCAAGAAAGAAACGGAGAAACGAAGAAAGAAACGGAGAAACGAAGAAAGAAACGGAGAGACGAACAAAGAAACGGAGAAACGAACAAAGAAACTGAGAGACGAAGATAGAAACGGAGAAACGAAGAAAGAAACGGAGATACGAAGAAAGAAACGGAGAAAGGAACAAAGAAACGGAGAAACGAAGAAAGAAACGGAGAAACGAAGAAAGAAACGGAGTAACGAAGAAAGAAACGATGAAACGCAGAAAGAAACGGAGAAACGAAGAAAGAAACGGAGATACGAAGAAAGAAACGGAGAAAGGAACAAAGAAACGGAGAAACGAAGAAAGAAACGGAGAAACGGGGAAATAAATGGAGAAACGAAGAAATAAACGGAGAAACGAAGAAATAAACGGAGAAACGAAGAAAGAAACGGAGTAACGAAGAAAGAAACGAAGAAGCGTAGAAAGAAACGGAGAAACGAAGAAAGAAACGGAGAAACGAACAAAGAAACGGAGAAACGAAGAAAGAAACGGAGAAACGAAGAAAGAAACGGAGAAACGAACAAAGAAACGGAGAAACGAAGAAAGAAACGGAGAAAGAAGCGGAGAAAGGAAGAAAGAAACGAAGAAACGAACAAGCAAACGGAGAAACGAACAAAGAAACGGAGAAACGAACAAAGAAACGGACAAACCAAGAAAGAAACGGAGAAACGAAGAAAGAAACGGAGAAACGAAGAACGAAACGAAGAAACGAAGAAAGAAACGGAGAATCGGAGAAATAAATGGAGAAACGAAGAAATAAACCGAGAAACGGAGAAAGAAACGGAGAAACGAACAATGAAACGGAGAAACGAACAAAGAACCGGAGAAACGAAGAAAGAAATGGAGAAACGGAGAAATAAATGGAGGAACGAAGAAATAAACGGAGAAACGAACAAGGAAACGGAGAAACGAAGAAAGAAACGGAGAAACGAAGAAAGAAACGGAGAAACGAAGATAGAAACGGAGAAACGAAGAAAGAAACGGAGATACGAAGAAAGAAACGGAGAAAGGAACAAAGAAACGGAGAAGCGAAGAAAGAAACGGAGAAACGGAGAAATAACTGGAGAAACGAAGAAATAAACGGAGAAACGAGGAAAGAAACGGAGAAACAAAGAAAGAAACGGAGAAACGAACAAAGAAACGGAGAAATGAAGAACGAAACGAAGAAACGAAGAAAGAAACGGAGAATCGGAGAAATAAATGGAGAAACGAAGAAATAAACCGAGAAACGGAGAATCAAACGGAGAAACGAACAAAGAAACGGAGAAACGAACAAAGAAACGGAGAAACGGTGAAATAAATGGAGAAACGAAGAAATAAACGGAGAAACGAACAAGGAAACGGAGAAACGAAGAAAGAAACGGAGAAACGAAGAAAGAAACGGAGAAACGAAGATAGAAACGGAGAAACGAAGAAAGAAACGGAGAGGCGAACAAAGAAACGGAGAAACGAACAAAGAAACGGAGGAACGGTGAAATAAATGGAGAAACGAAGAAATAAACGGAGAAACGAAGAAATAAACGGAGAAACGAAGAAAGAAACGGAGTAACGAAGAAAGAAACGAAGAAGCGTAGAAAGAAACGGAAAAACAAAGAAAGAAACGGAGAAACGAACAAAGAAACGGAGAAACGAAGAAAGAAACGGAGAAACGAAGAAAGAAACGGAGAGGCGAACAAAGAAACGGAGAAACGAACAAAGAAACGGAGGAACGGTGAAATAAATGGAGAAACGAAGAAATAAACGGAGAAACGAAGAAATAAACGGAGAAACGAAGAAAGAAACGGAGTAACGAAGAAAGAAACGGAGAAAGCAAGAAAGAAACGAAGAAACGGAGAAATAAATGGAGAAACCAAGAAATAAACGTAGAAACGAAGAAAGAAACGGAGAAACGAGGAAAGAAACGGAGAAACGAAGAAAGAAACGGAGAAACGAAGAAGGAAACGGAGAAACGAAGATAGAAACGGAGAAAGGAAGAAAGAAACGAAGAAACGAACAAGCAAACGGAGAAACGAACAAAGAAACAGAGAAACGAACATAGAAACGGAGAAACGAAGAAAGATACGCAGAAACGGTGAAATAAATGGAGAAACGAAGAAATAAACGGAGAAACGAAGAAAGAAACGGAGAAGCGAAGAAAGAAACGTAGAAACGAAGAAAGAAACGGAGTAACGAAGAAAGAAACGGAGAAACGAACAAAGAAACGGAGAAACGAACAAAGAAACGGAGAAACGAACAAAGAAACGGAGAAACGAAGAAAGATACGCAGAAACGGTGAACTAAATGGAGAAACGAAGAAATAAACGGAGAAACGAAGAAAGAAACGGAGAAGCGAAGAAAGAAACGTAGAAACGAAGAAAGAAACGGAGTAACGAAGAAAGAAACGGAGAAACGAACAAAGAAACGGAGAAACGAACAAAGAAACGGAGAAACGAACAAAGAAACGGAGAAACGAAGAAAGATACGCAGAAACGGTGAAATAAATGGAGAAACGAAGAAATAAACGGAGAAACGAAGAAAGAAACGGAGAAGCGAAGAAATAAACGGAGAAACGAAGAAAGAAACGGAGTAACGAAGAAAGAAACGGAGAAACGAACAAAGAAACGGAGAAACGAACAAAGAAACGGAGAAACGAACAAAGAAACGGAGAAACGAAGAAAGATACGCAGAAACGGTGAAATAAATGGAGAAACGAAGAAATAAACGGAGAAACGAAGAAAGAAACGGAGAAGCGAAGAAAGAAATGGAGAAACGGAGAAATAAATGGAGAAACGAACAAGCAAACGGAGAAACGAAGAAAGAAACGGAGAAAGGAAGAAAGAAACGAAGAAACGAACAAGCAAACGGAGAAACGAACAAAGAAACAGAGAAACGAACATAGAAACGGAGAAACGAAGAAAGATACGCAGAAACGGTGAAATAAATGGAGAAACGAAGAAATAAACGGAGAAACGAAGAAAGAAACGGAGAAGCGAAGAAAGAAACGTAGAAACGAAGAAAGAAACGGAGTAACGAAGAAAGAAACGGAGAAACGAACAAAGAAACGGAGAAACGAACAAAGAAACGGAGAAACGAACAAAGAAACGGAGAAACGAAGAAAGATACGCAGAAACGGTGAAATAAATGGAGAAACGAAGAAATAAACGGAGAAACGAAGAAAGAAACGGAGAAGCGAAGAAATAAACGGAGAAACGAACAAGGAAACGGAGAAACGAAGAAAGAAACGGAGAAACGAAGAAAGAAACGGAGAAACGAAGATAGAAACGGAGAAACGAAGAAAGAAACGGAGATACGAAGAAAGAAACTGAGAAAGGAACAAAGAAACGGAGAAACGAAGAAAGAAACGGAGAAACGGAGAAATAAATGGAGAAACGAAGAAATAAACGGAGAAACGAAGAAGGAAACGGAGAAACAAAGAAAGAAACGGAGAAACGAACAAAGAAACGGAGAAATGAAGAAAGAAACGGATTAACGAAGAAAGAAACGATGAAACGCATAAAGAAACGGAGAAACGAACAAAGAAACGGAGAAACGAAGAAAGAAACGGAGTAACGAAGAAAGAAACGAAGAAGCGTAGAAAGAAACGGAGAAACGAAGAAAGAAATGGAGAAACGGAGAAATAAATGGAGAAACGAACATGTAAACGGAGAAACGGAGAAATAAATGGAGAAACGAAGAAATAAACGGAGAAACGAAGAAGGAAACGGAGAAACAAAGAAAGAAACGGAGAAACGAACAAAGAAACGGAGAAATGAAGAAAGAAACGAAGAAACGAAGAAAGAAACGGAGAATCGGAGAAATAAATGGAGAAACGAAGAAATAAACGGAGAAACGAAGAAAGAAACGGAGAAACAAAGAAAGAAACGGAGAAACGAACACAGAAACGGAGAAATGAAGAAAGAATCGAAGAAACGAAGAAAGAAACGGAGAATCGGAGAAATAAATGGAGAAACGAAGAAATAAACCGAGAAACGGAGAAAGAAACGGAGAAACGAACAATGAAACGGAGGAACGAACAAAGAACCGGAGAAACGAAGAAAGAAATGGAGAAACGGAGAAATAAATGGAGGAACGAAGAAATAAACGGAGAAACGAAGAAATAAACGGAGAAACGAAGAAAGAAACGGAGTAACGAAGAAAGAAACGGAGAAACGAACACAGAAACGGAGAAATGAAGAAAGAAACGAAGAAACGAAGAAAGAAACGGAGAATCGGAGAAATAAATGGAGAAACGAAGAAATAAACGGACAATCGAAGAAAGAAACGGAGAAACAAAGAAAAAAACGGAGAAACGAACAAAGAAACGAAGAAACGAACAATGAAACGGAGAAACGAACAAAGAAACGGAGAAACGAACAAAGAAACGGAGAAACGAACAAAGAAACGGAGAAATGAAGAAAGAAACGAAGAAACGAAGAAAGAAGCGGAGAATCGGAGAAATAAATGGAGAAACGAAGAAATAAACGGAGAAACGAATAAAGAAACGGAGAAACAAAGAAAGAAACGGAGAAACGAACACAGAAACGGAGAAATGAAGAAAGAAACGAAGAAACGAAGAAAGAAACGGAGAATCGGAGAAATAAATGGAGAAACGAAGAAATGAACGGAGAAACGAAGAAAGAAACGGAGAAACGAAGAAAGAAACGGAGAAACGAAGAAATAAACGGAGAAACGAAGAAAGAAACGAAGAAACGGAGAAACGAACAAAGAAACGGAGAAACGAACAAAGAAACGGAGAAACGAACAATGAAACGCAGAAACGAAGAAAGAAACGGAGAAACGAACAAAGAAACGGAGAAACGAAGAAAGAAACGGAGAAACGAAGAAAGAATCGGAGAAACAAAGAAAGAAACGGAGAAACGAAGAAAGAAACGGTGAAACGAAGAAAGAAACGGGAAACGAATAAAGAAACGGAGAAACGAACAAAGAAACGGAGAAACGAACAAAGAAACGGAGAAACGAAGAAAGAAACGGAGTAAGGAAGAAACAAACGGAGAAATAAATGGAGAAACAAAGAAATAAACCGAGAAACGGGAAAAGAAACGGAGAAACGAAGAAAGAAACGGAGAAACGAAGAAAGAAACGGAGAAACGGAGAAATAAATGGTGAAACGAAGAAATGAACGGAGAAACGAAGAAAGAAACGGAGAAACGAAGAAAGAAACGGAGAAACGAAGAAATAAACGGAGAAACGAACAACGAAACGGAGAAGCGAACAAAGAAACGGACAAACGAACAAAGAAACGGAGAAAGGAAGAAAGAAACGGAGAAACGGAGAAATAAATGGAGAAACGAAGAAAGAAACGTAGAAACGAAGAAAGAAACGGAGAAACGAACAAAGAAACGGAGAAACGGAGAAATAAATGGAGAAACGGAGAAACGAAGAAGGAAGCGGAGAAACGAAGAAAGAAACGGAGAAACGAAGAAAGATATGGAGAAAAGAAGAAAGAAACGGAGAAACGAAGAAAGAAACGGAGAAACGAAGAAAGAAAGGAAGAAAGAAACGGAGAAACGAAGAAAGAAACGGAGAAACGAACAAAGAAACGGAGAAACGAACAAAGGAACGGAGAAACGAACAAAGAAACGGAGAAACGAATAAAGAAACGGAGAATCGAAGAAAGAAACGGAGAAACGGAGAAATAAATGGTGAAACGAAGAAATGAACGGAGAAACGAAGAAAGAAACGGAGAAACGAAGAAAGAAACGGAGAAACGAAGAAATAAACGGAGAAACGAAGAAAGAAACGAAGAAACGGAGAAACGAACAAAGAAACGGAGAAACGAACAAAGAAACGGAGAAACGAACAATGAAACGCAGAAACGAAGAATGAAACGGAGAAACGAAGAAATAAACGGAGAAATGAAGAAAGAAACGGAGAATCGAAGAAAGAAACGGAGAAACGAAGAAAGAAACGGAGAAACGAACAACGAAACGGAGATACGAACAAGGAAACGGAGAAACGAACAAAGAAACGGAGAAACGAACAAAGAAACGGAGAAACGAAGAAAAAAACGGAGAAATAAATGGAGAAACGAAGAAATAAACCGAGAATCGAAGAAAGAAACGGAGAAACGAATAAAGAAACGGAGAAACGAAGAAAGAAACGGAGAAACGAAGAATGAGACGGAGAAACGAAGAAAGAAACTGTGATACGAAGAAAGAAACGGAGAAACGAAGAAAGAAACGGAGAAACGGAGAATTAAATGGAGAAACGAAGAAATAAACGGAGAAACGAAGAAAGAAACGGAGAAACGAACAAAGAAACGTAGAAACGAAGAAAGAAACGGAGTAACGAAGAAAGAAACGAAGAAACGAAGAAAGAAACGGAGAAACGAAGAAAGAAACGGAGAAACGAACAAAGAAACGGACAAACCAAGAAAGAAACGGAGAAACGAAGAAAGAAACGGAGAAACGAAGAAAGAAACGGAGAGACGAACAAAGAAACGGAGAAACGAACAAAGAAACTGAGAGACGAAGATAGAAACGGAGAAACGAAGAAAGAAACGGAGATACGAAGAAAGAAACGGAGAAAGGAACAAAGAAACGGAGAAACGAAGAAAGAAACGGAGAAACGAAGAAAGAAACGGAGTAACGAAGAAAGAAACGATGAAACGCAGAAAGAAACGGAGAAACGAAGAAAGAAACGGAGATACGAAGAAAGAAACGGAGAAAGGAACAAAGAAACGGAGAAACGAAGAAAGAAACGGAGAAACGGGGAAATAAATGGAGAAACGAAGAAATAAACGGAGAAACGAAGAAATAAACGGAGAAACGAAGAAAGAAACGGAGTAACGAAGAAAGAAACGAAGAAGCGTAGAAAGAAACGGAGAAACGAAGAAAGAAACGGAGAAACGAACAAAGAAACGGAGAAACGAAGAAAGAAACGGAGAAACGAAGAAAGAAACGGAGAAACGAACAAAGAAACGGAGAAACGAAGAAAGAAACGGAGAAAGAAGCGGAGAAAGGAAGAAAGAAACGAAGAAACGAACAAGCAAACGGAGAAACGAACAAAGAAACGGAGAAACGAACAAAGAAACGGACAAACCAAGAAAGAAACGGAGAAACGAAGAAAGAAACGGAGAAACGAAGAACGAAACGAAGAAACGAAGAAAGAAACGGAGAATCGGAGAAATAAATGGAGAAACGAAGAAATAAACCGAGAAACGGAGAAACAAACGGAGAAACGCACAAAGAAACGGAGAAACGAACAAAGAAACGGAGAAACGGTGAAATAAATGGAGAAACGAAGAAATAAACGGAGAAACGAACAAGGAAACGGAGAAACGAAGAAAGAAACGGAGAAACGAAGAAAGAAACGGAGAAACGAAGATAGAAACGGAGAAACGAAGAAAGAAACGGAGATACGAAGAAAGAAACGGAGAAAGGAACAAAGAAACGGAGAAACGAAGAAAGAAACGGAGAAACGGAGAAATAAATGGAGAAACGAAGAAATAAACGGAGAAACGAAGAAGGAAACGGAGAAACAAAGAAAGAAACGGAGAAACGAACAAAGAAACGGAGAAATGAAGAAAGAAACGAAGAAACGAAGAAAGAAACGGAGAATCGGAGAAATAAATGGAGAAACGAAGAAATAAACCGAGAAACGGAGAAAGAAACGGAGAAACGAACAAAGAAACGGAGAAACGAACAAAGAAACGGAGAAACGGTGAAATAAATGGAGAAACGAAGAAATAAACGGAGAAACGAACAAGGAAACGGAGAAACGAAGAAAGAAACGGAGAAACGAAGAAAGAAACGGAGAAACGAAGATAGAAACGGAGAAACGAAGAAAGAAACGGAGATACGAAGAAAGAAACGGAGAAAGGAACAAAGAAACGGAGAAACGAAGAAAGAAACGGAGAAACGGAGAAATAAATGGAGAAACGAAGAAATAAACGGAGAAACGAAGAAGGAAACGGAGAAACAAAGAAAGAAACGGAGAAACGAACAAAGAAACGGAGAAATCAAGAAAGAAACGAAGAAACGAAGAAAGAAACGGAGAATCGGAGAAATAAATGGAGAAACGAAGAAATAAACCGAGAAACGGAGAAACAAACGGAGAAACGAACAAAGAAACGGAGAAACGAACAAAGAAACGGAGAAACGAACAAAGAAACGGAGAAACGGTGAAATAAATGGAGAAACGAAGAAATAAACGGAGAAACGAAGAAATAAACGGAGAAACGAAGAAAGAAACGGAGAAACAAAGAAAGAAACGGAGAAACGAACACAGAAACGGAGAAATGAAGAAAGAAACGAAGAAACGAAGAAAGAAACGGAGAATCGGAGAAATAAATGGAGAAACGAAGAAATAAACCGAGAAACGGAGAAAGAAACGGAGAAACGAACAATGAAACGGAGAAACGAACAAAGAACCGGAGAAACGAAGAAAGAAATGGAGAAACGGAGAAATAAATGGAGGAACGAAGAAATAAACGGAGAAACGAACAAGGAAACGGAGAAACGAAGAAAGAAACGGAGAAACGAAGAAAGAAACGGAGAAACGAAGATAGAAACGGAGAAACGAAGAAAGAAACGGAGATACGAAGAAAGAAACGGAGAAAGGAACAAAGAAACGGAGAAGCGAAGAAAGAAACGGAGAAACGGAGAAATAACTGGAGAAACGAAGAAATAAACGGAGAAACGAGGAAAGAAACGGAGAAACAAAGAAAGAAACGGAGAAACGAACAAAGAAACGGAGAAATGAAGAACGAAACGAAGAAACGAAGAAAGAAACGGAGAATCGGAGAAATAAATGGAGAAACGAAGAAATAAACCGAGAAACGGAGAATCAAACGGAGAAACGAACAAAGAAACGGAGAAACGAACAAAGAAACGGAGAAACGGTGAAATAAATGGAGAAACGAAGAAATAAACGGAGAAACGAACAAGGAAACGGAGAAACGAAGAAAGAAACGGAGAAACGAAGAAAGAAACGGAGAAACGAAGATAGAAACGGAGAAACGAAGAAAGAAACGGAGAGGCGAACAAAGAAACGGAGAAACGAACAAAGAAACGGAGGAACGGTGAAATAAATGGAGAAACGAAGAAATAAACGGAGAAACGAAGAAATAAACGGAGAAACGAAGAAAGAAACGGAGTAACGAAGAAAGAAACGAAGAAGCGTAGAAAGAAACGGAAAAACAAAGAAAGAAACGGAGAAACGAACAAAGAAACGGAGAAACGAAGAAAGAAACGGAGAAACGAAGAAAGAAACGGAGAGGCGAACAAAGAAACGGAGAAACGAACAAAGAAACGGAGGAACGGTGAAATAAATGGAGAAACGAAGAAATAAACGGAGAAACGAAGAAATAAACGGAGAAACGAAGAAAGAAACGGAGTAACGAAGAAAGAAACGGAGAAAGCAAGAAAGAAACGAAGAAACGGAGAAATAAATGGAGAAACCAAGAAATAAACGTAGAAACGAAGAAAGAAACGGAGAAACGAGGAAAGAAACGGAGAAACGAAGAAAGAAACGGAGAAACGAAGAAGGAAACGGAGAAACGAAGATAGAAACGGAGAAAGGAAGAAAGAAACGAAGAAACGAACAAGCAAACGGAGAAACGAACAAAGAAACAGAGAAACGAACATAGAAACGGAGAAACGAAGAAAGATACGCAGAAACGGTGAAATAAATGGAGAAACGAAGAAATAAACGGAGAAACGAAGAAAGAAACGGAGAAGCGAAGAAAGAAACGTAGAAACGAAGAAAGAAACGGAGTAACGAAGAAAGAAACGGAGAAACGAACAAAGAAACGGAGAAACGAACAAAGAAACGGAGAAACGAACAAAGAAACGGAGAAACGAAGAAAGATACGCAGAAACGGTGAAATAAATGGAGAAACGAAGAAATAAACGGAGAAACGAAGAAAGAAACGGAGAAGCGAAGAAAGAAACGTAGAAACGAAGAAAGAAACGGAGTAACGAAGAAAGAAACGGAGAAACGAACAAAGAAACGGAGAAACGAACAAAGAAACGGAGAAACGAACAAAGAAACGGAGAAACGAAGAAAGATACGCAGAAACGGTGAAATAAATGGAGAAACGAAGAAATAAACGGAGAAACGAAGAAAGAAACGGAGAAGCGAAGAAATAAACGGAGAAACGAAGAAAGAAACGGAGTAACGAAGAAAGAAACGGAGAAACGAACAAAGAAACGGAGAAACGAACAAAGAAACGGAGAAACGAACAAAGAAACGGAGAAACGAAGAAAGATACGCAGAAACGGTGAAATAAATGGAGAAACGAAGAAATAAACGGAGAAACGAAGAAAGAAACGGAGAAGCGAAGAAAGAAATGGAGAAACGGAGAAATAAATGGAGAAACGAACAAGCAAACGGAGAAACGAAGAAAGAAACGGAGAAAGGAAGAAAGAAACGAAGAAACGAACAAGCAAACGGAGAAACGAACAAAGAAACAGAGGAACGAACATAGAAACGGAGAAACGAAGAAAGATACGCAGAAACGGTGAAATAAATGGAGAAACGAAGAAATAAACGGAGAAACGAAGAAAGAAACGGAGAAGCGAAGAAAGAAACGTAGAAACGAAGAAAGAAACGGAGTAACGAAGAAAGAAACGGAGAAACGAACAAAGAAACGGAGAAACGAACAAAGAAACGGAGAAACGAACAAAGAAACGGAGAAACGAAGAAAGATACGCAGAAACGGTGAAATAAATGGAGAAACGAAGAAATAAACGGAGAAACGAAGAAAGAAACGGAGAAGCGAAGAAATAAACGGAGAAACGAACAAGGAAACGGAGAAACGAAGAAAGAAACGGAGAAACGAAGAAAGAAACGGAGAAACGAAGATAGAAACGGAGAAACGAAGAAAGAAACGGAGATACGAAGAAAGAAACTGAGAAAGGAACAAAGAAACGGAGAAACGAAGAAAGAAACGGAGAAACGGAGAAATAAATGGAGAAACGAAGAAATAAACGGAGAAACGAAGAAGGAAACGGAGAAACAAAGAAAGAAACGGAGAAACGAACAAAGAAACGGAGAAATGAAGAAAGAAACGGATTAACGAAGAAAGAAACGATGAAACGCATAAAGAAACGGAGAAACGAACAAAGAAACGGAGAAACGAAGAAAGAAACGGAGTAACGAAGAAAGAAACGAAGAAGCGTAGAAAGAAACGGAGAAACGAAGAAAGAAATGGAGAAACGGAGAAATAAATGGAGAAACGAACATGTAAACGGAGAAACGGAGAAATAAATGGAGAAACGAAGAAATAAACGGAGAAACGAAGAAGGAAACGGAGAAACAAAGAAAGAAACGGAGAAACGAACAAAGAAACGGAGAAATGAAGAAAGAAACGAAGAAACGAAGAAAGAAACGGAGAATCGGAGAAATAAATGGAGAAACGAAGAAATAAACGGAGAAACGAAGAAAGAAACGGAGAAACAAAGAAAGAAACGGAGAAACGAACACAGAAACGGAGAAATGAAGAAAGAAACGAAGAAACGAAGAAAGAAACGGAGAATCGGAGAAATAAATGGAGAAACGAAGAAATAAACCGAGAAACGGAGAAAGAAACGGAGAAACGAACAATGAAACGGAGAAACGAACAAAGAACCGGAGAAACGAAGAAAGAAATGGAGAAACGGAGAAATAAATGGAGGAACGAAGAAATAAACGGAGAAACGAAGAAATAAACGGAGAAACGAAGAAAGAAACGGAGTAACGAAGAAAGAAACGGAGAAACGAACACAGAAACGGAGAAATGAAGAAAGAAACGAAGAAACGAAGAAAGAAACGGAGAATCGGAGAAATAAATGGAGAAACGAAGAAATAAACGGACAATCGAAGAAAGAAACGGAGAAACAAAGAAAAAAACGGAGAAACGAACAAAGAAACGAAGAAACGAACAATGAAACGGAGAAACGAACAAAGAAACGGAGAAACGAACAAAGAAACGGAGAAACGAACAAAGAAACGGAGAAATGAAGAAAGAAACGAAGAAACGAAGAAAGAAGCGGAGAATCGGAGAAATAAATGGAGAAACGAAGAAATAAACGGAGAAACGAATAAAGAAACGGAGAAACAAAGAAAGAAACGGAGAAACGAACACAGAAACGGAGAAATGAAGAAAGAAACGAAGAAACGAAGAAAGAAACGGAGAATCGGAGAAATAAATGGAGAAACGAAGAAATAAACCGAGAAACGGAGAAACAAACGGAGAAACGAACAAAGAACCGGAGAAACGAAGAAAGAAATGGAGAAACGGAGAAATAAATGGAGGAACGAAGAAATAAACGGAGAAACGAACAAGGAAACGGAGAAACGAAGAAAGAAACGGAGAAACGAAGAAAGAAACGGAGAAACGAAGATAGAAACGGAGAAACGAAGAAAGAAACGGAGATACGAAGAAAGAAACGGAGAAAGGAACAAAGAAACGGAGAAACGAAGAAAGAAACGGAGAAACGGGGAAATAAATGGAGAAACGAAGAAATAACCGGAGAAACGAAGAAATAAACCGAGAAACAAAGAAAGAAACGGAGAAACGAGCAAAGAAACGGAGAAATGAAGAACGAAACGAAGAAACGAAGAAAGAAACGGAGAATCGGAGAAATAAATGGGGAAACGAAGAAATAAACCGAGAAACGGAGAAACAAACGGAGAAACGATCAATGAAACGGAGAAACGAACAAAGAAACGGAGAAACGAAGGAAGAAACGGAGAAACGAAGAAATAAACGGAGAAACGAACAAGGAAACGGAGAAACGAAGAAATAAATGGAGAAACGAAGAAATAAACGGAGAATCGAAGAAAGAAACGGAGAAACAAAGAAAAAAACGGAGAAACGAACAAAGAAACGGAGAAACGAACAAAGAAACGGAGAAACGAACAAAGAAACGGAGAAACGAACAAAGAAACGGAGAAACGAAAATAGAAACGGAGAAAAGAAGACAGAAACGGAGAAACGGAGAAATAAATGGAGGAACGAAGAAATAAACGGAGAAACGAAGAAAGAAACGGAGAAACGAAGAAAGAAACGGAGAAACGAGGAAAGAAACGGAGAAACGAAGAAAGAAACGGTGTAACGAAGAAAGAAACGATGAAACGCATAAAGAAACGGAGAAACGAACAAAGAAACGGAGAAACGAAGAAAGAAACGGAGAAACGAACAAAGAAACGGAGAGACGAACAAAGAAACGGAGAAACGAACAAAGAAACGGAGAAACGAACAAAGAAACGGAGAAACGAAAATAGAAACGGAGAAAAGAAGACAGAAACGGAGAAACGGAGAAATAAATGGAGGAACGAAGAAATAAACGGAGAAACGAAGAAAGAAACGGAGAAACGAAGAAAGAAACGGAGAAACGAGGAAAGAAACGGAGAAACGAAGAAAGAAACGGTGTAACGAAGAAAGAAACGATGAAACGCATAAAGAAACGGAGAAACGAACAAAGAAACGGAGAAACGAAGAAAGAAACGGAGAAACGAACAAAGAAACGGAGAGACGAACAAAGAAACGGAGAAACGAACAAAGAAACGGAGAAACGAAGGAAGAAACGGAGAAACGAAGAAATAAACGGAGAAACGAACAAGGAAACGGAGAAACGAAGAAATAAATGGAGAAACGAAGAAATAAACGGAGAATCGAAGAAAGAAACGGAGAAACAAAGAAAAAAACGGAGAAACGAACAAAGAAACGGAGAAACGAACAAAGAAACGGAGAAACGAACAAAGAAACGGAGAAACGAACAAAGAAACGGAGAAACGAAAATAGAAACGGAGAAAAGAAGACAGAAACGGAGAAACGGAGAAATAAATGGAGGAACGAAGAAATAAACGGAGAAACGAAGAAAGAAACGGAGAAACGAAGAAAGAAACGGAGAAACGAAGAAAGAAACGGAGAAACGAGCAAAGAAACGGAGAAACGAAGAAAGAAACGGATTAACGAAGAAAGAAACGATGAAACGCATAAAGAAACGGAGAAACGAACAAAGAAACGGAGAAACGAAGAAAGAAACGGAGTAACGAAGAAAGAAACGAAGAAGCGTAGAAAGAAACGGAGAAACGAACAAAGAAACGGAGAAACGAACAAAGAAACGGAGAAACGGAGGAAGAAACGGAGAAACGAAGAAAGAAACGGAGAAACGAATAAAGAAACGGAGAGACGAACAAAGAAACGGAGAAACGAACAAAGAAACGGAGGAACGGTGAAATAAATGGAGAAACGAAGAAATAAACGGAGAAACGAAGATAGAAACGAAGAAACGGAGAAATAAATGGAGAAACTAAGGAATAAACGTAGAAACGAAGAAAGAAACGGAGAAACGAGGAAAGAAACGGAGAAACGAAGAAAGAAACGGAGAACGAAGAAGGAAACGGAGAAACGAAGATAGAAATGGAGAAACGAAGAAAGAAACGGAGATACGAAGAAAGAAACGGAGAAAGGAACAAAGAAACGGAGAAGCGAAGAAAGAAACGGAGAAACGGAGAAATAACTGGAGAAACGAAGAAATAAACGGAGAAACGAGGAAAGAAACGGAGAAACAAAGAAAGAAACGGAGAAACGAGCAAAGAAACGGAGAAATGAAGAACGAAACGAAGAAACGAAGAAAGAAACGGAGAATCGGAGATATAAATGGGGAAACGAAGAAATAAACCGAGAAACGGAGAAACAAACGGAGAAACGATCAATGAAACGGAGAAACGAACAAAGAAACGGAGAAACGAAGGAAGAAACGGAGAAACGAAGAAATAAACGGAGAAACGAACAAGGAAACGGAGAAACGAAGAAATAAATGGAGAAACGAAGAAATAAACGGAGAATCGAAGAAAGAAACGGAGAAACAAAGAAAAAAACGGAGAAACGAACAAAGAAACGGAGAAACGAACAAAGAAACGGAGAAACGAACAAAGAAACGGAGAAACGAACAAAGAAACGGAGAAACGAAAATAGAAACGGAGAAAAGAAGACAGAAACGGAGAAGCGGAGAAATAAATGGAGGAACGAAGAAATAAACGGAGAAACGAAGAAAGAAACGGAGAAACGAAGAAAGAAACGGAGAAACGAGGAAAGAAACGGAGAAACGAAGAAAGAAACGGTGTAACGAAGAAAGAACCGATGAAACGCATAAAGAAACGGAGAAACGAACAAAGAAACGGAGAAACGAAGAAAGAAACGGAGAAACGAACAAAGAAACGGAGAGACGAACAAAGAAACGGAGAAACGGACAAAGATACGGAGAAACGGTGAAATAAATGGAGAAATGAAGAAATAAATGGAGAAACGAACAAGCAAACGGAGAAACGAAGATAGAAACGGAGAAACGAAGAAAGGAATGAAGAAACGAAGAAAGAAACGAAGAAACGAAGAAAGAAACGGAGAAACGAACAAAGAAACGGAGAAACGAAGGAAGAAACCGAGAGACGAAGAAAGAAACGGAGAAACGGAGAAACGAAGAAAGAAACGGAGAAACGAAGAAAGAAACTGAGAAAGCAAGAAAGAAACGGAGTAACGAAGAAAGAAACGATGAAACGCAGAAAGAAACGGAGAAACGAACATAGAAACGGAGAGACGAAGAAAGGAACGGAGAAACGAACAAGGAAACGGAGAAACGAAGAAAGAAATGGAGAAACGAAGAAAGAAACGGAGAAACAAAGAAAGAAACGGAGAAACGAACAAAGAAACGGAGAAATGAAGAAAGAAACGGAGAAACGAACACAGAAACGGAGAAATGAAGAAAGAAACGAAGAAACGAAGAAAGAAACAGAGAATCGGAGAAATAAATGGAGAAACGAAGAAATAAACCGAGAAACGGAGAAAGAAACGGAGAAACGATCAATGAAACGGAGAAACGAACAAAGAAACGGAGAAACGAAGAAAGAAATGGAGAAACGGAGAAATAAATGGAGAAACGAACAAGCAAACGGAGAAACGAAGAAAGAAACGGAGAAAGGAAGAAAGAAACGAAGAAACGAACAAGCAAACGGAGAAACGATCAAAGAAACAGAGAAACGAACATAGAAACGGAGAAACGAAGAAAGATACGCAGAAACGGTGAAATAAATGGAGAAACGAAGAAATAAACGGAGAAACGAAGAAAGAAACGGAGCAGCGAAGAAAGAAACGTAGAAACGAAGAAAGAAACGGAGTAACGAAGAAAGAAACGGAGAAACGAACAAAGAAACGGAGAAACGAACAAAGAAACGGAGAAACGAACAAAGAAACGGAGAAACGAAGAAAGATACGCAGAAACGGTGAAACAAATGGAGAAACGAAGGAATAAATGGAGAAACGAACAAGCAAACGGAGAAACGAAGAAAGAAACGGAGAAACGAAGAAACGAATGTAGAAACGAAGAAAGAAACGAAAAAACGAAGAAAGAAACGATGAAACGCAGAAAGAAACGGAGAAACGAACAAAGAAACTGAGAAACGAAGAAAGAAACGGAGAAACGAAGAAAGAAACGGAGTAACGAAGAAACAATCGGAGAAACGTATAAAGAAACGGAGAAACGAGGAAAGAAACGGAGTAACGAAGAAAGAAACGATGAAACGCATAAAGAAACGTAGAAACGAACAAAGAAACGGAGAAACGAAGAAAGAAACGGAGAAACGAAGAAAGAAACGGAGAAACGAACAACGAAACGGAGAAACGAACAAAGAAACGGAGAAACGAACAAAGAAACGAAGAAACGAAGAAAGAAACGGAGTAACGAAGAAAGAAACGATGAAACGCAGAAAGAAACGGAGAAACGAACAAAGAAACGGAGAAACGAACAAAGAAACGGAGAAACGAACAAAGAAACGGAGAAACGAACAAGGAAACGGAGAAACGAAGAAGGAAACGGAGAAACGATCAATGAAACGGAGAAACGAACAAAGAAACGGAGAAACGATGAAAGAAACCGAGAAACGAACAAAGAAACGGAGAAACGAACAAAGAAACGGAGAAACCAATAACTACTATGGTCTAGGGCAAAAATACAGATATGGTTGTAATCGGGCAAGTTTCTGCTTTCAGATGCAACAGGAATTTCTCGAGTTCGTCAATCCGTTCGCGAGATATGCGAGTTTGAAATTAAGGAGTGGTTGAGAAACGATCAAAATTTTCGCAATTCTGATGTTTGAAACGTATAACTAGAATGGCCTAGGGGAAAAATACATATACCGATGTAGTCGGGAGAGTTTCTGCTTTCAGATGCAACAGGAATTTCTCGAGTTCGTCAATCCGTTTGCGAGATATGGGAGTTTGAAGTTAAGGAATGGTTGAGAAACAATCAAAATTTTCGCAAGCCTGATACTCGAAACCAATAACTGGACTGGCCTAGGGGAAAAGTACACACACCATTTTAATCGGGCAAGTTTCTACTTTCAAATGCAACAGGAATTTCTCGAGTTCGTCAATCCCTTCGCGAGATATGGGAGCTTGAAGTTAAGGAATGGTTGAGAAACCATCAAAATTTTCGGAATCAGATACTCGAAACCAATAACTACTATGGTCTAGGGCAAAAATACAGATACGGTTGTAATCGGGCTAGTTTCTGCTTTCAGATGCAACAGGAATTTCTCGAGTTCGTCAATCCGTTCGCGAGATATGGGAGCTTGAAGTTAAGGAATGGTTGAGAAACCATCAAAATTTTCGGAATCTGATACTCGAAACCATTAACTACTATTGTCTGGGGCAAAAATACACATACCGTTGTAATCGGGCGAGTTTCTGCTTCAGATGCAACAGGAATTTCTCGAGTTCGTCAATCCGTTCGCGAGATTTGGGAGTTTGAATTTAAGGAATGGTTGAGAAACCATAAAAATTTTCGGAATCAGATACTAGAAACCAATAACTACTATGGTCTAGGGCAAAAATACAGATACGGTTGTAATCGGGCTAGTTTCTGCTTTCAGATGCAACAGGAATTTCTCGAGTTCGTCAATCCGTTCGCGAGATATGGGAGTTTGAATTTAAGGAATGGTTGAGAAACCATCAAAGTTTTCGGAATCTGATACTCGAAACCAATAACTACTATGGTCTAGGGCAAAAATACATACACCGTTGTAATCCGCCTAGTTTCTGCTTTCAGATGCAACAGGAATTTCTCGAGTTCGTCAATCCGTTCGCGAGATATGCGAGTTTGAAATTAAGGAGTGGTTGAGAAACGATCAAAATTTTCGCAATTCTGATGTTTGAAACCAATAACTGGAATGGCTTAGGGGAAAAGTACACACAGCATTGTCATCGGGCAAGTTTCTACTTTCAAATGCAACAGGAATTTCTCGAGTTCGTCAATCCGTTCGCGAGATATGGGAGTTCGAAGTTAAGGAATGGTTGAGAAACCATCAAAATTTTCGCAAGTCTGATACTCGAAACCAATAACTGGAATGGCTTAGGGGAAAAGTACACACAGCATTGTCATCGGGCAAGTTTCTACTTTCAAATGCAACAGGAATTTCTCGAGTTCGTCAATCCGTTCGCGAGATATGGGGGTTTGAAGTTAAGGAATGGTTGAGAAACCATCAAAATTTTCGCAAGTCTGATACTCGAAACCAATAACTACAATGGCCTAGGGGTAAAATACACATACCGTTGTAATCGGGCGAGTTTCTACTTTCAGGCGCAACAGGAATTTTTCGGATTCATCAATCCGCTCGCGAGATATGGGAGTTTGGATTTAATAAATGGTTTAGGAACCACAAAAATTTTCGCAATTCTGATGTTTGAAACGTATAACTAGAATGGCCTAGGGGAAAAATACATACACAGTTGTAATCGGGCGAGTTTGTACTTTCAGATGCAACAGGAATTTCTCGAGTTCGTCAATCCGTTCGCGAGATATGGGGGCATGAAGTTAAGGAGTGGTTGAGAAACGATCAAAATTTTCGCAATTCTGATGTTTGAAACGTATAACTAGAATGGCCTAGGGGCAAAATACATATACCGTTGTAATCGGACGAGTTTGTACTTTCAGATGCAACAGGAATTTCTCGAGTTCATCAATCCGCTCGCGAGATATGAGAGTTTGAAGTTAAGGAATGGTTGAGAAACCTTCAAAATTTGCGGAATCTGATACTCGAAACCAATAACTACTATGGTCTAGGGCAAAAATACACATACGGTTGTAATCGGGCTAGTTTCTACTTTCAGATGCAACAGGAATTTCTCGAGTTCGTCAATCCGTTCGCGAGATATGGGGGCATGAAGTTAAGGAGTGGTTGAGAAACCATCAAAATTTTCGCAATTCTGATGTTTGATACGTATAACTAGAATGGCCTAGGGGAAAAATACATATACCGTTGTAATCGGACGAGTTTGTACTTTCAGATGCAACAGGAATTTCTCGAGTTCGTCAATCCGTTCGCGAGATTTGGGAGTTTGAATTTAAGGAATAGTTGAGAAACCATAAAAATTTTCGGAATCAGATACTCGAAACCAATAACTACTATGGTCTAGGGCAAAAATACAGATACGGTTGTAATCGGGCTAGTTTCTGCTTTCAGATGCAACAGGAATTTCTCGAGTTCGTCAATCCGTTCGCGAGATATGGGGGTTTGAAGTTAAGGAATGGTTGAGAAACCATCAAAATTTTCGCAAGTCTGATACTCGAAACCAATAACTACAATGGCCTAGGGGTAAAATACACATACCGTTGTAATCGGGCGAGTTTCTACTTTCAGGCGCAACAGGAATTTTTCGGATTCATCAATCCGCTCGCGAGATATGGGAGTTTGGATTTAATAAATGGTTTAGGAACCACAAAAATTTTCGCAATTCTGATGTTTGAAACGTATAACTAGAATGGCCTAGGGGAAAAATACATACACCGTTGTAATCGGGCGAGTTTGTACTTTCAGATGCAACAGGAATTTCTCGAGTTCGTCAATCCGTTCGCGAGATATGGGGGCATGAAGTTAAGGAGTGGTTGAGAAACGATCAAAATTTTCGCAATTCTGATGTTTGAAACGTATAACTAGAATGGCCTAGGGGCAAAATACATATACCGTTGTAATCGGACGTGTTTGTACTTTCAGATGCAACAGGAATTTCTCGAGATCATCAATCCGCTCGCGAGATATGAGAGTTTGAAGTTAAGGAATGGTTGAGAAACCTTCAAAATTTGCGGAATCTGATACTCGAAACCAATAACTACTATGGTCTAGGGCAAAAATACACATACGGTTGTAATCGGGCTAGTTTCTACTTTCAGATGCAACAGGAATTTCTCGAGTTCGTCAATCCGTTCGCGAGATATGGGGGCATGAAGTTAAGGAGTGGTTGAGAAACAATCAAAATTTTCGCAATTCTGATGTTTGAAACGTATAACTAGAATGGCCTAGGGGAAAAATACATATACCGTTGTAATCGGACGAGTTTGTACTTTCAGATGCAACAGGAATTTCTCGAGTTCGTCAATCCGTTCGCGAGATTTGGGAGTTTGAATTTAAGGAATAGTTGAGAAACCATAAAAATTTTCGGAATCAGATACTCGAAACCAATAACTACTATGGTCTAGGGCAAAAATACAGATACGGTTGTAATCGGGCTAGTTTCTGCTTTCAGATGCAACAGGAATTTCTCGAGTTCGTCAATCCGTTCGCGAGATATGGGAGTTTGAATTTAAGGAATGGTTGAGAAACCATCAAAGTTTTCGGAATCTTATACTCGAAACCAATAACTACTATGGTCTAGGGCAAAAATACATACACCGTTGTAATCCGCCTAGTTTCTGCTTTCAGATGCAACAGGAATTTCTCGAGTTCGTCAATCCGTTCGCGAGATATGCGAGTTTGAAATTAAGGAGTGGTTGAGAAACGATCAAAATTTTCGCAATTCTGATGTTTGAAACGTATAACATGAATGGCCTAGGGGAAAAGTATAATACATATACCGTTGTAATCGGGCGAGTTTGTACTTTCAGATGCAACAGGAATTTCTCGAGTTCCTCAATCCGTTCGCGAGATATGGGAGTTCGAAGTTAAGGAATGGTTGAGAAACCATCAAAATTTTCGCAAGTCTGATACTCGAAACCAATAACTGGAATGGCCTAGGGGAAAAGTACACACAGCATTGTCATCGGGCAAGTTTCTACTTTCAAATGCAACAGGAATTTCTCGAGTTCGCCAATCCGTTCGCGAGATATGGGGGCTTGAAGTTAAGGAATGGTTGAGAAACCATCAAAATTTTCGCAAGTCTGATACTCGAAACCAATAACTACAATGGCCTAGGGGTAAAATACACATACCGTTGTAATCGGGCGAGTTTCTACTTTCAGGCGCAACAGGAATTTTTCGGATTCATCAATCGGCTCGCGAGATATGGGAGTTTGGATTTAAGAAATGGTTTAGGAACCACAAAAATTTTCGCAATTCTGATATTTGAAACGTATAACTAGAATGGTCTAGGGGAAAAATACATACACCGTTGTAATCGGGCGAGTTTGTACTTTCAGATGCAACAGGAATTTCTCGAGTTCGTCAATCCGTTCGCGAGATATGGGGGCATGAAGTTAAGGAGTGGGTGAGAAACCATCAAAATTTTCGCAATTCTGATGTATGAAACGTATAACTAGAATGGCCTAGGGCAAAAATACACATTCCGTTGTAATCGGGCGAGCTTCTGCTTTCAGATTCAGCGGGAACTTCTCGAGTTCGACAATCGGTTCGCTAGATATGGGAGTTTGAAATTAAGGAATGGTTGAGAAGCCATCAAAATTTTCGCAAGTCTGATACTCGAAACCAATAACTACAATGGCCAAGGGGAAAAATACACATACCGTTGTAATCGGGCGAGTTTCTGCTTTCAGATGCAACAGGAATTTCTCGAGTTCGTCAATCCGTTCGCGAAATATGCGAGTTTGAAATTAAGGAATGGTTGAGAAACCATCAAAATTTTCGGAATCTGATACTCGAAACCAATAACTGTAATGGCCTAGGGGAAAAGTACACACACCATTGTAATCGGGCAAGTTTCTACTTCCAAAGGCAACAGGAATTTCTCGAGTTCGTCAATCCGCTCATTAGATATGGGAGCTTGAAGTTAAGGAATGGTTGAGAAACCATCAAAATTTTCGCAAGTCTGATACTCGAAACCAATAACTGTAATGGCCTAGGGGAAAAGTACACACACCATTGTAATCGGGCAAGATTCTACTTTCAGATGCAACAGGAATTTCTCGAGTTCGTCAATCCGTTCGCGAGATATGGGAGCTTGAAGTAATGGAATGGTTGAGAAACCATCAAAATTTTCGGAATCTGATACTCGAAACCATTAACTACTATTGTCTGGGGCAAAAATACACATACCGTTGTAATCGGGCCAGTTTTTGCTTTCAGATGCAACAGGAATTTCTCGAGATCATCAATCCGCTCGCGAGATATGAGAGTTTGAAGTTAAGGAATGGTTGAGAAACCTTCAAAATTTGCGGAATCTGATACTCGAAACCAATAACTACTGTGGTCTAGGGCAAAAATACACATACGGTTGTAATGGAGCGAGGTTCTACTTTCAGATACAACAGGAATTTCTCGAGTTCGTCAATCCGTTCGCGAGATATGGGAGTTTGAAGTTAAGGAATGGTTGAGAAACCATCAAAATTTTCGGAATCTGATACTCGAAACCATTAACCACTATGGACTAGGGCAAAAATACACATACCGTTGTAATGGGGCGAGGTTCTACTTTCAGATGCAACAGCAATTTCTCGATTTCCTCAATCCGTTCGGGAGAGATAGGAGTTTGAAATTAAGGAATGGTTGAGAAACCATCAAAATTTTCGCAAATCTGGTACTCGAAACCAATAACTGGAATGGCCTAGGGGAAAAGTACACACACCATTGTAATCGGGCGAGTTTCTACTTTCAGATACAACAGGAATTTCTCGAGTTGGTCAATCCGTTCGCGAGATATGCGAGTTTGAAATTAAGGAATGGTTGAGAAACCATCAAAATTTTCGCAAGTCTGATACTCGAAACCAATAACTACAATGGCCAAGGGGAAAAATACACATACTGTTGTAATCGGGCGAGTTTCTAATTTCAGATGCAACAGGAACTTCTCGATTTCCTCAATTCGTTCGCGAGATATGGGAATTTGAAGTTAAGGAATGGTTGAGAAACCATAAAAATTTTCGCGAGTCTGATACTCGAAATCAGTCTCTACTATGGCCTAGGGCAAAAATACACATACCGTTGTAATCGGGCGAGTTTCTGCTTTCAGATGCAACAGGAATTTCTCGACTTCGTCAATCCGTTCGCGAGATATGGGAGTTTGAAGTTAGGGAATGGTTGAGAAACCATCAAAATTTTTGCAAGTCTGATACTCGAAAACAATAACTACAATGGCCTAGGGGTAAAATACACATACCGTTGTAATCGGGCGCGTTTCTACTTTCAGGCGCAACAGGAATTTTTCGGATTCATCAGTCCGCTCGCGAGATATGGGAGTTTGGATTTAAGAAATGGTTGAGAAACCATCAAAATTTTCGGAATCTGATATTCGAAACCAATAACTACTACGGTCTAGGGCAAAAATACACATTCCGTTGTAATCCGGCGGGTTTCTGCTTTCAGATGCAACAGGAATTTCTCGAGTTCGTCAATCCGTTCGCGAGATATGGGAGTTTGAAGTTAGGGAAAGGTTGAGAAACCATCAAAATTTTCGCAAGCCTTATACTCGAAACCATTAACTACTATGGTCTAGGGCAAAAATACGCATACCGTTGTAATTGGGCGAGCTTCTATTATACTTTCAGATGCTAGAGGAATTTCTCGAGTTCTTCAATCCGTTCGCGAGATATGGGAGTTTGAATTTAAGGAATGGTTGGGAAACCATCAAAATTTTCGGAATCTGATACTCGAAACTAATAACTACTATGGTCTAGGGCAAAAATACGCATACCGTTGTAATCGGGCGTGTGTCTGCTTTCAGATGCAACAGGAACTTCGCGAGTTCGTCAATCTGTTCGCGAGACATGCGAGTTTGAAATTAAGGAATGGTTGAGAAACCATCAAAATTTTCGGAATCTGATATTCGAAACCAATAACTACTACGGTCTAGGGCAAAAATACACATTCCGTTGTAATCCGGCGGGTTTCTGCTTTCAGATGCAACAGGAATTTCTCGAGTTCGTCAATCCGTTCGCGAGATATGGGAGTTTGAAGTTAGGGAAAGGTTGAGAAACCATCAAAATTTTCGCAAGCCTTATACGCGAAACCAATAACTACTATGGTCTAGGGCAAAAATACGCATACCGTTGTAATTGGGCGAGCTTCTATTATACTTTCAGATGCTAGAGGAATTTCTCGAGTTCTTCAATCCGTTCGCGAGATATGGGAGTTTGAATTTAAGGAATGGTTGGGAAACCAGCAAAATTTTCGGAATCTGATACTCGAAACTAATAACTACTATGGTCTAGGGCAAAAATACGCATACGGTTGTAATCGGGCGTGTGTCTGCTTTCAGATGCAACAGGAACTTCGCGAGTTCGTCAATCTGTTCGCGATATATGCGAGTTTGAAATTAAGGAATGGTTGAGAAACCATCAAAATTTTCGGAATCTGATACTCGAAACCATTAACTACTATGGTCTAGGGCAAAAATACACATACCGTTGTAATGGGGCGAGGTTCTACTTTCAGATGCAACAGGAATTTCTCGATTTCCTCAATCCGTTCGGGAAATATGGGAGTTTGAAGTTAAGGAATGGTTTTGAAACCATCAAAATTTTCGCAAATCTGATACTCGAAACCAATAACTACCATGGTCTAGGGCAAAAATACACATACGGTTGTAATCCGGCGAGTTTCTGCTTTCAGATGCAAGAGGAATTTCTCGAGTTCGTCAATCAGTTCGCGAGATATGGGGGTTTGAAGTTAAGGAATGGTTGAGAAACCATCAAAATTTTCGGAATCTGATACTCGAATCCAATAACTACTATGGTCTAGGGCAAAAATACACATACCGTTGTAATCGGGCGAGTTTCTGCTTTCAGATGCAACAGGAATTTCTCGAGTTCGTCAATTCTGTCGCGAGATATGCGAGTTTGAAATTAAAGAATGGTTGAGAAGCCATCAAAATTTTCGCAAGTCTGATACTCGAAACCAATAACTACAATGGCCAAGGGGAAAAATACACATACTGTTCTAATCGGGCGAGTTTCTACTTTCAGATGCAACAGGAACTTCTCGATTACCTCAATCCGTTCGCGAGATATGGGAATTTGAAGTTAAGGAATGGTTGAGAAACCATAACAATTTTCGCGAGTCTGATACTCGAAATCAGTAACTACTATGGCCTAGGGCAAAAATACACATACCGTTGTAATCGGGCGAGTTTCTGCTTTCAGATGCAACAGGAATTTCTCGACTTCGTCAATCCGTTCGCGAGATATGGGAGTTTGAAGTTAAGGAATGGTTGAGAAACCATCAAAATTTTCGCAAATCTGGTACTCGAAACCAATAACTGGAATGGCCTAGGGGAAAAGTACACACACCATTGTAATCGGGCGAGTTTCTACTTTCAGATACAACAGGAATTTCTCGAGTTCGTCAATCCGTTCGCGAGATATGGTAGCTTGAAGTTAAGGAATGGTTGAGAAACCATCAAAATTTTCGCAAGTCTGATACTCGAAACCAATAACTATAATGGCCTAGGGGAAAAATTCAAATACCGTTGTAATCGGGCGAGCTTCTACTTTCAGGTGCAACAGGAATTTCTCGTGTTCGTCAATCCGCTCGCGAGATATGGGAGTTTGAAGTTATGGAATGGTTGAGAAACCATCAAAATTTTCGGAATCTGATACTCGAAATCAGTCTCTACTATGGCCTAGGGCAAAAATACACATACCGTTGTAATCGGGCGAGTTTCTGCTTTCAGATGCAACAGGAATTTCTCGACTTCGTCAATCCGTTCGCGAGATATGGGAGTTTGAAGTTAGGGAATGGTTGAGAAACCATCAAAATTTTTGCAAGTCTGA
This sequence comes from Ptiloglossa arizonensis, assembly GCF_051014685.1. Lineage (NCBI taxonomy): Eukaryota > Metazoa > Arthropoda > Insecta > Hymenoptera > Colletidae > Ptiloglossa > Ptiloglossa arizonensis. Next base: position 841,747 of record NW_027478430.1, read on the forward strand.
TACTCGAAAACAATAACTACAATGGCCTAGGGGTAAAATACACATACCGTTGTAATCGGGCGCGTTTCTACTTTCAGGCGCAACAGGAATTTTTCGGATTCATCAGTCCGCTCGCGAGATATGGGAGTTTGGATTTAAGAAATGGTTGAGAAACCATCAAAATTTTCGGAATCTGATATTCGAAACCAATAACTACTACGGTCTAGGGCAAAAATACACATTCCGTTGTAATCCGGCGGGTTTCTGCTTTCAGATGCAACAGGAATTTCTCGAGTTCGTCAATCCGTTCGCGAGATATGGGAGTTTGAAGTTAGGGAAAGGTTGAGAAACCATAAAAATTTTCGCGAGTCTGATACTCGAAATCAGTAACTACTATGGCCTAGGCCAAAAGTACACATACCGTTGTAATCGGGCGAGCTTCTACTTTCAGGTGCAACAGGAATTTCTCGTGTTCGTCAATCCGTTCGCGAGATATGGGAGCTTGAAGTTAAGGAATGGTTGAGAAACCATCAAAATTTTCGGAATCTGATACTCGAAACCATTAACTACTATGGTCTAGGGCAAAAATACACATACCGTTGTAATGGGGCGAGGTTCTACTTTCAGATGCAACAGGAATTTCTCGACTTCGTCAATCCGTTCGCGAGGTATGGGAGTTTGAAGTTAAGGAATGGTTGAGAAACCATCAAAATTTTCGCAAGTCTGATACTCGAAACCAATAACTACTATGGTCTAGGGCAAAAATACGCATACCGTTGTAATTGGGCGAGCTTCTATTATACTTTCAGATGCTAGAGGAATTTCTCAAGTTCTTCAATCCGTTCGCGAGATATGGGAGTTTGAATTTAAGGAATGGTTGGGAAACCAGCAAAATTTTCGGAATCTGATATTCGAAACTAATAACTACTATGGTCTAGGGCAAAAATACGCATACGGTTGTAATCGGGCGTGTGTCTGCTTTCAGATGCAACAGGAACTTCGCGAGTTCGTGAATCTGTTCGCGATATATGCGAGTTTGAAATTAAGGAATGGTTGAGAAACCATCAAAATTTTCGGAATCTGATACTCGAAACCATTAACTACTATGGTCTAGGGCAAAAATACACATACCGTTGTAATGGGGCGAGGTTCTACTTTCAGATGCAACAGGAATTTCTCGAGTTCGTCAATCCGTTCGCGAGTTATGCGAGTTTGAAATTAAGGAATGGTTGAGAAACCATCAAAATTTTCGCAAGTCTGATACTCGAAACGAACAACTGGAATGGCCTAGGGGAAAAGCACACACACCATTGTAATCGGGCGAGTTTCTACCTTCAGATGCAACAGGAATTTCTCGAGTTCGTCAATCCGTTCGCGAGGTATGGGAGTTTGAAGTTAAGGAATGGTTGAGAAACCATCAATATTTTCGCAAGTCTGATACTCGAAACCAATAACTACTATGGTCTAGGGCAAAAATACGCATACCGTTGTAATTGGGCGAGCTTCTATTATACTTTCAGATGCAAGAGGAATTTCTCGAGTTCTTCAATCCGTTCGCGAGATATGGGAGTTTGAATTTAAGGAATGGTTGGGAAACCATCAAGATTTTCGGAATCTGATACTCGAAACCAATAACTACTATGGTCTAGGGCAAAAATACGCATACCGTTGTAATCGGGCGTGTGTCTGCTTTCAGATGCAACAGGAACTTCGCGAGTTCGTCAATCTGTTCGCGAGATATGCGAGTTTGAAATTAAGGAATGGTTGAGAAACCATCAAAATTTTCGCAAGTCTGATACTCGAAACCAATAACTGGAATGGCCTTGGGGAAAAGTACACAAACCATTGTAATCGGGCAAGTTTCTACTTTCAGATACAACAGGAATTTCTCGAGTTGGTCAATCCGTTCGCGAGATATGGGAGCTTGAAGTTAAGGAATGGTTGAGAAACCATCAAAATTTTCGGAATCTGATACTCGAAACCATTAACTACTATGGTCTAGGGCAAAAATACACATACCGTTGTAATGGGGCGAGGTTCTACTTTCAGATGCAACAGCAATTTCTCGATTTCCTCAATCCGTTCGGGAGAGATGGGAGTTTGAAATTAAGGAATGGTTGAGAAACCATCAAAATTTTCGGAATCTGATACTCGAAACCAATAACTACAATGGCCAAGGGGAAAAATACACATACCGTTGTAATCGGGCGAGTTTCTACTTTCAGATACAACAGGAATTTCTCGAGTTCGTCAATCCGTTCGCGAGATATGGGAGTTTGAAGTTAAGGAATGGTTGAGAAACCATCAAAATTTTCGGAATCTGATACTCGAAACCATTAACCACTATGGTCTAGGGCAAAAATACACATACTGTTGTAATGGGGCGAGGTTCTACTTTCAGATGCAACAGCAATTTCTCGATTTCCTCAATCCGTTCGGGAGAGATGGGAGTTTGAAATTAAGGAATGGTTGAGAAACCATCAAAATTTTCGGAATCTGATACTCGAAACCAATAACTACAATGGCCAAGGTGAAAAATACACATACCGTTGTAATCGGGCGAGTTTCTGCTTTCAGATGCAACAGGAATTTCTCGACTTCGTCAATCCGTTCGCGAGATATGGGAGTTTGAAGTTAAGGAATGGTTGAGAAACCATCAAAATTTTCGCAAATCTGATACTCGAAACCAATAACTGGAATGGCCTAGGGGAAAAGTACACACACCATTGTAATCGGGCGAGTTTCTACTTTCAGATACAACAGGAATTTCTCGAGTTCGTCAATCCGTTCGCGAGATATGGTAGCTTGAAGTTAAGGAATGGTTGAGAAACCATCAAAATTTTCGCAAGTCTGATACTCGAAACCAATAACTATAATGGCCTAGGGGAAAAATTCAAATACCGTTGTAATCGGGCGAGCTTCTACTTTCAGGTGCAACAGGAATTTCTCGTGTTCGTCAATCCGCTCGCGAGATATGGGAGTTTGAAGTTATGGAATGGTTGAGAAACCATCAAAATTTGCGGAATCTGATACTCGAAACCAATAACTACTATTGTCTAGGGCAAAAATACACATACCGTTGCAATCGGGCGAGTTTGTACTTTCAGATGCAACAGGAATTTCTCGAGTTCTTCAATCCGTTCGCGAGATATGGGAGTTTGAATTTAAGGAATGGTTGGGAAACCATCAAAATTTTCGGAATCTGATACTCGAAACCAATAACTACTATGGTCTAGGGCAAAAATACGCATACCGTTGTAATCGGGCATGTGTCTGCTTTCAGATGCAACAGGAACTTCGCGAGTTCGTCAATCCTATCGCGAGATATGCGAGTTTGAAATTAAAGAATGGTTGAGAAGCCATCAAAATTTTCGCAAGTCTGATACTCGAAACCAATAACTACAATGGCCAAGGGGAAAAATACACATACTGTTGTAATCGGGCGAGTTTCTACTTTCAGATGCAACAGGAACTTCTCGATTACCTCAATCCGTTCGCGAGATATGGGAATTTGAAGTTAAGGAATGGTTGAGAAACCATAACAATTTTCGCGAGTCTGATACTCGAAATCAGTAACTACTATGGCCTAGGGCAAAAATACACATACCGTTGTAATCGGGCGAGTTTCTGCTTTCAGATGCAACAGGAATTTCTCGACTTCGTCCATCCGTTCGGGAGATATCGGAGTTTGAAGTTAAGGAATGGTTGAGAAACCATCAAAATTTTCGCAAATCTGATACTCGAAACCAATAACTGGAATGGCCTAGGGGAAAAGTACACACACCATTGTAATCGGGCGAGTTTCTACTTTCAGATACAACAGGAATTTCTCGAGTTCGTCAATCCGTTCGCGAGATATGGTAGCTTGAAGTTAAGGAATGGTTGAGAAACCATCAAAATTTTCGCAAGTCTGATACTCGAAACCAATAACTATAATGGCCTAGGGGAAAAATTCAAATACTGTTGTAATCGGGCGAGCTTCTACTTTCAGGTGCAACAGGAATTTCTCGTGTTCGTCAATCCGCTCGCGAGATATGGGACTTTGAAGTTATGGAATGGTTGAGAAACCATCAAAATTTGCGGAATCTGATACTCGGAACCATTAACTACTATGGTCTAGGGCAAAAATACACATACCGTTGTAATCGGGCGAGTTTCAACTTTCAGGTACAATAGGAACTTCTCGAGTTCGTCTATCCGTTCGCGAGATATGGGAGTTTGAAGTTAAGGAATGGTTGAGAAACAATCAAAAATTTCGCAAGTCTGATACACGAAACCAATAACTGGAATGGCCTAGGGGAAAAGTACACACGCCATTGTAATCGGGCGAGTTTCTACTTTCAGTTGCAACGGGAATTTCTCGAGTTCGTCAATCGGTTTGCGAGATATGGGAGTTTGAAGTTAAGGAATGGTTGAGAAACCATAAAAATTTTCGCGAGTCTGATACTCGAAATCAGTAACCACTATGGCCTAGGGCAAAAATACACATACCGTTGTAATCGGGCGAGTTTCTGCTTTCAGATGCAACAGGAATTTCTCGACTTCGTCAATCCGTTCGCGAGATATGGGAGTTTGAAGTTAAGGAATGGTTGAGAAACCATCAAAATTTTCGCAAATCTGATACTCGAAACCAATAACTGGAATGGCCTAGGGGAAAAGTACACACACCATTGTAATCGGGCGAGTTTCTACTTTCAGATACAACAGGAATTTCTCGAGTTCGTCAATCCGTTCGCGAGATATGGTAGCTTGAAGTTAAGGAATGGTTGAGAAACCATCAAAATTTTCGCAAGTCTGATACTCGAAACCAATAACTATAATGGCCTAGGGGAAAAATTCAAATACCGTTGTAATCGGGCGAGCTTCTACTTTCAGGTGCAACAGGAATTTCTCGTGTTCGTCAATCCGCTCGCGAGATATGGGACTTTGAAGTTATGGAATGGTTGAGAAACCATCAAAATTTGCGGAATCTGATACTCGGAACCATTAACTACTATGGTCTAGGGCAAAAATACACATACCGTTGTAATCGGGCGAGTTTCAACTTTCAGGTACAATAGGAACTTCTCGAGTTCGTCTATCCGTTCGCGAGATATGGGAGTTTGAAGTTAAGGAATGGTTGAGAAACAATCAAAAATTTCGCAAGTCTGATACACGAAACCAATAACTGGAATGGCCTAGGGGAAAAGTACACACGCCATTGTAATCGGGCGAGTTTCTACTTTCAGTTGCAACGGGAATTTCTCGAGTTCGTCAATCGGTTTGCGAGATATGGGAGTTTGAAGTTAAGGAATGGTTGAGAAACCATAAAAATTTTCGCGAGTCTGATACTCGAAATCAGTAACCACTATGGCCTAGGGCAAAAATACACATACCGTTGTAATCGGGCGAGTTTCTGCTTTCAGATGCAACAGGAATTTCTCGAGTTCGTCAATCCGTTCGCGAGATATGGGAGTTTGAAGTTAAGGAATGGTTGAGAAACCATCAAAATTTTCGCAGATCTGATACTCGAAACCAATATCTGGAATGGCCTAGGGGAAAAGTACACACACCATTGTAATCGGGCGAGTTACTACTTTCAGATACAACAGGAATTTCTCGAGTTCCTCAATCCGTTCGCGAGATATGGGAGTTTGAAGTTAAAGAATGGTTGAGAAACCATCAAAATTTTCGGAATCTGATACTCGGAACCATTAACTACTATGGTCTAGGGCAAAAATACACATACCCTTGTAATCGGGCGAGTGTCTGCTTTCAGATTCAACAGGAATTATTCGAGTTCGTCAAACCGTTCGCGAGATATGGGACTTTGAAGTTAAGGAAAGGTTGAGAAACGATCAAAATTTTCGCAAGTCTGATACTCGAAACCAATAACTGGAATGGCCTTGGGGAAAAGTACACACACCATTGTAATCGGGCAAGTTTCTACTTTCAGATGCAACAGGAATTTCTCGAGTTCGTCAATCCGCTCGCGAGATATGGGAGTTTGAAGTTAAGGAATGGTTGAGAAACGATCAAAATTTTCGCAAGTCAGATACTCGAAACAAATAACTGGAATGGCCTTGGGGAAAAGTACACACACCTTTGTAATCGGGCAAGTTTCTACTTTCAGATGCAACAGGAATTTCTCGAGTTCCTCAATCCGTTCGCGAGATATGGGAGTTTGAAGTTAAAGAATGGTTGAGAAACCATCAAAATTTTCGGAATCTGATACTCGGAACCATTAACTACTATGGTCTAGGGCAAAAATACACATACCGTTGTAATCGGGCGAGTGTCTGCTTTCAGATTCAACAGGAATTATTCGAGTTCGTCAAACCGTTCGCGAGATGTGGGAGTTTGAAGTTAAGGAATGGTTGAGAAACCATCAAAATTTTCGCTGATTCGATACTCGAAACCAATAACTGGAATGGCCTAGGGGAAAAGTACACACACCATTGTAATCCGGCGAGTTTCTACTTTCCGATGCAACAGGAATTTCTCGAGTTCGTCAATCCGTTCGCGAGATATGGGAGTATGAAGTTAAGGAACGCTTGAGCAACCATCAAAATTTTCGCAAGTCTGATACTCGAAACCAATAACTGCAATGGCCTAGGGGAAAAGTAAACACACCATTGAAATCGGGCGAGATTCTACTTTCAGATGCAACTGGAATTTCTCGAGTTCGTCAATCCCTTCGCGAGATATGGGAGTTTGAAGTTAAGGATCGCTTGAGCAACCATCAAAATTTTCGCAAGTCTGATACTCGAAACCAATAACTACTATGGCCTAGGGGAAAAGTACACACACCATTGTTATCGGGTTGGTTTCTTCTTTCAGATGCAACAGGAATTTCTCGAGTTCGTCAATCCGTTCGCGAGATATGGGAGTTTGAAGTTAAGGAACGCTTGAGCAACCATCAAAATTTTCGCAAGTCTGATACCCGAAACCAATAACTACTATGGCCTAGGGGAAAAGTACACACACCATTGTAATCGGACGAGCTTCTACTTTCAGATTCAACAGGAATTTCTCGAGTTCGTCAATCCGTTCGCGAGATATGGGAGTTTGAAGCTAAGGAATGGTTGAGAAACCATCAAAATTTTCGCTGATTTGATACTCGAAACCAATAATTGGAATGGCCTAGGGGAAAAGTACACAGACCGTTGTAATCCGGCGAGTTTCTACTTTCAGATGCAACAGGAATTTCTCGAGTTCGTCAATCCGTTCGCGAGATATGGGTGTTTGAAGTTAAGGAACGCTTGAGCAACCATCAAAATTTTCGCAAGTCTGATACTCGAAACCAATAACTACTATGGTCTAGGGTAAAAGTACACACACCATTCTAATCGGGTGGGTTTCTACTTTCAGATGCAACAGGAATTTCTCGAGTTCGTCAATCCGTTCGCGAGATATGGGAGTTTGATGTTAAGGAACGCTTGAGCAACCATCAAAATTATCGCGAGTCTGATACCCGAAACCATTAACTAGTATGGCCTAGGGGAAAAGTACACACACCATTGTAATCGGGCGAGTTTCTCCTTTCAGATTCAACAGGAATTTCTCGAGTTCGTCAATCCGTTCGCGAGATATGGGAGTTTGAAGTTAAGGAATGATTGAGAAACCGCCAAAATTTTCGCTGATTTGATACTCGACACCAATAACCGGAATGGCCTAGGGGAAAAGTGCACACACCATTGTAATCGGGCGAGTTTCTACTTTCAGATGCAACAGGAATTTCTCGTGTTCGTCAATCCGTTCGCGAAATATGGGTGTTTGAAGTTTAGGAATGGTTGAGAAACCATCAAAATTTTCGCAAGTCTGATACCCGAAACCAATAACTGGAATGGCCTAGGGAAAAAGTACCCATACCGTTGAAATCGGGCGAGTTTCTCCTTTCAGATGCAATTGGAATTACTCGAGTTCGTCAATCCGTTTGCGAGATATGGGAGTTTGAAATTAAGGAATGCTTGAGCAACCATCAAAATTTTCGCAAGTCTGATACTCGAAACCAATAACTACTAAGGTCTAGGGTAAAAGTACACACACCATTGTTATCGGGTGGGTTTCTACTTTCAGATGCAACAGGAATTTCTCGAGTTCGTCAATCCGTTCGCGAGATATGGGAGTTTGAAGTTAAGGAACGCTTGAGCAACCATCAAAATTATCGCGAGTCTGATACCCGAAACCATTAACTAGTATGGCCTAGGGGAAAAGTACACACACCATTGTAATCGGGCGAGTTTCTCCTTTCAGATGCAACAGGAATTTCTCGAGTTCGTCAATCCGTTCGCGAGATATGGGAGTTTGTAGTTAAGGAACGCTTGAGCAACCATCAAAATTTTCGCAAGTCTGATACTCGAAACCAATAACTACTATGGCCTAGGGGAAAAGTACACACACCATTGTTATCGGGTTGGTTTCTTCTTTCAGATGCAACAGGAATTTCTCGAGTTCGTCAATCCGTTCGCGAGATATGGGAGTTTGAAGTTAAGGAACGCTTGAGCAACCATCAAAATTTTCGCAAGTCTGATACCCGAAACCAATAACTACTATGGCCTAGGGGAAAAGTACACACACCATTGTAATCGGACGAGTTTCTACTTTCAGATTCAACAGGAACTTCTCGAGTTCGTCAATCCGTTCGCGAGATATGGGAGTTTGAAGCTAAGGAATGGTTGAGAAACCATCAAAATTTTCGCTGATTTGATACTCGAAACCAATAATTGGAATGCCCTAGGGGAAAAGTACACAGACCGTTGTAATCCGGCGAGTTTCTACTTTCAGATGCAACAGGAATTTCTCGAGTTCGTCAATCCGTTCGCGAGATATGGGAGTTTGAAGTCAAGGAACGCTTGAGAAACCATCAAAATTTTCGCAAGTCTGATACTCGAAACCAATAACTACTATGGCCTAGGGCAAAATTACACAAACCGTTGTAATCGGGCGAGTTTCTACTTTCAGATGCAACAGGAATTTCTCGAGTTCGTCAATTCGTTCGCGAGATATGGGAGTCTGAAGTTAAGGAATGATTGAGAAACCACCAAAATTTTCGCTGATTTGATACTCGACACCAATAACCGGAATGGCCTAGGGGAAAAGTACACACACCATTGTAATCGGGCGAGTTTCTACTTTCAGATGCAACTGGAATTTCTCGTGTTCGTCAATCCGTTCGCGAGATATGGGTGTTTGAAGTTTAGGAATGGTTGAGAAACCATCAAAATTTTCGCAAGTCTGATACCCGAAACCAATAATTGGAATGGCCTAGGGAAAAAGTACCCATACCGTTGAAATCGGGCGAGTTTCTCCTTTCAGATGCAATTGGAATTACTCGAGTTCGTCAATCCGTTTGCGAGATATGGGAGTTTGAAATTAAGGAATGCTTGAGCAACCATCAAAATTTTCGCAAGTCTGATACTCGAAACCAATAACTACTAAGGTCTAGGGTAAAAGTACACACACCATTGTTATCGGGTGGGTTTCTACTTTCAGATGCAACAGGAATTTCTCGAGTTCATCAATCCGTTCGCGAGATATGGGAGTTTGAAGTTAAGGAACGCTTGAGCAACCATCAAAATTATCGCGAGTCTGATACCCGAAACCATTAACTAGTATGGCCTAGGGGAAAAGTACATACACCATTGTAATCGGGCGAGTTTCTCCTTTCAGATTCAACAGGAATTTCTAGAGTTCGTCAATCCGTTCGCGAGATATGGGAGTTTGAAGTTAAGGAATGATTGAGAAACCACCAAAATTTTCGCTGATTTGATACTCGACACCAATAACCGGAATGGCCTAGGGGAAAAGTACACACACCATTGTAATCGGGCGAGTTTCTACTTTCAGATGCAACAGGAATTTCTCGTGTTCGTCAATCCGTTCGCGAAATATGGGTGTTTGAAGTTTAGGAATGGTTGAGAAACCATCAAAATTTTCGCAAGTCTGATACCCGAAACCAATAACTGGAATGGCCTAGGGAAAAAGTACCCATACCGTTGAAATCGGGCGAGTTTCTCCTTTCAGATGCAATTGGAATTAGTCGAGTTCGTCAATCCGTTTGCGAGATATGGGAGTTTGAAATTAAGGAATGCTTGAGCAACCATCAAAATTTTCGCAAGTCTGATACTCGAAACCAATAACTACTAAGGTCTAGGGTAAAAGTACACACACCATTGTTATCGGGTGGGTTTCTACTTTCAGATGCAACAGGAATTTCTCGAGTTCGTCAATCCGTTCGCGAGATATGGGAGTTTGAAGTTAAGGAACGCTTGAGCAACCATCAAAATTTTCGCAAGTCTGATACCCGAAACCAATAACTACTATGGCCTAGGGGAAAAGTACATACACCATTGTAATCGGACGAGTTTCTACTTTCAGATTCAACAGGAATTTCTCGAGTTCGTCAATCCGTTCGCGAGATATGGGAGTTTGAAGCTAAGGAATGGTTGAGAAACCATCAAAATTTTCGCTGATTTGATACTCGAAACCAATAATTGGAATGGCCTAGGGGAAAAGTACACAGACCGTTGTAATCCGGCGAGTTTCTACTTTCAGATGCAACAGGAATTTCTCGAGTTCGTCAATCCGTTCGTGAGATATGGGAGTTTGAAGTTAAGGAACGCTTGAGAAACCATCAAAATTTTCGGAAGTCTGATACTCGAAACCAATAACTAGTATGGCCTAGGGGAAAAGTACACACACTATTGTAATCGGGCGAGTTTCTACTTTCAGATTCAACAGGAATTTCTCGAATTCGTCAATCCGTTCGCGAGATATGGGAGTTTGAATTTAAGGAATGGTTGCGAAACCATCAAAATTTTCGCTGATTTGATACTCGAAACCAATAACTGGAAAGGCCTAGGGGAAAAGTACACACACCATTGTAATCCGGCGAGTTTCTACTTTCCGATGCAACAGGAATTTCTCGAGTTCGTCAATCCGTTCGCGAGATATGGGAGTTAGAAGTTAAGGAACGCTTGAGAAACCATCAAAATTTTCGCAAGTCTGATACCCGAAACCAATAACTGGAATGGCCTAGGGGAAAAGTACACACACCTTTGAAATCGGGCGAGATTCTACTTTCAGATGCAACTGGAATTTCTCGAGTTCGTCAATCCTTTCGCGAGATATGGGAGTTTGAAATTAAGGAATGGTTGAGAAACCACCAAAATTTTCGCAAGTCTGATACCCGAAACCAATAACTGGAATGGCCTAGGGAAAAAGTACACATACCGTTGTAATCGGGCGAGTTTCTGCTTTCAGATGCAACAGGAATTTCTCGAGTTCGTCAATCCGTTCGCGAGATATGGGAGTTCGAAGTTAAGGAATGGTTGAGAAACCATCAAAATTTTCGAAAGTCTGATACTCGAAACCAATAACTACTATGGTCTAGGGGAAAATTACACACACCACTGTAATCGGGCGAGTTTCTACTTTCAGATGCAACAGAAATTTCTCGAGTTCGTCAATCCGTTCGCGAGATATGGGAGTTTGAAGTTAAGGAACGCTTGAGCAACCATCAAAATTTTCGGAAGTCTGATACTCGAAACCAATAACTGCAATGGCCTAGGGGAAAAGTACACACACCATTGATATCGGGCGAGAATCTACTTTCAGATGCAACTGGAATTTCTCGAGTTCGTCAATCCGTTTGCGAGATATGGGAGTTAGAAGTTAAGGAACGCTTGAGAAACCATCAAAATTTTCGCAAGTCTGATACCCGAAACCAATAACTGGAATGGCCTAGGGGAAAAGTACACACACCTTTGAAATCGGGCGAGATTCTACTTTCAGATGCAACTGGAAATTCTCGAGTTCGTCAATCCGTTCGCGAGATATGGGAGTTCGAAGTTAAGGAACGCTTGAGCAACCATCAAAATTTTCGCAAGTCTGATACTCGAAACCAATAACTACTATGGCCTAGGGGAAAAGTACACACACCATTGATATCGGGCGAGATTCTACTTTCAGATGCAACTGGAATTTCTCGAGTTCGTCAATCCGTTCGCGAGATATGGGAGTTTGAAGTTAAGGAACGCTTGAGCAACCATCAAAATTTTCGCAAGTCTGATACTCGAAACCAATAACTACTATAGCCTAGGGGAAAAGTGCAAACACCATTGTAATCGGGTGGGTATCTACTTTCAGATGCAACAGGAATTTCTCGAGTTCGTCAATCCGTTCGCGAGATATGGGAGTTTGAAGTTTAGGAATGGTTGAGAAACCATCAAAATTTTCGCAAGTCTGATACCCGAAACCAATAACTGGAATGGCCTAGGGAAAAGGTACACATACCGTTGAAATCGAGCGAGTTTCTCCTTTCAGATGCAATAGGAATTACCCGAGTTCGTCTATCCGTTCGCGAGATATGGGAGTTTGAAATTAAGGAATGGTTGAGAAACCATCAAAATTTTCGCAAGTCTGATACTCGAAACCAATAACTGCAATGGCCTAGGGGAAAAGTACACACACCATTGAAATCGGGCGAGATTCTACTTTCAGATGCAACAGGAATTTATCGAGTTCGTCAATCCGTTTGCGAGATATGGGAGTTCGAAGTTACGGAATGGTTGAGAAACCATCAAAATTTTCGCAAGTCTGATACTCTAAACCAATAACTGCAATGGCCTAGGGGAAAAGTACACACACCATTGAAATCGGGCGAGATTCTACTTTCAGATGCAACTGGAATTTCTCGAGTTCGTCAATCCGTTCGCGAGTTATGGGAGTTCGAAATTAAGGAATGGTTGAGAAACCATCAAAATTTTCGCAAGCCTGATACTCGAAACCAATAACTACTATGGCCTAGGGGAAAAGTACACACACCATTGTAATCGGGCGAGTTTCTACTTTCAGATGCAACAGGAATTTCTCGAGTTCGTCAATCCGTTCGCGAGATATGGGAGTTCGAAGTTAAGGAACGCTTGAGCAACCATCAAAATTTTCGCAAGTCTGATACTCGAAACCAATAACTACTATGGCCTAGCGGAAAAGTACACACACCATTGAAATCGGGCGAGATTCTACTTTCAGATGCAACTGGAATTTCTCGAGTTCGTCAATCCGTTCGCGAGATATGGGAGTTCGAAGTTACGGAATGGTTGAGAAACCATCAAAATTTTCGCAAGTCTGATACTCGAAACCAATAACTGCAATGGTCTAGGGGAAAAGTACGCACACCATTCTAATCGGGCGAGTTTCTACTTTCAGATGCAACAGGAATTTCTCGAGTTCGTCAATCCGTTCGCGAGATATGGGAGTTTGAAGTTAAGGAACGCTTGAGCAACCATCAGAATTTTCGCAAGTCTGATACTCGAAACCAATAACTGCAAAGGCCTAGGGGAAAAGTACACACACCATTGAAATCGGGCGAGATTCTACTTTCAGATGCAACTGGAATTTCTCGAGTTCGTCAATCCGTTCGCGAGATATGGGAGTTTGAAGTTAAGGAACGCTTGAGCAACCATCAGAATTTTCGCAAGTCTGATACTCGAAACCAATAACTGCAATGGCCTAGGGGAAAAGTACACACACCATTGAAATCGGGCGAGATTCTACTTTCAGATGCAATTGGAATTTCTCGAGTTCGTCAATCCGTTCGCGAGATATGGGAGTTTGAAGTTAAGGAACGCTTGAGCAACCATCAAAATTTTCGCAAGTCTGATACTCGAAACCAATAACTACTATAGCCTAGGGGAAAAGTGCAAACACCATTGTAATCGGGTGGGTTTCTACTTTCAGATGCAACAGGAATTTCTCGAGTTCGTCAATCCGTTCGCGAGATATGGGAGTTTGAAGTTTAGGAATGGTTGAGAAACCATCAAAATTTTCGCAAGTCTGATACCCGAAACCAATAACTGGAATGGCCTAGGGAAAAAGTACACATACCGTTGAAATCGAGCGAGTTTCTCCTTTCAGATGCAATAGGAATTACCCGAGTTCGTCTATCCGTTCGCGAGATATGGGAGTTTGAAATTAAGGAATGGTTGAGAAACCATCAAAATTTTCGCAAGTCTGATACTCGAAACCAATAACTGCAATGGCCTAGGGGAAAAGTACACACATAATTGAAATCGGGCGAGATTCTACTTTCAGATGCAACAGGAATTTATCGAGTTCGTCAGTCCGTTTGCGAGATATGGGAGTTCGAAGTTACGGAATGGTTGAGAAACCATCAAAATTTTCGCAAGTCTGATACTCGAAACCAATAACTGCAATGGCCTTGGGGAAAAGTACACACACCATTGAAATCGGGCGAGATTCTACTTTCAGATGCAACTGGAATTTCTCGAGTTCGTCAATCCGTTCGCGAGATATGGGAGTTTGAAGTTAAGGAACGCTTGAGAAACCATCAAAATTTTCGCAAGTGTGATACTCGAAACCAATAACTACTATGGCCTAGGGGAAAAGTACACACACCATTGTAATCGGGCGAGTTCCTGCTTTCAGATGCAAATGGAATTTCTCGAGTTCGTCAATCCGTTCGCGAGATATGGGAGTTTGAAGTTAAGGAACGCTTGAGCAACCATCAAAATTTTCGCAATTCTGATACTCGAAACCAATAACTACTATAGCCTAGGGGAAAAGTACACACACCATTGTAATCGGGCGAGTTTCTACTTTCAGATTCAACAGGAATTTCTCGAGTTCGTCAATCCGTTCGCGAGATATGGGAGTTTGAAGTTAAGGAATGGTTGAGAAACCACCAAAATTTTCGCAGATTTGATACTCGAAACCAATAACTGGAATGGCCTAGGGGAAAAGTACCCACACCATTGTAATCGGGCGAGTTTCTACTTTCAGATGCAACAGGAATTTCTCGAGTTCGTCAATCCGTTCGCGAGATATGGGAGTTTGAAGTTAAGGAACGCTTGAGCAACCATCAGAATTTTCGCAAGTCTGATACTCGAAACCAATAACTGCAATGGCCTAGGGGAAAAGTACACACACCATTGAAATCGGGCGAGATTCTACTTTCAGATGCAACTGGAATTTCTCGAGTTCGTCAATCCGTTCGCGAGATATGGGAGTTCGAAGTTAAGTAATGGTTGAGAAACCATCTAAATTTTCGCAAGTCTGATACTCGAAACCAATAACTACTATGGTCTAGGAGAAAAGTACACACACCATTCTAATCGGGCGAATTTCTACTTTCAGATGCAACAGGAATTTCTCGAGTTCGTCAATCCGTTCGCGAGATATGGGAGTTTGAAGTTAAGGAATGTTTGAGGAACCATCAAAATTTTCGCAGATTTGATAACCGAAACCAATAATTGGAGTGGCCTAGGGGAAAAGTACACACACCATTGTAATCCGGCGAGTTTCTACTTTCATATTCAACCGGAACTTCTCGAGTTCGTCAATCCGTTCGCGAGATATGGGAGTTTGAAGTTAAGGAACGCTTGAGCAACCATTAAAATTTTCGCAAGTCTAATACCCGAAACCAATAACTAGTATGGCCTAGGGGAAAAGTACACACACTATTGTAATCGGGCGAGTTTCTACTTTCAGATTCAACAGGAATTTCTCGAATTCGTCAATCCGTTCGCGAGATATGGGAGTTTGAATTTAAGGAATGGTTGCGAAACCATCAAAATTTTCGCTGATTTGATACTCGAAACCAATAACTGGAAAGGCCTAGGGGAAAAGTACACACACCATTGTAATCCGGCGAGTTTCTACTTTCCGATGCAACAGGAATTTCTCGAGTTCGTCAATCCGTTCGCGAGATATGGGAGTTAGAAGTTAAGGAACGCTTGAGAAACCATCAAAATTTTCGCAAGTCTGATACCCGAAACCAATAACTGGAATGGCCTAGGGGAAAAGTACACACACCTTTGAAATCGGGCGAGATTCTACTTTCAGATGCAACTGGAATTTCTCGAGTTCGTCAATCCTTTCGCGAGATATGGGAGTTTGAAATTAAGGAATGGTTGAGAAACCACCAAAATTTTCGCAAGTCTGATACCCGAAACCAATAACTGGAATGGCCTAGGGAAAAAGTACACATACCGTTGTAATCGGGCGAGTTTCTGCTTTCAGATGCAACAGGAATTTCTCGAGTTCGTCAATCCGTTCGCGAGATATGGGAGTTCGAAGTTAAGGAATGGTTGAGAAACCATCAAAATTTTCGAAAGTCTGATACTCGAAACCAATAACTACTATGGTCTAGGGGAAAATTACACACACCACTGTAATCGGGCGAGTTTCTACTTTCAGATGCAACAGAAATTTCTCGAGTTCGTCAATCCGTTCGCGAGATATGGGAGTTTGAAGTTAAGGAACGCTTGAGCAACCATCAAAATTTTCGCAAGTCTGATACTCGAAACCAATAACTGCAATGGCCTAGGGGAAAAGTACACACACCATTGATATCGGGCGAGAATCTACTATCAGATGCAACTGGAATTTCTCGAGTTCGTCAATCCGTTTGCGAGATATGGGAGTTAGAAGTTAAGGAACGCTTGAGAAACCATCAAAATTTTCGCAAGTCTGATACCCGAAACCAATAACTGGAATGGCCTAGGGGAAAAGTACACACACCTTTGAAATCGGGCGAGATTCTACTTTCAGATGCAACTGGAAATTCTCGAGTTCGTCAATCCGTTCGCGAGATATGGGAGTTCGAAGTTAAGTAATGGTTGAGAAACCATCTAAATTTTCGCAAGTCTGATACACGAAACCAATAACTGCAATGGCCTAGGGGAAAAGTACACACACCATTGAAATCGGGCGAGATTCTACTTTCAGATGCAACTGGAATTTCTCGAGTTCGTCAATCCGTTCGCGAGATATGAGAGTTTGAAGTTAAGGAACGCTTGAGCAACCATCAAAATTTTCGCAAGTCTGATACTCGAAACCAATAACTACTATGGCCTAGGGGAAAAGTACACACACCATTGTAATCGGGTGGGTATCTACTTTCAGATGCAACAGGAATTTCTCGAGTTCGTCAATCCGTTCGCGAGATATGGGAGTTTGAAATTTAGGAATGGTTGAGAAACCATCAAAATTTTCGCAAGTCTGATACCCGAAACCAATAACTGGAATGGCCTAGGGAAAAAGTACACATACCGTTGAAATCGAGCGAGTTTCTCCTTTCAGATGCAATAGGAATTACCCGAGTTCGTCTATCCGTTCGCGAGATATGGGAGTTTGAAATTAAGGAATGGTTGAGAAACCATCAAAATTTTCGCAAGTCTGATACTCGAAACCAATAACTGCAATGGCCTAGGGGAAAAGTACACACACCATTGAAATCGGGCGAGATTCTACTTTCAGATGCAACAGGAATTTATCGAGTTCGTCAATCCGTTTGCGAGATATGGGAGTTCGAAGTTACGGAATGGTTGAGAAACCATCAAAATTTTCGCAAGTCTGATACTCTAAACCAATAACTGCAATGGCCTAGGGGAAAAGTACACACACCATTGAAATCGGGCGAGATTCTACTTTCAGATGCAACTGGAATTTCTCGAGTTCGTCAATCCGTTCGCGAAATATGGGAGTTTGAAGTTAAGGAACGCTTGAGAAACCATCAAAATTTTCGCAAGTCTGATACTCGAAACCAATAACTACTATGGCCTAGGGGAAAAGTACACACACCATTGAAATCGGGCGAGATTCTACTTTCAGATGCAACTGGAATTTCTCGAGTTCGTCAATCCGTTCGCGAGTTATGGGAGTTCGAAATTAAGGAATGGTTGAGAAACCATCAAAATTTTCGCAAGTCTGATACTCGAAACCAATAACTACTATGGCCTAGGGGAAAAGTACACACACCATTGTAATCGGGCGAGTTTCTACTTTCAGATGCAACAGGAATTTCTCGAGTTCGTCAATCCGTTCGCGAGATATGGGAGTTCGAAGTTAAGGAACGCTTGAGCAACCATCAAAATTTTCGCAAGTCTGATACTCGAAACCAATAACTACTATGGCCTAGCGGAAAAGTACACACACCATTGAAATCGGGCGAGATTCTACTTTCAGATGCAACTGGAATTTCTCGAGTTCGTCAATCCGTTCGCGAGATATGGGAGTTCGAAGTTACGGAATGGTTGAGAAACCATCAAAATTTTCGCAAGTCTGATACTCGAAACCAATAACTGCAATGGTCTAGGGGAAAAGTACGCACACCATTCTAATCGGGCGAGTTTCTACTTTCAGATGCAACAGGAATTTCTCGAGTTCGTCAATCCGTTCGCGAGATATGGGAGTTTGAAGTTAAGGAACGCTTGAGCAACCATCAGAATTTTCGCAAGTCTGATACTCGAAACCAATAACTGCAAAGGCCTAGGGGAAAAGTACACACACCAATGAAATCGGGCGAGATTCTACTTTCAGATGCAACTGGAATTTCTCGAGTTCGTCAATCCGTTCGCGAGATATGGGAGTTTGAAGTTAAGGAACGCTTGAGCAACCATCAAAATTTTCGCAAGTCTGATACTCGAAACCAATAACTACTATAGCCTAGGGGAAAAGTACACACACCATTGTAATCGGGCGAGTTTCTACTTTCAGATTCAACAGGAATTTCTCGAGTTCGTCAATCCGTTCGCGAGATATGGGAGTTTGAAGTTAAGGAATGGTTGAGAAACCACCAAAATTTTCGCAGATTTGATACTCGAAACCAATAACTGGAATGGCCTAGGGGAAAAGTACCCACACCATTGTAATCGGGCGAGTTTCTACTTTCATATGCAACAGGAATTTCTCGAGTTCGTCAATCCGTTCGCGAGATATGGGAGTTTGAAGTTTAGGAATGGTTGATAAACCATCAAAATTTTCGCTGGTCTGATACCCGAAACCAATAACTGGAATGGCCTAGGGAAAAAGTACACATACCGTTGAAATCGAGCGAGTTTCTCCTTTCAGATGCAATAGGAATTACCCCAGTTCGTCTATCCGTTCGCGAGATATGGGAGTTTGAAATTAAGGAATGGTTGAGAAACCATCAAAATTTTCGCAAGTCTGATACTCGAAACCAATAACTGCAATGGCCTAGGGGAAAAGTACACACACCATTGAAATCGGGCGAGATTCTACTTTCAGATGCAACTGGAATTTCTCGAGTTGGTCAATCCGTTCGCGAGATATGGGAGTTCGAAGTTAAGTAATGGTTGAGAAACCATCTAAATTTTCGCAAGTCTGATACTCGAAACCAATAACTACTATGGTCTAGGAGAAAAGTACACACACCATTCTAATCGGGCGAATTTCTACTTTCAGATGCAACAGGAATTTCTCGAGTTCGTCAATCCGTTCGCGAGATATGGGAGTTTGAAGTTAAGAAACGCTTGAGCAACCATCAGAATTTTCGCAAGTCTGATACTCGAAACCAATAACTGCAATGGCCTAGGGGAAAAGTACACACACCATTGAAATCGGGCGAGATTCTACTTTCAGATGCAATTGGAATTTCTCGAGTTCGTCAATCCGTTCGCGAGATATGGGAGTTTGAAGTTAAGGAACGCTTGAGCAACCATCAAAATTTTCGCAAGTCTGATACTCGAAACCAATAACTACTATAGCCTAGGGGAAAAGTGCAAACACCATTGTAATCGGGTGGGTTTCTACTTTCAGATGCAACAGGAATTTCTCGAGTTCGTCAATCCGTTCGCGAGATATGGGAGTTTGAAGTTTAGGAATGGTTGAGAAACCATCAAAATTTTCGCAAGTCTGATACGCGAAACCAATAACTGGAATGGCCTAGGGAAAAAGTACACATACCGTTGAAATTGAGCGAGTTTCTCCTTTCAGATGCAATAGGAATTACCCGAGTTCGTCTATCCGTTCGCGAGATATGGGAGTTTGAAATTAAGGAATGGTTGAGAAACCATCAAAATTTTCGCAAGTCTGATACTCGAAACCAATAACTGCAATGGCCTAGGGGAAAAGTACACACATAATTGAAATCGGGCGAGATTCTACTTTCAGATGCAACAGGAATTTATCGAGTTCGTCAGTCCGTTTGCGAGATATGGGAGTTCGAAGTTACGGAATGGTTGAGAAACCATCAAAATTTTCGCAAGTCTGATACTCGAAACCAATAACTGCAATGGCCTTGGGGAAAAGTACACACACCATTGAAATCGGGCGAGATTCTACTTTCAGATGCAACTGGAATTTCTCGAGTTCGTCAATCCGTTCGCGAGATATGGGAGTTTGAAGTTAAGGAACGCTTGAGAAACCATCAAAATTTTCGCAAGTGTGATACTCGAAACCAATAACTGCTATGGCCTAGGGGAAAAGTACACACACCATTGAAATCGGGCGAGATTCTACTTTCAGATGCAACTGGAATTTCTCGAGTTCGTCAATCCGTTCGCGAGTTATGGGAGTTCGAAGTTAAGGAATGGTTGAGAAACCATCAAAATTTTCGCAAGTCTGATACTCGAAACCAATAACTACTATGGCCTAGGGGAAAAGTACACACACCATTGTAATCGGGCGAGTTCCTGCTTTCAGATGCAAAAGGAATTTCTCGAGTTCGTCAATCCGTTCGCGAGATATGGGAGTTTGAAGTTAAGGAACGCTTGAGCAACCATCAAAATTTTCGCAATTCTGATACTCGAAACCAATAACTACTATAGCCTAGGGGAAAAGTACACACACCATTGTAATCGGGCGAGTTTCTACTTTCAGATTCAACAGGAATTTCTCGAGTTCGTCAATACGTTCGCGAGATATGGGAGTTTGAAGTTAAGGAATGGTTGAGAAACCACCAAAATTTTCGCAGATTTGATACTCGAAACCAATAACTGGAATGGCCTAGGGGAAAAGTACCCACACCATTGTAATCGGGCGAGTTTCTACTTTCAGATGCAACAGGAATTTCTCGAGTTCGTCAATCCGTTCGCGAGATATGGGAGTTTGAAGTTAAGGAACGCTTGAGCAACCATCAGAATTTTCGCAAGTCTGATACTCGAAACCAATAACTGCAATGGCCTAGGGGAAAAGTACACACACCATTGAAATCGGGCGAGATTCTACTTTCAGATGCAACTGGAATTTCTCGAGTTCGTCAATCCGTTCGCGAGATATGGGAGTTCGAAGTTAAGTAATGGTTGAGAAACCATCTAAATTTTCGCAAGTCTGATACTCGAAACCAATAACTACTATGGTCTAGGAGAAAAGTACACACACCATTCTAATCGGGCGAATTTCTACTTTCAGATGCAACAGGAATTTCTCGAGTTCGTCAATCCGTTCGCGAGATATGGGAGTTTGAAGTAAAGGAACGCTTGAGCAACCATCAGAATTTTCGCAAGTCTGATACTCGAAACCAATAACTGCAATGGCCTAGGGGAAAAGTACACACACCATTGAAATCGGGCGAGATTCTACTTTCAGATGCAACTGGAATTTCTCGAGTTCGTCAATCCGTTCGCGAGAATGGGAGTTTGAAGTTAAGGAACGCTTGAGCAACCATCAAAATTTTCGCAAGTCTGATAGTCGAAACCAATAACTACTATAGCCAAGGGGAAAAGTACACACACCATTGTAATCGGGCGAGTTTCTACTTTCAGATTCAACAGGAATTTCTCGAGTTCGTCAATCCGTTCGCGAGATATGGGAGTTTGAAGTTTAGGAATGGTTGAGAAACCATCAAAATTTTCGCAAGTCTGATACCCGAAACCAATAACTGGAATGGCCTAGGGAAAAAGTACACATACCGTTGAAATCGAGCGAGTTTCTCCTTTCAGATGCAATAGGAATTACCCGAGTTCGTCTATCCGTTCGCGAGATATGGGAGTTTGAAATTAAGGAATGGTTGAGAAACCATCAAAATTTTCGCAAGTCTGATACTCGAAACCAATAACTGCAATGGCCTAGGGGAAAAGTACACACATAATTGAAATCGGGCGAGATTCTACTTTCAGATGCAACAGGAATTTATCGATTTCGTCAGTCCGTTTGCGAGATATGGGAGTTCGAAGTTACGGAATGGTTGAGAAACCATCAAAATTTTCGCAAGTCTGATACTCGAAACCAATAACTACTATGGCCTAGGGGAAAAGTACACACACCATTGTAATCGGGCGAGTTCCTGCTTTCAGATGCAAAAGGAATTTCTCGAGTTCGTCAATCCGTTCGCGAGATATGGGAGTTTGAAGTTAAGGAACGCTTGAGCAACCATCAAAATTTTCGCAAGTCTGATACTCGAAACCAATAACTACTATAGCCTAGGGGAAAAGTACACACACCATTGTAATCGGGCGAGTTTCTACTTTCAGATTCAACAGGAATTTCTCGAGTTCGTCAATCCGTTCGCGAGATATGGGAGTTTGAAGTTAAGGAATGGTTGAGAAACCACCAAAATTTTCGCAGATTTGATACTCGAAACCAATAACTGGAATGGCCTAGGGGAAAAGTACCCACACCATTGTAATCGGGCGAGTTTCTACTTTCAGATGCAACAGGAATTTCTCGAGTTCGTCAATCCGTTCGCGAGATATGGGAGTTTGAAGTTTAGGAATGGTTGAGAAAGCATCAAAGTTTTCGCAAGTCTGATACCCGAAACCAATTACTGGAATGGCCTAGGGAAAAAGTACACATACCGTTGTAATCGGGCGAGTTTCTACTTTCAGATGCAACAGGAATTTCTCGAGTTCGTCAATCCGTTCGCGAGATATGGGAGTTTGAAGTTAAGGAACGCTTGAGCAACCATCAGAATTTTCGCAAGTCTGATACTCGAAACCAATAACTGCAATGGCCTAGGGGAAAAGTACACACACCATTGAAATCGGGCGAGATTCTACTTTCAGATGCAACTGGAATTTCTCGAGTTCGTCAATCCGTTCGCGAGATATGGGAGTTCGAAGTTAAGTAATGGTTGAGAAACCATCTAAATTTTCGCAAGTCTGATACTCGAAACCAATAACTACTATGGTCTAGGAGAAAAGTACACACACCATTCTAATCGGGCGAATTTCTACTTTCAGATGCAACAGGAATTTCTCGAGTTCGTCAATCCGTTCGCGAGATATGGGAGTTTGAAGTTAAGGAACGCTTGAGCAACCATCAGAATTTTCGCAAGTCTAATACTCGAAACCAATAACTGCAATGGCCTAGGGGAAAAGTACACACACCATTGAAATCGGGCGAGATTCTTCTTTCAGATGCAACTGGAATTTCTCGAGTCGTCAATCCGTTCGCGAGATATGGGAGTTTGAAGTTAAGGAACGCTTGAGCAACCATCAAAATTTTCGCAAGTCTGATAGTCGAAACCAATAACTACTATAGCCTAGGGGAAAAGTACACACACCATTGTAATCGGGCGAGTTTCTACTTTCAGATTCAACAGGAATTTCTCGAGTTCGTCAATCCGTTCGCGAGATATGGGAGTTTGAAGTTAAGGAACGCTTGAGCAACCATCAAAATTTTCGCAAGTCTGATACTCGAAACCAATAACTACTATAGCCTAGGGGAAAAGTGCAAACACCATTGTAATCGGGTGGGTTTCTACTTTCAGATGCAACAGGAATTTCTCGAGTTCGTCAATCCGTTCGCGAGATATGGGAGTTTGAAGTTTAGGAATGGTTGAGAAACCATCAAAATTTTCGCAAGTCTGATACCCGAAACCAATAACTGGAATGGCTTAGGGAAAAAGTACACATACCGTTGAAATCGAGCGAGTTTCTCCTTTCAGATGCAATAGGAATTACCCGAGTTCGTCTATCCGTTCGCGAGATATGGGAGTTTGAAATTAAGGAATGGTTGAGAAACCATCAAAATTTTCGCAAGTCTGATACTCGAAACCAATAACTGCAATGGCCTAGCAGAAAAGTACACACATAATTGAAATCGGGCGAGATTCTACTTTCAGATGCAACAGGAATTTATCGAGTTCGTCAGTCCGTTTGCGAGATATGGGAGTTCGAAGTTACGGAATGGTTGAGAAACCATCAAAATTTTCGCAAGTCTGATACTCGAAACCAATAACTGCAATGGCCTTGGGGAAAAGTACACACACCATTGAAATCGGGCGAGATTCTACTTTCAGTGCAACTGGAATTTCTCGAGTTCGTCAATCCGTTCGCGAGATATGGGAGTTTGAAGTTAAGGAACGCTTGAGAAACCATCAAAATTTTCGCAAGTCTGATACTCGAAACCAATAACTACTATGGCCTAGGGGAAAAGTACACACACCATTGAAATCGGGCGAGATTCTACTTTCAGATGCAACTGGAATTTCTCGAGTTCGTCAATCCGTTCGCGAGTTATGGGAGTTCGAAGTTAAGGAATGGTTGAGAAACCATCAAAATTTTCGCAAGTCTGATACTCGAAACCAATAACTACTATGGCCTAGGGGAAAAGTACACACACCATTGTAATCGGGCGAGTTCCTGCTTTCAGATGCAAAAGGAATTTCTCGAGTTCGTCAATCCGTTCGCGAGATATGGGAGTTTGAAGTTAAGGAACGCTTGAGCAACCATCAAAATTTTCGCAAGTCTGATACTCGAAACCAATAACTACTATAGCCTAGGGGAAAAGTACACACACCATTGTAATCGGGCGAGTTTCTACTTTCAGATTCAACAGGAATTTCTCGAGTTCGTCAATCCGTTCGCGAGATATGGGAGTTTGAAGTTAAGGAATGGTTGAGAAACCACCAAAATTTTCGGAGATTTGATACTCGAAACCAATAACTGGAATGGCCTAGGGGAAAAGTACCCACACCATTCTAATCGGGCGAGTTTCTACTTTCAGATGCAACAGGAATTTCTCGAGTTCGTCAATCCGTTCGCGAGATATGGGAGTTTGAAGTTTAGGAATGGTTGATAAACCATCAAAATTTTCGCTGGTCTGATACCCGAAACCAATAACTGGAATGGCCTAGGGAAAAAGTACACATACCGTTGAAATCGAGCGAGTTTCTCCTTTCAGATGCAATAGGAATTACCCGAGTTCGTCTATCCGTTCGCGAGATATGGGAGTTTGAAATTAAGGAATGGTTGAGAAACCATCAAAATTTTCGCAAGTCTGATACTCGAAACCAATAACTGCAATGGCCTAGGGGAAAAGTACACACACCATTGAAATCGGGCGAGATTCTACTTTTAGATGCAACTGGAATTTCTCGAGTTCGTCAATCCGTTCGCGAGATATGGGAGTTCGAAGTTACGGAATGGTTGAGAAACCATCAAAATTTTCGCAAGTCTGATACTCGAAACCAATAACTGCAATGGTCTAGGGGAAAAGTACACACACCATTCTAATCGGGCGAGTTTCTACTTTCAGATGCAACAGGAATTTCTCGAGTTCGTCAATCCGTTCGCGAGATATGGGAGTTTGAAGTTAAGGAACGCTTGAGCAACCATCAGAATTTTCGCAAGTCTGATACTCGAAACCAATAACTGCAATGGCCTAGGGGAAAAGTACACACACCATTGAAATCGGGCGAGATTCTACTTTCAGATGCAACTGGAATTTCTCGAGTTCGTCAATCCGTTCGCGAGATATGGGAGTTTGAAGTTAAGGAACGCTGGAGCAACCATCAAAATTTTCGCTGGTCTGATACCCGAAACCAATAACTGGAATGGCCTAGGGAAAAAGTACACATACCGTTGAAATCGAGCGAGTTTCTCCTTTCAGATGCAATAGGAATTACCCGAGTTCGTCTATCCGTTCGCGAGATATGGGAGTTTGAAATTAAGGAATGGTTGAGAAACCATCAAAATTTTCGCAAGTCTGATACTCGAAACCAATAACTGCAATGGCCTAGGGGAAAAGTACACACACCATTGAAATCGGGCGAGATTCTACTTTCAGATGCAACAGGAATTTATCGAGTTCGTCAATCCGTTTGCGAGATATGGGAGTTCGAAGTTACGGAATGGTTGAGAAACCATCAAAATTTTCGCTGGTCTGATACTCGAAACCAATAACCGGAATGGCCTAGGGGAAAAGTACGCACACCATTGTAATCGGACGAGTTTCTACTTTCAAATGCAACAGGAATTTCTCGAGTTCGTTAATCCGTTTGCGAGATATGGGAGTTAGAAGTTAAGGAACGCTTGAGCAACCATCAAAATTTTCGCAGATTTGATACTCGAAACCAATAACTGGAATGGCCTAGGGGAAAAGTACCCACACCATTGTAATCGGGCGAGTTTCTACTTTCAGATGCAACAGGAATTTCTCGAGTTCGTCAATCCGTTCGCGAGATATGGGAGTTTGAAGTTTAGGAATGGTTGATAAACCATCAAAATTTTCGCTGGTCTGATACTCGAAACCAATAACCGGAATGGCCTAGGGGAAAAGTACGCACACCATTGTAATCGGGCGAGTTTCTACTTTCAGATGCAACAGGAATTTCTCGAGTTCGTTAATCCGTTTGCGAGATATGGGAGTTAGAAGTTAAGGAACGCTTGAGAAACCATCAAAATTTTCGCAAGTCTGATACCCGAAACCAATAACTGGAATGGCCTAGGGGAAAAGTACACACACCATTGAAATCGGGCGGGATTCTACTTTCAGATGCAACTGGAATTTTTCGAGTTCGTCAATCCGTTCGCGAGATATGGGAGTTCGAAGTTAAGTAATGGTTGAGAAACCATCTAAATTTTCGCAAGTCTGATACTCGAAACAAATAACTACTATGGTCTAGGGGAAAAGTACAGACACCGTTGTAATCGGGCGCGTTTCTACTTTCAGATGCAACAGGAATTTCTCGAGTTCGTCAATCCGTTCGCGAGATATGGGAGTTTGAAGTTAAGGAACGCTTGAGCAACCATCAAAATTTTCGCAAGTCTGATACTCGAAACCAATAACTACTATGGTCTAGGGGAAAAGTACACACACCATTCTAATCGGGCGAGTTTCTACTTTCAGATGCAACAGGAATTTCTCGAGTTCGTCAATCCGTTCGCGAGATATGGGAGTTTGAAGTTAAGGAACGCTTGAGCAACCATCAAAATTTTCGCAAGTCTGATACTCGAAACCGATAACTGCAATGGCCTAGGGGAAAAGTACACACACCATTGAAATCGGGCGAGATTCTACTTTCAGATGCAACCGGAATTTCTCGAGTTCGTCAATCCGTTCGCGAGATATGGGAGTTTGAAGTTAAGGAACGCTTGAGCAACCATCAAAATTTTCGCAAGTCTGATACTCGAAACCAATAACTACTATGGCCTAGGGGAAAAGTACACACACCATTGTAATCGGGCGAGTTTCTACTTTCAGATTCAACAGGAATTTCTCGAGTTCGTCAATCCGTTCGCGAGATATGGGAGTTTGAAGTTAAGGAATGGTTGAGAAACCACCAAAATTTTCGCAGATTTGATACTCGAAACCAATAACTGGAATGGCCTAGGGGAAAAGTACCCACACCATTGTAATCGGGCGAGTTTCTACTTTCAGATGCAACAGGAATTTCTCGAGTTCGTCAATCCGTTCGCGAGATATGGGAGTTTGAAGTTTAGGAATGGTTGATAAACCATCAAAATTTTCGCTGGTCTGATACCCGAAACCAATAACTGGAATGGCCTAGGGAAAAAGTACACATACCGTTGAAATCGAGCGAGTTTCTCCTTTCAGATGCAATAGGAATTACCCGAGTTCGTCTATCCGTTCGCGAGATATGGGAGTTTGAAATTAAGGAATGGTTGAGAAACCATCAAAATTTTCGCAAGTCTGATACTCGAAACCAATAACTGCAATGGCCTAGGGGAAAAGTACACACACCATTGAAATCGGGCGAGATTCTACTTTCAGATGCAACAGGAATTTATCGAGTTCGTCAATCCGTTTGCGAGATATGGGAGTTCGAAGTTACGGAATGGTTGAGAAACCATCAAAATTTTCGCTGGTCTGATACTCGAAACCAATAACCGGAATGGCCTAGGGGAAAAGTACGCACACCATTGTAATCGGGCGAGTTTCTACTTTCAGATGCAACAGGAATTTCTCGAGTTCGTCAATCCGTTCGCGAGATATGGGAGTTTGAAGTTTAGGAATGGTTGATAAACCATCAAAATTTTCGCTGGTCTGATACTCGAAACCAATAACCGGAATGGCCTAGGGGAAAAGTACGCACACCATTGTAATCGGGCGAGTTTCTACTTTCAGATGCAACAGGAATTTCTCGAGTTCGTTAATCCGTTTGCGAGATATGGGAGTTAGAAGTTAAGGAACGCTTGAGAAACCATCAAAATTTTCGCAAGTCTGATACCCGAAACCAATAACTGGAATGGCCTAGGGGAAAAGTACACACACCATTGAAATCGGGCGAGATTCTACTTTCAGATGCAACTGGAATTTCTCGAGTTCGTCAATCCGTTCGCGAGATATGGGAGTTCGAAGTTAAGTAATGGTTGAGAAACCATCTAAATTTTCGCAAGTCTGATACTCGAAACCAATAACTACTATGGTCTAGGGGAAAAGTACACACACCATTCTAATCGGGCGAGTTTCTACTTTCAGATGCAACAGGAATTTCTCGAGTTCGTCAATCCGTTCGCGAGATATGGGAGTTTGAAGTTAAGGAACGCTTGAGCAACCATCAAAATTTTCGCAAGTCTGATACTCGAAACCAATAACTACTATGGTCTAGGGGAAAAGTACACACACCATTCTAATCGGGCGAGTTTCTACTTTCAGATGCAACAGGAATTTCTCGAGTTCGTCAATCCGTTCGCGAGATATGGGAGTTTGAAGTTAAGGAACGCTTGAGCAACCATCAAAATTTTCGCAAGTCTGATACTCGAAACCGATAACTGCAATGGCCTAGGGGAAAAGTACACACACCGTTGAAATCGGGCGAGATTCTACTTTCAGATGCAACTGGAATTTCTCGAGTTCGTCAATCCGTTCGCGAGATATGGGAGTTTGAAGTTAAGGAATGGTTGAGAAACCACCAAAATTTTCGCAGATTTGATACTCGAAACCAATAACTGGAATGGCCTAGGGGAAAAGTACACACACCTTTGTAATCGGGCGAGTTTCTACTTTCAGATGCAACAGGAATTTCTCGAGTTCGTCAATCCGTTCGCGAGATATGGGAGTTTGAAGTTTAGGAATGGTTGAGAAACCATCAAAATTTTCGCAAGTCTGATACCCGAAACCAATAACTGGAATGGCCTAGGGAAAAAGTACACATACCGTTGAAATCGAGCGAGTTTCTCCTTTCAGATGCAATAGGAATTACCCGAGTTCGTCTATCCGTTCGCGAGATATGGGAGTTTGAAATTAAGGAATGGTTGAGAAACCATCAAAATTTTCGCTGGTCTGATACTCGAAACCAATAACAACTATGGTCTAGGGGAAAAGTACACACACCATTCTAATCGGGCGAGTTTTTACTTTCAGATGCAACAGGAATTTCTCGTGTTCGTCAATCCGTTCGCGAGATATTGGAGTTTGAACTTAAGGAACGCTTGAGCAACCATCAGAATTTTCGCAAGTCTGATACTCGATACCAATAACTGCAATGGCCTAGGGGAAAAGTACACACACCATAGAAATCGGGCGAGATTCTACTTTCAGATGCAACTGGAATTTCTCGAGTTCGTCAATCCGTTCGCGAGATATGGGAGTTTGAAGTTAAGGAACGCTTGAGCAACCATCAAAATTTTCGCAAGTCTGATACCCGAAACCAATAACTGGAATGGCCTAGGGGAAAAGTACACACACCATAGAAATCGGGCGAGATTCTACTTTCAGATGCAACTGGAATTTCTCGAGTTCGTCAATCCGTTCGCGAGATATGGGAGTTTGAAGTTAAGGAACGCTGGAGCAACCATCAAAATTTTTGCTAGTCTGATGCTCGAAACCAATAACTGCAATGGGCTAGGGGAAAAGTACACACACAATTGAAATCGGGCGAGATTCTACTTTCAGGTGCAACTGGAATTTCTCGAGTTGGTCAATCCGTTCGCGAGATATGGGAGTTCGAAGTTAAGTAATGGTTGAGAAACCATCTAAATATTCGCAAGTCTGATACTCGAAACCAATAACTACTATGGTCTAGGGGAAAAGTACACGCACCGTTGTAATCGGGCGAGTTTCTACTTTCAGATGCAACAGGAATTTCTCGAGTTCGTCAATCCGTTCGCGAGATATGGGAGTTTGAAGTTAAGGAACGCTTGAGCAACCATCAAAATTTTCGCAAGTCTGATACTCGAAACCAATAACTGCAATCGCCTAGGGGAAAAGTACACACACCATTGAAATCGGGCGAGATTCTACTTTCAGATGCAACTGGAATTTCTCGAGTTCATCAATCCGTTCGCGTGATATGGGAGTTTGAAGTTTAGGAATGGTTGAGAAACCATCAAAATTTTCGCAAGTCTGATACCCGAAACCAATAACTGGAATGGCCTAGGGAAAAAGTACACATACCGTTGAAATCGAGCGAGTTTCTCCTTTCAGATGCAATAGGAATTACCCGAGTTCGTCTATCCGTTCGCGAGATATGGGAGTTTGAAATTAAGGAACGCTTGAGCAACCATCAAAATTTTCGCAAGTCTGATACTCGAAACCAATAACTGCAATCGCCTAGGGGAAAAGTACACACACCATTGAAATCGGGCGAGATTCTACTTTCAGATGCAACAGGAATTTCTCGAGTTCGTCAATCCCTTCGCTAGATATGGGAGTTTGAAGTTAAGAAACGCTTGAGCAACCATCAAAATTTTCGCAAGTCTGATACTCGAAACCAATAACTACTATGGCCTAGGGGAAAAGTACACACACCATTGAAATCGGGCGAGATTCTACTTTCAGATGCAACTGGAATTTCTCGAGTTCGTCAATCCGTTCGCGAGATATGGGAGTTTGAAGTTAAGAAACGCTTGAGCAACCATCAAAATTTTCGCAAGTCTGATACTCGAAACCAATAACTACTATGGCCTAGGGGAAAAGTACACACACCATCGTAATCGGGTGGGTTTCTACTTTCAGATGCAACAGGAATTTCTAGAGTTCGTCAATCCGTTCGCGAGATATGGGAGTTCGAAGTTAAGGAATGGTTGAGAAACCATCAAAATTTTCGCAAGTCTGATGCTCGAAACCAATAACTACTATGGTCTAGGGGAAAAGTACACACACCATTGTAATCGGGCGAGTGTCTACTTTCAGATGCAACAGGAATGTCTCGAGTTCGTCAATCCGTTCGAGAGATATGGGAGTTTGAAGTTAAGGAACGCTTGAGCAACCATCAAAATTTTCGCAAGTCTGATACTCGAAACCAATAACTGCAATGGCCTAGGGGAAAAGTACACACACCATTGAAATCGGGCGAGATTCTACTTTCAGATACAACTGGAATTTCTCGAGTTCGTCAATCCGTTCGCGAGATATGGGAGTTTGAAGTTAAGGAACGCTTGAGCAACTATCAAAATTTTCGCAAGTCTGATATCCGAAACCAATAACTGCAATGCCCTAGGGGAAAGGTACACACACCATTGATATCGGGCGAGATTCTACTTTCAGATGCAACTGGAATTTCTCGAGTTCGTCAATCCGTTCGCGAGATATGGGAGTTTGAAGTTAAGGAATGGTTGAGAAACCACCTAAATTTTCGCTGATTTGATACTCGAAACCAACACCTGGAATGGCCTAGGGGAAAACTACACACACCATAGTAATCGGGCGAGTTTCTACTTTCAGATGCAACAGGAATTTCTCGAGTTCGTCAATCCGTTCGCGAGGTATGGGAGTTCGAAGTTTAGGAATGGTTGAGAAACCATCAAAATTTTCGAAAGTCTGATACTCGAATCCAATAACTACTATGGTCTAGGGGAAAATTACACACACCATAGTAATCGGGCGAGTTTCTACTTTCAGATGCAACAGGAATTTCTCGAGTTCGTCAATCCGTTCGCGAGATATGGGAGTTTGAAGTTAAGGAACGCTTGAGCAACCATCAAAATTTTCGCAAGTCTGATACCCGAAACCAATAACTACTATGGTCTAGGGGAAAAGTACACATACCATTGTAATCGGGCGAGTTTCTACTTTCAGATGCAACAGGAATTTCTCGAGTTCGTCAATCCGTTCGCGAGATATGGGAGTTTGAAGTTTAGGAATGGTTGAGAAACCATCAAAATTTTCGCAAGTCTGATACCCGAAACCAATAACTGGAATGGCCTAGGGGAAAAGTACACACACCATTGTAATCGGGCGAGTTTCTACTTTCAGATGCAATAGGAATTTCTCGAGTTCGTCAATCCGTTCGTGAGATATGGGAGTTTGAAGTTTAGGAATGGTTGAGAAACCATCAAAGTTTTCGCAAGTCTGATACCCGAAAACAATTACTGGAGTGGCCTACGGAAAAAGTACACATACCGTTGAAATCGGGCGAGTTTCTCCTTTCAGATGCAATAGGAATTACTCGAGTTCGTCAATCCGTTCGCGAGATATGGGTGTTTGAAATTAAGGAATGGTTGAGAAACCATCAAAATTTTCGCTGGTCTGATACTCGAAACCAATAACAGGAATGGCCTAGGGGAAAAGTACGCACACCATTGTAATCGGGCGAGTTTCTACTTTCAGATGCAACAGGAATTTCTCGAGTTCGTCAATCCGTTCGCGAGGTATGGGAGTTCGAAGTTAAGGAATGGTTGAGAAACCATCAAAATTTTCGAAAGTCTGATACTCGAAACCAATGACTACTATGGCCTAGGGGAAAAGTACACACACCATTGTAATCGGTTGAGTTTCTACTTTCAGATTCAACAGGAATTTCTCGAGTTCGTCAATCCGTTCGCGAGATATGGGAGTTTGAAGTTAAGGAATGGTTGAGAAACCACCAAAATTTTCGCTGATTTGATACCCGAAACCAATAACTGGAATGGCCTAGGGGAAAAGTACACACACCATTGTAATCGGGCGAGTTTCTACTTTCCGATGCAACAGGAATTTCTCGAGTTCGTCAATCCGTTCGTGAGATATGGGAGTTTGAAGTTAAGGAACGCTTGAGCAACCATCAAAATTTTCGAAAGTCTGATACTCGAAACCAATAACTACTATGGCCTAGGGGAAAAGTACACAAACCATTGTAATCGGTTGAGTTGCTACTTTCAGGTTCAACAGGAATTTCTCGAGTTCGTCAATCCCTTCGCGAGATATGGGAGTTTGAAGTTAAGGAATGGTTGAGAAACCACCAAAATTTTCGCTGATTTGATACCCGAAACCAATAACTGGAATGGCCTAGGGGAAAAGTACACACACCATTGTAATCGGGCGAGTTTCTACTTTCAGATGCAACAGGAATTTCTCGAGTTCGTCAATCCGTTCGTGAGATATGGGAGTTTGAAGTTTAGGAATGGTTGAGAAACCATCAAAGTTTTCGCAAGTCTGATACCCGAAACCAATTACTGGAATGGCCTATGGAAAAAGTACACATACCGTTGTAATCGGGCGAGTTTCTACTTTCAGGTGCAACAGGAATTTCTCGAGTTCGTCAATCCGTTCGCGAGATATGGGAGTTCGAAGATAAGGAATGGTTGAGAAACCATCAAAATTTTCGAAAGTCTGATACTCGAAACCAATAACTACTATGGCCTAGGGGAAAAGTACACAAACCATTGAAATCGGGCGAGATTCTAATTTCAGATGCAACAGGAATTTCTAGAGTTCGTCAATCCGTTCGCGAGATATGGGAGTTCGAAGTTAAGGAATGGTTGAGAAACCATCAAAATTTTCGCAAGTCTGATGCTCGAAACCAGTAACTACTATGGTCTAGGGGAAAAGTACACACACCATTGTAATCGGGCAAGTGTCTACTTTCAGATGCAACAGGAATGTCTCGAGTTCGTCAATCCGTTCGAGAGATATGGGAGTTTGAAGTTAAGGAACGCTTGAGCAACCATCAAAATTTTCGCAAGTCTGATACTCGAAACCAATAACTACTATGGCCTAGGGGAAAAGTACACACACCATTGTAATCGGTTGAGTTTCTACTTTCAGATTCAACAGGAATTTCTCGAGTTCGTCAATCCGTTCGCGAGATATGGGAGTTTGAAGTTAAGGAATGGTTGAGAAACCACCAAAATTTTCGCTGATTTGATACCCGAAACCAATTACTGGAATGGCCTAGGGAAAAAGTACACATACCGTTGTAATCGGGCGAGTTTCTACTTTCAGATGCAACAGGAATTTCTCGAGTTCGTCAATCCGTTCGCGAGGTATGGGAGTTCGAAGATAAGGAATGGTTGAGAAACTATCAAAATTTTCGCAAGTCTGATACCCATAACCAATAACTACTATGGTCTAGGGGAAAAGTACACATACCATTGTAATCGGGCGCGTTTCTACTTTCAGATGCAGTAGGTATTTCTCGAGTTCGTCAATCCGTTCGCGAGATATGGGAGTTTGAAGTTAAGGAATGGTTGAGAAACCATCAAAATTTTCGCAAGTCTGATGCCCGAAACCAATAACTACTATGGTCTAGGGGAAAAGTACACACACCATTGTAATCGGGCGAGTTTCTACTTTCAGATGCAGTAGGAATTTCTCGAGTTCG
The DNA here is from genome assembly GCF_051014685.1 of Ptiloglossa arizonensis. NCBI lineage: Eukaryota > Metazoa > Arthropoda > Insecta > Hymenoptera > Colletidae > Ptiloglossa > Ptiloglossa arizonensis. Next base: position 876,179 of record NW_027478430.1, read on the forward strand.
TCAATCCCTTCGCGAGATATGGGAGTTTGAAGTTAAGGAATGGTTGAGAAACCACCAAAATTTTCGCTGATTTGATACCCGAAACCAATAACTGGAATGGCCTAGGGGAAAAGTACGCACACCATTGTAATCGGGCGAGTTTCTACTTTCAGATGCAACAGGAATTTCTCGAGTTCGTCAATCCGTTTGCGAGTTATGGGAGTTTGAAGTTAAGGAACGCTTGAGCAACCATCAAAATTTTCGCAAGTCTGATACTCGAAACCAATAACTACTATGGCCTAGGGGAAAAGTACACACACCATTGTAATCGGTTGAGTTTCTACTTTCAGATTCAACAGGAATTTCTCGAGTTCGTCAATCCGTTCGCGAGATATGGGAGTTTGAAGTTAAGGAATGGTTGAGGAACCACCAAAATTTTCGCTGATTTGATACCCGAAACCAATAACTGGAATGACCTAGGGGAAAAGTACACACACCATTGTAATCGGGCGAGTTTCTACTTTCAGATGCAACAGGAATTTCTCGAGTTCGTCAATCCGTTCGCGAGATATGGGAGTTTGAAGTTTAGGAATGGTTGAGAAACCATCAAAGTTTTCGCAAGTCTGATACCCGAAACCAATTACTGGAATGGCCTAGGGAAAAAGTACACATACCGTTGTAATCGGGCGAGTTTCTACTTTCAGATGCAACAGGAATTTCTCGAGTTCGTCAATCCGTTCGCGAGGTATGGGAGTTCGAAGATAAGGAATGGTTGAGAAACCATCAAAATTTTCGAAAGTCTGATACTCGAAACCAATAACTACTATGGTCTAGGGGAAAATTCCACACAAACCATTGTAATCGGGCGAGCTTCTACTTTCAGATGCAACAGGAATTTCTCGAGTTCGTCAATCCGTTCGCGAGATATGGGAGTTCGAATTTAAGGAATGGTTGAGAAACCATCAACATTTTCGCAAGTCTGATACCCGAAACCAATAACTACTATGGTCTAGGGGAAAAGTACACATACCATGTAATCGGGCGCGTTTCTACTTTCAGATGCAGTAGGTATTTCTCGAGTTCGTCAATCCGTTCGCGAGATATGGGAGTTTGAAGTTAAGGAATGGATGAGAAACCACCAAAATTTTCGCTGATTTGATACTCGAAACCAATAACTACTATGGTCTAGGGGAAAATTACACACACCATTGTAATCGGGCGAGTTTCTACTTTCAGATGCAAGAGGAATTTCTCCAGTTCGTCAATCCGTTCGCGAGATATGGGAGTTTGAAGTTAAGGAACGCTTGAGCAACCATCAAAATTTTCGCAAGTCTGATACCCGAAACCAATAACTACTATGGTCTAGGGGAAAAGTACACATACCATTGTAATCGGGCGAGTTTCTACTTTCAGATGCAGTAGGAATTTCTCGAGTTCGTCAATCCCTTCGCGAGATATGGGAGTTTGAAGTTAAGGAATGGTTGAGAAACCACCAAAATTTTCGCTGATTTGATACCCGAAACCAATAACTGGAATGACCTAGGGGAAAAGTACACACACCATTGTAATCGGGCGAGTTTCTACTTTCAGATGCAACAGGAATTTCTCGAGTTCGTCAATCCGTTCGTGAGATATGGGAGTTTGAAGTTTAGGAATGGTTGAGAAACCATCAAAGTTTTCGCAAGTCTGATACCCGAAACCAATTACTGGAATGGCCTACGGAAAAAGTACACATACCGTTGTAATCGGGCGAGTTTCTACTTTCAGATGCAACAGGAATTTCTCGAGTTCGTCAATCCGTTCGCGAGATATGGGAGTTCGAAAATAAGGAATGGTTGAGAAACCATCAAAATTTTCGAAAGTCTGATACTCGAAACCAATAACTGCTATGGCCTAGGAGAAAAGTACACAAACCATTGAAATCGGGCGAGATTCTACTTTCAGATGCAAGAGGAATTTCTAGAGTTCGTCAATCCGTTCGCGAGATATGGGAGTTCGAAGTTAAGGAATGGTTGAGAAACCATCAAAATTTTCGCAAGTCTGATGCTCGAAACCAGTAACTACTATGGTCTAGGGGAAAAGTACACACACCATTGTAATCGGGCGAGTGTCTACTTTCAGATGCAACAGGAATTTCTCGAGTTCGTCAATCCGTTCGCGAGATATGGGAGTTTGAAGTTAAGGAATGGTTGAGAAACCACCAAAATTTTCGCTGATTTGATACCCGAAACCAATAACTGGAATGGCCTAGGGGAAAAGTACACACACCATTGTAATCGGGCGAGTTTCTACTTTCCGATGCAACAGGAATTTCTCGAGTTCGTCAATCCGTTCGTGAGATATGGGAGTTTGAAGTTAAGGAACGCTTGAGCAACCATCAAAATTTTCGAAAGTCTGATACTCGAAACCAATAACTACTATGGCCTAGGGGAAAAGTACACAAACCATTGTAATCGGTTGAGTTTCTACTTTCAGATTCAACAGGAATTTCTCGAGTTCGTCAATCCCTTCGCGAGATATGGGAGTTTGAAGTTAAGGAATGGTTGAGAAACCACCAAAATTTTCGCTGATTTGATACCCGAAACCAATAACTGGAATGGCCTAGGGGTAAAGTACACACACCATTGTAATCGGGCGAGTTTCTACTTTCAGATGCAACAGGAATTTCTCGAGTTCGTCAATCCGTTCGTGAGATATGGGAGTTTGAAGTTTAGGAATGGTTGAGAAACCATCAAAGTTTTCGCAAGTCTGATACCCGAAACCAATTACTGGAATGGCCTATGGAAAAAGTACACATACCGTTGTAATCGGGCGAGTTTCTACTTTCAGGTGCAACAGGAATTTCTCGAGTTCGTCAATCCGTTCGCGAGATATGGGAGTTCGAAGATAAGGAATGGTTGAGAAACCATCAAAATTTTCGAAAGTCTGATACTCGAAACCAATAACTACTATGGCCTAGGGGAAAAGTACACAAACCATTGAAATCGGGCGAGATTCTAATTTCAGATGCAACAGGAATTTCTAGAGTTCGTCAATCCGTTCGCGAGATATGGGAGTTCGAAGTTAAGGAATGGTTGAGAAACCATCAAAATTTTCGCAAGTCTGATGCTCGAAACCAATAACTACTATGGTCTAGGGGAAAAGTACACACACCATTGTAATCGGGCAAGTGTCTACTTTCAGATGCAACAGGAATGTCTCGAGTTCGTCAATCCGTTCGAGAGATATGGGAGTTTGAAGTTAAGGAACGCTTGAGCAACCATCAAAATTTTCGCAAGTCTGATACCCGAAACCAATAACTACTATGGTCTAGGGGAAAAGTACACATTCCATTGTAATCTGGCGAGTTTCTACTTTCAGATGCAGTAGGAATTTCTCGAGTTCGTCAATCCCTTCGCGAGATATGGGAGTTTGAAGTTAAGGAATGGTTGAGAAACCACCAAAATTTTCGCTGATTTGATACCCGAAACCAATAACTGGAATGGCCTAGGGGAAAAGTACCCAAACCATTGTAATCGGGCGAGTTTCTACTTTCAGATGCAACAGGAATTTCTCGAGTTCGTCAATCCGTTCGTGAGATATGGGAGTTTGAAGTTTAGGAATGGTTGAGAAACCATCAAAGTTTTCGCAAGTCTGATACCCGAAACCAATTACTGGAATGGCCTACGGCAAAAGTACACATACCGTTGAAATCGGGCGTGTTTCTCCTTTCAGATGCAATAGGAATTACTCGAGTTCGTCAATCCGTTCGCGAGATATGGGTGTTTGAAATTAAGGAATGGTTGAGGAACCATCAAAATTTTCGCTGGTCTGATACTCGAAACCAATAACTGGAATGGCCTAGGGGAAAAGTACACACACCATTGTAATCGGGCGAGTTTCTACTTTCCGATGCAACAGGAATTTCTCGAGTTCGTCAATCCGTTCGCGAGATATGGGAGTTTGAAGTTTAGGAATGGTTGAGAAACCATCAAAATTTTCGCAAGTCTGATACCCGAAACCAATAACTGGAATGGCCTAGGGGAAAAGTACACCCACCATTGTAATCGGGCGAGTTTCTACTTTCAGATGCAATAGGAATTTCTCGAGTTCGTCAATCCGTTCGTGAGATATGGGAGTTTGAAGTTTAGGAATGGTTGAGAAACCATCAAAGTTTTCGCAAGTCTGATACCCGAAAACAATTACTGGAATGGCCTACGGAAAAAGTACACATACCGTTGAAATCGGGCGAGTTTCTCTTTTCAGATGCAATAGGAATTACTCGAGTTCGTCAATCCGTTCGCGAGATATGGGTGTTTGAAATTAAGGAATGGTTGAGAAACCATCAAAATTTTCGCTGGTCTGATACTCGAAACCAATAACAGGAATGGCCTAGGGGAAAAGTACGCACACCATTGTAATCGGGCGAGTTTCTACTTTCAGATGCAACAGGAATTTCTCGAGTTCGTCAATCCGTTCGCGAGGTATGGGAGTTCGAAGTTAAGGAATGGTTGAGAAACCATCAAAATTTCGAAAGTCTGATACTCGAAACCAATGACTACTATGGCCTAGGGGAAAAGTACACACACCATTGTAATCGGTTGAGTTTCTACTTTCAGATTCAACAGGAATTTCTCGAGTTCGTCAATCCGTTCGCGAGATATGGGAGTTTGAAGTTAAGGAATGGTTGAGAAACCACCAAAATTTTCGCTGATTTGATACCCGAAACCAATAACTGGAATGGCCTAGGGGAAAAGTACACACACCATTGTAATCGGGCGAGTTTCTACTTTCCGATGCAACAGGAATTTCTCGAGTTCGTCAATCCGTTCGTGAGATATGGGAGTTTGAAGTTAAGGAACGCTTGAGCAACCATCAAAATTTTCGAAAGTCTGATACTCGAAACCAATAACTACTATGGCCTAGGGGAAAAGTACACAAACCATTGTAATCGGTTGAGTTTCTACTTTCAGATTCAACAGGAATTTCTCGAGTTCGTCAATCCCTTCGCGAGATATGGGAGTTTGAAGTTAAGGAATGGTTGAGAAACCACCAAAATTTTCGCTGATTTGATACCCGAAACCAATAACTGGAATGGCCTAGGGGTAAAGTACACACACCATTGTAATCGGGCGAGTTTCTACTTTCAGATGCAACAGGAATTTCTCGAGTTCGTCAATCCGTTCGTGAGATATGGGAGTTTGAAGTTTAGGAATGGTTGAGAAACCATCAAAGTTTTCGCAAGTCTGATACCCGAAACCAATTACTGGAATGGCCTATGGAAAAAGTACACATACCGTTGTAATCGGGCGAGTTTCTACTTTCAGGTGCAACAGGAATTTCTCGAGTTCGTCAATCCGTTCGCGAGATATGGGAGTTCGAAGATAAGGAATGGTTGAGAAACCATCAAAATTTTCGAAAGTCTGATACTCGAAACCAATAACTACTATGGCCTAGGGGAAAAGTACACAAACCATTGTAATCGGTTGAGTTTCTACTTTCAGATTCAACAGGAATTTCTCGAGTTCGTCAATCCCTTCGCGAGATATGGGAGTTTGAAGTTAAGGAATGGTTGAGAAACCACCAAAATTTTCGCTGATTTGATACCCGAAACCAATAACTGGAATGGCCTAGGGGTAAAGTACACACACCATTGTAATCGGGCGAGTTTCTACTTTCAGATGCAACAGGAATTTCTCGAGTTCGTCAATCCGTTCGTGAGATATGGGAGTTTGAAGTTTAGGAATGGTTGAGAAACCATCAAAGTTTTCGCAAGTCTGATACCCGAAACCAATTACTGGAATGGCCTATGGAAAAAGTACACATACCGTTGTAATCGGGCGAGTTTCTACTTTCAGGTGCAACAGGAATTTCTCGAGTTCGTCAATCCGTTCGCGAGATATGGGAGTTCGAAGATAAGGAATGGTTGAGAAACCATCAAAATTTTCGAAAGTCTGATACTCGAAACCAATAACTACTATGGCCTAGGGGAAAAGTACACAAACCATTGAAATCGGGCGAGATTCTAATTTCAGATGCAACAGGAATTTCTAGAGTTCGTCAATCCGTTCGCGAGATATGGCAGTTCGAAGTTAAGGAATGGTTGAGAAACCATCAAAATTTTCGCAAGTCTGATGCTCGAAACCAATAACTACTATGGTCTAGGGGAAAAGTACACACACCATTGTAATCGGGCAAGTGTCTACTTTCAGATGCAACAGGAATGTCTCGAGTTCGTCAATCCGTTCGAGAGATATGGGAGTTTGAAGTTAAGGAACGCTTGAGCAACCATCAAAATTTTCGCAAGTCTGATACCCGAAACCAATAACTACTATGGTCTAGGGGAAAAGTACACATACCATTGTAATCTGGCGAGTTTCTACTTTCAGATGCAGTAGGAATTTCTCGAGTTCGTCAATCCCTTCGCGAGATATGGGAGTTTGAAGTTAAGGAATGGTTGAGAAACCACCAAAATTTTCGCTGTTTTGATACCCGAAACCAATAACTGGAATGGCCTAGGGGAAAAGTACCCAAACCATTGTAATCGGGCGAGTTTCTACTTTCAGATGCAACAGGAATTTCTCGAGTTCGTCAATCCGTTCGTGAGATATGGGAGTTTGAAGTTTAGGAATGGTTGAGAAACCATCAAAGTTTTCGCAAGTCTGATACCCGAAACCAATTACTGGAATGGCCTACGGCAAAAGTACACATACCGTTGAAATCGGGCGTGTTTCTCCTTTCAGATGCAATAGGAATTACTCGAGTTCGTCAATCCGTTCGCGAGATATGGGTGTTTGAAATTAAGGAATGGTTGAGGAACCATCAAAATTTTCGCTGGTCTGATACTCGAAACCAATAACTGGAATGGCCTAGGGGAAAAGTACGAACACCATTGTAATCGGGCGAGTTTCTACTTTCAGATGCAACAGGAATTTCTCGAGTTCGTCAATCCGTTTGCGAGTTATGGGAGTTTGAAGTTAAGGAACGCTTGAGCAACCATCAAAATTTTCGCAAGTCTGATACTCGAAACCAATAACTACTATGGCCTAGGGGAAAAGTACACACACCATTGTAATCGGTTGAGTTTCTACTTTCAGATTCAACAGGAATTTCTCGAGTTCGTCAATCCGTTCGCGAGATATGGGAGTTTGAAGTTAAGGAATGGTTGAGAAACCACCAAAATTTTCGCTGATTTGATACCCGAAACCAATTACTGGAATGGCCTAGGGAAAAAGTACACATACCGTTGTAATCGGGCGAGTTTCTACTTTCAGATGCAACAGGAATTTCTCGAGTTCGTCAATCCGTTCGCGAGGTATGGGAGTTCGAAGATAAGGAATGGTTGAGAAACCATCAAAATTTTCGCAAGTCTGATACCCGAAACCAATAACTACTAAGGTCTAGGGGAAAAGTACACATACCATTGTAATCGGGCGCGTTTCTACTTTCAGATGCAGTAGGTATTTCTCGAGTTCGTCAATCCGTTCGCGAGATATGGGAGTTTGAAGTTAAGGAATGGTTGAGAAACCATCAAAATTTTCGCAAGTCTGATGCCCGAAACCAATAACTACTATGGTCTAGGGGAAAAGTACACACACCATTGTAATCGGGCGAGTTTCTACTTTCAGATGCAGTAGGAATTTCTCGAGTTCGTCAATCCCTTCGCGAGATATGGGAGTTTGAAGTTAAGGAATGGTTGAGAAACCATCAAAATTTTCGCAAGTCTGATGCCCGAAACCAATAACTACTATGGTCTAGGGGAAAAGTACACACACCATTGTAATCGGGCGAGTTTCTACTTTCAGATGCAACAGGAATTTCTCGAGTTCGTCAATCCGTTTGCGAGTTATGGGAGTTTGAAGTTAAGGAACGCTTGAGCAACCATCAAAATTTTCGCAAGTCTGATACTCGAAACCAATAACTACTATGGCCTAGGGGAAAAGTACACACACCATTGTAATCGGTTGAGTTTCTACTTTCAGATTCAACAGGAATTTCTCGAGTTCGGCAATCCGTTCGCGAGATATGGGAGTTTGAAGTTAAGGAATGGTTGAGAAACCACCAAAATTTTCGCTGATTTGATACCCGAAACCAATAACTGGAATGACCTAGGGGAAAAGTACACACACCATTGTAATCGGGCGAGTTTCTACTTTCAGATGCAACAGGAATTTCTCGAGTTCGTCAATCCGTTCGCGAGATATGGGAGTTTGAAGTTTAGGAATGGTTGAGAAACCATCAAAGTTTTCGCAAGTCTGATACCCGAAACCAATTACTGGAATGGCCTAGGGAAAAAGTACACATTCCGTTGTAATCGGGCGAGTTTCTTCTTTCAGATGCAACAGGAATTTCTCGAGTTCGTCAATCCGTTCGCGAGGTATGGGAGTTCGAAGATAAGGAATGGTTGAGAAACCATCAAAATTTTCGAAAGTCTGATACTCGAAACCAATAACTACTATGGTCTAGGGGAAAATTCCACACAAACCATTGTAATCGGGCGAGCTTCTACTTTCAGATGCAACAGGAATTTCTCGAGTCCGTCAATCCGTTCGCGAGATATGGGAGTTCGAATTTAAGGAATGGTTGAGAAACCATCAACATTTTCGCAGGTCTGATACCCGAAACCAATAACTACTATGGTCTAGGGGAAAAGTACACATACCATTGTAATCGGGCGCGTTTCTACTTTCAGATGCAGTAGGTATTTCTCGAGTTCGTCAATCCGTTCGCGAGATATGGGAGTTTGAAGTTAAGGAATGGATGAGAAACCACCAAAATTTTCGCTGATTTGATACTCGAAACCAATAACTACTATGGTCTAGGGGAAAATTACACACACCATTGTAATCGGGCGAGTTTCTACTTTCAGATGCAAGAGGAATTTCTCCAGTTCGTCAATCCGTTCGCGAGATATGGGAGTTTGAAGTTAAGGAACGCTTGAGCAACCATCAAAATTTTCGCAAGTCTGATACCCGAAACCAATAACTACTATGGTCTAGGGGAAAAGTACACATACCATTGTAATCGGGCGAGTTTCTACTTTCAGATGCAGTAGGAATTTCTCGAGTTCGTCAATCCCTTCGCGAGATATGGGAGTTTGAAGTTAAGGAATGGTTGAGAAACCACCAAAATTTTCGCTGATTTGACACCCGAAACCAATAACTGGAATGGCCTAGGGGAAAAGTACACACACCATTGTAATCGGGCGAGTTTCTACTTTCAGATGCAACAGGAATTTCTCGAGTTCGTCAATCCGTTCGTGAGATATGGGAGTTTGAAGTTTAGGAATGGTTGAGAAACCATCAAAGTTTTCGCAAGTCTGATACCCGAAACCAATTACTGGAATGGCCTACGGAAAAAGTACACATACCGTTGTAATCGGGCGAGTTTCTACTTTCAGATGCAACAGGAATTTCTCGAGTTCGTCAATCCGTTCGCGAGATATGGGAGTTCGAAAATAAGGAATGGTTGAGAAACCATCAAAATTTTCGAAAGTCTGATACTCGAAACCAATAACTACTATGGCCTAGGAGAAAAGTACACAAACCATTGAAATCGGGCGAGATTCTACTTTCAGATGCAAGAGGAATTTCTAGAGTTCGTCAATCCGTTCGCGAGATATGGGAGTTCGAAGTTAAGGAATGGTTGAGAAACCATCAAAATTTTCGCAAGTCTGATGCTCGAAACCAGTAACTACTATGGTCTAGGGGAAAAGTACACACACCATTGTAATCGGGCGAGTGTCTACTTTCAGATGCAACAGGAATGTCTCGAGTTCGTCAATCCGTTCGAGGGATATGGGAGTTTGAAGTTAACGAACGCTTGAGCAACCATCAAAATTTTCGCAAGTCTGATGCCCGAAACCAATAACTACTATGGTCTAGGGGAAAAGTACACACACCATTGTAATCGGGCGAGTTTCTACTTTCAGATGCAGTAGGAATTTCTCGAGTTCGTCATTCCCTTCGCGAGATATGGGAGTTTGAAGTTAAGGAATGGTTGAGAAACCACCAAAATTTTCGCTGATTTGATACCCGAAACCAATAACTGGAATGGCCTAGGGGAAAAGTACACACACCATTGTAATCGGGCGAGTTTCTACTTTCAGATGCAACAGGAATTTCTCGAGTCCGTCAATCCGTTCGTGAGATATGGGAGTTTGAAGTTTAGGAATGGTTGAGAAACCATCAAAGTTTTCGCAAGTCTGATACCCGAAACCAATTACTGGAATGGCCTACGGAAAAAGTACACATACCGTTGAAATCGGGCGAGTTTCTCCTTTCAGATGCAATAAGAATTACTCGAGTTCGTCAATCCGTTCGCGAGATATGGGTGTTTGAAATTAAGGAATGGTTGAGAAACCATCAAAATTTTCCCTGGTCTGATACTCGAAACCAATAACTACTATGGCCTAGAGGAAAAGTACACACACCATTGTAATCGGTTGAGTTTCTACTTTCAGATTCAACAGGAATTTCTCGAGTTCGTCAATCCGTTTGCGAGTTATGGGAGTTTGAAGTTAAGGAATGGTTGAGAAACCATCAAAATTTTCGAAAGTCTGATACTCGAAACCAATAACTACTATGGTCTAGGGGAAAATTCCACACACACCATTGTAATCGGGCGAGCTTCTTCTTTCAGATGCAACAGGAATTTCTCGAGTTCGTCAATCCGTTCGCGAGATATGGGAGTTTGAAGTTAAGGAACGCTTGAGCAACCATCAAAATTTTCGCAAGTCTGATACTCGAAACCAATAACTACTATGGCCTAGGGGAAAAGTACACATACCGTTGTAATCGGGCGAGTTTCTACTTTCAGATGCAACAGGAATTTCTCGAGTTCGTCAATCCGTTCGCGAGATATGGGAGTTTGAAGTTTAGGAATGGTTGAGAAACCATCAAAGTTTTCGTAAGTCTGATACCCGAAACCAATTACTGGAATGGCCTAGGGAAAAAGTTCACATACCGTTGTAATCGGGCGAGTTTCTACTTTCAGATGCAACAGGAATTTCTCGAGTTCGTCAATCCGTTCGCGAGATATGGGAGTTCGAATTTAAGGAATGGTTGAGAAACCATCAAAATTTTCGCAAGTCTGATACCCGAAACCAATAACTACTATGGTCTAGGGGAAAAGTACACATACCATTGTAATCGGGCGCGTTTCTACTTTCAGATGCAGTAGGTATTTCTCGAGTTCGTCAATCCGTTCGCGAGATATGGGAGTTTGAAGTTAAGGAATGGTTGAGAAACCACCAAAATTTTCGCAGATTTGATACTCGAAACCAATAACTACTATGGTCTAGGGGAAAATTACACACACCATTGTAATCGGGCGAGTTTCTACTTTCAGATGCAAGTGGAATTTCTCCAGTTCGTCAATCCGTTCGCGAGATATGGGAGTTTGAAGTTAAGGAACGCTTGAGCAACCATCAAAATTTTCGCAAGTCTGATACCCGAAACCAATAACTACTATGGTCTAGGGGAAAAGTACACATACCATTGTAATCGGGCGAGTTTCTACTTTCAGATGCAGTAGGAATTTCTCGAGTTCGTCAATCCCTTCGCGAGATATGGGAGTTTGAAGTTAAGGAATGGTTGAGAAACCACCAAAATTTTCGCTGATTTGATACCCGAAACCAATAACTGGAATGGCCTAGGGGAAAAGTACACACACCATTGTAATCGGGCGAGTTTCTACTTTCAGATGCAACAGGAATTTCTCGAGTTCGTCAATCCGTTCGTGAGATATGGAAGTTTGAAATTTAGGAATGGTTGAGAAACCATCAAAGTTTTCGCAAGTCTGATACCCGAAACCAATTACTGGAATGGCCTACGGAAAAAGTGCACATACCGTTGTAATCGGGCGAGTTTCTACTTTCAGATGCAACAGGAATTTCTCGAGTTCGTCAATCCGTTCGCGAGATATGGGAGTTCGAAAATAAGGAATGGTTGAGAAACCATCAAAATTTTCGAAAGTCTGATACTCGAAACCAATAACTACTATGGCCTAGGGGAAAAGTACACAAACCATTGAAATCGGGCAAGATTCTACTTTCAGATGCAAGAGGAATTTCTAGAGTTCGTCAATCCGTTCGCGAGATATGGGAGTTCGAAGTTAAGGAATGGTTGAGAAACCATCAAAATTTTCGCAAGTCTGATGCTCGAAACCAGTAACTACTATGGTCTAGGGGAAAAGTACACACACCATTGTAATCGGGCGAGTTTCTACTTTCAGATGCAGTAGGAATTTCTCGAGTTCGTCAATCCCTTCGCGAGATATGGGAGTTTGAAGTTAAGGAATGGTTGAGAAACCACCAAAATTTTCGCTGATTTGATACCCGAAACCAATAACTGGAATGGCCTAGGGGAAAAGTACGCACACCATTGTAATCGTTTGAGTTTCTACTTTCAGATTCAACAGGAATTTCTCGAGTTCGTCAATCCGTTCGCGAGATATGGGAGTTTGAAGTTAAGGAATGGTTGAGAAACCACCAAAATTTTCGCTGGTTTGATACCCGAAACCAATAACTGGAATGACCTAGGGGAAAAGTACACACACCATTGTAATCGGGCGAGTTTCTACTTTCAGATGCAACAGGAATTTCTCGAGTTCGTCAATCCGTTCGCGAGATATGGGAGTTTGAAGTTTAGGAATGGTTGAGAAACCATCAAAGTTTTCGCAATTCTGATACCCGAAACCAATTACTGGAATGGCCTAGGGAAAAAGTACACATACCGTTGTAATCGGGCGAGTTTCTACTTTCAGATGCAACTGGAATTTCTCGAGTTCGTCAATCCGTTCGCGAGATATGGGAGTTCGAAGTTAAGTAATGGTTGAGAAACCATCAAAATTTTCGCAAGTCTGATGCCCGAAACCAATAACTACTATGGTCTAGGGGAAAAGTACACACACCATTGTAATCGGGCGAGTTTCTACTTTCAGATGCAACAGGAATTTCTCGAGTTCGTCAATCCGTTTGCGAGTTATGGGAGTTTGAAGTTAAGGAACGCTTGAGCAACCATCAAAATTTTCGCAAGTCTGATACTCGAAACCAATAACTACTATGGCCTAGGGGAAAAGTACACACACCATTGTAATCGGTTGAGTTTCTACTTTCAGATTCAACAGGAATTTCTCGAGTTCGGCAATCCGTTCGCGAGATATGGGAGTTTGAAGTTAAGGAATGCTTGAGAAACCACCAAAATTTTCGCTGATTTGATACCCGAAACCAATAACTGGAATGACCTAGGGGAAAAGTACACACACCATTGTAATCGGGCGAGTTTCTACTTTCAGATGCAACAGGAATTTCTCGAGTTCGTCAATCCGTTCGCGAGATATGGGAGTTTGAAGTTTAGGAATGGTTGAGAAACCATCAAAGTTTTCGCAAGTCTGATACCCGAAACCAATTACTGGAATGGCCTAGGGAAAAAGTACACATTCCGTTGTAATCGGGCGAGTTTCTTCTTTCAGATGCAACAGGAATTTCTCGAGTTCGTCAATCCGTTCGCGAGGTATGGGAGTTCGAAGATAAGGAATGGTTGAGAAACCATCAAAATTTTCGAAAGTCTGATACTCGAAACCAATAACTACTATGGTCTAGGGCAAAATTCCACACAAACCATTGTAATCGGGCGAGCTTCTACTTTCAGATGCAACAGGAATTTCTCGAGTCCGTCAATCCGTTCGCGAGATATGGGAGTTCGAATTTAAGGAATGGTTGAGAAACCATCAACATTTTCGCAAGTCTGATACCCGAAACCAATAACTACTATGGTCTAGGGGAAAAGTACACATACCATTGTAATCGGGCGCGTTTCTACTTTCAGATGCAGTAGGTATTTCTCGAGTTCGTCATCCGTTCGCGAGATATGGGAGTTTGAAGTTAAGGAATGGATGAGAAACCACCAAAATTTTCGCTGATTTGATACTCGAAACCAATAACTACTATGGTCTAGGGGAAAATTACACACACCATTGTAATCGGGCGAGTTTCTACTTTCAGATGCAAGAGGAATTTCTCCAGTTCGTCAATCCGTTCGCGAGATATGGGAGTTTGAAGTTAAGGAACGCTTGAGCAACCATCAAAATTTTCGCAAGTCTGATACCCGAAACCAATAACTACTATGGTCTAGGGGAAAAGTACACATACCATTGTAATCGGGCGAGTTTCTACTTTCAGATGCAGTAGGAATTTCTCGAGTTCGTCAATCCCTTCGCGAGATATGGGAGTTTGAAGTTAAGGAATGGTTGAGAAACCACCAAAATTTTCGCTGATTTGATACCCGAAACCAATAACTGGAATGGCCTAGGGGAAAAGTACACACACCATTGTAATCGGGCGAGTTTCTACTTTCAGATGCAACAGGAATTTCTCGAGTTCGTCAATCCGTTCGTGAGATATGGGAGTTTGAAGTTTAGGAATGGTTGAGAAACCATCAAAGTTTTCGCAAGTCTGATACCCGAAACCAATTACTGGAATGGCCTACGGAAAAAGTACACATACCGTTGTAATCGGGCGAGTTTCTACTTTCAGATGCAACAGGAATTTCTCGAGTTCGTCAATCCGTTCGCGAGATATGGGAATTCGAAAATAAGGAATGGTTGAGAAACCATCAAAATTTTCGAAAGTCTGATACTCGAAACCAATAACTACTATGGCCTAGGAGAAAAGTACACAAACCATTGAAATCGGGCGAGATTCTACTTTCAGATGCAAGAGGAATTTCTAGAGTTCGTCAATCCGTTCGCGAGATATGGGAGTTCGAAGTTAAGGAATGGTTGAGAAACCATCAAAATTTTCGCAAGTCTGATGCTCGAAACCAGTAACTACTATGGTCTAGGGGAAAAGTACACACACCATTGTAATCGGGCGAGTGTCTACTTTCAGATGCAACAGGAATGTCTCGAGTTCGTCAATCCGTTCGAGGGATATGGGAGTTTGAAGTTAACGAACGCTTGAGCAACCATCAAAATTTTCGCAAGTCTGATGCCCGAAACCAATAACTACTATGGTCTAGGGGAAAAGTACACACACCATTGTAATCGGGCGAGTTTCTACTTTCAGATGCAGTAGGAATTTCTCGAGTTCGTCATTCCCTTCGCGAGATATGGGAGTTTGAAGTTAAGGAATGGTTGAGAAACCACCAAAATTTTCGCTGATTTGATACCCGAAACCAATAACTGGAATGGCCTAGGGGAAAAGTACACACACCATTGTAATCGGGCGAGTTTCTACTTTCAGATGCAACAGGAATTTCTCGAGTCCGTCAATCCGTTCGTGAGATATGGGAGTTTGAAGTTTAGGAATGGTTGAGAAACCATCAAAGTTTTCGCAAGTCTGATACCCGAAACCAATTACTGGAATGGCCTACGGAAAAAGTACACATACCGTTGAAATCGGGCGAGTTTCTCCTTTCAGATGCAATAAGAATTACTCGAGTTCGTCAATCCGTTCGCGAGATATGGGTGTTTGAAATTAAGGAATGGTTGAGAAACCATCAAAATTTTCCCTGGTCTGATACTCGAAACCAATAACTACTATGGCCTAGAGGAAAAGTACACACACCATTGTAATCGGTTGAGTTTCTACTTTCAGATTCAACAGGAATTTCTCGAGTTCGTCAATCCGTTTGCGAGTTATGGGAGTTTGAAGTTAAGGAATGGTTGAGAAACCATCAAAATTTTCGAAAGTCTGATACTCGAAACCAATAACTACTATGGTCTAGGGGAAAATTCCACACACACCATTGTAATCGGGCGAGCTTCTTCTTTCAGATGCAACAGGAATTTCTCGAGTTCGTCAATCCGTTCGCGAGATATGGGAGTTTGAAGTTAAGGAACGCTTGAGCAACCATCAAAATTTTCGCAAGTCTGATACTCGAAACCAATAACTACTATGGCCTAGGGGAAAAGTACACATACCGTTGTAATCGGGCGAGTTTCTACTTTCAGATGCAACAGGAATTTCTCGAGTTCGTCAATCCGTTCGCGAGATATGGGAGTTTGAAGTTTAGGAATGGTTGAGAAACCATCAAAGTTTTCGTAAGTCTGATACCCGAAACCAATTACTGGAATGGCCTAGGGAAAAAGTTCACATACCGTTGTAATCGGGCGAGTTTCTACTTTCAGATGCAACAGGAATTTCTCGAGTTCGTCAATCCGTTCGCGAGATATGGGAGTTCGAATTTAAGGAATGGTTGAGAAACCATCAAAATTTTCGCAAGTCTGATACCCGAAACCAATAACTACTATGGTCTAGGGGAAAAGTACACATACCATTGTAATCGGGCGCGTTTCTACTTTCAGATGCAGTAGGTATTTCTCGAGTTCGTCAATCCGTTCGCGAGATATGGGAGTTTGAAGTTAAGGAATGGTTGAGAAACCACCAAAATTTTCGCAGATTTGATACTCGAAACCAATAACTACTATGGTCTAGGGGAAAATTACACACACCATTGTAATCGGGCGAGTTTCTACTTTCAGATGCAAGTGGAATTTCTCCAGTTCGTCAATCCGTTCGCGAGATATGGGAGTTTGAAGTTAAGGAACGCTTGAGCAACCATCAAAATTTTCGCAAGTCTGATACCCGAAACCAATAACTACTATGGTCTAGGGGAAAAGTACACATACCATTGTAATCGGGCGAGTTTCTACTTTCAGATGCAGTAGGAATTTCTCGAGTTCGTCAATCCCTTCGCGAGATATGGGAGTTTGAAGTTAAGGAATGGTTGAGAAACCACCAAAATTTTCGCTGATTTGATACCCGAAACCAATAACTGGAATGGCCTAGGGGAAAAGTACACACACCATTGTAATCGGGCGAGTTTCTACTTTCAGATGCAACAGGAATTTCTCGAGTTCGTCAATCCGTTCGTGAGATATGGAAGTTTGAAATTTAGGAATGGTTGAGAAACCATCAAAGTTTTCGCAAGTCTGATACCCGAAACCAATTACTGGAATGGCCTACGGAAAAAGTGCACATACCGTTGTAATCGGGCGAGTTTCTACTTTCAGATGCAACAGGAATTTCTCGAGTTCGTCAATCCGTTCGCGAGATATGGGAGTTCGAAAATAAGGAATGGTTGAGAAACCATCAAAATTTTCGAAAGTCTGATACTCGAAACCAATAACTACTATGGCCTAGGGGAAAAGTACACAAACCATTGAAATCGGGCGAGATTCTACTTTCAGATGCAAGAGGAATTTCTAGAGTTCGTCAATCCGTTCGCGAGATATGGGAGTTCGAAGTTAAGGAATGGTTGAGAAACCATCAAAATTTTCGCAAGTCTGATGCTCGAAACCAGTAACTACTATGGTCTAGGGGAAAAGTACACACACCATTGTAATCGGGCGAGTTTCTACTTTCAGATGCAGTAGGAATTTCTCGAGTTCGTCAATCCCTTCGCGAGATATGGGAGTTTGAAGTTAAGGAATGGTTGAGAAACCACCAAAATTTTCGCTGATTTGATACCCGAAACCAATAACTGGAATGGCCTAGGGGAAAAGTACGCACACCATTGTAATCGTTTGAGTTTCTACTTTCAGATTCAACAGGAATTTCTCGAGTTCGTCAATCCGTTCGCGAGATATGGGAGTTTGAAGTTAAGGAATGGTTGAGAAACCACCAAAATTTTCGCTGGTTTGATACCCGAAACCAATAACTGGAATGACCTAGGGGAAAAGTACACACACCATTGTAATCGGGCGAGTTTCTACTTTCAGATGCAACAGGAATTTCTCGAGTTCGTCAATCCGTTCGCGAGATATGGGAGTTTGAAGTTTAGGAATGGTTGAGAAACCATCAAAGTTTTCGCAAGTCTGATACCCGAAACCAATTACTGGAATGGCCTAGGGAAAAAGTACACATACCGTTGTAATCGGGCGAGTTTCTACTTTCAGATGCAACAGGAATTTCTCGAGTTCGTCAATCCGTTCGCGAGGTATGGGAGTTCGAAGATAAGGAATGGTTGAGAAACCATCAAAATTTTCGAAAGTCTGATACTCGAAACCAATAACTACTATGGTCTAGGGGAAAATTCCACACAAACCATTGTAATCGGGCGAGCTTCTACTTTCAGATGCAACAGGAATTTCTCGAGTTCGTCAATCGGTTCGCGAGATATGGGAGTTCGAATTTAAGGAATGGTTGAGAAACCATCAACATTTTCGCAAGTCTGATACCCGAAACCAATAACTACTATGGTCTAGGGGAAAAGTACACATACCATTGTAATCGGGCGCGTTTCTACTTTCAGATGCAGTAGGTATTTCTCGAGTTCGTCAATCCGTTCGCGAGATATGGGAGTTTGAAGTTAAGGAATGGATGAGAAACCACCAAAATTTTCGCTGATTTGATACTCGAAACCAATAACTACTATGGTCTAGGGGAAAATTACACATACCATTGTAATCGGGCGAGTTTCTACTTTCAGATGCAAGAGGAATTTCTCCAGTTCGTCAATCCGTTCGCGAGATATGGGAGTTTGAAGTTAAGGAACGCTTGAGCAACCATCAAAATTTTCGCAAGTCGGATACCCGAAACCAATAACTACTATGGTCTAGGGGAAAAGTACACATACCATTGTAATCGGGCGAGTTTCTACTTTCAGATGCAGTAGGAATTTCTCGAGTTCGTCAATTCCTTCGCGAGATATGGGAGTTCGAAGTTAAGGAATGGTTGAGAAACCATCAAAATTTTCGCAAGTCTGATGCTCGAAACCAGTAACTACTATGGTCTAGGGGAAAAGTACACACACCATTGTAATCGGGCGAGTTTCTACTTTCAGATGCAACAGGAATTTCTCGAGTTCGTCAATCCGTTCGTGAGATATGGGAGTTTGAAGTTTAGGAATGGTTGAGAAACCATCAAAGTTTTCGCAAGTCTGATACCCGAAACCAATTACTGGAATGGCCTACGGAAAAAGTACACATACCGTTGTAATCGGGCGAGATTCTACTTTCAGATGCAACAGGAATTTCTCGAGTTCGTCAATCCGTTCGCGAGATATGGGAGTTCGAAAATAAGGAATGGTTGAGAAACCATCAAAATTTTCGAAAGTCTGATACTCGAAACCAATAACTACTATGGCCTAGGGGAAAAGTACACAAACCATTGAAATCGGGCGAGATTCTACTTTCAGATGCAAGAGGAATTTCTAGAGTTCGTCAATCCGTTCGCGAGATATGGGAGTTCGAAGTTAAGGAATGGTTGGGAAACCATCAAAATTTTCGCAAGTCTGATGCTCGAAACCAGTAACTACTATGGTCTAGGGGAAAAGTACACACACCATTGTAATCGGGCGAGTGTCTACTTTCAGATGCAACAGGAATGTCTCGAGTTCGTCAATCCGTTCGAGGGATATGGGAGTTTGAAGTTAACGAACGCTTGAGCAACCATCAAAATTTTCGCAAGTCTGATGCCCGAAACCAATAACTACTATGGTCTAGGGGAAAAGTACACACACCATTGTAATCGGGCGAGTTTCTACTTTCAGATGCAGTAGGAATTTCTCGAGTTCGTCATTCCCTTCGCGAGATATGGGAGTTTGAAGTTAAGGAATGGTTGAGAAACCACCAAAGTTTTCGCTGATTTGATACCCGAAACCAATAACTGGAATGGCCTAGGGGAAAAGTACACACACCATTGTAATCGGGCGAGTTTCTACTTTCAGATGCAACAGGAATTTCTCGAGTCCGTCAATCCGTTCGTGAGATATGGGAGTTTGAAGTTTAGGAATGGTTGAGAAACCATCAAAGTTTTCGCAAGTCTGATACCCGAAACCAATTACTGGAATGGCCTACGGAAAAAGTACACATACAGTTGAAATCGGGCGAGTTTCTCCTTTCAGATGCAATAAGAATTACTCGAGTTCGTCAATCCGTTCGCGAGATATGGGTGTTTGAAATTAAGGAATGGTTGAGAAACCATCAAAATTTTCGCTGGTCTGATACCCGAAACCAATAACTACTATGGCCTAGGGGAAAAGTACACACACCATTGTAATCGGTTGAGTTTCTACTTTCAGATTCAACAGGAATTTCTCGAGTTCGTCAATCCGTTTGCGAGTTATGGGAGTTTGAAGTTAAGGAATGCTTGAGAAACCATCAAAATTTTCGAAAGTCTGATACTCGAAACCAATAACTACTATGGTCTAGGGGAAAATTCCACACACACCATTGTAATCGGGCGAGCTTCTTCTTTCAGATGCAACAGGAATTTCTCGAGTTCGTCAATCCGTTCGCGAGATATGGGAGTTTGAAGTTAAGGAACGCTTGAGCAACCATCAAAATTTTCGCAAGTCTGATATTCGAAACCAATAACTACTATGGCCTAGGGGAAAAGTACACATACCGTTGTAATCGGGCGAGTTTCTACTTTCAGATGCAACAGGAATTTCTCGAGTTCGTCAATCCGTTCGCGAGATATGGGAGTTTGAAGTTTAGGAATGGTTGAGAAACCATCAAAGTTTTCGTAAGTCTGATACCCGAAACCAATTACTGGAATGGCCTAGGGAAAAAGTACACATACCGTTGTAATCGGGCGAGTTTCTACTTTCAGATGCAACAGGAATTTCTCGAGTTCGTCAATCCGTTCGCGAGGTATGGGAGTTCGAAGATAAGGAATGGTTGAGAAACCACCAAAATTTTCGCTGATTTGATACCCGAAACCAATAACTGAAATGGCCTAGGGGAAAAGTACACACACCGTTGTAATCGGGCGAGTTTCTACTTTCAGATGCAACAGGAATTTCTCGAGTTCGTCAATCCGTTCGTGAGATATGGGAGTTTGAAGTTTAGGAATGGTTGAGAAACCATCAAAGTTTTCGCAAGTCTGATACCCGAAACCAATTACTGGAATGGCCTACGGAAAAAGTACACATACCGTTGTAATCGGGCGAGTTTCTACTTTCAGATGCAACAGGAATTTCTCGAGTTCGTCAATCCGTTCGCGAGATATAGGAGTTCGAAGATAAGGAACGCTTGAGCAACCATCAAAATTTTCGCAAGTCTGATACCCGAAACCAATAACTACTATGGTCTAGGGGAAAAGTACACATACCATTGTAATCGGGCGCGTTTCTACTTTCAGATGCAGTAGGTATTTCTCGAGTTCGTCAATCCGTTCGCGAGATATGTGAGTTTGAAGTTAAGGAACGCTTGAGCAACCATCAAAATTTTCGCAAGTCTGATACTCGAAACCAATAACTACTATGGCCTAGGGGAAAAGTACACACACCATTGTAATCGGGTGGGTTTCTACTTTCAGATGCAACAAGAATTTCTCGAGTTCGTCAATCCGTTCGCGAGATATGGGAGTTCGAATTTAAGGAATGGTTGAGAAACCATCAACATTTTCGCAAGTCTGATACCCGAAACCAATAACTACTATGGTCTAGGGGAAAAGTACACATACCATTGTAATCGGGCGCGTTTCTACTTTCAGATGCAGTAGGTATTTCTCGAGTTCGTCAATCCGTTCGCGAGATATGGGAGTTCGAATTTAAGGAATGGTTGAGAAACCATCAAAATTTTCGCAAGTCTGATACCCGAAACCAATAACTACTATGGTCTAGGGGAAAAGTACACATACCATTGTAATCGGGCGAGTTTCTACTTTCAGATGCAGTAGGAACTTCTCGAGTTCGTCAATCCCTTCGCGAGATATGGGAGTTTGAAGTTAAGGAATGGTTGAGAAACCACCAAAATTTTCGCTGATTTGATACCCGAAACCAATAACTGGAATGGCCTAGGGGAAAAGTACACACACCGTTGTAATCGGGCGAGTTTCTACTTTCAGATGCAACAGGAATTTCTCGAGTTCGTCAATCCGTTCGTGAGATATGGGAGTTTGAAGTTTAGGAATGGTTGAGAAACCATCAAAGTTTTCGCAAGTCTGATACCCGAAACCAATTACTGGAATGGCCTACGGAAAAAGTACACATACCGTTGTAATCGGGCGAGTTTCTACTTTCAGATGCAACAGGAATTTCTCGAGTTCGTCAATCCGTTCGCGAGATATAGGAGTTCGAAGATAAGGAATGGTAGAGAAACCATCAAAATTTTCGAAAGTCTGATACTCGAAACCAATAACTACTATGGCCTAGGGGAAAAGTACACAAACCATTGAAATCGGGCGAGATTCAACTTTCAGATGCAACAGGAATTTCTAGAGTTCGTCAAACCGTTCGCGAGATATGGGAGTTCGAAGTTAAGGAATGGTTGAGAAACCATCAAAATTTTCGCAAGTCTGATGCTCGAAACCAATAACTACTATGGTCTAGGGGAAAAGTACACACACCATTGTAATCGGGCGAGTGTCTACTTTCAGATGCAACAGGAATGTCTCGAGTTTGTCAATCCGTTCGAGAGATATGGGAGTTTGAAGTTAAGGAACGCTTGAGCTACCATCAAAATTTTCGCAAGTCTGATACTCGAAACCAATAACTGCAATGGCCTAGGGGAAAAGTACACACACCATTGAAATCGGGCGAGATTCTACTTTCAGATGCAACTGGAATTTCTCGAGTTCGTCAATCCGTTCGCGAGATATGGGAGTTTGAAGTTAAGAAACGCTTGAGCAACCATCAAAATTTTCGCAAGTCTGATACTCGAAACCAATAACTACTATGGCCTAGGGGAAAAGTACACACACCATTGTAATCGGGTGGGTTTCTACTTTCAGATGCAACAGGAATTTCTCGAGTTCGTCAATCCCTTCGCTAGATATGGGAGTTTGAAGTTAAGGAACGCTTGAGCAACTATCAAAATTTTCGCAAGTCTGATACCCGAAACAAATAACTACTATGGCCTAGGGGAAAAGTACACACACCATTGTAATCGGGCGTGCTTCTACCTTCAGATTCAACAGGAATTTCTAGAGTTCGTCAATCCGTTCGCGAGATATGGGAGTTTGAAGTTAAGGAATGGTTGAGAAACCATCAAAATTTTCGCAAGTCTGATACCCGAAAACAATAACTACTATGGTCTAGGGGAAAAGTACACACACCATTGTATTCGGACGAGTTTCTACTTTCAGGTGCAACAGGAATTTCTCGAGTTCGTCAATCCGTTCGCGAGATATGGGAGTTTGAAGTTAAGGAACGCTTGAGCAACAATCAAAATTTTCGCAAGTCTGATACTCGAAACCAATAACTGCAATGGCCTAGGGGAAAAGTACACACACCATTGAAATCGTGCGAGATTCTACTTTCAGATGCAATCGGAATTTCTCGAGTTCGTCAAACCGTTCGCGAGATATGGGAGTTTGAAGTTAAGGAACGCTTGAGCAACCATCTAAATTTTCGCAAGTCTGATACTCGAAAACAATAACTACTATGGCCTAGGGGAAAATTACACACACCATTGTAATCGGGCGAGTTTCTACTTTCAGGTGCAACAGGAATTTCTCGAGTTCGTCAATCCGTTCGCGAGGTATGGGAGTTTGAAGTTAATGAACGCTTGAGCAACAATCAAAATTTTCGCAAGTCTGATACTCGAAACCAATAACTGCAATGGCCTAGGGGAAAAGTACACACACCATTGAAATCGTGCGAGATTCTACTTTCAGATGCAATCGGAATTTCTCGAGTTCGTCAAACCGTTCGCGAGATATGGGAGTTTGAAGTTAAGGAACGCTTGAGCAACCATCTAAATTTTCGCAAGTCTGATACTCGAAAACAATAACTACTATGGTCTAGGGGAAAAGTACACACACCATTGTAATCGGACGAGTTTCTACTTTCAGGTGCAACAGGAATTTCTCGAGTTCGTCAATCCGTTCGCGAGATATGGGAGTTTGAAGTTAAGGAACGCTTGAGCAACAATCAAAATTTTCGCAAGTCTGATACTCGAAACCAATAACTGCAATGGCCTAGGGGAAAAGTACACACACCATTGAAATCGTGCGAGATTCTACTTTCAGATGCAACCGGAATTTCACGAGTTCGTCAATTCGTTCGCGAGATATGGGAGTTTGAAGTTAAGGAACGCTTGAGCAACCATCAAAATTTTCTCAAGTCTGATACTCGAAACCAAAAACTACTATGGCCTAGGGGAAAAGTGCAAACACCATTGTAATCGGGCGAGTTTCTACTTTCAGATGCAGCACCAATTTCACGAGTTCGTCAATCCGTTCGCGAGATATGGGAGTTTGAGGTTAAGGAATGGTCGAGAAACCACCAAAATTGTCGCTGATTTGATACCCGAAACCAATAAATGGAATGGCCTAGGGGAAAAGTACACATACCGTTGTAATCGAGCGAGTTTCTACTTTCAGATGCAACAGGAATTTCTCGAGTTCGTCAATCCGTTCGCGAGATGTGGGAGTTTGATGTTAAGGAATGGTTGAGAAACCATCAAAATTTTCGCATGTCTGATACTCGAAAGCAATAACTACTATGGCCTAGGGGAAAAGTACACACACCATTGTAATCGGGCGAGTTTCTACTTTCAGATGCGACAGGAATTTCTCGAGTTTGTCAAGCCGTTCGCGAGATATGGGAGTTTGAAGTTAAGGAAGGCTTGAGAAACCATCAAAATTTTCGCAAGTCTGATACCCGAAACCAATAACTACAAAGGCCGAGGGGAAAAATACACATACCGTTGTAATCGGGCGAGTTTCTGCTTTCAGATGTCAAAGGAATTTCTCGAGTTCGTCAATTCGTTCGCGAGATATGGGAGTTTGAGGTTAAGGAATGGTTGTGAATCCATCAAAATTTTCGCAAGTCTGATACTCGAAACCAACAACTACTATGGCCTAGGGCAAAATTACACATACCGTTGTAATCGGGCGAGTTTCTGCTTTCAGATGCAATAGAAATTTCTCGAGTTCGTCAATCCGTTCGCGAGATATGAGAGTTCGAATTTAAGGAATGGTTGAGAAACCATCAAAATTTTCGCAAGTCTGATACCCGAAACCAATAACTACTATGGTCTAGGGGAAAAGTACACATACCATTGTAATCGGGCGAGTTTCTACTTTCAGATGCAGTAGGAACTTCTCGAGTTCGTCAATCCCTTCGCGAGATATGGGAGTTTGAAGTTAAGGAATGGTTGAGAAACCACCAACATTTTCGCTGATTTGATACCCGAAACCAATAACTGGAATGGCCTAGGGGAAAAGTACACACACCGTTGTAATCGGGCGAGTTTCTACTTTCAGATGCAACAGGAATTTCTCGAGTTCGTCAATCCGTTCGCGAGATATGGGAGTTCGAAGATAAGGAATGGTAGAGAAACCATCAAAATTTTCGAAAGTCTGATACTCGAAACCAATAACTACTATGGCCTAGGGGAAAAGTACACAAACCATTGTAATCGTTTGAGTTTCTACTTTCAGATTCAACAGGAATTTCTCGAGTTCGTCAATCCGTTCGCGAGATATGGGAGTTTGAAGTTAAGGAATGGTTGAGAAACCACCAAAATTTTCGCTGGTTTGATACCCGAAACCAATAACTGGAATGACCTAGGGGAAAAGTACACACACCATTGTAATCGGGCGAGTTTCTACTTTCAGATGCAACAGGAATTTCTCGAGTTCGTCAATCCGTTCGCGAGATATGGGAGTTTGAAGTTTAGGAATGGTTGAGAAACCATCAAAGTTTTCGCAAGTCTGATACCCGAAACCAATTACTGGAATGGCCTAGGGAAAAAGTACACATACCGTTGTAATCGGGCGAGTTTCTACTTTCAGATGCAACAGGAATTTCTCGAGTTCGTCAATCCGTTCGCGAGGTATGGGAGTTCGAAGATAAGGAATGGTTGAGAAACCATCAAAATTTTCGAAAGTCTGATACTCGAAACCAATAACTACTATGGTCTAGGGGAAAATTCCACACAAACCATTGTAATCGGGCGAGCTTCTACTTTCAGATGCAACAGGAATTTCTCGAGTTCGTCAATCCGTTCGCGAGATATGGGAGTTCGAATTTAAGGAATGGTTGAGAAACCATCAACATTTTCGCAAGTCTGATACCCGAAACCAATAACTACTATGGTCTAGGGGAAAAGTACACATACCATTGTAATCGGGCGCGTTTCTACTTTCAGATGCAGTAGGTATTTCTCGAGTTCGTCAATCCGTTCGCGAGATATGGGAGTTTGAAGTTAAGGAATGGATGAGAAACCACCAAAATTTTCGCTGATTTGATACTCGAAACCAATAACTACTATGGTCTAGGGGAAAATTACACACACCATTGTAATCGGGCGAGTTTCTACTTTCAGATGCAAGAGGAATTTCTCCAGTTCGTCAATCCGTTCGCGAGATATGGGAGTTTGAAGTTAAGGAACGCTTGAGCAACCATCAAAATTTTCGCAAGTCGGATACCCGAAACCAATAACTACTATGGTCTAGGGGAAAAGTACACATACCATTGTAATCGGGCGAGTTTCTACTTTCAGATGCAGTAGGAATTTCTCGAGTTCGTCAATCCCTTCGCGAGATATGGGAGTTCGAAGTTAAGGAATGGTTGAGAAACCATCAAAATTTTCGCAAGTCTGATGCTCGAAACCAGTAACTACTATGGTCTAGGGGGAAAGTACACACACCATTGTAATCGGGCGAGTTTCTACTTTCAGATGCAACAGGAATTTCTCGAGTTCGTCAATCCGTTCGTGAGATATGGGAGTTTGAAGTTTAGGAATGGTTGAGAAACCATCAAAGTTTTCGCAAGTCTGATACCCGAAACCAATTACTGGAATGGCCTACGGAAAAAGTACACATACCGTTGTAATCGGGCGAGATTCTACTTTCAGATGCAACAGGAATTTCTCGAGTTCGTCAATCCGTTCGCGAGATATGGGAGTTCGAAAATAAGGAATGGTTGAGAAACCATCAAAATTTTCGAAAGTCTGATACTCGAAACCAATAACTACTATGGCCTAGGGGAAAAGTACACAAACCATTGAAATCGGGCGAGATTCTACTTTCAGATGCAACAGGAATTTCTAGAGTTCGTCAATCCGTTCGCGAGATATGGGAGTTCGAAGTTAAGGAATGGTTGAGAAACCATCAAAATTTTCGCAAGTCTGATGCTCGAAACCAGTAACTACTATGGTCTAGGGGAAAAGTACACACACCATTGTAATCGGGCGAGTGTCTACTTTCAGATGCAACAGGAATGTCTCGAGTTCGTCAATCCGTTCGAGGGATATGGGAGTTTGAAGTTAACGAACGCTTGAGCAACCATCAAAATTTTCGCAAGTCTGATGCCCGAAACCAATAACTACTATGGTCTAGGGGAAAAGTACACACACCATTGTAATCGGGCGAGTTTCTACTTTCAGATGCAGTAGGAATTTCTCGAGTTCGTCATTCCCTTCGCGAGATATGGGAGTTTGAAGTTAAGGAATGGTGGAGAAACCACCAAAATTTTCGCTGATTTGATACCCGAAACCAATAACTGGAATGGCCTAGGGGAAAAGTACACACACCATTGTAATCGGGCGAGTTTCTACTTTCAGATGCAACAGGAATTTCTCGAGTCCGTCAATCCGTTCGTGAGATATGGGAGTTTGAAGTTTAGGAATGGTTGAGAAACCATCAAAGTTTTCGCAAGTCTGATACCCGAAACCAATTACTGGAATGGCCTACGGAAAAAGTACACATACCGTTGAAATCGGGCGAGTTTCTCCTTTCAGATGCAATAAGAATTACTCGAGTTCGTCAATCCGTTCGCGAGATATGGGTGTTTGAAATTAAGGAATGGTTGAGAAACCATCAAAATTTTCGCTGGTCTGATACCCGAAACCAATAACTACTATGGCCTAGGGGAAAAGTACACACACCATTGTAATCGGTTGAGTTTCTACTTTCAGATGCAACAGGAATTTCTAGAGTTCGTCAATCCGTTCGCGAGATATGGGAGTTTGAAGTTAAGGAACGCTTGAGCAACCATCAAAATTTTCGCAAGTCTGATATTCGAAACCAATAACTACTATGGCCTAGGGGAAAAGTACACATACCGTTGTAATCGGGCGAGTTTCTACTTTCAGATGCAACAGGAATTTCTCGAGTTCGTCAATCCGTTCGCGAGATATGGGAGTTTGAAGTTTAGGAATGGTTGAGAAACCATCAAAGTTTTCGTAAGTCTGATACCCGAAACCAATTACTGGAATGGCCTAGGGAAAAAGTACACATACCGTTGTAATCGGGCGAGTTTCTACTTTCAGATGCAACAGGAATTTCTCGAGTTCGTCAATCCGTTCGCGAGGTATGGGAGTTCGAAGATAAGGAATGGTTGAGAAACCACCAAAATTTTCGCTGATTTGATACCCGAAACCAATAACTGGAATGGCCTAGGGGAAAAGTACACACACCGTTGTAATCGGGCGAGTTTCTACTTTCAGATGCAACAGGAATTTCTCGAGTTCGTCAATCCGTTCGTGAGATATGGGAGTTTGAAGTTTAGGAATGGTTGAGAAACCATCAAAGTTTTCGCAAGTCTGATACCCGAAACCAATTACTGGAATGGCCTACGGAAAAAGTACACATACCGTTGTAATCGGGCGAGTTTCTACTTTCAGATGCAACAGGAATTTCTCGAGTTCGTCAATCCGTTCGCGAGATATAGGAGTTCGAAGATAAGGAACGCTTGAGCAACCATCAAAATTTTCGCAAGTCTGATACCCGAAACCAATAACTACTATGGTCTAGGGGAAAAGTACACATACCATTGTAATCGGGCGCGTTTCTACTTTCAGATGCAGTAGGTATTTCTCGAGTTCGTCAATCCGTTCGCGAGATATGTGAGTTTGAAGTTAAGGAACGCTTGAGCAACCATCAAAATTTTCGCAAGTCTGATACTCGAAACCAATAACTACTATGGCCTAGGGGAAAAGTACACACACCATTGTAATCGGGTGGGTTTCTACTTTCAGATGCAACAAGAATTTCTCGAGTTCGTCAATCCGTTCGCGAGATATGGGAGTTCGAATTTAAGGAATGGTTGAGAAACCATCAACATTTTCGCAAGTCTGATACCCGAAACCAATAACTACTATGGTCTAGGGGAAAAGTACACATACCATTGTAATCGGGCGCGTTTCTACTTTCAGATGCAGTAGGTATTTCTCGAGTTCGTCAATCCGTTCGCGAGATATGGGAGTTTGAAGTTAAGGAACGCTTGAGCAACCATCAAAATTTTCGCAAGTCTGATACTCGAAACCAATAACTACTATGGCCTAGGGGAAAAGTACACACACCATTGTAATCGGGTGGGTTTCTACTTTCAGATGCAACAGGAATTTCTCGAGTTCGTCAATCCGTTCGCGAGATATAGGAGTTCGAATTTAAGGAATGGTTGAGAAACCATCAAAATTTTCGCAAGTCTGATACCCGAAACCAATAACTACTATGGTCTAGGGGAAAAGTACACATACCATTGTAATCGGGCGAGTTTTTACTTTCAGATGCAGTAGGAACTTCTCGAGTTCGTCAATCCCTTCGCGAGATATGGGAGTTTGAAGTTAAGGAATGGTTGAGAAACCACCAAAATTTTCGCTGATTTGATACCCGAAACCAATAACTGGAATGGCCTAGGGGAAAAGTACACACACCGTTGTAATCGGGCGAGTTTCTACTTTCAGATGCAACAGGAATTTCTCGAGTTCGTCAATCCGTTCGTGAGATATGGGAGTTTGAAGTTTAGGAATGGTTGAGAAACCATCAAAGTTTTCGCAAGTCTGATACCCGAAACCAATTACTGGAATGGCCTACGGAAAAAGTACACATACCGTTGTAATCGGGCGAGTTTCTACTTTCAGATGCAACAGGAATTTCTCGAGTTCGTCAATCCGTTCGCGAGATATAGGAGTTCGAAGATAAGGAATGGTAGAGAAACCATCAAAATTTTCGAAAGTCTGATACTCGAAACCAATAACTACTATGGCCTAGGGGAAAAGTACACAAACCATTGAAATCGGGCGAGATTCTACTTTCAGATGCAACAGGAATTTCTAGAGTTCGTCAAACCGTTCGCGAGATATGGGAGTTCGAAGTTAAGGAATGGTTGAGAAACCATCAAAATTTTCGCAAGTCTGATGCTCGAAACCAATAACTACTATGGTCTAGGGGAAAAGTACACACACCATTGTAATCGGGCGAGTGTCTACTTTCAGATGCAACAGGAATGTCTCGAGTTTGTCAATCCGTTCGAGAGATATGGGAGTTTGAAGTTAAGGAACGCTTGAGCTACCATCAAAATTTTCGCAAGTCTGATACTCGAAACCAATAACTGCAATGGCCTAGGGGAAAAGTACACACACCATTGAAATCGGGCGAGATTCTACTTTCAGATGCAACTGGAATTTCTCGAGTTCGTCAATCCGTTCGCGAGATATGGGAGTTTGAAGTTAAGAAACGCTTGAGCAACCATCAAAATTTTCGCAAGTCTGATACTCGAAACCAATAACTACTATGGCCTAGGGGAAAAGTACACACACCATTGTAATCGGGTGGGTTTCTACTTTCAGATGCAACAGGAATTTCTCGAGTTCGTCAATCCCTTCGCTAGATATGGGAGTTTGAAGTTAAGGAACGCTTGAGCAACTATCAAAATTTTCGCAAGTCTGATACCCGAAACCAATAACTACTATGGCCTAGGGGAAAAGTACACACACCATTGTAATCGGGCGTGCTTCTACCTTCAGATTCAACAGGAATTTCTAGAGTTCGTCAATCCGTTCGCGAGATATGGGAGTTTGAAGTTAAGGAATGGTTGAGAAACCATCAAAATTTTCGCAAGTCTGATACCCGAAAACAATAACTACTATGGTCTAGGGGAAAAGTACACACACCATTGTATTCGGACGAGTTTCTACTTTCAGGTGCAACAGGAATTTCTCGAGTTCGTCAATCCGTTCGCGAGATATGGGAGTTTGAAGTTAAGGAACGCTTGAGCAACAATCAAAATTTTCGCAAGTCTGATACTCGAAACCAATAACTGCAATGGCCTAGGGGAAAAGTGCACACACCATTGAAATCGTGCGAGATTCTACTTTCAGATGCAATCGGAATTTCTCGAGTTCGTCAAACCGTTCGCGAGATATGGGAGTTTGAAGTTAAGGAACGCTTGAGCAACCATCTAAATTTTCGCAAGTCTGATACTCGAAAACAATAACTACTATGGCCTAGGGGAAAAGTACACACACCATTGTAATCGGGCGAGTTTCTACTTTCAGGTGCAACAGGAATTTCTCGAGTTCGTCAATCCGTTCGCGAGGTATGGGAGTTTGAAGTTAATGAACGCTTGAGCAACAATCAAAATTTTCGCAAGTCTGATACTCGAAACCAATAACTGCAATGGCCTAGGGGAAAAGTACACACACCATTGAAATCGTGCGAGATTCTACTTTCAGATGCAATCGGAATTTCTCGAGTTCGTCAAACCGTTCGCGAGATATGGGAGTTTGAAGTTAAGGAACGCTTGAGCAACCATCTAAATTTTCGCAAGTCTGATACTCGAAAACAATAACTACTATGGTCTAGGGGAAAAGTACACACACCATTGTAATCGGACGAGTTTCTACTTTCAGGTGCAACAGGAATTTCTCGAGTTCGTCAATCCGTTCGCGAGATATGGGAGTTTGAAGTTAAGGAACGCTTGAGCAACAATCAAAATTTTCGCAAGTCTGATACTCGAAACCAATAACTGCAATGGCCTAGGGGAAAAGTACACACACCATTGAAATCGTGCGAGATTCTACTTTCAGATGCAACCGGAATTTCTCGAGTTCGTCAATTCGTTCGCGAGATATGGGAGTTTGAAGTTAAGGAACGCTTGAGCAACCATCAAAATTTTCTCAAGTCTGATACTCGAAACCAAAAACTACTATGGCCTAGGGGAAAAGTGCAAACACCATTGTAATCGGGCGAGTTTCTACTTTCAGATGCAGCACCAATTTCACGAGTTCGTCAATCCGTTCGCGAGATATGGGAGTTTGAAGTTAAGGAATGGTCGAGAAACCACCAAAATTGTCGCTGATTTGATACCCGAAACCAATAAATGGAATGGCCTAGGGGAAAAGTACACATACCGTTGTAATCGAGCGAGTTTCTACTTTCAGATGCAACAGGAATTTCTCGAGTTCGTCAATCCGTTCGCAAGATGTGGGAGTTTGATGTTAAGGAATGGTTGAGAAACCATCAAAATTTTCGCATGTCTGATACTCGAAAGCAATAACTACTATGGCCTAGGGGAAAAGTACACACACCATTGTAATCGGGCGAGTTTCTACTTTCAGATGCGACAGGAATTTCTCGAGTTTGTCAAGCCGTTCGCGAGATATGGGAGTTTGAAGTTAAGGAAGGCTTGAGAAACCATCAAAATTTTCGCAAGCCTGATACCCGAAACCAATAACTACAAAGGCCGAGGGGAAAAATACACATACCGTTGTAATCGGGCGAGTTTCTGCTTTCAGATGTCAAAGGAATTTCTCGAGTTCGTCAATTCGTTCGCGAGATATGGGAGTTTGAGGTTAAGGAATGGTTGTGAATCCATCAAAATTTTCGCAAGTCTGATACTCGAAACCAATAACTACTATGGCCTAGGGCAAAATTACACATACCGTTGTAATCGGGCGAGTTTCTGCTTTCAGATGCAATAGAAATTTCTCGAGTTCGTCAATCCGTTCGCGAGATATGAGAGTTCGAATTTAAGGAATGGTTGAGAAACCATCAAAATTTTCGCAAGTCTGATACCCGAAACCAATAACTACTATTGTCTAGGGGAAAAGTACACATACCATTGTAATCGGGCGAGTTTCTACTTTCAGATGCAGTAGGAACTTCTCGAGTTCGTCAATCCCTTCGCGAGATATGGGAGTTTGAAGTTAAGGAATGGTTGAGAAACCACCAACATTTTCGCTGATTTGATACCCGAAACCAATAACTGGAATGGCCTAGGGGAAAAGTACACACACCGTTGTAATCGGGCGAGTTTCTACTTTCAGATGCAACAGGAATTTCTCGAGTTCGTCAATCCGTTCGCGAGATATGGGAGTTCGAAGATAAGGAATGGTAGAGAAACCATCAAAATTTTCGAAAGTCTGATACTCGAAACCAATAACTACTATGGCCTAGGGGAAAAGTACACAAACCATTGAAATCGGGCGAGATTCTACTTTCAGATGCAACAGGAATTTCTAGAGTTCGTCAAACCGTTCGCGAGATATGGGAGTTCGAAGTTAAGGAATGGTTGAGAAACCATCAAAATTTTCGCAAGTCTGATGCTCGAAACCAATAACTACTATGGTCTAGGGGAAAAGTACACACACCATTGTAATCGGGCGAGTGTCTACTTTCAGATGCAACAGGAATGTCTCGAGTTTGTCAATCCGTTCGAGAGATATGGGAGTTTGAAGTTAAGGAACGCTTGAGCTACCATCAAAATTTTCGCAAGTCTGATACTCGAAACCAATAACTGCAATGGCCTAGGGGAAAAGTACACACACCATTGAAATCGGGCGCGATTCTACTTTCAGATGCAACTGGAATTTCTCGAGTTCGTCAATCCGTTCGCGAGATATGGGAGTTTGAAGTTAAGAAACGCTTGAGCAACCATCAAAATTTTCGCAAGTCTGATACTCGAAACCAATAACTACTATGGCCTAGGGGAAAAGTACACACACCATTGTAATCGGGTTGGTTTCTACTTTCAGATGCAACAGGAATTTCTCGAGTTCGTCAATCCCTTCGCTAGATATGGGAGTTTGAAGTTAAGGAACGCTTGAGCAACTATCAAAATTTTCGCAAGTCTGATACCCGAAACCAGTAACTACTATGGCCTAGGGGAAAAGTACACGCACCATTGTAATCGGGCGTGCTTCTACCTTCAGATTCAACAGGAATTTCTAGAGTTCGTCAATCCGTTCGCGAGATATGGGAGTTTGAAGTTAAGGAATGGTTGAGAAACCATCAAAATTTTCGCAAGTCTGATACCCGAAACCAATAACTGGAATGGCCTAGGGAAAAAGTACACATACCGTTGAAATCGAGCGAGTTTCTCCTTTCAGATGCAATAGGAATTACCCGAGTTCGTCAATCCGTTCGCGAGATATGGGAGTTTCAAGTTAAGGAACGCTTGAGCAACCATCAAAATTTTCTCAAGTCTGATACTCGAAACCAATAACTGCAATGGCCTAGGGGAAAAGTACACACACCATTGAAATCGTGCGAGATTCTACTTTCAGATGCAATCGGAATTTCTCGAGTTCGTCAAACCGTTCGCGAGATATGGGAGTTTGAAGTTAAGGAACGCTTGAGCAACCATCTAAATTTTCGCAAGTCTGATACTCGAAAACAATAACTACTATGGTCTAGGGGAAAAGTACACACACCGTTGTAATCGGGCGAGTTTCTACTTTCAGGTGCAACCGGAATTTCTCGAGTTCGTCAATCCGTTCGCGAGATATGGGAGTTTGAAGTTAAGGAACGCTTGAGCAACAATCAAAATTTTCGCAAGTCTGATACTCGAAACCAATAACTGCAATGGCCTAGGGGAAAAGTACACACACCATTGAAATCGTGCGAGATTCTACTTTCAGATGCAACCGGAATTTCTCGAGTTCGTCAATCCGTTCGCGAGATGTGGGAGTTTGATGTTAAGGAATGGTTGAGAAACCATCAAAATTTTCGCATGTCTGATACTCGAAAGCAATAACTACTATGGCCTAGGGGAAAAGTACACACACCATTGTAATCGGGCGAGTTTCTACTTTCAGATGCGACAGGAATTTCTCGAGTTTGTCAAGCCGTTCGCGAGATATGGGAGTTTGAAGTTAAGGAAGGCTTGAGAAACCATCAAAATTTTCGCAAGTCTGATACCCGAAACCAATAACTACAAAGGCCGAGGGGAAAAATACACATACCGTTGTAATCGGGCGAGTTTCTGCTTTCAGATGTCAAAGGAATTTCTCGAGTTCGTCAATTCGTTCGCGAGATATGGGAGTTTGAGGTTAAGGAATGGTTGTGAATCCATCAAAATTTTCGCAAGTCTGATACTCGAAACCAATAACTACTATGGCCTAGGGCAAAATTACACATACCGTTGTAATCGGGCGAGTTTCTGCTTTCAGATGCAATAGAAATTTCTCGAGTTCGTCAATCCGTTCGCGAGATATGAGAGTTGGAAGTTAAGGAATGGTTGAGAAACCATCAAAATTTTCGCTGGTCTGATACTCGAAACCAATAACTACTATGGTCTAGGGGAAAACTACACACACCATTGTAATCGGGCGAGTTTCTGCTTTCAGATGCAACCGGAATTTCTCGAGTTCGTCAATCCGTTCGCGAGATATTGGAGTTTGAAGTTAAGGAACGCTTGAGCAACAATCAAAATTTTCGCAAGTCTGATACTCGAAACCAATAACTGCAATGGCCTAGGGGAAAAGTACACACACCATTGAAATCGTGCGAGATTCTACTTTCAGATGCAACCGGAATTTCTCGAGTTCGTCAATCCGTTCGCGAGATGTGGGAGTTTGATGTTAAGGAATGGTTGAGAAACCATCAAAATTTTCGCATGTCTGATACTCGAAAGCAATAACTACTATGGCCTAGGGGAAAAGTACACACACCATTGTAATCGGGCGAGTTTCTACTTTCAGATGCGACAGGAATTTCTCGAGTTTGTCAAGCCGTTCGCGAGATATGGGAGTTTGAAGTTAAGGAAGGCTTGAGAAACCATCAAAATTTTCGCAAGTCTGATACCCGAAACCAATAACTACAAAGGCCGAGGGGAAAAATACACATACCGTTGTAATCGGGCGAGTTTCTGCTTTCAGATGTCAAAGGAATTTCTCGAGTTCGTCAATTCGTTCGCGAGATATGGGAGTTTGAGGTTAAGGAATGGTTGAGAAACCATCAAAATTTTCGCAAGTCTGATGCTCGAAACCAATAACTACTATGGTCTAGGGGAAAAGTACACACACCATTGTAATCGGGCAAGTGTCTACTTTCAGATGCAACAGGAATGTCTCGAGTTCGTCAATCCGTTCGAGAGATATGGGAGTTTGAAGTTAAGGAACGCTTGTGCAACCATCAAAATTTTCGCAAGTCTGATACCCGAAACCAATAACTACTATGGTCTAGGGGAAAAGTACACATACCATTGTAATCTGGCGAGTTTCTACTTTCAGATG
This sequence comes from Ptiloglossa arizonensis, assembly GCF_051014685.1. Classification (NCBI taxonomy): domain Eukaryota; kingdom Metazoa; phylum Arthropoda; class Insecta; order Hymenoptera; family Colletidae; genus Ptiloglossa; species Ptiloglossa arizonensis. The sequence goes on from NW_027478430.1 coordinate 912,278, forward strand.
CAGTAGGAATTTCTCGAGTTCGTCAATCCCTTCGCGAGATATGGGAGTTTGAAGTTAAGGAATGGTTGAGAAACCACCAAAATTTTCGCTGATTTGATACCCGAAACCAATAACTGGAATGGCCTAGGGGAAAAGTACCCACACCATTGTAATCGGGCGAGTTTCTACTTTCAGATGCAACAGGAATTTCTCGAGTTCGTCAATCCATTCGTGAGATATGGGAGTTTGAAGTTTAGGAATGGTTGAGAAACCATCAAAGTTTTCGCAAGTCTGATACCCGAAACCAATTACTGGAATGGCCTACGGTAAAAGTACACATACCGTTGAAATCGGGCGTGTTTCTCCTTTCAGATGCAATAGGAATTACTCGAGTTCGTCAATCCGTTCGCGAGATATGGGTGTTTGAAATTAAGGAATGGTTGAGGAACCATCAAAATTTTCGCTGGTCTGATACTCGAAACCAATAACTGGAATGGCCTAGGGGAAAAGTACGCACACCATTGTAATCGGGCGAGTTTCTACTTTCAGATGCAACAGGAATTTCTCGAGTTCGTCAATCCGTTTGCGAGTTATGGGAGTTTGAAGTTAAGGAACGCTTGAGCAACCATCAAAATTTTCGCAAGTCTGATACTCGAAACCAATAACTACTATGGCCTAGGGGAAAAGTACACACACCATTGTAATCGGTTGAGTTTCTACTTTCAGATTCAACAGGAATTTCTCGAGTTCGTCAATCCGTTCGCGAGATATGGGAGTTTGAAGTTAAGGAATGGTTGAGAAACCACCAAAATTTTCGCTGATTTGATACCCGAAACCAATAACTGGAATGGCCTAGGGGAAAAGTACACACACCATTGTAATCGGTTGAGTTTCTACTTTCAGATTCAACAGGAATTTCTCGAGTTCGTCAATCCGTTTGCGAGTTATGGGTGTTTGAAGTTAAGGAATGGTTGAGAAACCATCAAAATTTTCGAAAGTCTGATACTCGAAACCAATAACTACTATGGTCTAGGGGAAAATTCCACACACACCATTGTAATCGGGCGAGCTTCTACTTTCAGATGCAACAGGAATTTCTCGAGTTCGTCAATCCGTTCGCGAGATATGGGAGTTTGAAGTTAAGGAACGCTTGAGCAACCATCAAAATTTTCGCAAGTCTGATACCCGAAGCCAATAACTACTATGGTCTAGGGGAAAAATACACATACCATTGTAATCGGGCGAGTTTCTACTTTCAGATGCAGTAGGAATTTCTCGAGTTCGTCAATCCCTTCGCAAGATATGGGAGTTTGAAGTTAAGGAACGCTTGAGCAACCATCAAAATTTTCGCAAGTCTGAAACCCGAAACCAATAACTACTATGGTCTAGGGGAAAAGTACACATACCATTGTAATCGGGCGAGTTTCTACTTTCAGATGCAGTAGGAATTTCTCGAGTTCGTCAATCCCTTCGCGAGATATGGGAGTTTGAAGTTAAGGAATGGTTGAGAAACCACCAAAATTTTCGCTGATTTGATACCCGAAACCAATAACTGGAATGGCCTAGGGGAAAAGTACACACACCATTGTAATCGGGCGAGTTTCTACTTTCAGATGCAACAGGAATTTCTCGAGTTCGTCAATCCGTTCGTGAGATATGGGAGTTTGAAGTTTAGGAATGGTTGAGAAACCATCAAAGTTTTCGCAAGTCTGATACCCGAAACCAATTACTGGAATGGCCTACGGAAAAAGTACACATACCGTTGTAATCGGGCGAGTTTCTACTTTCAGATGCAACAGGAATTTCTCGAGTTCGTCAATCCGTTCGCGAGATATGGGAGTTCGAAAATAAGGAATGGTTGAGAAACCATCAAAATTTTCGAAAGTCTGATACTCGAAACCAATAACTACTATGGCCTAGGGGAAAAGTACACAAACCATTGAAATCGGGCGAGATTCTACTTTCAGATGCAAGAGGAATTTCTAGAGTTCGTCAATCCGTTCGCGAGATATGGGAGTTCGAAGTTAAGGAATGGTTGAGAAACCATCAAAATTTTCGCAAGTCTGATGCTCGAAACCAGTAACTACTATGGTCTAGGGGAAAAGTACACATACCATTGTAATCGGGCGAGTGTCTACTTTCAGATGCAACAGGAATGTCTCGAGTTCGTCAATCCGTTCGTGGGATATGGGAGTTTGAAGTTAACGAACGCTTGAGCAACCATCAAAGTTTTCGCAAGTCTGATGCCCGAAACCAATAACTACTATGGTCTAGGGGAAAAGTACACACACCATTGTAATCGGGCGAGTTTCTACTTTCAGATGCAGTAGGAATTTCTCGAGTTCGTCATTCCCTTCGCGAGATATGGGAGTTTGAAGTTAAGGAATGGTTGAGAAACCACCAAAATTTTCGCTGATTTGATACCCGAAACCAATAACTGGAATGGCCTAGGGGAAAAGTACACACACCATTGTAATCGGGCGGGTTTCTACTTTCAGATGCAACAGGAATTTCTCGAGTCCGTCAATCCGTTCGTGAGATATGGGAGTTTGAAGTTTAGGAATGGTTGAGAAACCATCAAAGTTTTCGCAAGTCTGATACCCGAAACCAATTACTGGAATGCCCTACGGAAAAAGTACACATACCGTTGAAATCGGGCGAGTTTCTCCTTTCAGATGCAATAAGAATTACTCGAGTTCGTCAATCCGTTCGCGAGATATGGGTGTTTGAAATTAAGGAATGGTTGAGAAACCATCAAAATTTTCGCTGGTCTGATACTCGAAACCAATAACTACTATGGCCTAGGGGAAAAGTACACACACCATTGTAATCGGTTGAGTTTCTACTTTCAGATTCAACAGGAATTTCTCGAGTTCGTCAATCCGTTTGCGAGTTATGGGTGTTTGAAGTTAAGGAATGGTTGAGAAACCATCAAAATTTTCGAAAGTCTGATACTCGAAACCAATAACTACTATGGTCTAGGGGAAAATTCCACACACACCATTGTAATCGGGCGAGCTTCTACTTTCAGATGCAACAGGAATTTCTCGAGTTCGTCAATCCGTTCGCGAGATATGGGAGTTTGAAGTTAAGGAACGCTTGAGCAACCATCAAAATTTTCGCAAGTCTGATACTCGAAAGCAATAACTACTATGGCCTAGGGGAAAAGTACACATACCGTTGTAATCGGGCGAGTTTCTACTTTCAGATGCAACAGGAATTTCTCGAGTTCGTCAATCCGTTCGCGAGATATGGGAGTTTGAAGTTTAGGAATGGTTGAGAAACCATCAAAGTTTTCGTAAGTCTGATACCCGAAACCAATTACTGGAATGGCCTAGGGAAAAAGTACACATACCGTTGTAATCGGGCGAGTTTCTACTTTCAGATGCAACAGGAATTTCTCGAGTTCGTCAATCCGTTCGCGAGGTATGGGAGTTCGAAGATAAGGAATGGTTGAGAAACCATCAAAATTTTCGAAAGTCTGATACTCGAAACCAATAACTACTATGGTCTAGGGGAAAATTCCACACACACCATTGTAATCGGGCGAGCTTCTACTTTCAGATGCAACAGGAATTTCTCGAGTTCGTCAATCCGTTCGCGAGATATGGGAGTTTGAAGTTAAGGAATGGTTGAGAAACCACCAAAATTTTCGCTGATTTGATACCCGAAACCAATAACTGGAATGACCTAGGGGAAAAGTACACACACCATTGTAATCGGGCGAGTTTCTACTTTCAGATGCAACAGGAATTTCTCGAGTTCGTACAATCCGTTCGCGAGATATGGGAGTTTGAAGTTTAGGAATGGTTGAGAAACCATCAAAGTTTTCGCAAGTCTGATACCCGAAACCAATTACTGGAATGGCCTAGGGAAAAAGTACACATACCGTTGTAATCGGGCGAGTTTCTACTTTCAGATGCAACAGGAATTTCTCGAGTTCGTCAATCCGTTCGCGAGGTATGGGAGTTCGAAGATAAGGAATGGTTGAGAAACCATCAAAATTTTCGAAAGTCTGATACTCGAAACCAATAACTACTATGGTCTAGGGGAAAATTCCACACACACCATTGTAATCGGGCGAGTTTCTACTTTCAGATGCAACAGGAATTTCTCGAGTTCGTCAATCCGTTCGCGAGATATGGGAGTTTGAAGTTATGGATCGCTTGAGCAACCATCAAAATTTTCGCAAGTCTGATACTCGAAACCAATAACTGCAATGGCCTAGGGGAAAAGTACACACACCATTGTAATCGGGTGGGTTTCTACTTTCAGATGCAACAGGAATTTCTCGAGTTCGTCAATCCCTTCGCTAGATATGGGAGTTTGAAGTTAAGGAACGCTTGAGCAACTATCAAAATTTTCGCAAGTCTGATACCCGAAACCAATAACTACTATGGCCTAGGGGAAAAGTACACACACCATTGTAATCGGGCGAGATTCTACTTTCAGATGCAATAGGAATTTCTCGAGTTCGTCAATCCGTTCGCGAGATATGGGAGTTTGAAGTTTAGGAATGGTTGAGAAACCATCAAAGTTTTCGCAAGTCTGATACCCGAAACCAATAACTGGAATAGCCTAGGGAAAAAGTACACATACCGTTGTAATCGGGCGAGTTTCTACTTTCAGATGCAACAGGAATTTCTCGAGTTCGTCAATCCGTTCGCGAGATGTGGGAGTTTGATGTTAAGGAATGGTTGAGAAACCATCAAAATTTTCGCATGTCTGATACTCGAAAGCAATAACTACTATGGCCTAGGGGAAAAGTACACACACCATTGTAATCGAGCGAGTTTCTACTTTCAGATGCGACAGGAATTTCTCGAGTTTGTCAAGCCGTTCGCGAGATATGGGAGTTTGAAGTTAAGGAACGCTTGAGAAACCATCAAAATTGTCGCAAGTCTGATTCCCGAAACCAATAACTACAAAGGCCGAGGGGAAAAATACACATACCGTTGTAATCGGGCGAGTTTTTGCTTTCAGATGCAATAGGAATTTCTCGAGTTCGTCAATCCGTTCGCGAGATGTGGGAGTTTGATGTTAAGGAATGGTTGAGAAACCATCAAAATTTTCGCATGTCTGATACTCGAAAGCAATAACTACTATGGCCTAGGGGAAAAGTACACACACCATTGTAATCGGGCGAGTTTCTACTTTCAGATGCGACAGGAATTTCTCGAGTTTGTCAAGCCGTTCGCGAGATATGGGAGTTTGAAATTAAGGAAGGCTTGAGAAACCATCAAAATTTTCGCAAGTCTGATACCCGAAACCAATAACTACAAAGGCCGAGGGGCAAAATACACATACCGTTGTAATCGGGCGAGTTTCTGCTTTCAGATGTCAAAGGATTTTCTCGAGTTCGTCAATTCGTTCGCGAGATATGGGAGTTTGAGGTTAAGGAATGGTTGTGAATCCATCAAAATTTTCGCAAGTCTGATACTCGAAACCAATAACTACTATGGCCTAGGGCAAAATTACACATACCGTTGTAATCGGGCGAGTTTCTGCTTTCAGATGCAGTAGGAATTTCTCGAGTTCGTCAATCCCTTCGCGAGATATGGGAGTTTGAAGTTAAGGAATGGTTGAGAAACCACCAAAATTTTCGCTGATTTGATACCCGAAACCAATAACTGGAATGGCCTAGGGGAAAAGTACACACACCATTGTAATCGGTTGAGTTTCTACTTTCAGATTCAACAGGAATTTCTCGAGTTCGTCAATCCGTTTGCGAGTTATGGGTGTTTGAAGTTAAGGAATGGTTGAGAAACCATCAAAATTTTCGAAAGTCTGATACTCGAAACCAATAACTACTATGGTCTAGGGGAAAATTCCACACACACCATTGTAATCGGGCGAGCTTCTACTTTCAGATGCAACAGGAATTTCTCGAGTTCGTCAATCCGTTCGCGAGATATGGGAGTTTGAAGTTAAGGAACGCTTGAGCAACCATCAAAATTTTCGCAAGTCTGATACCCGAAGCCAATAACTACTATGGTCTAGGGGAAAAATACACATACCATTGTAATCGGGCGAGTTTCTACTTTCAGATGCAGTAGGAATTTCTCGAGTTCGTCAATCCCTTCGCAAGATATGGGAGTTTGAAGTTAAGGAACGCTTGAGCAACCATCAAAATTTTCGCAAGTCTGAAACCCGAAACCAATAACTACTATGGTCTAGGGGAAAAGTACACATACCATTGTAATCGGGCGAGTTTCTACTTTCAGATGCAGTAGGAATTTCTCGAGTTCGTCAATCCCTTCGCGAGATATGGGAGTTTGAAGTTAAGGAATGGTTGAGAAACCACCAAAATTTTCGCTGATTTGATACCCGAAACCAATAACTGGAATGGCCTAGGGGAAAAGTACACACACCATTGTAATCGGGCGAGTTTCTACTTTCAGATGCAACAGGAATTTCTCGAGTTCGTCAATCCGTTCGTGAGATATGGGAGTTTGAAGTTTAGGAATGGTTGAGAAACCATCAAAATTTTCGCAAGTCTGATGCTCGAAACCAGTAACTACTATGGTCTAGGGGAAAAGTACACATACCATTGTAATCGGGCGAGTGTCTACTTTCAGATGCAACAGGAATGTCTCGAGTTCGTCAATCCGTTCGTGGGATATGGGAGTTTGAAGTTAACGAACGCTTGAGCAACCATCAAAATTTTCGCAAGTCTGATGCCCGAAACCAATAACTACTATGGTCTAGGGGAAAAGTACACACACCATTGTAATCGGGCGAGTTTCTACTTTCAGATGCAGTAGGAATTTCTCGAGTTCGTCATTCCCTTCGCGAGATATGGGAGTTTGAAGTTAAGGAATGGTTGAGAAACCACCAAAATTTTCGCTGATTCGATACCCGAAACCAATAACTGGAATGGCCTAGGGGAAAAGTACACACACCATTGTAATCGGGCGGGTTTCTACTTTCAGATGCAACAGGAATTTCTCGAGTCCGTCAATCCGTTCGTGAGATATGGGAGTTTGAAGTTTAGGAATGGTTGAGAAACCATCAAAGTTTTCGCAAGTCTGATACCCGAAACCAATTACTGGAATGCCCTACGGAAAAAGTACACATACCGTTGAAATCGGGCGAGTTTCTCCTTTCAGATGCAATAAGAATTACTCGAGTTCGTCAATCCGTTCGCGAGATATGGGTGTTTGAAATTAAGGAATGGTTGAGAAACCATCAAAATTTTCGCTGGTCTGATACTCGAAACCAATAACTACTATGGCCTAGGGGAAAAGTACACACACCATTGTAATCGGTTGAGTTTCTACTTTCAGATTCAACAGGAATTTCTCGAGTTCGTCAATCCGTTTGCGAGTTATGGGTGTTTGAAGTTAAGGAATGGTTGAGAAACCATCAAAATTTTCGAAAGTCTGATACTCGAAACCAATAACTACTATGGTCTAGGGGAAAATTCCACACACACCATTGTAATCGGGCGAGCTTCTACTTTCAGATGCAACAGGAATTTCTCGAGTTCGTCAATCCGTTCGCGAGATATGGGAGTTTGAAGTTAAGGAACGCTTGAGCAACCATCAAAATTTTCGCAAGTCTGATACTCGAAAGCAATAACTACTATGGCCTAGGGGAAAAGTACACATACCGTTGTAATCGGGCGAGTTTCTACTTTCAGATGCAACAGGAATTTCTCGAGTTCGTCAATCCGTTCGCGAGATATGGGAGTTTGAAGTTTAGGAATGGTTGAGAAACCATCAAAGTTTTCGTAAGTCTGATACCCGAAACCAATTACTGGAATGGCCTAGGGAAAAAGTACACATACCGTTGTAATCGGGCGAGTTTCTACTTTCAGATGCAACAGGAATTTCTCGAGTTCGTCAATCCGTTCGCGAGGTATGGGAGTTCGAAGATAAGGAATGGTTGAGAAACCATCAAAATTTTCGAAAGTCTGATACTCGAAACCAATAACTACTATGGTCTAGGGGAAAATTCCACACACACCATTGTAATCGGGCGAGCTTCTACTTTCAGATGCAACAGGAATTTCTCGAGTTCGTCAATCCGTTCGCGAGATATGGGAGTTTGAAGTTAAGGAATGGTTGAGAAACCACCAAAATTTTCGCTGATTTGATACCCGAAACCAATAACTGGAATGACCTAGGGGAAAAGTACACACACCATTGTAATCGGGCGAGTTTCTACTTTCAGATGCAACAGGAATTTCTCGAGTTCGTACAATCCGTTCGCGAGATATGGGAGTTTGAAGTTTAGGAATGGTTGAGAAACCATCAAAGTTTTCGCAAGTCTGATACCCGAAACCAATTACTGGAATGGCCTAGGGAAAAAGTACACATACCGTTGTAATCGGGCGAGTTTCTACTTTCAGATGCAACAGGAATTTCTCGAGTTCGTCAATCCGTTCGCGAGGTATGGGAGTTCGAAGATAAGGAATGGTTGAGAAACCATCAAAATTTTCGAAAGTCTGATACTCGAAACCAATAACTACTATGGTCTAGGGGAAAATTCCACACACACCATTGTAATCGGGCGAGTTTCTACTTTCAGATGCAACAGGAATTTCTCGAGTTCGTCAATCCGTTCGCGAGATATGGGAGTTTGAAGTTATGGATCGCTTGAGCAACCATCAAAATTTTCGCAAGTCTGATACTCGAAACCAATAACTGCAATGGCCTAGGGGAAAAGTACACACACCATTGTAATCGGGTGGGTTTCTACTTTCAGATGCAACAGGAATTTCTCGAGTTCGTCAATCCCTTCGCTAGATATGGGAGTTTGAAGTTAAGGAACGCTTGAGCAACTATCAAAATTTTCGCAAGTCTGATACCCGAAACCAATAACTACTATGGCCTAGGGGAAAAGTACACACACCATTGTAATCGGGCGAGATTCTACTTTCAGATGCAATAGGAATTTCTCGAGTTCGTCAATCCGTTCGCGAGATATGGGAGTTTGAAGTTTAGGAATGGTTGAGAAACCATCAAAGTTTTCGCAAGTCTGATACCCGAAACCAATAACTGGAATAGCCTAGGGAAAAAGTACACATACCGTTGTAATCGGGCGAGTTTCTACTTTCAGATGCAACAGGAATTTCTCGAGTTCGTCAATCCGTTCGCGAGATGTGGGAGTTTGATGTTAAGGAATGGTTGAGAAACCATCAAAATTTTCGCATGTCTGATACTCGAAAGCAATAACTACTATGGCCTAGGGGAAAAGTACACACACCATTGTAATCGGGCGAGTTTCTACTTTCAGATGCGACAGGAATTTCTCGAGTTTGTCAAGCCGTTCGCGAGATATGGGAGTTTGAAGTTAAGGAACGCTTGAGAAACCATCAAAATTGTCGCAAGTCTGATTCCCGAAACCAATAACTACAAAGGCCGAGGGGAAAAATACACATACCGTTGTAATCGGGCGAGTTTTTGCTTTCAGATGCAATAGGAATTTCTCGAGTTCGTCAATCCGTTCGCGAGATGTGGGAGTTTGATGTTAAGGAATGGTTGAGAAACCATCAAAATTTTCGCATGTCTGATACTCGAAAGCAATAACTACTATGGCCTAGGGGAAAAGTACACACACCATTGTAATCGGGCGAGTTTCTACTTTCAGATGCGACAGGAATTTCTCGAGTTTGTCAAGCCGTTCGCGAGATATGGGAGTTTGAAATTAAGGAAGGCTTGAGAAACCATCAAAATTTTCGCAAGTCTGATACCCGAAACCAATAACTACAAAGGCCGAGGGGCAAAATACACATACCGTTGTAATCGGGCGAGTTTCTGCTTTCAGATGTCAAAGGATTTTCTCGAGTTCGTCAATTCGTTCGCGAGATATGGGAGTTTGAGGTTAAGGAATGGTTGTGAATCCATCAAAATTTTCGCAAGTCTGATACTCGAAACCAATAACTACTATGGCCTAGGGCAAAATTACACATACCGTTGTAATCGGGCGAGTTTCTGCTTTCAGATGCAACAGGAATTTCTCGAGTTCGTCAATCCGTTCGCGAGATATGGGAGTTTGAAGTTAAGGAATGGTTGAGAAACGACCAAAATTTTCGCTGATTTGATACCCGAAAACAATAACTGGAATGGCCTAGGGGAAAAGTACACACACCATTGTAATCGGGCGAGTTTCTACCTTCAGATTCAACAGGAATTTCTAGAGTTCGTCAATCCGTTCGCGAGATATGGGAGTTTGAAGTTAAGGAATGGTTGAGAAACGACCAAAATTTTCGCAGATTTGATACTCGAGACCAATAACTGGAATGGCCTAGGGGAAAAGTACACACACCATTGTAATCGGGCGAGTTTCTCCTTTCAGATGCAATAGGAATTACCCGAGTTCGTCTATCCGTTCGCGAGATATGGGAGTTAGAATTTAAGGAACGCTTGAGAAACCATCAAAATTTTCGCAAGTCTGATACCCGAAACCAATAACTGGAATGGCCTAGGGGAAAAGTACACACACCATTGAAATCGGGCGAGATTCTATTTTCAGATGCAACTGGAATTTCTCGAGTTCGTCAATCCGTTCGCGAGATATGGGAGTTTGAAGTTAAGGAACGCTTGAGCAACCATCTAAATTTTCGCAAGTCTGATACTCGAAAACAATAACTACTATGGTCTAGGGGAAAAGTACACACACCATTGTAATCGGGCGAGTTTCTACTTTCAGGTGCAACAGGAATTTCTCGAGTTCGTCAATCCGTTCGCGAGATATGGGAGTTTGAAGTTAAGGAACGCTTGAGCAACCATCAAAATTTTCGCAAGTCTGATACTCGAAACCAATAACTGCAATGGCCTAGGGGAAAAGTACACACACCATTGAAATCGTGCGAGATTCTACTTTCAGATGCAACCGGAATTTCTCGAGTTCGTCAATCCGTTCGCGAGATATGGGAGTTTGAAGTTAAGGAACGCTTGAGCAACCATCAAAATTTTCGCAAGTCTGATACTCGAAACCAATAACTACAAAGGCCGAGGGGAAAAATACACATACCGTTGTAATCGGGCGAGTTTCTGCTTTCAGATGCAATAGGAATTTCTCGAGTTCGTCAATCCGTTCGCGAGATATGGGAGTTTGAAGTTAAGGAACGCTTGAGCAACCATCAAAATTTTCGCAAGTCTGATACTCGAAACCAATAACTACTATGGCCTAGGGGAAAAGTACACAAACCATTGAAATCGGGCGAGATTCTACTTTCAGATGCAACAGGAATTTCTAGAGTTCGTGAATCCGTTCGCGAGATATGGGAGTTCGAAGTTAAGGAATGGTTGAGAAACCATCAAAATTTTCGCAAGTCTGATGCTCGAAACCAATAACTACTATGGTCTAGGGGAAAAGTACGCACACCATTGTAATCGGGCGAGTTTCTACTTTCAGATTCAACAGGAATTTCTCGAGTTCGTCAATCCGTTCGCGAGGTATGGGAGTTTGAAGTTAAGGAATGGTTGAGAAACCACCAAAATTTTCACAGATTTGATACTCGAAACCAATAACTGGAATGGCCTAGGGGAAAAGTACACACACCATTGTAATCGAGCGAGTTTCTACTTTCAGATGCAACAGGAATTTCTCGAGTTCGTCAATCCGTTCGCTAGATATGGGAGTTTGAAGTTTAGGAATTGTTGAGAAACCATCAAAATTTTCGCAAGTCTGATGCTCGAAACCAATAACTACTATGGTCTAGGGGAAAAGTACGCACACCATTGTAATCGGGCGAGTTTCTACTTTCAGATGCAACAGGAATTTCTCGAGTTCGTCAATCCGTTCGCGAGATATGGGAGTTTGAAGTTAAGGAACGCTTGGGAAACCATCAAAATTTTCGCAAGTCTGATACTCGAAACCAATAACTACTATGGCCTAGGGGAAAAGAGCACACACCATTGTAATCGGGCGAGTTTCTACTTTCAGATACATCAGGAATTTCACGAGTTCGTCAATCAGTTCCCGAGATATGGGAGTTTGAAGTTAAGGAATGGTTGAGAAACCATCAAAATTTTCGCAAGTCTGATACTCGAAACGAAGAACTACTATTGCCTAGGGCAGAAATACACATACCGTTGTAACCGGGCGAGTTTCTCCTTTCAGATGCAATAGGAATTACCCGAGTTCGTCCATCCGTTCGCGAGATATGGGAGTTTGAAATTAAGGAATGGTTGAGAAACCATCAAAATTTTCGCTGGTCTGATACTCGAAACCAATAACCGGAATGGCCTAGGGGAAAAGTACGCACACCATTGTAATCGGGCGAGTTTCTACTTTCAGATGCAACAGGAATTTCTCGAGTTCGTCAATCCGTTTGCGAGATATGGGAGGTAGAAGTTAAGGAACGCTTGAGAAACCATCAAAATTTTCGCAAGTCTGATAACCGAAACCAATAACTGGAATGGCCTAGGGGAAAAGTACACACACCATTGAAATCGGGCGAGATTCTACTTTCAGATGCAACTGGAATTTCTCGAGTTCGTCAATCCGTTCGCGTGATATGGGAGTTTGAAGTTAAGGAACACTTGAGCAACCATCAAAATTTTCGCAAGTCTGATACTCGAAACCAATAACTACTATGGCCTAGGGGAAAAGTACTCAAACCATTGAAATCGGGCGAGATTCTACTTTCACATGCAACAGGAATTTCTAGAGTTCGTGAATCCGTTTGCGAGATATGGGAGTTTGAAGCTAAGGAACGCTTGAGCAACCATCAAAATTTTTGCAAGTCTGATGCTCGAAACCAATAACTGCAATGGGCTAGGGGAATAGTACACACACCATTGAAATCGGGCGAGATTCTACTTTCAGATGCAACTGGAATTTCTCGAGTTCGTCAATCCGTTCGCGAGATATGGGAGTTCGAAGTTAAGTAATGGTTGAGAAACCATCTAAATTTTCGCAAGTCTGATCCTCGAAACCAATAACTACTATGGTCTAGGGGAAAAGTACACACACCATTGTAATCGGGCGAGTTTCTACTTTCAGATTCAACAGGAATTTCTCGAGTTCGTCAATCCGTTCGCGAGATATGGGAGTTTGAAGTTAAGGAATTGTTGAGAAACCACCAAAATTTTCGGAAGTCTGATACTCGAAACCAATAACTGCAATGGCCTAGGGGAAAAGTACACACACCATTGAAATCGGGCGAGATTCTACTTTCAGATGCAACAGGAATTTCTCGAGTTCGTCAATCCCTTCGCTAGATATGGGAGTTTGAAGTTAAGGAACGCTTGAGCAACTATCAAAATTTTCGCAAGTCTGATACCCGAAACCAATAACTACTATGACCTAGGGGAAAAGTACACACACCATTGTAATCGGGCGTGTTTCTACTTTCAGATTCAACAGGAATTTCTCGAGTTCGTCAATCCGTTCGCGAGATATGGGAGTTTGAAGTTAAGGAATGGTTGAGAAACCACCAAAATTTTCGCAGATTTGATACTCGAAACCAATAACTGCAATGGCCTAGGGGGAAAGTACACACACCATTGTAATCGGGCGAGTTTCTACTTTCAGATGCAATAGGAATTACCCGAGTTCGTCTATCCGTTCGCGAGATATGGGAGTTAGAATTTAAGGAACGCTTGAGAAACCATCAAAATTTTGGCAAGTCTGATACTCGAAACCAATAACTGCAATGGCCTAGGGGAAAGGTACACACACCATTGAAATCGGGCGAGATTCTACTTTCAGAAACAACTGGAATTTCTCGAGTTCGTCAATCCGTTCGCGACATATGGGAGTTTGAAGTTAAGAAACGCTTGAGCAACCATCAAAATTTTCGCAAGTCTGATACTCGAAACCAATAACTAATATGGCATAGGAGAAAAGTAGACACACCATTGTAATCGGGCGAGTTTCTACTTTCAGATTCAGCAGCAATTTCTCGAATTCGTCAATCCGTTCGCGAGATATGGGAGTTTGAAGTTAAGGAGTGGTTGAGAAACCACCAAAATTGTCGCTGATTTGATACCCGAAACCAATAACTGGAATGGCCTAGGGGAAAAGTACACACACCATTGTAATCGGGCGAGTTTCTACTTTCAGATACATCAGGAATTTCACGAGTTCGTCAATCAGTTCCCGAGATATGGGAGTTTGAAGTTAAGGAATGGTTGAGAAACCATCAAAATTTTCGCAAGTCTGATACTCGAAACGAAGAACTACTATTGCCTAGGGCAGAAATACACATACCGTTGTAACCGGGCGAGTTTCTACTTTCAGATGCAACAGGAATTTCTCGAGCTCGTCAGTCCTTTCGCGAGATATGGGAGTTTGATGTCAAGGAATGGTTGAGAAACCATCAAAGTTTTCGCAAGACTGATACCCGAAACCAATAACTGGAATGGCCTAGGGAAAAAGTACACATACTGTTGTAATCGGGCGAGTTTCTACTTTCAGATGCAACAGGAATTTCTCGAGTTCGTCAATCCGTTCGCGAGATATGGGAGTTCGAAATTAAGGAATGGTTGAGAAACCATCAAAATTTTCGAAAGTCGGATACTCGAAACCAATAACTACTATGGTCTAGGGGAAAATTACACACACCACTGTAATCGGGCGAGTTTCTACTTTCAGATGCAACAGGAATTTCTCGAGTTCGTCAATCCGTTCGCGAGATATGGGAGTTTAAAGTTAAGGAACGCTTGAGCAACCATCAAAATTTTTGCAAGTCTGATGCTCGAAACCAATAACTGGAATGGCCTAGGGGAAAAGTACACACACCATTGTAATCGGGCGAGTTTCTACTTTCAGATGCAATAGGAATTACCCGAGTTCGTATATCCGTTCGCGAGATATGGGAGTTAGAATTTAAGGAACGCTTGAGAAACCATCAAAATTTTGGCAAGTCTGATACTCGAAACCAATAACTGCAATGGCCTAGGGGAAAAGTACACACACCATTGAAATCGGGCGAGATTCTACTTTCAGAAACAACTGGAATTTCTCGAGTTCGTCAATCCGTTCGCGAGATATGGGAGTTTGAAGTTAAGAAACGCTTGAGCAACCATCAAAATTTTCGCAAGTCTGATACTCGAAACCAATAACTAATATGGCATAGGGGAAAAGTAGACACACCATTGTAATCGGGCGAGTTTCTACTTTCAGATGCAGCAGCAATTTCTCGAATTCGTCAATCCGTTCGCGAGATATGGGAGTTTGAAGTTAAGGAATGGTTGAGAAACCATCAAAATTTTCGCAAGTCGGATACTCGAAACCAATAACTACTATGGTCTAGGGGAAAATTACACACACCATTCTAATCGGGCAAGTTTCTACTTTCAGATGCAACAGGAATTTCTCGAGTTCGTCAATCAGTTCGCGAGATATGGGAGTTTGAAGTTAAGGAACGCTTGAGCAACCATAAAAATTTTCGCAAGTCTGATACTCGAAACCAATAACTGCAATGGCCTAGGGGAAAAGTACACACCATTGAAATCGAGCGAGTTTCTCCTTTCAGATGCAATAGGAATTACCCGAGTTCGTCTATCCGTTCGCGAGATATGGGAGTTTGAAATTAAGGAATGGTTGAGAAACCATCAAAATTTTCGCTGGTCTGATACTCGAAACCAATAACCGGAATGCCCTAGGGGAAAAGTACGCACACCATTGTAATCGGGCGAGTTTCTACTTTCAGATGCAACAGGAATTTCTCGAGTTCGTCAATCCGTTTGCGAGATATGGGAGTTAGAAGTTAAGGAACGCTTGAGAAACCATCAAAATTTTCGCAAGTCTGATACCCGAAACCAATAACTGGAATGGCCTAGGGGAAAAGTACACACACCGTTGAAATCGGGCGAGATTCTACTTTCAGATGCAACTGGAATTTCTCGAGTTCGTCAATCCGTTCGCGAGATATGGGAGTTTGAAGTTAAGGAACGCTTGAGCAACCATCAAAATTTTCGCAAGTCTGATACTCGAAACCAATAACTACTATGGCCAAGGGGAAAAGTACACAAACCATTGAAATCGGGCGAGATTCTACTTTCAGATGCAACAGGAATTTCTAGAGTTCGTGAATCCGTTCGCGAGGTATGGGAGTTTGAAGTTAAGGAATGGTTGAGAAACCACCAAAATTTTCACAGATTTGATACTCGAAACCAATAACTGGAATGCCCTAGGGGAAAAGTACGCACACCATTGTAATCGAGCGAGTTTCTACTTTCAGATGCAACAGGAATTTCTCGAGTTCGTCAATCCGTTCGCTAGATATGGGAGTTTGAAGTTTAGGAATGGTTGAGAAACCATCAAAATTTTCGCAAGTCTGATACCCGAAACCAATAACTGGAATGGCCTAGGGAAAAAGTACACATACCGTTGAAATCGAGCGAGTTTCTCCTTTCAGATGCAATAGGAATTACCCGAGTTCGTCCATCCGTTCGCGAGATATGGGAGTTTGAAATTAAGGAATGGTTGAGAAACCATCAAAATTTTCGCTGGTCTGATACTCGAAACCAATAACCGGAATGGCCTAGGGGAAAAGTACGCACACCATTGTAATCGGGCGAGTTTCTACTTTCAGATGCAACAGGAATTTCTCGAATTCGTCAATCCGTTTGCGAGATATGGGAGTTCGAAATTAAGGAATGGTTGAGAAACCATCAAAATTTTCGAAAGTCGGATACTCGAAACCAATAACTACTATGGTCTAGGGGAAAATTACACACACCACTGTAATCGGGCGAGTTTCTACTTTCAGATGCAACAGGAATTTCTCGAGTTCGTCAATCCGTTCGCGAGATATGGGAGTTTAAAGTTAAGGAACGCTTGAGCAACCATCAAAATTTTTGCAAGTCTGATGCTCGAAACCAATAACTGGAATGGCCTAGGGGAAAAGTACACACACCATTGTAATCGGGCGAGTTTCTACTTTCAGATGCAATAGGAATTACCCGAGTTCGTATATCCGTTCGCGAGATATGGGAGTTAGAATTTAAGGAACGCTTGAGAAACCATCAAAATTTTGGCAAGTCTGATACTCGAAACCAATAACTGCAATGGCCTAGGGGAAAAGTACACACACCATTGAAATCGGGCGAGATTCTACTTTCAGAAACAACTGGAATTTCTCGAGTTCGTCAATCCGTTCGCGAGATATGGGAGTTTGAAGTTAAGAAACGCTTGAGCAACCATCAAAATTTTCGCAAGTCTGATACTCGAAACCAATAACTAATATGGCATAGGGGAAAAGTAGACACACCATTGTAATCGGGCGAGTTTCTACTTTCAGATGCAGCAGCAATTTCTCGAATTCGTCAATCCGTTCGCGAGATATGGGAGTTTGAAGTTAAGGAATGGTTGAGAAACCATCAAAATTTTCGCAAGTCTGATACTCGAAACGAAGAACTACTATTGCCTAGGGCAGAAATACACATACCGTTGTAACCGGGCGAGTTTCTACTTTCAGATGCAACAGGAATTTCTCGAGTTCGTCAATCCGTTCGCGAGATATGGGAGTTAGAAGTTAAGGAATGGTTGAGAAACCATCAAAATTTTCGAAAGTCGGCTACTCGAAACCAATAACTACTATGGTCTAGGGGAAAATTACACACACCATTCTAATCGGGCAAGTTTCTACTTTCAGATGCAACAGGAATTTCTCGAGTTCGTCAATCAGTTCGCGAGATATGGGAGTTTGAAGTTAAGGAACGCTTGAGCAACCATAAAAATTTTCGCAAGTCTGATACTCGAAACCAATAACTAATATGGCATAGGGGAAAAGTAGACACACCATTGTAATCGGGCGAGTTTCTACTTTCAGATGCAGCAGCAATTTCTCGAATTCGTCAATCCGTTCGCGAGATATGGGAGTTTGAAGTTTAGGAATGGTTAAGAAACCATCAAAATTTTCGCAAGTCTGATACCCGAAACCAATAACTGGAATGGCCTAGGGAAAAAGTACACATACCGTTGAAATCGAGCGAGTTTCTCCTTTCAGATGCAATAGGAATTACCCGAGTTCGTCTATCCGTTCGCGAGATATGGGAGTTTGAAATTAAGGAATGGTTGAGAAACCATCAAAATTTTCGCTGGTCTGATACTCGAAACCAATAACCGGAATGCCCTAGGGGAAAAGTACGCACACCATTGTAATCGGGCGAGTTTCTACTTTCAGATGCAACAGGAATTTCTCGAGTTCGTCAATCCGTTTGCGAGATATGGGAGTTAGAAGTTAAGCAACGCTTGAGAAACCATCAAAATTTTCGCAAGGCTGATACCCGAAACCAATAACTGGAATGGCCTAGGGGAAAAGTACACACACCGTTGAAATCGGGCGAGATTCTACTTTCAGATGCAACTGGAATTTCTCGAGTTCGTCAATCCGTTCGCGAGATATGGGAGTTTGAAGTTAAGGAACGCTTGAGCAACCATCAAAATTTTCGCAAGTCTGATACTCGAAACCAATAACTACTATGGCCAAGGGGAAAAGTACACAAACCATTGAAATCGGGCGAGATTCTACTTTCAGATGCAACAGGAATTTCTAGAGTTCGTGAATCCGTTCGCGAGATATGGGAGTTCGAAGTTAAGGAATGGTTGAGAAACCATCAAAATTTTCGCAAGTCTGATGCTCGAAACCAATAACTACTATGGCCTAGGGGAAAAGTACGCACACCATTGTAATCGGGCGAGTTTCTACTTTCAGATGCAACAGGAATTTCTCGAGTTCGTCAATCCGTTTGCGAGATATGGGAGTTAGAAGTTAAGGAACGCTTGAGAAACCATCAAAATTTTCGCAAGTCTGATACCCGAAACCAATAACTGGAATGGCCTAGGGAAAAAGTACACATACCGTTGAAATCGGGCGAGATTCTACTTTCAGATGCAACTGGAATTTCTCGAGTTCGTCAATCCGTTCGCGAGATATGGGAGTTTGAAGTTAAGGAACGCTTGAGCAACCATCAAAATTTTTGCAAGTCTGATACTCGAAACCAATAACCGGAATGGTCTAGGGGAAAAGTACACACACCATTGTAATCGGGCGAGTTTCTACTTTCAGATTCAACAGGAATTTCTCGAGTTCGTCAATCCGTTCGCGAGGTGTGGGAGTTTGAAGTTAAGGAATGGTTGAGAAACCACCAAAATTTTCACAGATTTGATACTCGAAACCAATAACTGGAATGCCCTAGGGGAAAAGTACACACACCATTGTAATCGAGCGAGTTTCTACTTTCAGATGCAACAGGAATTTCTCGAGTTCGTCAATCCGTTCGCTAGATATGGGAGTTTGAAGTTTAGGAATGGTTGAGAAACCATCAAAATTTTCGCAAGTCTGATACCCGAAACCAATAACTGGAATGGCCTAGGGAAAAAGTACACATACCGTTGAAATCGAGCGAGTTTCTCCTTTCAGATGCAATAGGAATTACCCGAGTTCGTCCATCCGTTCGCGAGATATGGGAGTTTGAAATTAAGGAATGGTTGAGAAACCATCAAAATTTTCGCTGGTCTGATACTCGAAACCAATAACCGGAATGGCCTAGGGGAAAAGTACGCACACCATTGTAATCGGGCGAGTTTCTACTTTCAGATGCAACAGGAATTTCTCGAATTCGTCAATCCGTTTGCGAGATATGGGAGCTAGAAGTTATGGAACGCTTGAGAAACCATCAAAATTTTCGCAAGTCTGATACCCGAAACCAATAAATGGAATGGCCTAGGGGAAAAGTACACACACCATTGAAATCGGGCGAGATTCTACTTTCACATGCAACTGGAATTTCTCGAGTTCGTCAATCCGTTCGCGAGATATGGGAGTTTGAAGTTAAGGAACGCTTGAGCAACCATCAAAATTTTCGCAAGTCTGATACTCGAAACCAATAACTACTATGGCCTAGGGGAAAAGTACTCAAACCATTGAAATCGGGCGAGATTCTACTTTCAGATGCAACAGGAATTTCTAGAGTTCGTGAGTCCGTTCGCGAGATATGGGACTTCGAAGTTAAGGAATGGTTGAGAAACCATCAAAATTTTCGCAAGTCTGATGCTCGAAACCAATAACTACTATGGTCTAGGGGAAAAGTACGCACACCATTGTAATCGGGCGAGTTTCTACTTTCAGATGCAACGGGAATTTCTCGAGTTCGTCAATCCGTTTGCGAGATATGGGAGTTAGAAGTTAAGGAACGCTTGAGAAACCATCAAAATTTTCGCAAGTCTGATACCCGAAACCAATAACTGGAATGGCCTAGGGTAAAAGTACACACACCATTGACATCGGGCGAGATTCTACTTTCAGATGCAACTGGAATTTCTCGAGTTCGTCAATCCGTTCGCGAGATATGGGAGTTTGAAGTTAAGGAACGCTTGAGCAACCATCAAAATTTTTGCAAGTCTGATGCTCGAAACCAATAACTGCAATGGGCTAGGGGAATAGTACACACACCATTGACATCGGGCGAGATTCTACTTTCAGATGCAACTGGAATTTCTCGAGTTCGTCAATCCGTTCGCGAGATATGGGAGTTTGAAGTTAAGGAACGCTTGAGCAACCATCAAAATTTTTGCAAGTCTGATGCTCGAAACCAATAACTGCAATGGGCTAGGGGAATAGTACACACACCATTGAAATCGGGCGAGTTTCTACTTTCAGATGCAACAGGAATTTCTCGAATTCGTCAATCCGTTTGCGAGATATGGGAGTTCGAAATTAAGGAATGGTTGAGAAACCATCAAAATTTTCGAAAGTCGGATACTCGAAACCAATAACTACTATGGTCTAGGGGAAAATTACACACACCACTGTAATCGGGCGAGTTTCTACTTTCAGATGCAACAGGAATTTCTCGAGTTCGTCAATCCGTTCGCGAGATATGGGAGTTTAAAGTTAAGGAACGCTTGAGCAACCATCAAAATTTTTGCAAGTCTGATGCTCGAAACCAATAACTGGAATGGCCTAGGGGAAAAGTACACACACCATTGTAATCGGGCGAGTTTCTACTTTCAGATGCAATAGGAATTACCCGAGTTCGTATATCCGTTCGCGAGATATGGGAGTTAGAATTTAAGGAACGCTTGAGAAACCATCAAAATTTTGGCAAGTCTGATACTCGAAACCAATAACTGCAATGGCCTAGGGGAAAAGTACACACACCATTGAAATCGGGCGAGATTCTACTTTCAGAAACAACTGGAATTTCTCGAGTTCGTCAATCCGTTCGCGAGATATGGGAGTTTGAAGTTAAGAAACGCTTGAGCAACCATCAAAATTTTCGCAAGTCTGATACTCGAAACCAATAACTAATATGGCATAGGGGAAAAGTAGACACACCATTGTAATCGGGCGAGTTTCTACTTTCAGATGCAGCAGCAATTTCTCGAATTCGTCAATCCGTTCGCGAGATATGGGAGTTTGAAGTTAAGGAATGGTTGAGAAACCATCAAAATTTTCGCAAGTCTGATACTCGAAACGAAGAACTACTATTGCCTAGGGCAGAAATACACATACCGTTGTAACCGGGCGAGTTTCTACTTTCAGATGCAACAGGAATTTCTCGAGTTCGTCAATCCGTTCGCGAGATATGGGAGTTAGAAGTTAAGGAATGGTTGAGAAACCATCAAAATTTTCGAAAGTCGGATACTCGAAACCAATAACTACTATGGTCTAGGGGAAAATTACACACACCATTCTAATCGGGCAAGTTTCTACTTTCAGATGCAACAGGAATTTCTCGAGTTCGTCAATCAGTTCGCGAGATATGGGAGTTTGAAGTTAAGGAACGCTTGAACAACCATAAAAATTTTCGCAAGTCTGATACTCGAAACCAATAACTAATATGGCATAGGGGAAAAGTAGACACACCATTGTAATCGGGCGAGTTTCTACTTTCAGATGCAGCAGCAATTTCTCGAATTCGTCAATCCGTTCGCGAGATATGGGAGTTTGAAGTTTAGGAATGGTTAAGAAACCATCAAAATTTTCGCAAGTCTGATACCCGAAACCAATAACTGGAATGGCCTAGGGAAAAAGTACACATACCGTTGAAATCGAGCGAGTTTCTCCTTTCAGATGCAATAGGAATTACCCGAGTTCGTCTATCCGTTCGCGAGATATGGGAGTTTGAAATTAAGGAATGGTTGAGAAACCATCAAAATTTTCGCTGGTCTGATACTCGAAACCAATAACCGGAATGCCCTAGGGGAAAAGTACGCACACCATTGTAATCGGGCGAGTTTCTACTTTCAGATGCAACAGGAATTTCTCGAGTTCGTCAATCCGTTTGCGAGATATGGGAGTTAGAAGTTAAGGAACGCTTGAGAAACCATCAAAATTTTCGCAAGGCTGATACCCGAAACCAATAACTGGAATGGCCTAGGGGAAAAGTACACACACCGTTGAAATCGGGCGAGATTCTACTTTCAGATGCAACTGGAATTTCTCGAGTTCGTCAATCCGTTCGCGAGATATGGGAGTTTGAAGTTAAGGAACGCTTGAGCAACCATCAAAATTTTCGCAAGTCTGATACTCGAAACCAATAACTACTATGGCCAAGGGGAAAAGTACACAAACCATTGAAATCGGGCGAGATTCTACTTTCAGATGCAACAGGAATTTCTAGAGTTCGTGAATCCGTTCGCGAGATATGGGAGTTCGAAGTTAAGGAATGGTTGAGAAACCATCAAAATTTTCGCAAGTCTGATGCTCGAAACCAATAACTACTATGGCCTAGGGGAAAAGTACGCACACCATTGTAATCGGGCGAGTTTCTACTTTCAGATGCAACAGGAATTTCTCGAGTTCGTCAATCCGTTTGCGAGATATGGGAGTTAGAAGTTAAGGAACGCTTGAGAAACCATCAAAATTTTCGCAAGTCTGATACCCGAAACCAATAACTGGAATGGCCTAGGGAAAAAGTACACATACCGTTGAAATCGGGCGAGATTCTACTTTCAGATGCAACTGGAATTTCTCGAGTTCGTCAATCCGTTCGCGAGATATGGGAGTTTGAAGTTAAGGAACGCTTGAGCAACCATCAAAATTTTTGCAAGTCTGATACTCGAAACCAATAACCGGAATGGTCTAGGGGAAAAGTACACACACCATTGTAATCGGGCGAGTTTCTACTTTCAGATTCAACAGGAATTTCTCGAGTTCGTCAATCCGTTCGCGAGGTGTGGGAGTTTGAAGTTAAGGAATGGTTGAGAAACCACCAAAATTTTCACAGATTTGATACTCGAAACCAATAACTGGAATGCCCTAGGGGAAAAGTACACACACCATTGTAATCGAGCGAGTTTCTACTTTCAGATGCAACAGGAATTTCTCGAGTTCGTCAATCCGTTCGCTAGATATGGGAGTCTGAAGTTTAGGAATGGTTGAGAAACCATCAAAATTTTCGCAAGTCTGATACCCGAAACCAATAACTGGAATGGCCTAGGGAAAAAGTACACATACCGTTGAAATCGAGCGAGTTTCTCCTTTCAGATGCAATAGGAATTACCCGAGTTCGTCCATCCGTTCGCGAGATATGGGAGTTTGAAATTAAGGAATGGTTGAGAAACCATCAAAATTTTCGCTGGTCTGATACTCGAAACCAATAACCGGAATGGCCTAGGGGAAAAGTACGCACACCATTGTAATCGGGCGAGTTTCTACTTTCAGATGCAACAGGAATTTCTCGAATTCGTCAATCCGTTTGCGAGATATGGGAGCTAGAAGTTATGGAACGCTTGAGAAACCATCAAAATTTTCGCAAGTCTGATACCCGAAACCAATAAATGGAATGGCCTAGGGGAAAAGTACACACACCATTGAAATCGGGCGAGATTCTACTTTCACATGCAACTGGAATTTCTCGAGTTCGTCAATCCGTTCGCGAGATATGGGAGTTTGAAGTTAAGGAACGCTTGAGCAACCATCAAAATTTTCGCAAGTCTGATACTCGAAACCAATAACTACTATGGCCTAGGGGAAAAGTACTCAAACCATTGAAATCGGGCGAGATTCTACTTTCAGATGCAACAGGAATTTCTAGAGTTCGTGAGTCCGTTCGCGAGATATGGGACTTCGAAGTTAAGGAATGGTTGAGAAACCATCAAAATTTTCGCAAGTCTGATGCTCGAAACCAATAACTACTATGGTCTAGGGGAAAAGTACGCACACCATTGTAATCGGGCGAGTTTCTACTTTCAGATGCAACGGGAATTTCTCGAGTTCGTCAATCCGTTTGCGAGATATGGGAGTTAGAAGTTAAGGAACGCTTGAGAAACCATCAAAATTTTCGCAAGTCTGATACCCGAAACCAATAACTGGAATGGCCTAGGGTAAAAGTACACACACCATTGACATCGGGCGAGATTCTACTTTCAGATGCAACTGGAATTTCTCGAGTTCGTCAATCCGTTCGCGAGATATGGGAGTTTGAAGTTAAGGAACGCTTGAGCAACCATCAAAATTTTTGCAAGTCTGATGCTCGAAACCAATAACTGCAATGGGCTAGGGGAATAGTACACACACCATTGAAATCGGGCGAGATTCTACTTTCAGATGCAACTGGAATTTCTCGAGTTCGTCAATCCGTTCGCGAGATATGGGAGTTCGAAGTTAAGTAATGGTTGAGAAACCATCTAAATTTTCGCAAGTCTGATCCTCGTAACCAGTAACTACTATGGTCTAGGGGAAAAGTACACACACCATTGTAATCAGGCGAGTTTCTACTTTCAGATTCAACAGGAATTTCTCGAGTTCGTCAATCCGTTCGCGAGATATGGGAGTTTGAAGTTAAGGAATTGTTGAGAAACCACCAAAATTTTAACAGATTTGATACTCGAAACCAATAACTGGAATGGCCTAGGGGAAGAGTACACACACCATTGTAATCGAGCGAGTTTCTACTTTCAGATGCAACAGGAATTTCTCGAGTTCGTCAATCCGTTCGCGAGATATGGGAGTTTGAAGTTTAGAAATGATTGAGAAACCATCAAAATTTTCGCAAGTCTGATACCCGAAACCAATACCTGGAATGGCCTAGGGAAAAAGTACACATACTGTTGAAATCGAGCGAGTTTCTCCTTTCAGATGCAATAGGAATTACCCGAGTTCGTCTATCCGTTCGCGAGATATGGGAGTTTGAAATTAAGGAATGGTTGAGAAACCATCAAAATTTTCGCTGGTCGGATACTCGAAACCAATAACCGGAATGGCCTAGGGGAAAAGAACACACACCATTGTAATCGGGCGAGTTTCTACTTTCAGATGCAACAGGAATTTCTCCAGTTCGTCAATCCGTTTGCGAGATATGGGAGTTAGAAGTTAAGGAACGCTTGAGAAACCATCAAAATTTTCGCAAGTCTGTTACCCGAAACCAATAACTGGAATGGCCTAGGGGAAAAGAACACACACCATTGAAATCGGGCGAGATTCTACTTTCAGATGCAACTGGAATTTCTCGAGTTCGTCAATCCGTTCGCGAGATATGGGAGTTTGAAGTTAAGGAACGCTTGAGCAACCATCAAAATTTTCGCAAGTCTGATACTCGAAGCCAATAACTACTGTGGCCTAGGGGAAAAGTACACAAACCATTGAAATCGGGCGAGATTCTACTTTCAGATGCAACAGGAATTTCTAGAGTTCGTCAATCAGTTCGTGAGATATGGGAGTTCGAAGTTAAGGAATGGTTGAGAAACCATCAAAATCTTCGCAAGTCTGATGCTCGAAACCAATAACTACTATGGTCTAGGGGAAAAGTACACACACCATTGTAATCGGGCGAGTGTCTACTTTCAGATGCAACAGGAATGTCTCGAGTTCGTCAATCCGTTCGAGAGATATGGGAGTTTGAAGTTAAGGAAAGCTTGAGCAACCATCAAAATTTTCGCAAGTCTGATACTCGAAACCAATAACTGCAATGGCCTAGGGGAAAAGTACACACACCATTGAAATCGGGCGAGATTCTACTTTCAGATGCAACTGGAATTTCTCGAGTTCGTCAATCCGTTCGCGAGATATGGGAGTTTGAATTTAAGAAACGCTTGAGCAACCATCAAAATTTTCGCAAGTCTGATACTCGAAACCAATAACTACTATGGCCTAGGGGAAAAGTACACACACCATTGTAATCGGGTGGGTTTCTACTTTCAGATGCAACAGGAATTTCTCGAGTTCGTCAATCCCTTCGCTAGATATGGGAGTTTGAAGTTAAGGAACGCTTGAGCAACTATCAAAATTTTCGCAAGTCTGATACCCGAAACCAATAACTACTATGGCCTAGGGGAAAAGTACACACACCATTGTAATCGGGCGTGTTTCTACTTTCAGATTCAACAGGAATTTCTCGAGTTCGTCAATCCGTTCGCGAGATATGGGAGTTTGAAGTTAAGGAACGCTTGATAAACCATCAAAATTTTCGCTGGTCTGATACCCGAAACCAATAACTGGAATGGCCTAGGGAAAAAGTACACATACCGTTGTAATCGGGCGAGTTTCTACTTTCAGATGCAACAGGAATTTCTCGAGTTCGTCAATCCGTTCGCGAGATATGGGAGTTTGAAGTTAAGGAACGCTTGGGAAACCATCAAAATTTTCGCAAGTCTGATACTCGAAACCAATAACTACTATGGCCTAGGGGAAAAGTACACACACCATTGTAATCGGGCGAGTTTCTACTTTCAGATACATCAGGAATTTCACGAGTTCGTCAATCAGTTCCCGAGATATGGGTGTTTGAAGATAAGGAATGGTTGAGAAACCATCAAAATTTTCGCAAGTCTGATACTCGAAACGAAGAACTACTATTGCCTAGGGCAGAAATACACATACCGTTGTAACCGGGCGAGTTTCTACTTTCAGATGCAACAGGAATTTCTCGATTTCGTCAATCCGTTCGCGAGATATGGGAGTTTGATGTCATGGAATGGCTGAGAAACCATCAAAATTTTCGCAAGTCTGATACTGGAAATCAATAACTACTATTGCCTAGGGCAGAAATACACATACCGTTGTAATCGGGCGAGTTTCTACTTTCAGATGCAACAGGAATTTCTCGAGTTCGTCAATCCGTTCGCGAGATATGGGCGTTTGAAGTTAAGAAATGGTTTAGAAACCATCAAAGTTTTCGCAAGTCTGATACCCGAAACCAATAACTGGAATGGCCTAGGGAAAAAGTACACATACCGTTGTAATCGGGCGAGTTTCTACTTTCAGATGCAACAGGAAATTCTCGAGTTCGTCAATCCGTTCGCGAGATATGGGAGTTTGAAGTTAAGGAACGCTTGAGCAACCATCAAAATTTTCGCAAGTCTGATACTCGAAACCAATAACTACTATGGTCTAGGGGAAAAGTACACACACCATTCTAATCGGGCGAGTTTCTACTTTCAGATGCAACAGTAATTTCTCGAGTTCGTCAATCCGTTCGCGAGTAATGGGAGTTTGAAGTTAAGGAACGCTTGAGCAACCATCAAAATTTTCGCAAGTCTGATACTCGAAACCAATAACTGCAATGGCCTAGGGGAAAAGTACACACACCATTGGAATCGGGCGAGATTCTACTTTCAGATGCAACTGGAATTTCTCGAGTTCGTCAATCCGTTCGCGAGATATGGGAGTTTGAAATTAAGGAATGGTTGAGAAACCATCAAAATTTTCGCTGGTCTGATCCTCGAAACCAATAACCGGAATGGCCTAGGGGAAAAGTACGCACACCATTGTAATCGGGCGAGTTTCTACTTTCAGATGCAACAGGAATTTCTCGAGTTCGTCAATCCGTTTGCGAGATATGGGAGTTAGAAGTTAAGGAACGCTTGAGGAACCATCAAAATTTTCATAAGTCTGATACCCGAAACCAATAACTGGAATGGCCTAGGGGAAAAGTACACACACCATAGGAATCGGGCGAGATTCTACTTTCAGATGCAACTGGAATTTCTCGAGTTCGTCAATCCGTTCGCGAGATATGGTTGTTTGAAGTTAAGGAACGCTTGAGCAACCATCAAAATTTTTGCAAGTCTGATGCTCGAAACCAATAACTGCAATGGGCTAGGGGAAAAGTACACACACAATTGAAATCGGGCGAGATTCTACTTTCAGATGCCACTGGAATTTCTCGAGTTCGTCAATCCGTTCGCGAGATATGGGAGTTCGAAGTTAAGTAATGGTTGAGAAACCATCTAAATTTTCGCAAGTCTGATGCTCGAAACCAATAACTACTATGGTCTAGGGGAAAAGTACACACACCATTGTAATCGGGCGAGTGTCTACTTTCAGATGCAACAGGAATGTCTCGAGTTCGTCAATCCGTTCGAGAGATATGGGAGTTTGAAGTTAAGGAACGCTTGAGCAACCATCAAAATATTCGCAAGTCTGATACTCGGAACCAATAACTGCAATGGCCTAGGGGAAAAGTACACACACCATTGAAATCGGGCGAGATTCTACTTTCAGATGCAACTGGAATTTCTCGAGTTCGTCAATCCGTTCGCGAGATATGGGAGTTTGAAGTTAAGAAACGCTTGAGCAACCATCAAAATTTTCGCAAGTCTGATACTCGAAACCAATAACTACTATGGCCTAGGGGAAAAGTACAAACACCATTGTAATCGGGTGGGTTTCTACTTTCAGATGCAACAGGAATTTCTCGAGTTCGTCAATCCCTTCGCTAGATATGGGAGTTTGAAGTTAAGGAACGCTTGAGCAACTATCAAAATTTTCGCAAGTCTGATACCCGAAACCAATAACTACTATGGCCTAGGGGAAAAGTACACACACCATTGTAATCGGGCGTGTTTCTACTTTCAGATTCAACAGGAATTTCTCGAGTTCGTCAATCCGTTCGCGAGATATGGGAGTTTGAAGTTAAGGAATGGTTGAGAAACCACCAAAATTTTCGCAGATTAGATACTCGAAACCAATAACTGGAATGGCCTAGGGGAAAAGTACACACACCATTGTAATCGGGCGAGTTTCTACTTTCAGATGCAACAGGAATTTCTCGAGTTCGTCAATCCGTTCGCGAGATATGGGAGTTTGAAGTTTAGGAATGGTTGAGAAACCATCAAAATTTTCGCAAGTCTGATACCCGAAACCAATAACTGGAATGGCCTAGGGGAAAAGTACACACACCATTGAAATCGTGCGAGATTCTACTTTCAGATGCAACCGGAATTTCTCGAGTTCGTCAATCCGTTCGCGAGATATGGGAGTTTGAAGTTAAGGAACGCTTGAGCAACCATCAAAATTTTCGCAAGTCTGATACTCGAAACCAATAATTACTATGGCCTAGGGGAAAAGTGCAAACACCATTGTAATCGGGCGAGATTCTACTTTCAGATGCAGCAGCAATTTCTCGAGTTCGTCAATCCGTTCGCGAGATATGGGAGTTTGAAGTTAAGGAATGGTTGAGAAGCCACCAAAATTTTCGCTGATTTGATACTCGAAACCAACACCTGGAATGGCCTAGGGGAAAACTACACACACCATTGTAATCGGGCGAGTTTCTACTTTCAGATGCAATAGGAAATTCTCGAGTTCGTCAATCCGTTCGCGAGATATGGGAGTTTGAAGTTTAGGAATGGTTGAGAAACCTTCAAAATTGTCGCAAGTCTGATACTCGAAACCAATAACTGCAATGCCCTAGGGGAAAGGAACACACACCATTGATATCGGGCGAGATTCTGCTTTCAGATGCAACAGGAATTTCTCGAGTTCGTCATTCCGTTCGCGAGATATGGGAGTTTGAAGTTTAGAAATGGTTGAGAAACCATCAAAATTTTCGCAAGTCTGATACCCGAAACCAATAACTGGAATGGCCTAGGGAAAAAGTACACATACCGTTGAAATCGGGCGAGTTTCTCCTTTCAGATGCAACAGGAATGTCTCGAGTTCGTCAATCCGTTCGAGAGACATGGGAGTCTGAAGTTAAGGAACGCTTGAGCAACCATCAAAATTTTCGCAAGTCTGATACTCGAAACCAATAACTGGAATGGCCTAGGGGAAAAGTACACACCACATTGTAATCGGGCGAGTTTCTACTTTCAGATGCAACAGGAATTTCTCGAGTTCGTCAATCCGTTTGCGAGTTATGGGGGTTTGAAGTTAAGGTACGTTTGAGCAACCATCAAAATTTTCGCAAGTCTGATACTGGAAACCAATAACTGCAGTGGCCTAGGGGAAAAGTACACACACCATTGAAATCGTGCGACATTTTACTTTCAGATGCAACCGGAATTTCTCGAGTTCGTCAATCCGTTCGCGAGATATGGGAGTTTGAAGTTAAGGAACGCTTGAGCAACCATCAAAATTTTCGCAAGTCTGATACTCGAAACCAATAACTACTATGGCCTAGGGGAAAAGTACACACACCGTTGTAATCGGGCGTGTTTCTACTTTCAGATGCAACAGGAATTTCTCGAGTTCGTCAATCCGTTTGCGAGATATGGGAGTTGGAAGTTAAGGAACGCTTGAGAAACCATCAAAATTTTCGCAAGTCTGATACCCGAAACCAATAACTGGAATGGCCTAGGGGAAAAGTACACACACCATAGGAATCGGGCGAGATTCTACTTTCAGATGCAACTGGAATTTCTCGAGTTCGTCAATCCGTTCGCGAGATATGGGAGTTTGAAGTTAAGGAATGGTTGAGAAACCACCAAAATTTTCGCTGATTTGATACTCGAAACCAACACCTGGAATGGCCTAGGGGAAAACTACACACACCATTCTAATCGGGCGACTTTCTACTTTCAGATGCAACAGGAATTTCTCGAGTTCGTCAATCCGTTTGCGAGTTATGGGAGTTTGAAGTTAAGGAACGCTTGAGCAACCATCAAAATATTCGCAAGTCTGATACTCGAAACCAATAACTGCAATGGCCTAGGGGAAAAGTACACACACCATTGAAATCGGGCGAGATTCTACTTTCAGATGCAACGGGAATTTCTCGAGTTCGTCAATCCGTTCGCGAGATATGGGAGTTTGAAGTTAAGGAATGGTTGAGAAACCACCAAAATTTTCGCTGATTTGATACTCGAAACCAACACCTGGAATGGCCTAGGGGAAAACTACACACACCATTCTAATCGCGCGACTTTCTACTTTCAGATGCAACAGGAATTTCTCGAGTTCGTCAATCCGTTTGCGAGTTATGGGAGTTTGAAGTTAAGGTACGCTTGAGCAACCATCAAAATTTTCGCAAGTCTGATACTCGAAACCAATAACTGCAATGGCATAGGGGAAAAGTACACACACCATTGTAATCGGGCGAGTGTCTACTTTCAGATGCAACAGGAATGTCTCGAGTTCGTCAATCCGTTCGAGAGATATGGGAGTTTGAAGTTAAGGAACGCTTGAGCAACCATCAAAATTTTCGCAAGTCTGATACTCGAAACCAATAACTGCAATTGCATAGGGGAAAAGTACACACACCATTGTAATCGGGCGAGTGTCTACTTTCAGATGCAACAGGAATGTCTCGAGTTCGTCAATCCGTTCGAGAGATATGGGAGTTTGAAGTTAAGGAACGCTTGAGCAACCATCAAAATTTTCGCAAGTCTGATACTCGAAACCAATAACTGCAATGGCATAGGGGAAAAGTACACACACCATTGAAATCGGGCGAGATTCTACTTTCAGATGCAACTGGAATTTCTCGAGTTCGTTAATCCGTTCGCGAGATATGGGAGTTCGAAGTTAGGTAATGGTTGAGAAACCATCTAAATTTTCGCAAGTCTGATACTCGAAACCAATAACTACTATGGTCTAGGGGAAAAGTACACACACCATTGTAATCGGGCGAGTGTCTACTTTCAGATGCAACAGGAATGTCTCGAGTTCGTCAATCCGTTTGCGAGTTATGGGAGTTTGAAGTTAAGGTACGCTTGAGCAACCATCAAAATTTTCGCAAGTCTGATACTCGAAACCAATAACTGCAATGGCATAGGGGAAAAGTACACACACCATTGAAATCGGGCGAGATTCTACTTTCAGATGCAACTGGAATTTCTCGAGTTCGTCAATCCGTTCGCGAGATATGGGAGTTTGAAGTTAAGAAACGCTTGAGCAACCATCAAAATTTTCGCAAGTCTGATACTCGAAACCAATAACTACTATGGCCTAGGGAAAAAGTACACACACCATTGTAATCGGGTGGGTTTCTACTTTCAGATGCAACAGGAATTTCTCGAGTTCGTCAATCCCTTCGCTAGATATGGGAGTTTGAAGTTAAGGAACGCTTGAGCAACTATCAAAATTTTCGCAAGTCTGATACCCGAAACCAATAACTACTATGGCCTAGGGGAAAAGTACACACACCATTGTAATAGGGCGTGTTTCTACTTTCAGATTCAACAGGAATTTCTCGAGTTCGTCAATCCGTTCGCGAGATATGGGAGTTTGAAGTTAAGGAATGGTTGAGAAACCACCAAAATTTTCGCAGATTTGATACTCGAAACCAATAACTGGAATGGCCTAGGGGAAAAGTACACACACCATTGTAATAGGGCGAGTTTCTATTTTCAGATGCAACAGGAATTTCTCGAGTTCGTCAATCCGTTCGCGAGATATGGGAGTTTGAAGTTTAGGAATGGTTGAGAAACCATCAAAATTTTCGCAAGTCTGATACCCGAAACCAATAACTGGATTGGCCTAGGGAAAAAGTACACATACCGTTGAAATCGAGCGAGTTTCTCCTTTCAGATGCAATAGGAATTACCCGAGTTCGTCTATCCGTTCGCGAGATATGGGAGTTTGAAGTTAAGGAACGCTTGAGCAACCATCAAAATTTTCGCAAGTCTGATACTCGAAACCAATAACTGCAGTGGCCTAGGGGAAAAGTACACACACCATTGAAATCGTGCGAGATTCTACTTTCAGATGCAACCGGAATTTCTCGAGTTCGTCAATCCGTTCGCGAGATATGGGAGTTTGAAGTTAAGGAATGGTTGAGAAACCACCCAATATTATCGCTGATTTGATACTCGAAACCAACACCTGGAATGGCCTAGGGGAAAACTACACACACCATTGTAATCGGGCGAGTTTCTACTTTCAGATGCAATAGGAATTTCTCGAGTGCTTCAATCCGTTCGCGAGATATGGGAGTTTGAAGTTTAGGAATGGTTGAGAAACCATCAAAATTTTCGCAAGTCTGATACTCGAAAACAATAACTACTATGGTCTAGGGGAAAAGTACACACACCATTGTAATCGGGCGAGTTTCTACTTTCAGGTGCAACAGGAATTTCTCGAGTTCGTCAATCCGTTCGCGAGATATGGGAGTTTGAAGTTAAGGAACGCTTGAGCAACCATCAAAATTTTCGCAAGTCTGATACTCGAAACCAATAACTGCAGTGGCCTAGGGGAAAAGTACACACACCATTGAAATCGTGCGAGATTCTACTTTCAGATGCAACCGGAATTTCTCGAGTTCGTCAATCCGTTCGCGAGATATGGGAGTTTGAAGTTAAGGAACGCTTGAGCAACCATCAAAATTTTCGCAAGTCTGATACTCGAAACCAATAACTACTATGGCCTAGGGGAAAAGTGCAAACACCATTGTAATCGGGTGAGTTTCTACTTTCAGATGCAATAGGAATTTCTCGAGTTCGTCAATCCGTTCGCGAGATGTGGGAGTTTGAAGTTAAGGAATGGTTGAGAAACCACCAAAATTTTCGCTGATTTGATTCTCGAAACCAATAACTGGAACGGCCTAGGGGAAAAGTACACTTACCGTTGAAATCGGGCGAGTTTCTGTTTTCAGATGCAATAGGAATTTCTCGAGTCCGTCAATCCGTTCGCGAGATATGGGAGTTTGATGTTAAGGAATGGTTGAGAAACCATCAAAATTTGCGCAAGTCTGATTCCAGAAACAAATAACTACAAAGGCCTAGGGGAAAAATACACATACCGTTGTAATCGGGCGAGTTTCTACTTTCAGATGCAACAGGAATTTCTCGAGTTCGTCAATCCGTTCGCGAGATATGGGAGTTTGAAGTTAAGAAACGCTTGAGCAACCATCAAAATTTTCGCAAGTCTGATACTCGAAACCAATAACTGCAATGGCATAGGGGAAAAGTACACACACCATTGTAATCGGGCGAGTTTCTACTTTCAGGTGCAACAGGAATGTCTCGAGTTCGTCAATCCGTTTGCGAGTTATGGGAGTTTGAAGTTAAGGTACGCTTGAGCAACCATCAAAATTTTCGCAAGTCTGATACTCGAAACCAATAACTGCAATGGCATAGGGGAAAAGTACACACACCATTGAAATCGGGCGAGATTCTACTTTCAGATGCAACTGGAATTTCTCGAGTTCGTCAATCCGTTCGCGAGATATGGGAGTTTGAAGTTAAGAAACGCTTGAGCAACCATCAAAATTTTCGCAAGTCTGATACTCGAAACCAATAACTACTATGGCCTAGGGAAAAAGTACACACACCATTGTAATCGGGTGGGTTTCTACTTTCAGATGCAACAGGAATTTCTCGAGTTCGTCAATCCCTTCGCTAGATATGGGAGTTTGAAGTTAAGGAACGCTTGAGCAACTATCAAAATTTTCGCAAGTCTGATACCCGAAACCAATAACTACTATGGCCTAGGGGAAAAGTACACACACCATTGTAATAGGGCGTGTTTCTACTTTCAGATTCAACAGGAATTTCTCGAGTTCGTCAATCCGTTCGCGAGATATGGGAGTTTGAAGTTAAGGAATGGTTGAGAAACCACCAAAATTTTCGCAGATTTGATACTCGAAACCAATAACTGGAATGGCCTAGGGGAAAAGTACACACACCATTGTAATAGGGCGAGTTTCTATTTTCAGATGCAACAGGAATTTCTCGAGTTCGTCAATCCGTTCGCGAGATATGGGAGTTTGAAGTTTAGGAATGGTTGAGAAACCATCAAAATTTTCGCAAGTCTGATACCCGAAACCAATAACTGGATTGGCCTAGGGAAAAAGTACACATACCGTTGAAATCGAGCGAGTTTCTCCTTTCAGATGCAATAGGAATTACCCGAGTTCGTCTATCCGTTCGCGAGATATGGGAGTTTGAAGTTAAGGAACGCTTGAGCAACCATCAAAATTTTCGCAAGTCTGATACTCGAAACCAATAACTGCAGTGGCCTAGGGGAAAAGTACACACACCATTGAAATCGTGCGAGATTCTACTTTCAGATGCAACCGGAATTTCTCGAGTTCGTCAATCCGTTCGCGAGATATGGGAGTTTGAAGTTAAGGAATGGTTGAGAAACCACCCAATATTATCGCTGATTTGATACTCGAAACCAACACCTGGAATGGCCTAGGGGAAAACTACACACACCATTGTAATCGGGCGAGTTTCTACTTTCAGATGCAATAGGAATTTCTCGAGTGCTTCAATCCGTTCGCGAGATATGGGAGTTTGAAGTTTAGGAATGGTTGAGAAACCATCAAAATTTTCGCAAGTCTGATACTCGAAAACAATAACTACTATGGTCTAGGGGAAAAGTACACACACCATTGTAATCGGGCGAGTTTCTACTTTCAGGTGCAACAGGAATTTCTCGAGTTCGTCAATCCGTTCGCGAGATATGGGAGTTTGAAGTTAAGGAACGCTTGAGCAACCATCAAAATTTTCGCAAGTCTGATACTCGAAACCAATAACTGCAGTGGCCTAGGGGAAAAGTACACACACCATTGAAATCGTGCGAGATTCTACTTTCAGATGCAACCGGAATTTCTCGAGTTCGTCAATCCGTTCGCGAGATATGGGAGTTTGAAGTTAAGGAACGCTTGAGCAACCATCAAAATTTTCGCAAGTCTGATACTCGAAACCAATAACTACTATGGCCTAGGGGAAAAGTGCAAACACCATTGTAATCGGGTGAGTTTCTACTTTCAGATGCAATAGGAATTTCTCGAGTTCGTCAATCCGTTCGCGAGATGTGGGAGTTTGAAGTTAAGGAATGGTTGAGAAACCACCAAAATTTTCGCTGATTTGATTCTCGAAACCAATAACTGGAACGGCCTAGGGGAAAAGTACACTTACCGTTGAAATCGGGCGAGTTTCTGTTTTCAGATGCAATAGGAATTTCTCGAGTCCGTCAATCCGTTCGCGAGATATGGGAGTTTGATGTTAAGGAATGGTTGAGAAACCATCAAAATTTGCGCAAGTCTGATTCCAGAAACAAATAACTACAAAGGCCTAGGGGAAAAATACACATACCGTTGTAATCGGGCGAGTTTCTACTTTCAGATGCAACAGGAATTTCTCGAGTTCGTCAATCCGTTCGCGAGATATGGGAGTTTGAAGTTAAGGAATGGTTGAGAAACCATCAAAATTTTCGCATGTCTGATACTCGAAAGCAATAACTACTATGGCCTAGGGGAAAAGTACACACACCATTGTAATCGGGCGAGTTTCTACTTTCAGATGCAACAGGAACTTCTCGAGCTCGTCAATCCGTTCGCGAGATATGGGAGTTTGATGTGAAGGAATGGTTGAGAAACCATCAAAATTTGCGCAAGTTTGATTCCAGAAACAAATAACTACAAAGGCCTAGGGGAAAAATGCACATACCGTTGTAATCGGGCGAGTTTCTACTTTCAGATGCAACAGGAATTTCTCGAGTTCGTCAATCCGTTCGCGAGATATGGGAGTTTGAAGTTAAGCAATGGTTGAGAAACCATCAAAATTTTCGCATGTCTGATACTCGAAAGCAATAACTACTATGGCCTAGGGGAAAAGTACACACACCATTGTAATCGGGCGAGTTTCTACTTTCAGATGCAACAGGAATTTCTCAAGTTCGTCAAGCCGTTCGCGAGATATGGGAGTTTGAAGTTAAGGAACGCTTGAGAAACCATCAAAATTTGCGCAAGTTTGATTCCAGAAACAAATAACTACAAAGGCCTAGGGGAAAAATGCACATACCGTTGTAATCGGGCGAGTTTCTGCTTTCAGATGCCAAAGGAATTTCTCGAGTTCGTCAATTCGTTCGCGAGATATGGGAGTTTGAAGTTAAGGAATGGTTGTGAATCCATCAAACTTTTCGCAAGTCTGATACTCGAAACCAATAACTACTATTGCCTAGGGCAAAATTACGCATACCGTTGTAATCGGGCGAGTTTCTGCTTTCAGACGCAATAGGAATTTCTCGAGTTCGTCAATCCGTTCGCCAGATATGGGAGTTGGAAGTTAAGGAATGGTTGAGAAACCATCAAAATTTTCGCTGGTCTGATACTCGAAACCAATAACTGGAATGGCCTAGGGGAAAAGTACACACACCATTGTAATCGGGCGAGTTTCTACTTTCAGATGCAACAGGAATTTCTCGCGTTCGTAAATCCGTTCGCGAGATATGGGAGTTTGAAGTTAAGGAATGGTTGAGAAACCATCAAAATTTTCGCATGTCTGATACTCGAAAGCAATAACTACTATGGCCTAGGGCAAAATTACACATACCGTTGTAATCGGGCGAGTTTCTGCTTCCAGATGCAATAGGAATTTCTCGAGTTCGTCAATCCGTTCGCGAGATATGGGAGTTGGAAGTTAAGGAATGGTTGAGAAACCATCAAAATTATCGCTGGTCTGATACTCGAAACCAATAACTGGAATGGCCTAGGGGAAAAGTACACACA
The DNA here is from genome assembly GCF_051014685.1 of Ptiloglossa arizonensis. Classification (NCBI taxonomy): domain Eukaryota; kingdom Metazoa; phylum Arthropoda; class Insecta; order Hymenoptera; family Colletidae; genus Ptiloglossa; species Ptiloglossa arizonensis. The sequence goes on from NW_027478430.1 coordinate 949,786, forward strand.
CCATTGTAATCGGGCGAGTTTCTACTTTCAGATGCAACAGGAATTTCTCGCGTTCGTAAATCCGTTCGCGAGATATGGGAGTTTGAAGTTAAGGAACGCTTGAGCAACCATCAAAATTTACGCAAGTCTGATACTCGAAACCAATAACTACTATGGCCTAGGGGAAAAGTACACACACCATTGTAATCGGTTGAGTTTCTACTTTCAGATTCAACAGGAATTTCTCGAGTTCGTCAATCCGTTCGCGAGATATGGGAGTTTGAAGTTAAGGAATGGTTGAGAAACCACCAAAATTTTCGCCGATTTGATACCCGAAACCAATAACTGGAATGGCCTAGGGGAAAAGTACACACACCATTGTAATCGGGCGAGTTTCTACTTTCAGATGCAACAGGAATTTCTCGAGTTCGTCAATCCGTTCGCGAGATATGGGAGTTTGAAGTTAAGGAACGCTTGAGCAACTATCAAAATTTTCGCAAGTCTGATACCCGAAACCAATAACTACTATGGCCTAGGGGAAAAGTAAACACACCATTGTAATCGGGCGTGTTTCTACTTTCAGATTCAACAGGAATTTCTCGAGTTCGTCAATCCGTTCGCGAGATATGGGAGTTCGAAGTTAAGTAATGGTTGAGAAACCATCTAAATTTTCGCACGTCTGATACTCGAAAGCAATAACTACTATGGCCTAGGGGAAAAGTACACACACCATTGTAATCGGGCGAGTTTCTACTTTCAGATGCAACAGGAATTTCTCAAGTTCGTCAAGCCGTTCGCGAGATATGGGAGTTTGAAGTTAAGGAACGCTTGAGAAACCATCAAAATTTTCGCAAGTCTGATACCCGAAACCAATAACTACAAAGGCCGAGGGGAAAAATACACATACCGCTGTAATCGGGCGAGTTTCTACTTTCAGATGCAACAGGAATTTCTCGAGTTCGTCAATCCGTTCGCGAGATATGGGAGTTTGAAGTTAAGGAATGGTTGTGAATCCATCAAAATTTTCGCAAGTCTGATACTCGAAAGCAATAACTACTATGGCCTAGGGGAAAAGTACACACACCATTGTAATCGGGCGAGTTTCTACTTTCAGATGCAACAGGAATTTCTCAAGTTCGTCAAGCCGTTCGCGAGATATGGGAGTTTGAAGTTAAGGAACGCTTGAGAAACCATCAAAATTTTCGCAAGTCTGATACCCGAAACCAATAACTACAAAGGCCGAGGGGAAAAATACACATACCGCTGTAATCGGGCGAGTTTCTACTTTCAGATGCAACAGGAATTTCTCGAGTTCGTCAATCCGTTCGCGAGATATGGGAGTTTGATGTTAAGGAATGGTTGAGAAACCATCAAAATTTGCGCAAGTCTGATTCCAGAAACAAATAACTACAAAGGCCTAGGGGAAAAATACACATACCGTTGTAATCGGGCGAGTTTCTACTTTCAGATGCAACAGGAATTTCTCGAGTTCGTCAATCCGTTCGCGAGATATGGGAGTTTGAAGTTAAGGAATGGTTGAGTAACCATCAAAATTTTCGCATGTCTGATACTCGAAAGCAATAACTACTATGGCCTAGGGGAAAAGTACACACACCATTGTAATCGGGCGAGTTTCTACTTTCAGATGCAACAGGAACTTCTCGAGCTCGTCAATCCGTTCGCGAGATATGGGAGTTTGATGTGAAGGAATGGTTGAGAAACCATCAAAATTTTCGCAAGTCTGATACCCGAAACCAATAACTACAAAGGCCGAGGGGAAAAATACACATACCGCTGTAATCGGGCGAGTTTCTACTTTCAGATGCAACAGGAATTTCTAGAGTTCGTCAATCCGTTCGCGAGATATGGGAGTTTGAAGTTAAGGAAAGGTTGAGAAACCATCAAACTTTTCGCAAGTCTGATACTCGAAACCAGTAACTACTATGGCCTAGGGCAAAATTACACATACCGTTGTAATCGGGCGAGTTTCTGCTTTCAGATGCAATAGGAATTTCTCGAGTTCGTCAATCCGTTCGCGAGATATGGGAGTTGGAAGTTAAGGAATGGTTGAGAAACCATCAAAATTTTCGCTGGTCTGATACTCGAAACCAATAACTGGAATGGCCTAGGGGAAAAGTACACACACCATTGTAATCGGGCGAGTTTCTACTTTCAGATGCAACAGGAATTTCTCGCGTTCGTAAATCCGTTCGCGAGATATGGGAGTTTGAAATTAAGGAATGGTTGAGAAACCATCAAAATTTTCGCTGGTCTGATACTCGAAACCAATAACTGGAATGGCCTAGGGGAAAAGTACACACACCATTGTAATCGGGCGTGTTTCTACTTTCAGATTCAACAGGAATTTCTCGAGTTCGTCAATCCGTTCGCGAGATATGGGAGTTCGAAGTTAAGTAATGGTTGAGAAACCATCTAAATTTTCGCATGTCTGATACTCGAAAGCAATAACTACTGTGGCCTAGGGGAAAAGTACACACACCATTGTAATCGGGCGAGTTTCTACTTTCAGATGCAACAGGAACTTCTCGAGCTCGTCAATCCGTTCGCGAGATATGGGAGTTTGATGTGAAGGAATGGTTGAGAAACCATCAAAATTTACGCAAGTTTGATTCCAGAAACAAATAACTACAAAGGCCTAGGGAAAAAATGCACATACCGTTGTAATCGGGCAAGTTTCTACTTTCAGATGCAACAGGAATTTCTCGAGTTCGTCAATCCGTTCGCGAGATATGGGAGTTTGAAGTTAAGGAACGCTTGAGCAACCATCAAAATTTACGCAAGTCTGATACTCGAAACCAATAACTACTATGGCCTAGGGGAAAAGTACACACACCATTGTAATCGGTTGAGTTTCTACTTTCAGATTCAACAGGAATTTCTCGAGTTCGTCAATCCGTTCGCGAGATATGGGAGTGTGAAGTTAAGCAATGGTTGAGAAACCACCAAAATTTTCGCCGATTTGATACCCGAAACCAATAACTGGAATGGCCTAGGGGAAAAGTACACACACCATTGTAATCGGGCGAGTTTCTACTTTCAGATGCAACAGGAATTTCTCGAGTTCGTCAATCCGTTCGCGAGATATGGGAGTTTGAAGTTAAGGAACGCTTGAGCAACTATCAAAATTTTCGCAAGTCTGATACCCGAAAGCAATAACTACTATGGCCTAGGGGAAAAGTACACACACCATTGTAATCGGGCGTGTTTCTACTTTCAGATTCAACAGGAATTTCTCGAGTTCGTCAATCCGTTCGCGAGATATGGGAGTTCGAAGTTAAGTAATGGTTGAGAAACCATCTAAATTTTCGCATGTCTGAACTCGAAAGCAATAACTACTATGGCCTAGGGGAAAAGTACACACACCATTGTAATCGGGCGAGTTTCTACTTTCAGATGCAACAGGAACTTCTCGAGCTCGTCAATCCGTTCGCGAGATATGGGAGTTCGAAGTTAAGTAATGGTTGAGAAACCATCTAAATTTTCGCAAGTCTGATACTCGAAACCAATAACTACTATGGCCTAGGGGAAAAGTACACACACCATTGTAATCGGTTGAGTTTCTACTTTCAGATTCAACAGGAATTTCTCGAGTTCGTCAATCCGTTCGCGAGATATGGGAGTTTGAAGTTAAGGAATGGTTGAGAAACCACCAAAATTTTCGCAAGTCTGATACCCGAAACCAATAACTACTATGGCCTAGGGGAAAAGTACACACACCATTGTAATCGGGCGTGTTTCTACTTTCAGATTCAACAGGAATTTCTCGAGTTCGTCAATCCGTTCGCGAGATATGGGAGTTCGAAGTTAAGTAATGGTTGAGAAACCATCTAAATTTTCGCATGTCTGATACACGAAAGCAATAACTACTATGGCCTAGGGGAAAAGTACACACACCATTGTAATCGGGCGAGTTTCTACTTTCAGATGCAACAGGAATTTCTCAAGTTCGTCAAGCCGTTCGCGAGATATGGGAGTTTGAAGTTAAGGAACGCTTGAGAAACCATCAAAATTTTCGCAAGTCTGATACCCGAAACCAATAACTACAAAGGCCGAGGGGAAAAATACACATACCGCTGTAATCGGGCGAGTTTCTACTTTCAGATGCAACAGGAATTTCTCGAGTTCGTCAATCCGTTCGCGAGATATGGGAGTTTGAAGTTAAGGAATGGTTGTGAATCCATCAAAATTTTCGCAAGTCTGATACTCGAAAGCAATAACTACTATGGCCTAGGGGAAAAGTACACACACCATTGTAATCGGGCGAGTTTCTACTTTCAGATGCAACAGGAATTTCTCAAGTTCGTCAAGCCGTTCGCGAGATATGGGACTTTGAAGTTAAGGAACGCTTGAGAAACCATCAAAATTTTCGCAAGTCTGATACCCGAAACCAATAACTACAAAGGCCGAGGGGAAAAATACACATACCGCTGTAATCGGGCGAGTTTCTACTTTCAGATGCAACAGGAATTTCTCGAGTTCGTCAATCCGTTCGCGAGATATGGGAGTTTGATGTTAAGGAATGGTTGAGAAACCATCAAAATTTGCGCAAGTCTGATTCCAGAAACAAATAACTACAAAGGCCTAGGGGAAAAATACACATACCGTTGTAATCGGGCGAGTTTCTACTTTCAGATGCAACAGGAATTTCTCGAGTTCGTCAATCCGTTCGCGAGATATGGGAGTTTGAAGTTAAGGAATGGTTGAGAAACCATCAAAATTTTCGCATGTCTGATACTCGAAAGCAATAACTACTATGGCCTAGGGGAAAAGTACACACACCATTGTAATCGGGCGAGTTTCTACTTTCAGATGCAACAGGAACTTCTCGAGCTCGTCAATCCGTTCGCGAGATATGGGAGTTTGATGTGAAGGAATGGTTGAGAAACCATCAAAATTTGCGCAAGTTTGATTCCAGAAACAAATAACTACAAAGGCCTAGGGGAAAAATGCACATACCGCTGTAATCGGGCGAGTTTCTACTTTCAGATGCAACAGGAATTTCTAGAGTTCGTCAATCCGTTCGCGAGATATGGGAGTTTGAAGTTAAGGAAAGGTTGAGAAACCATCAAAATTTTCGCAAGTCTGATACTCGAAACCAATAACTACTATGGCCTAGGGCAAAATTACACATACCGTTGTAATCGGGCGAGTTTCTGCTTTCAGATGCCAAAGGAATTTCTCGAGTTCGTCAATTCGTTCGCGAGATATGGGAGTTTGAAGTTAAGGAATGGTTGTGAATCCATCAAACTTTTCGCAAGTCTGAAACTCGAAACCAATAACTACTATGGCCTAGGGCAAAATTACACATACCGTTGTAATCGGGCGAGTTTCTGCTTTCAGATGCAATAGGAATTTCTCGAGTTCGTCAATCCGTTCGCGAGATATGGGAGTTGGAAGTTAAGGAATGGTTGAGAAACCATCAAAATTTTCGCTGGTCTGATACTCGAAACCAATAACTGGAATGGCCTAGGGGAAAAGTACACACACCATTGTAATCGGGCGAGTTTCTACTTTCAGATGCAACAGGAATTTCTCGCGTTCGTAAATCCGTTCGCGAGATATGGGAGTTTGAAATTAAGGAATGGTTGAGAAACCATCAAAATTTTCGCTGGTCTGATACTCGAAACCAATAACTACTATGGCCTAGGGCAAAATTACACATACCGTTGTAATCGGGCGAGTTTCTGCTTTCAGATGCAATAGGAATTTCTCGAGTTCGTCAATCCGTTCGCGAGATATGGGAGTTGGAAGTTAAGGAATGGTTGAGAAACCATCAAAATTTTCGCTGGTCTGATACTCGAAACCAATAACTGGAATGGCCTAGGGGAAAAGTACACACACCATTGTAATCGGGCGAGTTTCTACTTTCAGATGCAACAGGAATTTCTCGCGTTCGTAAATCCGTTCGCGAGATATGGGAGTTTGAAGTTAAGGAATGGTTGAGAAACCATCAAAATTTTCGCATGTCTGATACCCGAAATCAAGAACTACTATTGCCTAGGGCAAAAATACACATACCGTTGTAATCGGGAGAGTTTCTACTTTCAGATGCAACCGGAATTTTTCGGATTCGTCAGTCCGTTAGCGAAATATCGGAGTTTGGAGTTATGAGACGGTTGAGAAACCATCAAAATTTTCGCCGGTCTGATACTCGAAACCAATAACTGGAATGGCCTAGGGGAAAAGTACACACACCATTGTAATCGGGCGAGTTTCTACTTTCTGATGCAACAGGAATTTCTCGCGTTCGTAAATCCGTTCGCGAGATATGGGAGTTTGAAGTTAAGGAACGCTTGAGCAACCATCAAAATTTACGCAAGTCTGATACTCGAAACCAATAACTACTATGGCCTAGGGGAAAAGTACACACACCATTGTAATCGGTTGAGTTTCTACTTTCAGATTCAACAGGAATTTCTCGAGAACGTCAATCCGTTCGCGAGATATGGGAGTTTGAAGTTAAGGAATGGTTGAGAAACCACCAAAATTTTCGCCGATTTGATACCCGAAACCAATAACTGGAATGGCCTAGGGGAAAAGTACAAACACCATTGTAATCGGGCGAGTTTCTACTTTCAGATGCAACAGGAATTTCTCGAGTTCGTCAATCCGTTCGCGAGATATGGGAGTTTGAAGTTAAGGAACGCTTGAGCAACTATCAAAATTTTCGCAAGTCTGATACCCGAAACCAATAACTACTATGGCCTAGGGGAAAAGTACACACACCATTGTAATCGGGCGTGTTTCTACTTTCAGATTCAACAGGAATTTCTCAAGTTCGTCAATCCGTTCGCGAGATATGGGAGTTCGAAGTTAAGTAATGGTTGAGAAACCATCTAAATTTTCGCATGTCTGATACTCGAAAGCAATAACTACTATGGCCTAGGGGAAAAGTACACACACCATTGTAATCGGGCGAGTTTCTACTTTCAGATGCAACAGGAACTTCTCGAGCTCGTCAATCCGTTCGCGAGATATGGGAGTTTGATGTGAAGGAATGGTTGAGAAACCATCAAAATTTACGCAAGTTTGATTCCAGAAACAAATAACTACAAAGGCCTAGGGAAAAAATGCACATACCGTTGTAATCGGGCGAGTTTCTACTTTCAGATGCAACAGGAATTTCTCGAGTTCGTCAATCCGTTCGCGAGATATGGGAGTTTGAAGTTAAGGAACGCTTGAGCAACCATCAAAATTTACGCAAGTCTGATACTCGAAACCAATAACTACTATGGCCTAGGGGAAAAGTACACACACCATTGTAATCGGTTGAGTTTCTACTTTCAGATTCAACAGGAATTTCTCGAGTTCGTCAATCCGTTCGCGAGATATGGGAGTGTGAAGTTAAGGAATGGTTGAGAAACCACCAAAATTTTCGCCGATTTGATACCCGAAACCAATAACTGGAATGGCCTAGGGGAAAAGTACACACACCATTGTAATCGGGCGAGTTTCTACTTTCAGATGCAACAGGAATTTCTCGAGTTCGTCAATCCGTTCGCGAGATATGGGAGTTTGAAGTTAAGGAACGCTTGAGCAACTATCAAAATTTTCGCAAGTCTGATACCCGAAAACAATAACTACTATGGCCTAGGGGAAAAGTACACACACCATTGTAATCGGGCGTGTTTCTACTTTCAGATTCAACAGGAATTTCTCGAGTTCGTCAATCCGTTCGCGAGATATGGGAGTTCGAAGTTAAGTAATGGTTGAGAAACCATCTAAATTTTCGCATGTCTGATACTCGAAAGCAATAACTACTATGGCCTAGGGGAAAAGTACACACACCATTGTAATCGGGCGAGTTTCTACTTTCAGATGCAACAGGAACTTCTCGAGCTCGTCAATCCGTTCGCGAGATATGGGAGTTTGATGTGAAGGAATGGTTGAGAAACCATCAAAATTTTCGCAAGTCTGATACTCGAAACCAATAACTACTATGGCCTCGGGCAAAATTACACATACCGTTGTAATCGGGCGAGTTTCTGCTTTCAGATGCCAAAGGAATTTCTCGAGTTCGTCAATTCGTTCGCGAGATATGGGAGTTTGAAGTTAAGGAATGGTTGTGAATCCATCAAACTTTTCGCAAGTCTGATACTCGAAACCAATAACTACTATGGCCTAGGACAAAATTACACATACCGTTGTAATCGGGCGAGTTTCTGCTTTCAGATGCAATAGGAATTTCTCGAGTTCGTCAATCCGTTCGCGAGATATGGGAGTTGGAAGTTAAGGAATGGTTGAGAAACCATCAAAATTTTCGCTGGTCTGATACTCGAAACCAATAACTGGAATGGCCTAGGGGAAAAGTACACACACCATTGTAATCGGGCGAGTTTCTACTTTCAGATGCAACAGGAATTTCTCGCGTTCGTAAATCCGTTCGCGAGATATGGGAGTTTGAAGTTAAGGAATGGTTGAGAAACCATCAAAATTTTCGCATGTCTAATACCCGAAATCAAGAACTACTATTGCCTAGGGCAAAAATACACATACCGTTGTAATCGGGAGAGTTTCTACTTTCAGATGCAACCGGAATTTTTCGGATTCGTCAGTCCGTTCGCGAAATATCGGAGTTTGGAGTTATGAGACGGTTGAGAAACCATCAAAATTTTCGCCGGTCTGATACTCGAAACCAATAACTAGAATGGCCTAGGGGAAAAGTACACACACCATTGTAATCGGGCGAGTTTCTACTTTCAGATGCAACAGGAATTTCTCGCGTTCGTAAATCCGTTCGCGAGATATGGGAGTTTGAAGTTAAGGAACGCTTGAGCAACCATCAAAATTTACGCAAGTCTGATACTCGAAACCAACAACTACTATTGCCTAGGGGAAAAGTACACAGACCATTGTAATCGGTTGAGTTTCTACTTTCAGATTCAACAGGAATTTCTCGAGTTCGTCAATCCGTTCGCGAGATATGGGAGTTTGAAGTTAAGGAATGGTTGAGAAACCACCAAAATTTTCGCCGATTTGATACCCGAAACCAATAACTCGAATGGCTTAGGGGAAAAGTATACACACCATTGTAATCGGGCGAGTTTCTACTTTCAGATGCAACAGGAATTTCTCGAGTTCGTCAATCCGTTCGCGAGATATGGGAGTTTGAAGTTAAGGAACGCTTGAGCAACTATCAAAATTTTCGCAAGTCTGATACCCGAAACCAATAACTACTATGGCCTAGGGGAAAAGTACACACACCATTGTAATCGGGCGTGTTTCTACTTTCAGATTCAACAGGAATTTCTCGAGTTCGTCAATCCGTTCGCGAGATATGGGAGTTCGAAGTTAAGTAATGGTTGAGAAACCATCTAAATTTTCGCATGTCTGATACTCGAAAGCAATAACTACTATGGCCTAGGGGAAAAGTACACACACCATTGTAATCGGGCGAGTTTCTACTTTCAGATGCAACAGGAACTTCTCGAGCTTGTCAATCCGTTCGCGAGATATGGGAGTTTGATGTGAAGGAATGGTTGAGAAACCATCAAAATTTGCGCAAGTTTGATTCCAGAAACAAATAACTACAAAGGCCTAGGGAAAAAATGCACATACCGTTGTAATCGGGCGAGTTTCTACTTTCAGATGCAACAGGAATTTCTCGAGTTCGTCAATCCGTTCGCGAGATATGGGAGTTTGAAGTTAAGCAATGGTTGAGAAACCATCAAAATTTTCGCATGTCTGATACTCGAAAGCAATAACTACTATGGCCTAGGGGAAAAGTACACACACCATTGTAATCGGGCGAGTTTCTACTTTCAGATGCAACAGGAATTTCTCAAGTTCGTCAAGCCGTTCGCGAGATATGGGAGTTTGAAATTTAGGAATGGTTGAGAAACCATCAAAATTTTCGCAAGTCTGATACTCGAAACCAATAACTGCAATGCCCTAGGGGAAAGGTGCAAACACCATTGTATTCGGCGAGTTTCTACTTTCAGATGCAGCAGCAATTTCTCGAGTTCGTCAATCCGTTCGCGAGATATGGGAGTTTGAAGTTAAGGAATGGTTGAGAAACCACCAAAATTTTCGCCGATTTGATACTCGAAACCAACACCTGGAATGGCCTAGGGGAAAACTACACACACCATTGTAATCGGGCGAGTTTCTACTTTCAGATGCAATAGGAATTTCTCGAGTTCGTCAATCCGTTCGCGAGATATGGGAGTTTGAAATTTAGGAATGGTTGAGAAACCATCAAAATTTTCGCAAGTCTGATACTCGAAACCAATAACTGCAATGCCCTAGGGGAAAGGTACACACACCATTGATATCGGGCGAGATTCTACTTTCAGATGCAACTGGAATTTCTCGAGTTCGTCAATCCGTTCGCGAGATATGGGAGTTTGAAGTTAAGGAATGGTTGAGAAACCACCAAAATTTTCGCTGATTTGATACTCGAAACCAATAACTGGAATGGTCTAGGGGAAAAGTACGCACAACATTGTAATCGGGCGAGTTTCTACTTTCAGATGCAACAGGAATTTCTCGAGTTCGTCAATCCGTTTGCGAGTTATGGGAGTTTGAAGTTAAGGAACGCTTGAGCAACCATAAAAATTTTCGCAAGTCTGATACTCGAAACCAATAACGACTATGGCCTAGGGGAAAAGTACACACACCATTGTAATCGGTTGAGTTTCTACTTTCAGATTCAACAGGAATTTCTCGAGTTCGTCAATCCGTTCGCGAGATGTGGGAGTTTGAAGTTAAGGAATGGTTGAGAAACCACCAAAATTTTCGCTGATTTGTTTCTCGAAACCAATAACTGGAACGGCCTAGGGGAAAAGTACACTTACCGTTGAAATCGGGCGAGTTTCTGTTTTCAGATGCAGTAGGAATTTCTCGAGTCCGTCAATCCGTTCGCGAGATATGGGAGTTTGATGTTAAGGAATGGTTGAGAAACCATCAAAATTTGCGCAAGTCTGATTCCAGAAACAAATAACTACAAAGGCCGAGGGGAAAAATACACATACCGCTGTAATCGGGCGAGTTTCTACTTTCAGATGCAACAGGAATTTCTCAAGTTCGTCAAGCCGTTCGCGAGATATGGGAGTTTGAAGTTAAGGAACGCTTGAGAAACCATCAAAATTTTCGCCGATTTGATACTCGAAACCAACACCTGGAATGGCCTAGGGGAAAACTACACACACCATTGTAATCGGGCGAGTTTCTACTTTCAGATGCAATAGGAATTTCTCGAGTTCGTCAATCCGTTCGCGAGATATGGGAGTTTGAAATTTAGGAATGGTTGAGAAACCATCAAAATTTTCGCAAGTCTGATACTCGAAACCAATAACTGCAATGCCCTAGGGGAAAGGTACACACACCATTGATATCGGGCGAGATTCTACTTTCAGATGCAACTGGAATTTCTCGAGTTCGTCAATCCGTTCGCGAGATATGGGAGTTTGAAGTTAAGGAATGGTTGAGAAACCACCAAAATTTTCGCTGATTTGATACTCGAAACCAATAACTGGAATGGTCTAGGGGAAAAGTACGCACAACATTGTAATCGGGCGAGTTTCTACTTTCAGATGCAACAGGAATTTCTCGAGTTCGTCAATCCGTTTGCGAGTTATGGGAGTTTGAAGTTAAGGAACGCTTGAGCAACCATAAAAATTTTCGCAAGTCTGATACTCGAAACCAATAACGACTATGGCCTAGGGGAAAAGTACACACACCATTGTAATCGGTTGAGTTTCTACTTTCAGATTCAACAGGAATTTCTCGAGTTCGTCAATCCGTTCGCGAGATGTGGGAGTTTGAAGTTAAGGAATGGTTGAGAAACCACCAAAATTTTCGCTGATTTGTTTCTCGAAACCAATAACTGGAACGGCCTAGGGGAAAAGTACACTTACCGTTGAAATCGGGCGAGTTTCTGTTTTCAAATGCAGTAGGAATTTCTCGAGTCCGTCAATCCGTTCGCGAGATATGGGAGTTTGATGTTAAGGAATGGTTGAGAAACCATCAAAATTTGCGCAAGTCTGATTCCAGAAACAAATAACTACAAAGGCCGAGGGGAAAAATACACATACCGCTGTAATCGGGCGAGTTTCTACTTTCAGATGCAACAGGAATTTCTCAAGTTCGTCAAGCCGTTCGCGAGATATGGGAGTTTGAAGTTAAGGAACGCTTGAGAAACCATCAAAATTTTCGCAAGTCTGATACCCGAAACCAATAACTACAAAGGCCGAGGGGAAAAATACACATACCGCTGTAATCGGGCGAGTTTCTACTTTCAGATGCAACAGGAATTTCTCGAGTTCGTCAATCCGTTCGCGAGATATGGGAGTTTGAAGTTAAGGAAAGGTTGAGAAACCATCAAAATTTTCGCAAGTCTGATACTCGAAACCAATAACTACTATGGCCTAGGGCAAAATTACACATACCGTTGTAATCGGGCGAGTTTCTGCTTTCAGATGCCAAAGGAATTTCTCGAGTTCGTCAATTCGTTCGCGAGATATGGGACTTTGAAGTTAAGGAATGGTTGTGAATCCATCAAAATGTTCGCAAGTCTGATACTCGAAACCAATAACAACTATGGCCTAAGGCAAAATTACACATACCGTTGTAATCGGGCGAATTTCTGCTTTCAGATGCAATAGGAATTTCTCGAGTTCGTCTATCCGTTCGCGAGATATGGGAGTTTGAAGTTAAGGAATGGTTGAGAAACCATCAAAATTTTCGCATGTCTGATACCCGAAATCAAGAACTACTATTGCCTAGGGCAAAAATACACATACCGTTGTAATCGGGAGAGTTTCTACTTTCAGATGCAACCGGAATTTTTCGGATTCGTCAGTCCGTTCGCGAAATATCGGAGTTTGGAGTTATGAGACGGTTGAGAAACCATCAAAATTTTCGCAGGTCTGATACTCGAAACCAGTAACTGGAATGGCCTAGGGGAAAAGTACACACACCATTGTAATCGGGCGAGTTTCTACTTTCAGATGCAACAGGAATTTCTCGCGTTCGTAAATCCGTTCGCGAGATATGGGAGTTTGAAGTTAAGGAACGCTTGAGCAACCATCAAAATTTACGCAAGTCTGATACTCGAAACCAACAACTACTATTGCCTAGGGGAAAAGTACACAGACCATTGTAATCGGTTGAGTTTCTACTTTCAGATTCAACAGGAATTTCTCGAGTTCGTCAATCCGTTCGCGAGATATGGGAGTTTGAAGTTAAGGAATGGTTGAGAAACCACCAAAATTTTCGCCGATTTGATACCCGAAACCAATAACTCGAATGGCTTAGGGGAAAAGTATACACACCATTGTAATCGGGCGAGTTTCTACTTTCAGATGCAACAGGAATTTCTCGAGTTCGTCAATCCGTTCGCGAGATATGGGAGTTTGAAGTTAAGGAACGCTTGAGCAACTATCAAAATTTTCGCAAGTCTGATACCCGAAACCAATAACTACTATGGCCTAGGGGAAAAGTACACACACCATTGTAATCGGGCGTGTTTCTACTTTCAGATTCAACAGGAATTTCTCGAGTTCGTCAATCCGTTCGCGAGATATGGGAGTTCGAAGTTAAGTAATGGTTGAGAAACCATCTAAATTTTCGCATGTCTGATACTCGAAAGCAATAACTACTATGGCCTAGGGGAAAAGTACACACACCATTGTAATCGGGCGAGTTTCTACTTTCAGATGCAACAGGAACTTCTCGAGCTTGTCAATCCGTTCGCGAGATATGGGAGTTTGATGTGAAGGAATGGTTGAGAAACCATCAAAATTTGCGCAAGTTTGATTCCAGAAACAAATAACTACAAAGGCCTAGGGAAAAAATGCACATACCGTTGTAATCGGGCGAGTTTCTACTTTCAGATGCAACAGGAATTTCTCGAGTTCGTCAATCCGTTCGCGAGATATGGGAGTTTGAAGTTAAGCAATGGTTGAGAAACCATCAAAATTTTCGCATGTCTGATACTCGAAAGCAATAACTACTATGGCCTAGGGGAAAAGTACACACACCATTGTAATCGGGCGAGTTTCTACTTTCAGATGCAACAGGAATTTCTCAAGTTCGTCAAGCCGTTCGCGAGATATGGGAGTTTGAAGTTAAGGAACGCTTGAGAAACCATCAAAATTTTCGCAAGTCTGATACCTGAAACCAATAACTACAAAGGCCGAGGGGAAAAATACACATACCGCTGTAATCGGGCGAGTTTCTACTTTCAGATGCAACAGGAATTTCTCGAGTTCGTCAATCCGTTCGCGAGATATGGGAGTTGGAAGTTAAGGAATGGTTGAGAAACCATCAAAATTTTCGCTGGTCTGATACTCGAAACCAATAACTGGAATGGCCTAGGGAAAAAGTACACACACCATTGTAATCGGGCGAGTTTCTACTTTCAGATGCAACAGGAATTTCTCGCGTTCGTAAATCCGTTCGCGAGATATGGGAGTTTGAAGTTCAGGAACGCTTGAGCAACCATCTAAATTTTCGCAAGTCTGATAATCGAAAACAATAACTACTATGGCCTAGGGGAAAGGTGCAAACACCATTGTATTCGGCGAGTTTCTACTTTCAGATGCAGCAGCAATTTCTCGAGTTCGTCAATCCGTTCGCGAGATATGGGAGTTTGAAGTTAAGGAATGGTTGAGAAACCACCAAAATTTTCGCCGATTTGATACTCGAAACCAACACCTGGAATGGCCTAGGGGAAAACTACACACACCATTGTAATCGGGCGAGTTTCTACTTTCAGATGCAATAGGAATTTCTCGAGTTCGTCAATCCGTTCGCGAGATATGGGAGTTTGAAATTTAGGAATGGTTGAGAAACCATCAAAATTTTCGCAAGTCTGATACTCGAAACCAATAACTGCAATGCCCTAGGGGAAAGGTACACACACCATTGATATCGGGCGAGATTCTACTTTCAGATGCAACTGGAATTTCTCGAGTTCGTCAATCCGTTCGCGAGATATGGGAGTTTGAAGTTAAGGAATGGTTGAGAAACCACCAAAATTTTCGCTGATTTGATACTCGAAACCAATAACTGGAATGGTCTAGGGGAAAAGTACGCACAACATTGTAATCGGGCGAGTTTCTACTTTCAGATGCAACAGGAATTTCTCGAGTTCGTCAATCCGTTTGCGAGTTATGGGAGTTTGAAGTTAAGGAACGCTTGAGCAACCATAAAAATTTTCGCAAGTCTGATACTCGAAACCAATAACGACTATGGCCTAGGGGAAAAGTACACACACCATTGTAATCGGTTGAGTTTCTACTTTCAGATTCAACAGGAATTTCTCGAGTTCGTCAATCCGTTCGCCAGATGTGGGAGTTTGAAGTTAAGGAATGGTTGAGAAACCACCAAAATTTTCGCTGATTTGTTTCTCGAAACCAATAACTGGAACGGCCTAGGGGAAAAGTACACTTACCGTTGAAATCGGGCGAGTTTCTGTTTTCAGATGCAGTAGGAATTTCTCGAGTCCGTCAATCCGTTCGCGAGATATGGGAGTTTGATGTTAAGGAATGGTTGAGAAACCATCAAAATTTGCGCAAGTCTGATTCCAGAAACAAATAACTACAAAGGCCGAGGGGAAAAATACACATACCGCTGTAATCGGGCGAGTTTCTACTTTCAGATGCAACAGGAATTTCTCAAGTTCGTCAAGCCGTTCGCGAGATATGGGAGTTTGAAGTTAAGGAACGCTTGAGAAACCATCAAAATTTTCGCAAGTCTGATACCCGAAACCAATAACTACAAAGGCCGAGGGGAAAAATACACATACCGCTGTAATCGGGCGAGTTTCTACTTTCAGATGCAACAGGAATTTCTCGAGTTCGTCAATCCGTTCGCGAGATATGGGAGTTTGAAGTTAAGGAAAGGTTGAGAAACCATCAAAATTTTCGCAAGTCTGATACTCGAAACCAATAACTACTATGGCCTAGGGCAAAATTACACATACCGTTGTAATCGGGCGAGTTTCTGCTTTCAGATGCCAAAGGAATTTCTCGAGTTCGTCAATTCGTTCGCGAGATATGGGACTTTGAAGTTAAGGAATGGTTGTGAATCCATCAAAATGTTCGCAAGTCTGATACTCGAAACCAATAACAACTATGGCCTAAGGCAAAATTACACATACCGTTGTAATCGGGCGAATTTCTGCTTTCAGATGCAATAGGAATTTCTCGAGTTCGTCTATCCGTTCGCGAGATATGGGAGTTTGAAGTTAAGGAATGGTTGAGAAACCATCAAAATTTTCGCATGTCTGATACCCGAAATCAAGAACTACTATTGCCTAGGGCAAAAATACACATACCGTTGTAATCGGGAGAGTTTCTACTTTCAGATGCAACCGGAATTTTTCGGATTCGTCAGTCCGTTCGCGAAATATCGGAGTTTGGAGTTATGAGACGGTTGAGAAACCATCAAAATTTTCGCAGGTCTGATACTCGAAACCAGTAACTGGAATGGCCTAGGGGAAAAGTACACACACCATTGTAATCGGGCGAGTTTCTACTTTCAGATGCAACAGGAATTTCTCGCGTTCGTAAATCCGTTCGCGAGATATGGGAGTTTGAAGTTAAGGAATGGTTGAGAAACCATCAAAATTTTGGCATGTCTGATACCCGAAACCAAGAACTACTATTGCCTAGGGCAGAAATACACATACCGTTGTAATCGGGCGAGTTTCTACTTTCAGATGCAACAGGAATTTCTCGATTTCGTCCATCCGTTCGCGAGATATGGGAGTTTGAAGTCAAGGAATGGTTGAGAAACCATCAAAATTTTCGCATTTCTGATACTCGAAAGCAATAACTACAAAGGCCGAGGGGAAAAATACACATACCGCTGTAATCGGGCGAGTTTCTACTTTCAGATGCAACAGGAATTTCTCGAGTTCGTCAATCCGTTCGCGAGATATGGGAGTTTGAAGTTAAGGAATGGTTGAGAAACCATCAAAATTTTCGCTGGTCTGATACTCGAAACCAATAACTACTATGGCCTAGGGCAAAATTACACATACCGCTGTAATCGGGCGAGTTTCTGCTTTCAGATGCAATAGGAATCTCTCGAGTTCGTCAATCCGTTCACGAGATATGGGAGTTGGAAGTTAAGGAATGGTTGAGAAACCATCAAAATTTTCGCTGGTCTGATACTCGAAACCAATAACTGGAATGGCCTAGGGGAAAAATACACACACCATTGTAATCGGGCGAGTTTCTACTTTCAGATGCAATAGGAATCTCTCGAGTTCGTCAATCCGTTCACGAGATATGGGAGTTTGAAGTTAAGGAATGGTTGAGAAACCATCAAAATTTTCGCATGTCTGATACCCGAAATCAAGAACTACTATTGCCTAGGGCAAAAATACACATACCGTTGTAATCGGAAGGGTTTCTACTTTCAGATGCAACCGGAATTTTTCGTATTCGTCAGTCCGTTCGCGAAATATCGGAGTTTGGAGTTATGAGACGGTTGAGAAACCATCAAAATTTTCGCCGGTCTGATACTCGAAACCAATAACTGGAATGGCCTAGGAGAAAAGTACACACACCATTGTAATCGGGCGAGTTTCTACTTTCCGATGCAACAGGAATTTCTCGCGTTCGTAAATCCGTTCGCGAGATATGGGAGTTTGAAGTTAAGGAATGGTTGAGAAACCATCAAAATTTTGGCATGTCTGATACTCGAAACCAATAACTACTATGGCCTAGGGGAAAAGTACACACACCATTGTAATCGGGCGAGTTTCTACTTTCAGATGCAACAGGAATTTCTCAAGTTCGTCAAGCCGTTCGCGAGATATGGGAGTTTGAAGTTAAGGAACGCTTGAGAAACCATCAAAATTTTCGCAAGTCTGATACCCGAAACCAATAACTACAAAGGCCGAGGGGAAAAATACACATACCGCTGTAATCGGGCGAGTTTCTACTTTCAGATGCAACAGGAATTTCTCGAGTTCGTCAATCCGTTCGCGAGATATGGGAGTTTGAAGTTAAGGAATGGTTGTGAATCCATCAAAATTTTCGCAAGTCTGATACTCGAAACCAATAACTACTATGGCCTAGGGCAAAATTACACATACCGTTGTAATCGGGCGAGTTTCTGCTTTCAGATGCAATAGGAATTTCTCGAGTTCGTCAATCCGTTCGCGAGATATGGGAGTTGGAAGTTAAGGAATGGTTGAGAAACCATCAAAATTTTCGCTGGTCTGACACTCGAAACCAATAACTGGAATGGCCTAGGGGAAAAGTACACACACCATTGTAATCCGGCGAGTTTCTACTTTCAGATGCAACAGGAATTTCTCGCGTTCGTAAATCCGTTCGAGAGATATGGGAGTTTGAAGTTAAGGAATGGTTGAGAAACCATCAAAATTTTCGCTGGTCTGATACTCGAAACCAATAACTACTATGGCCTAGGGCAAAATTACACATACCGTTGTAATCGGGCGAGTTTCTGCTTTCAGATGCAATAGGAATTTCTCGAGTTCGTCAATCCGTTCGCGAGATATGGGAGTTGGATGTTAAGGAATGGTTGAGAAACCATCAAAATTTTCGCTGGTCTGATACTCGAAACCAATAACTGGAATGGCCTAGGGGAAAAGTACACACACCATTGTAAACGGGCGAGTTTCTACTTTCAGATGCAACAGGAATTTCTCGCGTTTGTAAATCCGTTCGCGAGATATGGGAGTTTGAAGTTAAGGAATGGTTGAGAAACCATCAAAATTTTCGCATGTCTGATACCCGAAATCAAGAACTACTATTGCCTAGGGCAAAAATGCACATACCGTTGTAATCGGGAGAGTTTCAACTTTCAGATGCAACCGGAATTTTTCGGATTCGTCAGTCCGTTCGCGAAATATCGGAGTTTGGAGTTATGAGACGGTTGAGAAACCATCAAAATTTTCGCCGGTCTGATACTCGAAACCAATAACTGGAATGGCCTAGGGTAAAAGTACACACACCATTGTAATCGGGCGAGTTTCTACTTTCAGATGCAACAGGAATTTCTCGCGTTCGTAAATCCGTTCGCGAGATATGGGAGTTTGAAGTTAAGGAATGGTTGAGAAACCATCAAAATTTTGGCATGTCTGATACCCGAAACCAAGAACTACTGTTGCCTAGGGCAGAAATACACATACCGTTGTAATCGGGCGAGTTTCTACTTTCAGATGCAACAGGAATTTCTCGATTTCGTCCATCCGTTCGCGAGATATGGGAGTTTGAAGTCAAGGAATGGTTGAGAAACCATCAAAATTTTCGCATGTGTGATACTCGAAAGCAATAACTACTATGGCCTAGGGGAAAAGTACACACACCATTGTAATCGGGCGAGTTTCTACTTTCAGATGCAACAGGAATTTCTCAAGTTCGTCAAGCCGTTCGCGAGATATGGGAGTTTGAAGTTAAGGAACGCTTGAGAAACCATCAAAATTTTCGCAAGTCTGATACCCGAAACCAATAACTACAAAGGCCGAGGGGAAAAATACACATGCCGCTGTAATCGGGCGAGTTTCTACTTTCAGATGCAACAGGAATTTCTCGCGTTCGTAAATCCGTTCGAGAGATATGGGAGTTTGAAGTTAAGGAATGGTTGAGAAACCATCAAAATTTTCGCTGGTCTGATACTCGAAACCAATAACTACTATGGCCTAGGGCAAAATTACACATACCGTTGTAAACGGGCGAGTTTCTGCTTTCAGATGCAATAGGAATTTCTCGAGTTCGTCAATCCGTTCGCGAGATATGGGAGTTGGAAGTTAAGGAATGGTTGAGAAACCATCCAAATTTTCGCTGGTCTGATACTCGAAACCAATAACTGGAATGGCCTAGGGGAAAAGTACACACACCATTGTAATCGGGCGAGTTTCTACTTTCAGATGCAACAGGAATTTCTCGCGTTCGTAAATCCGTTCGCGAGATATGGGAGTTTGAAGTTAAGGAATGGTTGAGAAACCATCAAAATTTTCGCATGTCTGATACCCGAAATCAAGAACTACTATTGCCTAGGGCAAAAATGCACATACCGTTGTAATCGGGAGAGTTTCTACTTTCAGATGCAACCGGAATTTTTCGGATTCGTCAGTCCGTTCGCGAAATATCGGAGTTTGGAGTTATGAGACGGTTGAGAAACCATCAAAATTTTCGCCGGTCTGATACTCGAAACCAATAACTGGAATGGCCTAGGGGAAAAGTACACACACCATTGTAATCGGGCGAGTTTCTACTTTCAGATGCAACAGGAATTTCTCGCGTTCGTAAATCCGTTCGAGAGATATGGGAGTTTGAAGTTAAGGAATGGTTGAGAAACCATCAAAATTTTCGCTGGTCTGATACTCGAAACCAATAACTACTATGGCCTAGGGCAAAATTACACATACCGTTGTAATCGGGCGAGTTTCTGCTTTCAGATGCAATAGGAATTTCTCGAGTTCGTCAATCCGTTCGCGAGATATGGGAGTTGGAAGTTAAGGAATGGTTGAGAAACCATCAAAATTGTCGCTGGTCTGATACTCGAAACCAATAACTGGAATGGCCTAGGGGAAAAGTACACACACCATTGTAATCGGGCGAGTTTCTACTTTCAGATGCAACAGGAATTTCTCGCGTTCGTAAATCCGTTCGCGAGATATGGGAGTTTGAAGTTAAGGAATGGTTGAGAAACCATCAAAATTTTCGCATGTCTGATACCCGAAATCAAGAACTACTATTGCCTAGGGCAAAAATACACATACCGTTGTAATCGGGAGAGTTTCTACTTTCAGATGCAACCGTAATTTTTCGGATTCGTCAGTCCGTTCGCGAAATATCGGAGTTTGGAGTTATGAGACGGTTGAGAAACCATCAAAATTTTCGCCGGTCTGATACTCGAAACCAATAACTGGAATGGCCTAGGGGAAAAGTACACACACCATTGTAATCGGGCGAGTTTCTACTTTCAGATGCAACAGGAATTTCTCGCGTTCGTAAATCCGTTCGCGAGATATGGGAGTTTGAAGTTAAGGAATGGTTGAGAAACCATCAAAATTTTGGCACGTCTGATACCCGAAACCAAGAACTACTATTGCCTAGGGCAGAAATACACATACCGTTGTAATCGGGCGAGTTTCTACTTTCAGATGCAACAGGAATTTCTCGATTTCGTCAATCCGTTCGCGAGATATGGGAGTTTGAAGTCAAGGAATGGTTGAGAAACCATCAAAATTTTCGCATGTCTGATACTCGAAAGCAATAACTACTATGGCCTAGGGGAAAAGTACACACACCATTGTAATCGGGCGAGTTTCTACTTTCAGATGCAACAGGAATTTCTCAAGTTCGTCAAGCCGTTCGCGAGATATGGGAGTTTGAAGTTAAGGAACGCTTGAGAAACCATCAAAATTTTCGCAAGTCTGATACTCGAAACCAATAACTACAAAGGCCGAGGGGAAAAATACACATACCGCTGTAATCGGGCGAGTTTCTACTTTCAGATGCAACAGGAATTTCTCCAGTTCGTCAATCCGTTCGCGAGATATGGGAGTTTGAAGTTAAGGAATGGTTGAGAAACCATCAAAATTTTCGCAAGTCTGATACTCGAAACCAATAACTGCTATGGCCTAGGGCAAAACTACACATACCGTTGTAATCGGGCGAGTTTCTGCTTTCAGATGCAATAGGAATTTCTCGAGTTCGTCAATCCGTTCGCGAGATATGGGAGTTGGAAGTTAAGGAATGGTTGAGAAACCATCAAAATTTTCGCTGGTCTGATACTCGAAACCAATAACTGGAATGGCCTAGGGGAAAAGTACACACACCATTGTAATCGGGCGAGTTTCTACTTTTCTGATGCAACAGGAATTTCTCGCGGTCGTAAATCTTTTTCGCGAGATATGGGAGTTTGAAGTTAAGGAATGGTTGAGAAACCATCAAAATTTTCGCATGTCTGATACCCGAAATCAAGAACTACTATTGCCTAGGGCAAAAATACACATACCGTTGTAAACGGGAGAGTTTCTACTTTCAGATGCAACCGGAATTTTTCGGATTCGTCAGTCCGTTCGCGAAACATCGCCGTTTGGAGTTATGAGACGGTTGAGAAACCATCAAAATTTTCGCCGGTCTGATACTCGAAACCAATAACTGGAATGGCCTAGGAGAAAAGTACACACACCATTGTAATCGGGCGAGTTTCTACTTTCAGATGCAACAGGAATTTCTCGATTTCGTCCATCCGTTCGCGAGATATGGGAGTTTGAAGTCAAGGAATGGTTGAGAAACCATCAAAATTTTCGCAAGTATGATACCCGAAACCAATAACTACAAAGGCCGAGGGGAAAAATACACATACCGTTGTAATCGGGCCACTTTCTACTTTCAGATGCAACAGGAATTTCTCAAGTTCGTCAATCCGTTCGCGAGATATGGGAGTTTGAAGTTAAGGAATGGTTGAGAAACCACCAAAATTTTCGCTGATTTGACACTCGAAACCAATAACTGCAATGGCCTAGGGGAAAAGTACACTTACCGTTGAAATCGGGCGAGTTTCTGCTTTCAGATGCAATAGGAATTTCTCGAATTCGTCAATCCGTTCGCGAGATATGGGAGTTAGAAGTTAAGGAATGGTTGAGAAACCATCAAAATTTATTCTCTGGTCTGATACTCGAAACCAATAACTGGAATGGCCTAGGGGAAAAGTACACACACCATTGTAATCGGGCGAGTTCCTACTTTCAGATGCAACAGGAATTTCTCGAGTTCGTCAATCCGTTCGCGAGATATGTGAGTTAGAAGTTAAGGAATGGTTGAGAAACAATCAAAATTTTCGCAAGTCTGATTCCCGAAACCAATATCTACAAAGGCCTAGGGGAAAAATACACATACCGTTGTAATCGGTCGAGTTTCTACTTACAGATGCAACAGGAATTTCTCGTGTTCGTCAATCTGTTCGCGAGATATGGGAGTTGGAAGTTAAGGAATGGTTGAGAAACCATCAAAATTTTCGCTGGTCTGATAGTCGAAACCAATAACTGGAATGGCCTAGGGGAAAAGTACACACACCATTGCAATCGGGCGAGTTTCTACTTTCAGATGCAACAGGAATTTCTCGAGTTCGTCAATCCATTCGCGAGATATGGGAGTTTGAAGTTAAGGAATGGTTGAGAATCCATCAAAATTTTCGCAAGTCTGATACTCGAAACCAATAACTACTATGGCTTGGGGGAAAAGTACACACACCATTGTAATCGGGCGAGTGTCTACTTTCAGATGCAACAGGAATTTCTCGAGTTCGTCAATCCGTTCGCGAGATATGGGAGTTGGAAGTTAAGGAACGTTTGAGAAACCATCAAAATTTTCGCAAGTCTGATACTCGAAACCAATAACTACTATGGCCTAGGGCAAAAATACACATACCTTTGTAATCGGGCGAGTCTCTGCTTTCAGATGCAACAGGAATTTCTCGAGTTCGACAATCCGTTAGCGAGATATGGGAGTTAGAAGTTAAGGAATGGTTGAGAAACCATCAAAATTTTCGCGAGTCTGATTCCCGAAACCAATATCTACAAAGGCCTAGGGGAAAAATACGCATACCGTTGTAATCGGTCGAGTTTCTTCTTTCAGATGCAACAGGAATTTCTCGTGTTCGTCAATCTGTTCGCGAGATATGGGAGTTTGAAGATAAGGAACGCTTGAGCAACCATCAAAATTTTCGCAAGTCTGATTCCCGAAACCAATAACTACTATGGCTTGGGGGAAAAGTACACACACCATTGTAATCGGGCGAGTGTCTACTTTCAGATGCAACAGGAATTTCTCGAGTTCGTCAATCCGTTCGCGAGATATGGGAGTTGGAAGTTAAGGAACGTTTGAGAAACCATCAAAATTTTCGCAAGTCTGATACTCGAAACCAATAACTACTATGGCCTAGGGCAAAAATACACATACCTTTGTAATCGGGCGAGTCTCTGCTTTCAGATGCAATAGGAATTTCTCGAATTCGTCAATCCAGTCGCGAGATATGGGAGTTGGAAGTTAAGGAATGGTTGAGAAACCATCAAAATTTTCGCTGGTCTGATAGTCGAAACCAATAACTGGAATGGCCTAGGGGAAAAGTACACACACCATTGCAATCGGGCGAGTTTCTACTTTCAGATGCAACAGGAATTTCTCGTGTTCGTCAATCTGTTCGCGAGATATGGGAGTTTGATGTTAAGGAATGGTTGAGAAACCATCAAAATTTTCGCTGGTCTGATAGTCGAAACCAATAACTGCAATGGCCTAGGGGAAAAGTACACACACCATTGCAATCGGGCGAGTTTCTACTTTCAGATGCAATAGGAATTTCTCGAGTTCGTCAATCCATTCGCGAGATATGGGAGTTTGAAGTTAAGGAATGGTTGAGAAACCACCAAAATTTTCGCTGATTTGATACTCGAAACCAATAACTGCAATGGCCTAGGGGAAAAGTACACTTACCGTTGAAATCGGGCGAGTTTCTGCTTTCAGATGCAATAGGAATTTCTCGAATTCGTCAATCCGTTCGCGAGATATGGGAGTTTGAAGTTAAGGAATGGTTGAGAAACCATCAAAATTTTCGCTGGTCTGATTCCCGAAACCAATAACCACAAAGGCCTAGGGGAAAAATAAACATACCGTTGTAATCGGGCCACTTTCTACTTTCAGATGCAACAGGAATTTCTCAAGTTCGTCAATCCGTTCGCGAGATATGGGAGTTTGAAGTTAAGGAATGGTTGAGAAACCACCAAAATTTTCGCTGATTTGATACTCGAAACCAATAACTGGAATGGCCTAGGGGAAAAGTACACATACCGTTGTAATCGGGCGAGTTTCTACTTTCAGATGCAACAGGAATTTCTCAAGTTCGTCAATCCGTTCGCGAGATATGGGAGTTTGAAGTTAAGGAATGGTTGAGAAACCATCAAAATTTTCGCTGGTCTGATAGTCGAAACCAATAACTGGAATGGCTTAGGGGAAAAGTACACACACCATTGCAATCGGGCGAGTTTCTACTTTCAGATGCAACAGGAATTTCTCGAGTTCGTCAGTCCATTCGCGAGATATGGGAGTTAGAAGTTAAGGAATGGTTGAGAAACCAACAAAATTTTCGCAAGTCTGATTCCCGAAACCAATAACTACAAAGGCCTAGGGGAAAAATACACATACCGTTGTAATCGGGCCACTTTCTACTTTCAGATGCAACAGGAATTTCTCAAGTTCGTCAATCCGTTCGCGAGATATGGGAGTTCGAAGTTAAGGAATGGTTGAGAATCCATCAAAATTTTCTCTGGTCTGATTCTCGAAACCAATAACTGGAATGGCCTAGCGTAAAAGTACACACACCATTGTAATCGGGCCACTTTCTACTTTCAGATGCAACAGGAATTTCTCAAGTTCGTCAATCCGTTCGCGAGATATGGGAGTTTGAAGTTAAGGAATGGTTGAGAAACCACCAAAATTTTCGATGATTTGATACTCGAAACCAATAACTGGAATGGCCTAGGGGAAAAGTACACATACCGTTGAAATGGGGCGAGTTTCTGCTTTCAGATGCAATAGGAATTTCTCGAATTCGTCAATCCGGTCGCGAGATATGGGAGTTAGAAGTTAAGGAATGGTTGAGAAACCATCAAAATTTTCGCTGGTCTGATAGTCGAAACCAATAACTGGAATGGCCTAGGGGAAAAGTACACACCCCATTGTAATCGGGCGAGTTTCTACTTTCAGATGCAACAGGAATTTCTCGAGTTCGTCAATCCATTCGCGAGATATGTGAGTTTGAAGTTAAGGAATGGTTGAGAATCCATCAAAATTTTCGCAAGTCTGATTCCCGAAACCAATATCTAGAAAGGCCTAGGGGAAAAATACGCATACCGTTGTAATCGGTCGAGTTTCTACTTTCAGATGCAACAGGAATTTCTCGTGTTCGTCAATCTGTTCGCGAGATATGGGAGTTCGAAGATAAGGAACGCTTGAGCAACCATCAAAATTTTCGCAAGTCTGATTCCCGAAACCAATAACTACAAAGGCCTAGGGGAAAAATACACATACCGTTGTAATCGGGCCACTTTCTACTTTCAGATGCAACAGGAATTTCTCAAGTTCGTCAATCCGTTCGCGAGATATGGGAGTTTGAAGTTAAGGAATGGTTGAGAAACCACCAAAATTTTCGCTGATTTGATACTCGAAACCAATAACTGCAATGGCCTAGGGGAAAAGTACACTTACCGTTGAAATCGGGCGAGTTTCTGCTTTCAGATGCAATAGGAATTTCTCGAATTCGTCAATCCGTTCGCGAGATATGGGAGTTTAAAATTAAGGAATGGTTGAGAAACCATCAAAATTTTCGCAGACTTGATACTCGAAACCAATAACTGGAATGGCCTAGGGGAAAAGTACACCTACCGTTGAAATCGGGCGAGTTTCTGCTTTCAGATGCAATAGGAATTTCTCGAATTCGTCAATCCAGTCGCGAGATATGGGAGTTGGAAGTTAAGGAATGGTTGAGAAACCATCAAAATTTTCGCAAGTCTGATTCCCGAAACCAATATCTACAAAGGCCTAGGGGAAAAATACACATACCGTTGTAATCGGTCGAGTTTCTACTTTCAGATGCAACAGGAATTTCTCGTGTTCGTCAATCTGTTCGCGAGATATGGGAGTTTGATGTTAAGGAATGGTTGAGAAACCATCAAAATTTTCGCTGGTCTGATAGTCGAAACCAATAACTGGAATGGCCTAGGGGAAAAGTACACACACCATTGCAATCGGGCGAGTTTCTACTTTCAGATGCAACAGGAATTTCTCGAGTTCGTGAATCCGTTCGCGAGATATGGGAGTTTGATATTAAGGAATGGTTGAGAAACCATCAAAATTTTCGCAAGTCTGATTCCCGAAACCAATAGCTACAAAGGCCTAGGGGAAAAATACACACAACACTGCAATCGGGCGAGTTTCTACTTTCAGATGCAACAGGAATTTCTCGAGTTCGTCAATCCATTCGCGAGATATGGGAGTTTGAAGTTAAGGAATGGTTGAGAATCCATCAAAATTTTCGCAAGTCTGATACTCGAAACCAATAACTACTATGGCTTGAGGGAAAACTCCACACACCTTTGTAATCGGAAGAGCCTCTGCTTTCAGATGCAACAGGAATTTCTCGAGTTCGACAATCCGTTAGCGACGTATGGGAGTTTGAAATTATGGAACGCTTGAGAAACCATCAAAATTTTCGCTTGTCTGATACTTGAAACCAATAACTACAGTGGCCTAGGGCAAAAATACACATACCATTGTAATCCGGCGAGTCTGTGCTTTCAGATGCAACAGGAGTTTCTCGTGTTCGTCAATCCATTCGCGAGATATGGGAGTTTGAAGTTAAGGAATGATTGAAAATCCATCAAAATTTTCGCAAGTCTGATACTCGAAACCAATAACTACTATGGCTTGGGGGAAAAGTACACACACCATTGTAACCGAGCGAGTTTCTACTTTCAGATGCAACAGGAATTTCTAGAGTTCGTCAATCCGTTCACGAGATATGGGAGTTTGATGTTAAGGAATGGTTGAGAAACCATCAAAATTTTCGCAAATCTGATTCCCGAAACCAATAACTACAAAGGCCTAGGGGAAAAATACACATACCGTTGTAATCGGGCGAGTTTCGGCTTTCAGATGCAACAGGAATATCTCGAGTTCGTCAATCCGTTCGCGAGATATAGGAGTTTGAAGCTATGGAATGGTTGAGAAACCATCAAAATTTTCGCAAGTCTGATACTCGAAACCAATAACTGGAATGGCCTAAGGGAAAAGTACACACACCATTGTAACCGGGCGATTTTCTACTTTCAGATGCAAGAGGCATTTCTCGAGTTCGTCAATCCGTTCGCGAGATAAGGGAGTTTGAAGTTAAGGAATGGTTGAGAAACCATCAAAATTTTCGCAAGTCTGATACTCGAAACCAATAACTACAGAGGCCTAGGGGAAAAATACACAAACCTTTGTAATCGGGCGAGTTTCTACTTTCAGATGCAACAGGAATTTCTCGAGTTCGTCATTCCGTTCGCGAGATATGGGAGTTTGATATTAAGGAATGGTTGAGAAACCATCAAAATTTTCGCAAGTCTGATTCCCGAAACCAATAACTACAAAGGCCTAGGGGAAAAATACACATACCGTTGTAATCGGGCGAGTTTCTGCTTTCAGATGCAACAGGAATTTCTCGAGTTCGTCAATCCGTTCGCGAGATATGGAAGTTCGAAGTTAAGGAACGATTGAGCAACCATCAAAATTTTCGCAAGGCTGATACTCGAAGCCAATAGCTACTATGGCCTAGGGGAAAAGTACACACACCATTGTAATCGGGCGAGTTTCTACTTTCAGATGCAACAGGAATTTCTCGAGTTCGTCAATCCGTTCGCGAGATATGGGAGTTTGAAGTTAAGGAATGGTTGAGAAACCATCGAAATTTTCTCTGGTCTGATCCTCGAAACCAGTAACTGGAATGGCCTAGGGGAAAAGTACACACAACACTGCAATCGGGCGAGTTTCTACTTTCAGATGCAACAGGAATTTCTCGAGTTCGTCAATCCGTTCGCGAGATATGGTAGTTTGATATTAAGGAATGGTTGAGAAACCATCAAAATTTTCGCAAGTCTGATTCCCGAAACCAATAACTACAAAGGCCTAGGGGAAAAATACTCATACCGTTGTAATCGGGCGAGTTTCTGCTTTCAGATGCAACAGGAATTTCTCGAGTTCGTCAATCCGTTCGCGAGATATGTGAGTTTGAAGTTAAGGAATGGTTGAGAAACCATCGAAATTTTCTCTGGTCTGATGCTCGAAACCAATAACTGGAATGGCCTAGGGGAAAAGTACACACCCCATTGTAATCGGGCGAGTTTCTACTTTCAGATGCAACAGGAATTTCTCGAGTTCGTCAATCCATTCGCGAGATATGTGAGTTTGAAGTTAAGGAATGGTTGAGAATCCATCAAAATTTTCGCAAGTCTGATTCCCGAAACCAATATCTAGAAAGGCCTAGGGGAAAAATACGCATACCGTTGTAATCGGTCGAGTTTCTACTTTCAGATGCAACAGGAATTTCTCGTGTTCGTCAATCTGTTCGCGAGATATGGGAGTTCGAAGATAAGGAACGCTTGAGCAACCATCAAAATTTTCGCAAGTCTGATTCCCGAAACCAATAACTACAAAGGCCTAGGGGAAAAATACACATACCGTTGTAATCGGGCCACTTTCTACTTTCAGATGCAACAGGAATTTCTCAAGTTCGTCAATCCGTTCGCGAGATATGGGAGTTTGAAGTTAAGGAATGGTTGAGAAACCACCAAAATTTTCGCTGATTTGATACTCGAAACCAATAACTGCAATGGCCTAGGGGAAAAGTACACTTACCGTTGAAATCGGGCGAGTTTCTGCTTTCAGATGCAATAGGAATTTCTCGAATTCGTCAATCCGTTCGCGAGATATGGGAGTTTAAAATTAAGGAATGGTTGAGAAACCATCAAAATTTTCGCAGACTTGATACTCGAAACCAATAACTGGAATGGCCTAGGGGAAAAGTACACCTACCGTTGAAATCGGGCGAGTTTCTGCTTTCAGATGCAATAGGAATTTCTCGAATTCGTCAATCCAGTCGCGAGATATGGGAGTTGGAAGTTAAGGAATGGTTGAGAAACCATCAAAATTTTCGCAAGTCTGATTCCCGAAACCAATATCTACAAAGGCCTAGGGGAAAAATACACATACCGTTGTAATCGGTCGAGTTTCTACTTTCAGATGCAACAGGAATTTCTCGTGTTCGTCAATCTGTTCGCGAGATATGGGAGTTTGATGTTAAGGAATGGTTGAGAAACCATCAAAATTTTCGCTGGTCTGATAGTCGAAACCAATAACTGGAATGGCCTAGGGGAAAAGTACACACACCATTGCAATCGGGCGAGTTTCTACTTTCAGATGCAACAGGAATTTCTCGAGTTCGTGAATCCGTTCGCGAGATATGGGAGTTTGATATTAAGGAATGGTTGAGAAACCATCAAAATTTTCGCAAGTCTGATTCCCGAAACCAATAGCTACAAAGGCCTAGGGGAAAAATACACACAACACTGCAATCGGGCGAGTTTCTACTTTCAGATGCAACAGGAATTTCTCGAGTTCGTCAATCCATTCGCGAGATATGGGAGTTTGAAGTTAAGGAATGGTTGAGAATCCATCAAAATTTTCGCAAGTCTGATACTCGAAACCAATAACTACTATGGCTTGAGGGAAAACTCCACACACCTTTGTAATCGGAAGAGCCTCTGCTTTCAGATGCAACAGGAATTTCTCGAGTTCGACAATCCGTTAGCGACGTATGGGAGTTTGAAATTATGGAACGCTTGAGAAACCATCAAAATTTTCGCTTGTCTGATACTTGAAACCAATAACTACAGTGGCCTAGGGCAAAAATACACATACCATTGTAATCCGGCGAGTCTGTGCTTTCAGATGCAACAGGAGTTTCTCGTGTTCGTCAATCCATTCGCGAGATATGGGAGTTTGAAGTTAAGGAATGATTGAAAATCCATCAAAATTTTCGCAAGTCTGATACTCGAAACCAATAACTACTATGGCTTGGGGGAAAAGTACACACACCATTGTAACCGAGCGAGTTTCTACTTTCAGATGCAACAGGAATTTCTAGAGTTCGTCAATCCGTTCACGAGATATGGGAGTTTGATGTTAAGGAATGGTTGAGAAACCATCAAAATTTTCGCAAATCTGATTCCCGAAACCAATAACTACAAAGGCCTAGGGGAAAAATACACATACCGTTGTAATCGGGCGAGTTTCGGCTTTCAGATGCAACAGGAATATCTCGAGTTCGTCAATCCGTTCGCGAGATATAGGAGTTTGAAGCTATGGAATGGTTGAGAAACCATCAAAATTTTCGCAAGTCTGATACTCGAAACCAATAACTGGAATGGCCTAAGGGAAAAGTACACACACCATTGTAACCGGGCGATTTTCTACTTTCAGATGCAAGAGGCATTTCTCGAGTTCGTCAATCCGTTCGCGAGATAAGGGAGTTTGAAGTTAAGGAATGGTTGAGAAACCATCAAAATTTTCGCAAGTCTGATACTCGAAACCAATAACTACAGAGGCCTAGGGGAAAAATACACAAACCTTTGTAATCGGGCGAGTTTCTACTTTCAGATGCAACAGGAATTTCTCGAGTTCGTCATTCCGTTCGCGAGATATGGGAGTTTGATATTAAGGAATGGTTGAGAAACCATCAAAATTTTCGCAAGTCTGATTCCCGAAACCAATAACTACAAAGGCCTAGGGGAAAAATACACATACCGTTGTAATCGGGCGAGTTTCTGCTTTCAGATGCAACAGGAATTTCTCGAGTTCGTCAATCCGTTCGCGAGATATGGAAGTTCGAAGTTAAGGAACGATTGAGCAACCATCAAAATTTTCGCAAGGCTGATACTCGAAGCCAATAGCTACTATGGCCTAGGGGAAAAGTACACACACCATTGTAATCGGGCGAGTTTCTACTTTCAGATGCAACAGGAATT
This sequence comes from Ptiloglossa arizonensis, assembly GCF_051014685.1. Lineage (NCBI taxonomy): Eukaryota > Metazoa > Arthropoda > Insecta > Hymenoptera > Colletidae > Ptiloglossa > Ptiloglossa arizonensis. The sequence goes on from NW_027478430.1 coordinate 981,338, forward strand.
TCTCGAGTTCGTCAATCCGTTCGCGAGATATGGGAGTTTGAAGTTAAGGAATGGTTGAGAAACCATCGAAATTTTCTCTGGTCTGATCCTCGAAACCAGTAACTGGAATGGCCTAGGGGAAAAGTACACACAACACTGCAATCGGGCGAGTTTCTACTTTCAGATGCAACAGGAATTTCTCGAGTTCGTCAATCCGTTCGCGAGATATGGTAGTTTGATATTAAGGAATGGTTGAGAAACCATCAAAATTTTCGCAAGTCTGATTCCCGAAACCAATAACTACAAAGGCCTAGGGGAAAAATACTCATACCGTTGTAATCGGGCGAGTTTCTGCTTTCAGATGCAACAGGAATTTCTCGAGTTCGTCAATCCGTTCGCGAGATATGTGAGTTTGAAGTTAAGGAATGGTTGAGAAACCATCGAAATTTTCTCTGGTCTGATGCTCGAAACCAATAACTGGAATGGCCTAGGGGAAAAGTACACACCCCATTGTAATCGGGCGAGTTTCTACTTTCAGATGCAACAGGAATTTCTCGAGTTCGTCAATCCATTCGCGAGATATGTGAGATTGAAGTTAAGGAATGGTTGAGAATCCATCAAAATTTTCGCAAGTCTGATTCCCGAAACCAATATCTAGAAAGGCCTAGGGGAAAAATACGCATACCGTTGTAATCGGTCGAGTTTCTACTTTCAGATGCAACAGGAATTTCTCGTGTTCGTCAATCTGTTCGCGAGATATGGGAGTTCGAAGATAAGGAACGCTTGAGCAACCATCAAAATTTTCGCAAGTCTGATTCCCGAAACCAATAACTACAAAGGCCTAGGGGAAAAATACACATACCGTTGTAATCGGGCCACTTTCTACTTTCAGATGCAACAGGAATTTCTCAAGTTCGTCAATCCGTTCGCGAGATATGGGAGTTTGAAGTTAAGGAATGGTTGAGAAACCACCAAAATTTTCGCTGATTTGATACTCGAAACCAATAACTGCAATGGCCTAGGGGAAAAGTACACTTACCGTTGAAATCGGGCGAGTTTCTGCTTTCAGATGCAATAGGAATTTCTCGAATTCGTCAATCCGTTCGCGAGATATGGGAGTTTGAAGTTAAGGAATGGTTGAGAAACCATCAAAATTTTCGCAGACTTGATACTCGAAACCAATAACTGGAATGGCCTAGGGGAAAAGTACACCTACCGTTGAAATCGGGCGAGTTTCTGCTTTCAGATGCAATAGGAATTTCTCGAATTCGTCAATCCAGTCGCGAGATATGGGAGTTGGAAGTTAAGGAATGGTTGAGAAACCTTCAAAATTTTCGCAAGTCTGATTCCCGAAACCAATATCTACAAAGGCCTAGGGGAAAAATACACATACCGTTGTAATCGGTCGAGTTTCTACTTTCAGATGCAACAGGAATTTCTCGTGTTCGTCAATCTGTTCGCGAGATATGGGAGTTTGATGTTAAGGAATGGTTGAGAAACCATCAAAATTTTCGCTGGTCTGATAGTCGAAACCAATAACTGGAATGGCCTAGGGGAAAAGTACACACACCATTGCAATCGGGCGAGTTTCTACTTTCAGATGCAACAGGAATTTCTCGAGTTCGTGAATCCGTTCGCGAGATATGGGAGTTTGATATTAAGGAATGGTTGAGAAACCATCAAAATTTTCGCAAGTCTGATTCCCGAAACCAATAGCTACAAAGGCCTAGGGGAAAAATACACACAACACTGCAATCGGGCGAGTTTCTACTTTCAGATGCAACAGGAATTTCTCGAGTTCGTCAATCCATTCGCGAGATATGGGAGTTTGAAGTTAAGGAATGGTTGAGAATCCATCAAAATTTTCGCAAGTCTGATACTCGAAACCAATAACTACTATGGCTTGAGGGAAAACTCCACACACCTTTGTAATCGGAAGAGCCTCTGCTTTCAGATGCAACAGGAATTTCTCGAGTTCGACAATCCGTTAGCGACGTATGGGAATTTGAAATTATGGAACGCTTGAGAAACCATCAAAATTTTCGCTTGTCTGATACTTGAAACCAATAACTACAGTGGCCTAGGGCAAAAATACACATACCATTGTAATCCGGCGAGTCTGTGCTTTCAGATGCAACAGGAGTTTCTCGTGTTCGTCAATCCATTCGCGAGATATGGGAGTTTGAAGTTAAGGAATGATTGAAAATCCATCAAAATTTTCGCAAGTCTGATACTCGAAACCAATAACTACTATGGCTTGGGGGAAAAGTACACACACCATTGTAACCGAGCGAGTTTCTACTTTCAGATGCAACAGGAATTTCTAGAGTTCGTCAATCCGTTCACGAGATATGGGAGTTTGATGTTAAGGAATGGTTGAGAAACCATCAAAATTTTCGCAAATCTGATTCCCGAAACCAATAACTACAACGGCCTAGGGGAAAAATACACATACCGTTGTAATCGGGCGAGTTTCGGCTTTCAGATGCAACAGGAATATCTCGAGTTCGTCAATCCGTTCGCGAGATATAGGAGTTTGAAGCTATGGAATGGTTGAGAAACCATCAAAATTTTCGCAAGTCTGATACTCGAAACCAATAACTGGAATGGCCTAAGGGAAAAGTACACACACCATTGTAACCGGGCGATTTTCTACTTTCAGATGCAAGAGGCATTTCTCGAGTTCGTCAATCCGTTCGCGAGATAAGGGAGTTTGAAGTTAAGGAATGGTTGAGAAACCATCAAAATTTTCGCAAGTCTGATACTCGAAACCAATAACTACAGAGGCCTAGGGGAAAAATACACAAACCTTTGTAATCGGGCGAGTTTCTACTTTCAGATGCAACAGGAATTTCTCGAGTTCGTCATTCCGTTCGCGAGATATGGGAGTTTGATATTAAGGAATGGTTGAGAAACCATCAAAATTTTCGCAAGTCTGATTCCCGAAACCAATAACTACAAAGGCCTAGGGGAAAAATACACATACCGTTGTAATCGGGCGAGTTTCTGCTTTCAGATGCAACAGGAATTTCTCGAGGTCGTCAATCCGTTCGCGAGATATGGAAGTTCGAAGTTAAGGAACGATTGAGCAACCATCAAAATTTTCGCAAGGCTGATACTCGAAGCCAATAGCTACTATGGCCTAGGGGAAAAGTACACACACCATTGTAATCGGGCGAGTTTCTACTTTCAGATGCAACAGGAATTTCTCGAGTTCGTCAATCCGTTCGCGAGATATGGGAGTTTGAAGTTAAGGAACGGTTGAGAAACCATCGAAATTTTCTCTGGTCTGATCCTCGAAACCAATCACTGGAATGGCCTAGGGGAAAAGTACACACAACACTGCAATCGGGCGAGTTTCTACTTTCAGATGCAACAGGAATTTCGCGAGTTCGTCAATCCGTTCGCGAGATATGGTAGTTTGATATTAAGGAATGGTTGAGAAACCATCAAAATTTTCGCAAGTCTGATTCCCGAAACCAATAACTACAAAGGCCTAGGGGAAAAATACTCATACCGTTGTAATCGGGCGAGTTTCTGCTTTCAGATGCAACAGGAATTTCTCGAGTTCGTCAATCCGTTCGCGAGATATGTGAGTTTGAAGTTAAGGAATGGTTGAGAAACCATCGAAATTTTCTCTGGTCTGATGCTCGAAACCAATAACTGGAATGGCCTAGGGGACAAGTACACACAACACTGCAATCGGGCGAGTTTCTACTTTCAGATGCAACAGGAATTTCTCGAGTTCGTCAATCCATTCGCGAGATATGGGAGTTTGAAGTTAAGGAATGATTGAAAATCCATCAAAATTTTCGCAAGTCTGATACTCGAAACCAATAACTACTATGGCTTGGGGGAAAAGTACACACACCATTGTAACCGAGCGAGTTTCTACTTTCAGATGCAACAGGAATTTCTAGAGTTCGTCAATCCGTTCGCGAGATATGGGAGTTTGATGTTAAGGAATGGTTGAGATACCATCAAAATTTTCGCAAATCTGATTCCCGAAACCAATAACTACAAAGGCCTAGGGGAAAAATACACATACCGTTGTAATCGGGCGAGTTTCTGCTTTCAGATGCAACAGGAATTTCTCGAGTTCGTCAATCCGTTCGCGAGATATGGAAGTTCGAAGTTAAGGAATGGTTGAGAATCCATCAAAATTTTCGCAAGTCTGATACTCGAAACCAATAACTACTATGGTCTAGGGGAAAAGTACACACACCATTGTAATCCGGGGAGTTTCTTCTTTCAGATGCAACAGGAATGTCTCGAGAGCGTCAATCCGTTCGCGAGATATGGGAGTTTGAAGTTAAGGAACGCTTGAGCAACCATAAAAATTTTCGCAAGTCTGATACTCGAAACGAATAACTACTATGGCCTAGGGGAAAAGTACACACACCATTGTAATCGGGCGAGTTTCTACTTTCAGATTCAACAGGAATTTCTCGAGTTCGTCAATCCGTTCGCGAGATATGGGAGTTTGAAGTTAAGGAATGGTTGAGAAACCATCAAAATTTTCGCAAGTCTGATACTCGAAACCAATAACTGGAATGGCCTAAGGGAAAAGTACACACACCATTGTAACCGGGCGATTTTCTACTTTCAGATGCAAGAGGCATTTCTCGAGTTCGTCAATCCGTTCGCGAGATAAGGGAGTTTGAAGTTAAGGAATGGTTGAGAAACCATCAAAATTTTCGCAAGTCTGATACTCGAAACCAATAACTACAGAGGCCTAGGGGAAAAATACACAAACCTTTGTAATCGGGCGAGTTTCTACTTTCAGATGCAACAGGAATTTCTCGAGTTCGTCATTCCGTTCGCGAGATATGGGAGTTTGATATTAAGGAATGGTTGAGAAACCATCAAAATTTTCGCAAGTCTGATTCCCGAAACCAATAACTACAAAGGCCTAGGGGAAAAATACACATACCGTTGTAATCGGGCGAGTTTCTGCTTTCAGATGCAACAGGAATTTCTCGAGTTCGTCAATCCGTTCGCGAGATATGGAAGTTCGAAGTTAAGGAACGATTGAGCAACAATCAAAATTTTCGCAAGGCTGATACTCGAAGCCAATAGCTACTATGGCCTAGGGAAAAAGTACACACACCATTGTAATCGGGCGAGTTTCTACTTTCAGATGCAACAGGAATTTCTCGAGTTCGTCAATCCGTTCGCGACATATGGGAATTTGAAGTTTAGGAATGGTTGAGAAACCATCAAAATTTTCGCAAGTCTGATACACGAAACCAATAACTGGAATGGCCTAGGGAAAAAGTACACATACCGTTGAAATAGGGCGAGTTTCTCCTTTCAGATGCAATAGGAATTACTCGAGTTCGTCAATCCGTTCGCGAGATATGGGAGTTTGAAATTAAGGAATGGTTGAGGAATCATCAAAATTTTCGCTGGTCTGATACTCGAAACCAATAACTGGAATGGCCTAGGGGAAAAGTACACACACCATTGTAATCGAGCGAGTTCCTGGTTTCAGATGGAACAGGAATTTCTCGAGTTCGTCAAATCGTTCGCGAGATATGGGAGTTTGAAGTTAAGGAACGCTTGAACAACCGTAAAAATTTTCGCAAGTCTGATACTCGAAACGAATAACTACTATGGCCTAGGGGAAAAGTACACACACCATTGTAATCGGGCGAGTTTCTACTTTCAGATTCAACAGGAATTTCTCGAGTTCGTCAATCCGTTCGCGAGATATGGGAGTTTGAAGTTAAGGAATGGTTGAGAAACCACCAAAATTTTCGCTGATTTGATACTCGAAACCAATAACTGGATTGGCCTAGGGGAAAAGTACACACACCATTGTAATCGGGCGAGTTTCTGCTTTCAGATGCAACAGGAATTTCTCGAGTTCGTCAATCCGTTCGCGAGATATGGGAGTTTGAAGTTAAGGAACGCTTGAGCAACCATCAAAATTTTCGCAAGTCTGATACTCGAAATCAATAACTACTATGGCCTAGGGGAAAAGTACACACACCATTGTAATCGGGCGAGTTTCTACTTTCAGATTCAACAGGAATTTCTCGAGTTCGTCAATCCGTTCGCGAGATATGGGAGTTTGAAGTTAAGGAATGGTTGAGAAACGACCAAAATTTTCGCTGATTTGATACTCGAAACCAATAACTGGATTGGCCTAGGGGAAAAGTACACACACCATTGTAATCGGGCGAGTTTCTACTTTCAGATGCAACAGGAATTTCTCGAGTTCGTCAATCCGTTCGCGAGATATGGGAGTTTGAAGTTAAGGAACGCTTGAGCAACCATCAAAATTTTCGCAAGTCTGATACTCGAAATCAATAACTACTATGGCCTAGGGGAAAAGTACACACACCATTGTAATCGGGCGAGTTTCTACTTTCAGATTCAACAGGAATTTCTCGAGTCCGTCAATCCGTTTGCGAGATATGGGAGTTTGAAGTTAATTAATGGTTGAGAAACCACCAAAATTTTCGCTGATTTGGTACTCGAAACCAATAACTGGAATGGCCTAGGGGAAAAGTACACACACCATTGTAATCGGGCGAGTTTCTACTTTCAGATGCAACAGGAATTTCTCGAGTTCGTCAATCCGTTCGCGACATATGGGAATTTGAAGTTTAGGAATGGTTGAGAAACCATCAAAATTTTCGCAAGTCTGATACACGAAACCAATAACTGGAATGGCCTAGGGAAAAAGTACACATACCGTTGAAATCGGGCGAGTTTCTCCTTTCAGATGCAATAGGAATTACTCGAGTTCGTCAATCCGTTCGCGAGATATGGGAGTTTGAAATTAAGGAATGGTTGAGGAATCATCAAAATTTTCGCTGGTCTGATACTCGAAACCAATAACTGGAATGGCCTAGGGGAAAAGTACACACACCATTGTAATCGGGCGAGTTTCTACTTTCAGATGCAACAGGAATTTCTCGAGTTCGTCAATCCGTTCGCGAGATATGGGAGTTTGAAGTTAAGGAACGCTTGAGCAACCATCAAAATTTTCGCAAGTCTGATACTCGAAATCAATAACTACTATGGCCTAGGGGAAAAGTACACACACCATTGTAATCGGGCGAGTTTCTCCTTTCAGATGCAACAGGAATTTCTCGAGTTCGTCAATCCGTTCGCGAGATATGGGAGTTTGAAGTTAAGGAACGCTTGAGCAACCATCAAAATTTTCGCAAGTCTGATACTCGAAACCAATAACTACTATGGCCTAGGGGAAAAGTACACACACCATTGTTATCGGGTGGGTTTCTACTTTCAGATGCAACAGGAATTTCTCGAGTTCGTCAATCCGTTCGCGAGATATGGGAGTTTGAAGTTAAGGAACGCTTGAGCAACCATCAAAATTTTCGCTGATTTGATACCCGAAACCAATAATTGGAATGGCCTAGGGTAAAAGTACACACACCATTGTAATCGGGCGAGTTTCTCCTTTCAGATGCAATAGGAATTACTCGAGTTCGTGTATCCGTTCGCGAGATATGGGAGTTTGAAATTAAGGAACGCTTCAGCAGCCATCAAAATTTTCGCAAGTCTGATACTCGAAACCAATAACTACTATGGCCTAGGGGAAAAGTACACACACCATTGTAATCGGGCGAGTTTCTACTTTCAAATGCAACAGGAATTTCTCGAGTTCGTCAATCCGTTCGCGAGGTATGGGAGTTTGAAGTTAAGGAACGCTTGAGCAACCATCAAAATTTTCGCAAGTCTGATACCCGAAACCAATAACTACTATGGCCTAGGGGAAAAGTTCACACACCATTGTAATCGGACGAGTTTCTACTTTCAGCTTCGACAGGAATTTCTCGAGTTCGTCAATCCGTTCGCGAGATATGGGAGTTTGAAGTTAAGGAACGCTTGAGAAACCATCAAAATTTTCGCAAGTCTGATACTCGAAACCAATAACTACTATGGCCTAGGGGAAAAGTACACACACCATTGTAGTCGGGCGAGTTTCTCCTTTCAAATGCAACAGGAATTTCTCGAGTTCGTCAATCCGTTCGCAAGGTATGGGAGTTTGAAGTTAAGGAACGCTTGAGCAACCATCAAAATTTTCGCAAGTCTGATACTCGAAACCAATAACTACTATGGCCTAGGGGAAAAGTACACACACCATTGTTATCGGGTGGGTTTCTACTTTCAGATGCAACAGGAATTTCTCGAGTTCGACAATCCGTTCGCAAGGTATGGGAGTTTGAAGATAAGGAACGCTTGAGCAACCATCAAAATTTTCGCAAGTCTGATACTCGAAACCAATAACTACTATGGCCTAGGGGAAAAGTACACACACCATTGTAGTCGGGCGAGTTTCTACTTTCAAATGCAACAGGAATTTCTCGAGTTCGTCAATCCGTTCGCAAGGTATGGGAGCTTGAAGTTAAGGAACGCTTGAGCAACCATCAAAATTTTCGCAAGTCTGATACTCGAAACCAATAACTACTATGGCCTAGGGGAAAAGTACACACACCATTGTAGTCGGGCGAGTTTCTACTTTCAAATGCAACAGGAATTTCTCGAGTTCGTCAATCCGTTCGCAAGGTATGGGAGTTTGAAGTTAAGGAACGCTTGAGCAACCATCAAAATTTTCGCAAGTCTGATACTCGAAACCAATAACTACTATGGCCTAGGGGAAAAGTACACACACCATTGTTATCGGGTGGGTTTCTACTTTCAGATGCAACAGGAATTTCTCGAGTTCGACAATCCGTTCGCGAGATATGGGAGTTTTAAGTTAAGGAACGCTTGAGCAACCATCAAAATTTTCGCAAGTCCGATACCCGAAACCAATAACTACTGTGGCCTAGGGGAAAAGTTCACACAGCATTGTAATCGGACGAGTTTCTACTTTCAGCTTCGACAGGAATTTCTCGAGTTCGTCAATCCGTTCGCGAGATATGGGAGTTCGAAGTTAAGGAATGGTTGAGAAACCATCAAAATTTTCGCTGATTTGATACCCGAAAGCAATAATTGAAATGGCCTAGGGGAAAAGTACACACACCATTGTAATCGGGCGAGTTTCTCCTTTCAGATGCAATAGGAATTACTCGAGTTCGTGTATCCGTTCGCGAGATATGGGAGTTTGAAGTTAAGGAACGCTTGAGCAACCATCAAAATTTTCGCAAGTCTGATACCCGAAACCAATAACTGGAATGGCCTAGGGAAAAAGTACCCATACCGTTGAAATCGGGCGAATTTCTCCTTTCAGATGCAATTGGAATTACTCGAGTTCGTCAATCCGTTTGCGAGATATGGGAGTTTGAAATTAAGGAATGTTTGAGGAACCATCAAAATTTTCGCAGATTTGATACCCGAAACCAATAATTGGAATGGCCTAGAGGAAAAGTACACAAACCATTGTAATCCGGCGAGTTTCTACTTTCATATTCAAGAGGAACTTCTCGAGTTCGTCAATCCGTTCGCGAGATATGGGAGTTTGAAGTTAAGGAATGGTTGAGAAACCATCAAAATTTTCGCAGATTTGATACCCGAAACCAATAATTGGAATGGCCTAGAGGAAAAGTACACACACCATTGTAATCCGGCGAGTTTCTACTTTCAGATTCAACAGGAATTTCTCGAGTTCGTCAATCCGTTCGCGAGATATGGGAGTTTGAAGCTAAGGAACGCTTGAGCAACCATCAAATTTTTCGCAAGTCTGATACTCGAAACCAATAACTACAAAGGTCTAGGGGAAAACTGCACACACCATTGTAATCGTGCGAGTTTCTACTTTCAGGTGCAACAGGAATTTCTCGAGTTCGTGAATCCGTTCGCGAGATATGGGAGTTTGAAGTTAAGGAACGCTTGAGCAACCATCAAAATTTTCGCAAGTCTGATACTCGAAAGCAATAACTACTATGGCCTAGGGGAAAAGTACACACACCATTGTTATCGGGTGGGTTTCTACTTTCAGATGCAACAGGAATTTCTCGAGTTCGACAATCCGTTCGCGAGATATGGGAGTTTGAAGTTAAGGAACGCTTGAGCAACCATCAAAATTTTCGCAAGTCTGATACTCGAAAGCAATAACTACTATGGCCTAGGGGAAAGGTACACACACCATTGTTATCGGGTGGGTTTCTACTTTCAGATGCAACAGGAATTTCTCGAGTTCGACAATCCGTTCGCGAGATATGGGAGTTTTAAGTTAAGGAACGCTTGAGCAACCATCAAAATTTTCGCAAGTCTGATACCCGAAACCAATAACTACTATGGCCTAGGGGAAAAGTTCACACACCATTGTAATCGGACGAGTTTCTACTTTCAGCTTCGACAGGAATTTCTCGAGTTCGTCAATCCGTTCGCGAGATATGGGAGTATGAAGTTAAGGAATGGTTGAGAAACCATCAAAATTTTCGCTGATTTGATACTCGAAACCAATAATTGGAATGGCCTAGGGGAAAAGTACACACACCGTTGTAATCCGGCGAGTTTCTACTTTCAGATGCAACAGGAATTTCTCGAGTTCGTCAATCCGTTCGCGAGATATGGGAGTTTGAAGTTAAGGAACGCTTGAGAAACCATCAAAATTTTCGCAAGTCTGATACTCGAAACCAATAACTACTATGGCCTAGGGCAAAATTACACAAACCGTTGTAATCGGGCGAGTTTCTACTTCCAGATGCAACAGGAATTTCTCGAGTTCGTCAATCCGTTCGCGAGATATGGGAGTTTGAAGTTAAGGAATGGTTGAGAAACCACCAAAATTTTCGCTGATTTGATACTCGACACCAATAACCGGAATGGCCTAGGGGAAAAGTACACACACCATTGTAATCGGGCGAGTTTCTACTTTCAGATGCAACAGGAATTTCTCGTTTTCGTCAATCCGTTCGCGAGATATGGGAGTTTGAAGTTTAGGAATGGTTGAGAAACCATCAAAATTTTCGCAAGTCTGATACCCGAAATCAATAACTGGAATGGCCTAGGGAAAAAGTACCCATACCGTTGAAATCGGGCGAGTTTCTCCTTTTAGATGCAATTGGAATTACTCGAGTTCGTCAATCCGTTTGCGAGATATGGGAGTTTGAAATTAAGGAATGGTTGAGGAACCATCAAAATTTTCGCAGATTTGATACCCGAAACCAATAATTGGAATGGCCTAGGGGAAAAGTACACACACCATTGTAATCCGGCGAGTTTCTACTTTCATATTCAACAGGAACTTTTCGAGTTCGTCAATCCGTTCTCGAGATATGGGAGTTTGAAGTTAAAGAATGGTTGAGAAACCATCAAAATTTTCGCTGATTTGATACCCGAAACCAATAATTGGAATGGCCTAGGGGAAAAGTACACACACCATTGTAATCGGGCGAGTTTCTACATTCAGATGCAACAGGAATTTCTCGAGTTCGTCAATCCGTTCGCGAGGTATGGGAGTTTGAAGTTAAGGAACGCTTGAGCAACCATCAAAATTTTCGCAAGTCTGATACTCGAAACCAATAACTACTATGGCCTAGGGGAAAAGTACACACACCATTGTTATCGGGTGGGCTTCTACTTTCAGATGCAACAGGAATTTCTCGAGTTCGTCAATCCGTTCGCGAGATATGGGAGTTCGAAGTTAAGGAACGCTTGAGCAACCATCAAAATTTTTGCAAGTCTGATACCCGAAACCAATAACTACTATGGCCTAGGGGAAAAGTACACACACCAATGGAATCGGGCGAGTTTCTACTTTCAGATTCAACAGGAATTTCTCGAGTTCGTCAATCCGTTCGCGAGATATGGGAGTTTGAAGCTAAGGAACGCTTGAGCAACCATCAAATTTTTCGCAAGTCTGATACTCGAAACCAATAACTACAAAGGTCTAGGGGAAAAGTGCACACACCATTGTATTCGTGCGAGTTTCTACTTTCAGGTGCAACAGGAATTTCTCGAGTTCGTGAATCCGTTCGCGAGATATGGGAGTTTGAAGTTAAGGAACGCTTGAGCAACCATCAAAATTTTCGCAAGTCTGATACTCGAAAGCAATAACTACTATGGCCTAGGGGAAAAGTACACACACCATTGTTATCGGGTGGGTTTCTACTTTCAGATGCAACAGGAATTTTTCGAGTTCGACAATCCGTTCGCGAGATATGGGAGTTTTAAGTTAAGGAACGCTTGAGCAACCATCAAAATTTTCGCAAGTCTGATACCCGAAACCAATAACTACTATGGCCTAGGGGAAAAGTTCACACACCATTGTAATCGGACGAGTTTCTACTTTCAGCTTCGACAGGAATTTCTCGTGTTCGTCAATCCGTTCGCGAGATATGGGAGTTTGAAGTTAAGGAATGGTTGAGAAACCATCAAAATTTTCGCTGATTTGATACTCCAAACCAATAATTGGAATGGCCTAGGGGAAAAGTACACACACCGTTGTAATCCGGCGAGTTTCTACTTTCAAATGCAACAGGAATTTCTCGAGTTCGTCAATCCGTTCGCGAGATATGGGAGTTTGAAGTTAAGGAACGCTTGAGAAACCATCAAAATTTTCGCAAGTCTGATACTCGAAACCAATAACTACTATGGCCTAGGGCAAAATTACACAAACCGTTGTAATCGGGCGAGTTTCTACTTTCAGATGCAACAGGAATTTCTGGAGTTCGTCAATCCGTTCGCGAGATATGGGAGTTTGAAGTTAAGGAATGGTTGAGAAACCACCAAAATTTTCGCTGATTTGATACTCGACACCAATAACCGGAATGGCCTAGGGGAAAAGTACACACACCATTGTAATCGGGCGAGTTTCTACTTTCAGATGCAACAGGAATTTCTCGTGTTCGTCAATCCGTTCGCGAGATATGGGAGTTTGAAGTTTAGGAATGGTTGAGAAACCATCAAAATTTTCGCAAGTCTGATACCCGAAACCAATAACTGGAATGGCCTAGGGAAAAAGTACCCATACCGTTGAAATCGGGCGAGTTTCTCCTTTCAGATGCAATTGGAAATACTCGAGTTCGTCAATCCGTTTGCGAGATATGGGAGTTTGAAGTTAAGGAATGGTTGAGAAACCACCAAAATTTTCGCTGATTTGATACTCGACACCAATAACCGGAATGGCCTAGGGGAAAAGTACACACACCATTGTAATCAGGCGAGTTTCTACTTTCAGATGCAACAGGAATTTCTCGTGTTCGTCAATCCGTTCGTGAGATATGGGAGTTTGAAGTTAAGGAATGGTTGAGAAACCACCAAAATTTTCGCTGATTTGATACTCGAAACCAATAACTGGAATGGCCTAGGGGAAAAGTACACACACCACTCTAATCGGGCGAGTTTCTACTTTCAGATGCAACAGGAACTTCTCGAGATCGTCAATCCGTTCGCGAGATATGGGAGTTTGAAGTTAAGGAATGGTTGAGAAACCATCAAAATTTTCGCTGATTTGATACCCGAAACCAATAATTAGAATGGCCTAGGCTAAAAGTACACACACCATTGTAATCCGGCGAGCTTCTACTTTCAGATGCAACAGGAATTTCTCGAGTTCGACAATCCGTTCGCAAGATATGGGAGTTTGAAGTTAAGGAACGCTTGAGCAACCATCAAAATTTTCGCAAATCTGATACTCGAAACCAATAACTACTATGGCCTAGGGGGAAAGTACACACACCATTGTAATCGGGCGAGTTTCTACTTTCAGATGGAACAGGAATTTCTCGAGTTCGTCAATCCGTTCGCGAGATATGGGAGTTTGAAGTTAAGGAACGCTTGAGCAACCATCAAAATTTTCGCTGATTTGATACCCGAAACCAATAACTGGAATGGCCTAGGGAAAAAGTACCCATACCGTTGTAATCGGGCGAGATTCTACTTTCAGATGCAACAGGAATTTCTCGAGTTCGTCAATCCGTTCGCGAGATATGGGAGTTCGAAGTTAAGGAATGGTTGAGAAACCATCAAAATTTTCGCAAGTCTGATACTCGAAACCAATAACTACTATGGTCTAGGGGAAAAGTACACACACCATTGTAATCGGGCGAGTTTCTACTTTCAGATGCAAAAGGAATTTCTCGAGTTCGTCAATCCGTTCGCGAGATATGGGAGTTTGAAGTTAAGGAATGGTTGAGAAACCATCAAAATTTTCGCTGATTTGATACCCGAAACCAATAATTGGAATGGCCTAGGGGAAAAGTACACACACCATTGTAATCGGGCGAGTTTCTCCTTTCAGATGCAATAGGAATTACTCGAGTTCGTGTATCCGTTCGCGAGATATGGGAGTTTGAAATTAAGGAACGCTTCAGCAGCCATCAAAATTTTCGCAAGTCTGATACTCGAAACAAATAACTACTATGGCCTAGGGGAAAAGTACACACACCATTGTAATCGGGCGAGTTTCTACTTTCAGATGCAACAGGAATTTCTCGAGTTCGTCAATCCGTTCGCGAGGTATGGGAGTTTGAAGTTAAGGAACGCTTGAGCAACCATCAAAATTTTCGCAAGTCTGATACTCGAAACCAATAACTACTATGGCCCAGGGGAAAAGTACACACACCATTGTTATCGGGTGGGTTTCTACTTTCGGATGCAACAGGAATTTCTCGAGTTCGTCAATCCGTTCGCGAGATATGGGAGTTCGAAGTTAAGGAACGCTTGAGCAACCATCAAAATTTTTGCAAGTCTGATACCCGAAACCAATAACTACTATGGCCTAGGGGAAAAGTACACACACCATTGTAATCGGGCGAGTTTCTACTTTCAGATTCAACAGGAACTTCTCGAGTTCGTCAATCCGTTCGCGAGATATGGGAGTTCGAAGTTAAGGAACGCTTGAGCAACCATCAAAATTTTTGCAAGTCTGATACCCGAAACCAATAACTACTATGGCCTAGGGGAAAAGTACACACACCATTGTAATCGGGCGAGTTTCTACTTTCAGATTCAACAGGAATTTCTCGAGTTCGTCAATCCGTTCGCGAGATATGGGAGTTTGAAGCTAATTAACGCTTGAGCAACCATCAAATTTTTCGCAAGTCTGATACTCGAAACCAATAACTACAAAGGTCTAGGGGAAAAGTGCACACACCATTGTAATCGTGCGAGTTTCTACTTTCAGGTGCAACAGGAATTTCTCGAGTTCGTGAATCCGTTCGCGAGATATGGGAGTTTGAAGTTAAGGAACGCTTGAGCAACCATCAAAATTTTCGCAAGTCTGATACTCGAAAGCAATAACTACTATGGCCTAGGGGAAAAGTTCACACACCATTGTAATCGGACGAGTTTCTACTTTCAGCTTCGACAGGAATTTCTCGTGTTCGTCAATCCGTTCGCGAGATATGGGAGTTTGAAGTTAAGGAATGGTTGAGAAACCACCAAAATTTTCGCTGATTTGATACTCGACACCAATAACCGGAATGGCCTAGGGGAAAAGTACACACACCATTGTAATCGGGCGAGTTTCTACTTTCAGATGCAACAGGAATTTCTCGTGTTCGTCAATCCGTTCGCGAGATATGGGAGTTTGAAGTTTAGGAATGGTTGAGAAACCATCAAAATTTTCGCAAGTCTGATACCCGAAACCAATAACTGGAATGGCCTAGGGAAAAAGTACCCATACCGTTGAAATCGGGCGAGTTTCTCCTTTCAGATGCAATTGGAAATACTCGAGTTCGTCAATCCGTTCGCGAGATATGGGAGTTTGAAGCTAAGGAACGCTTGAGCAACCATCAAATTTTTCGCAAGTCTGATACTCGAAACCAATAACTACAAAGGTCTAGGGGAAAAGTGCACACACCATTGTAATCGGGCGAGTTTCTACTTTCAGATGCAACAGGAATTTCTCGAGTTCGTGAATCCGTTCGCGAGATATGGGAGTTTGAAGTTAAGGAACGCTTGAGCAACCATCAAAATTTTCGCAAGTCTGATACTCGAAACCAATAACTACTATGGCCTAGGGGAAAAGTACACACACCATTGTAATCGGGCGAGTATCTCCTTTCAGATGCAATAGGAATTACTCGAGTTCGTCTATCCGTTCGCGAGATATGGGAGTTTGAAGTTAAGGAATGGTTGAGAAACCACAAAAATTTTCGCTGATTTGATACTCGAAACCAATAACTGGAATGGCCTAGGGGAAAAGTACACACACCACTCAAATCGGGCGAGTTTCTACTTTCAGATGCAACAGGAATTTCTCGTGTTCGTCAATCCGTTCGTGAGATATGGGAGTTTGAAGTTAAGGAATGGTTGAGAAACCATCAAAATTTTCGCAAGTCTGATACTCGAAACCAATAACTACTATGGCCTAGAGCAAAATTAAACAAACCGTTGTAATCGGGCGAGTTCCTGCTTTCAGATGCAATAGGAATTTCTCGAGTTCGTCAAATCGTTCGCGAGATATGGGAGTTTGAAGTTAAGGAATGGTTGAGAAACCATCAAAATTTTCGCAAGTCTGATACCCGAAACCAATAACTGGAATGGCCTAGGGAAAAAGTACCCATACCGTTGTAATCGGGCGAGTTTCTACTTTCAGATGCAACAGGAATTTCTCGAGTTCGTCAATCCGTTCGCGAGATATGGGAGTTTGAAGTTAAGGAATGGTTGAGAAACCATCAAAATTTTCGCAAGTCTGATACTCGAAACCAATAACTGCTATGGTCTAGGGGAAAAGTACACACACCATTGTAATCGGGCGAGCTTCTACTTTCAGATGCAAAAGGAATTTCTCGAGTTCGTCAATCCGTTGGCGAGATATGGGAGTTTGAAGTTAAGGAACGCTTGAGCAACCATCAAAATTTTCGCAAGTCTGATACCCGAAACCAATAACTGGAATGGCCTAGGGAAAAAGTACCCATACCGTTGAAATCGGGCGAGTTTCTCCTTTCAGATGCAATTGGAATTACTCGAGTTCGTCAATCCGTTTGCGAGATATGGGAGTTTGAAATTAAGGAATGGTTGAGGAACCATCAAAATTTTCGCAGATTTGATACCCGAAACCAATAATTGGAATGGCCTAGGGGAAAAGTACGCACACCATTGTAATCCGGCGAGTTTCTACTCTCATATTCAACAGGAACTTCTCGAGTTCGTCAATCCGTTCGCGAGATATGGGAGTTTGAAGTTAAGGAATGGTTGAGAAACCATCAAAATTTTCGCTGATTTGATACCCGAAACCAATAATTGGAATGGCCTAGGGGAAAAGTACACACACCATTGTAATCGGGCGAGTTTCTCCTTTCAGATGCAATAGGAATTACTCGAGTTCGTGTATCCGTTCGCGAGATATGGGAGTTTGAAATTAAGGAACGCTTCAGCAGCCATCAAAATTTTCGCAAGTCTGATACTCGAAACCAATAACTACTATGGCCTAGGGGAAAAGTGCACACACCATTGTAATCGGGCGAGTTTCTACTTTCAGATGAAACAGGAATTTCTCGAGTTCGTCAATCCGTTCGCGAGATATGGGAGTTCGAAGTTAAGGAACGCTTGAGCAACCATCAAAATTTTCGCAAGTCTGATACCCGAAACCAATAACTACAATGGCCTAGGGGAAAAGTACACACACCATTGTAATCGGGCGAGTTTCTCCTTTCAGATGCAATTGGAATTACTCGAGTTCGTCAATCCGTTTGTGAGATATGGGAGTTTGAAATTAAGGAATGGTTGAGGAACCATCAAAATTTTCGCTGGTCTGATACCCGAAACCAATAACTACAATGAGCTAGGGGAAAAGTACACACACCATTGTAATCCGGCGAGTTTCTACTTTCAGATGCAACAGGAATTTCTCGAGTTCTTCAATCCGTTCGCGAGATATGGGAATTTGAAGTTAAGGAACGCTTGAGCAACCATCAAAATTTTCGCAAGTCTGATACTCGAAAGCAATAACTACTATGGCCTAGGGGAAAAGTACACACACCATTGTTATCGGGTGGGTTTCTACTTTCAGATGCAACAGGAATTTCTCGAGTTCGACAATCCGTTCGCGAGATATGGGAGTTTTAAGTTAAGGAACGCTTGAGAAACCATCAAAATTTTCGCAAGTCTGATACTCGAAACCAATAACTACTATGGCCTAGGGCAAAATTACACAAACCGTTGTAATCGGGCGAGTTCCTGCTTTCAGATGCAATAGGAATTTCTCGAGTTCGTCAAATCGTTCGCGAGATATGGGAGTTTGAAGTTAAGGAATGGTTGAGAAACCATCAAAATTTTCGCAAGTCTGATACTCGAAACCAATAACTACTATGGCCTAGGGCAAAATTACACAAACCGTTGTAATCGGGCGAGTTCCTGCTTTCAGATGCAATAGGAATTTCTCGAGTTCGTCAAATCGTTCGCGAGATATGGGAGTTTGAAGTTAAGGAATGGTTGAGAAACCATCAAAATTTTCGCAAGTCTGATACCCGAAACCAATAACTGGAATGGCCTAGGGAAAAAGTACCCATACCGTTGAAATCGGGCGAGTTTCTCCTTTCAGATGCAATTGGAAATACTCGAGTTCGTCAATCCGTTTGCGAGATATGGGAGTTTGAAATTAAGGAATGGTTGAGGAACCATCAAAATTTTCGCAGATTTGATACCCGAAACCAATAATTGGAATGGCCTAGGGGAAAAGTACACACACCATTGTAATCCGGCGAGTTTCTACTTTCATATTCAACAGGAACTTCTCGAGTTCGTCAATCCGTTCGCGAGATATGGGAGTTTGAAGTTAAGGAATGGTTGAGAAACCATCAAAACTTTCGCTGATTTGATACCCGAAACCAATAATTGGAATGGCCTAGGGGAAAAGTACACACACCATTGTAATCGGGCGAGTTTCTCCTTTCAGATGCAATAGGAATTACTCGAGTTCATGTATCCGTTCGCGAGATATGGGAGTTTGAAATTAAGGAACGCTTCAGCAGCCATCAAAATTTTCGCAAGTCTGATACTCGAAACAAATAACTACTATGGCCTAGGGGAAAAGTACACACACCATTGTAACCGGGCGAGTTTGTACTTTCAGATGCAAAAGGAATTTCTCGAGTTCGTCAATCCGTTCGCGAGATATGGGAGTTTGAAGTTAAGGAATGGTTGAGAAACCACAAAAATTTTCGCTGATTTGATACTCGAAACCAATAACTGGAATGGCCTAGGGGAAAAGTACACACACCACTCAAATCGGGCGAGTTTCTACTTTCAGATGCAACAGGAATTTCTCGTGTTCGTCAATCCGTTCGTGAGATATGGGAGTTTGAAGTTAAGGAATGGTTGAGAAACCATCAAAATTTTCGCAAGTCTGATACTCGAAACCAATAACTACTATGGCCTAGGGCAAAATTAAACAAACCGTTGTAATCGGGCGAGTTCCTGCTTTCAGATGCAATAGGAATTTCTCGAGTTCGTCAAATCGTTCGCGAGATGTGGGAGTTTGAAGTTAAGGAATGGTTGAGAAACCATCAAAATTTTCGCAAGTCTGATACCCGAAACCAATAACTGGAATGGCCTAGGGAAAAAGTACCCATACCGTTGTAATCGGGCGAGTTTCTACTTTCAGATGCAACAGGAATTTCTCGAGTTCGTCAATCCGTTCGCGAGATATGGGAGTTTGAAGTTAAGGAATGGTTGAGAAACCATCAAAATTTTCGCAAGTCTGATACTCGAAACCAATAACTGCTATGGTCTAGGGGAAAAGTACACACACCATTGTAATCGGGCGAGTTTCTACTTTCAGATGCAAAAGGAATTTCTCGAGTTCGTCAATCCGTTGGCGAGATATGGGAGTTTGAAGTTAAGGAACGCTTGAGCAACCATCAAAATTTTCGCAAGTCTGATACCCGAAACCAATAACTGGAATGGCCTAGGGAAAAAGTACCCATACCGTTGAAATCGGGCGAGTTTCTCCTTTCAGATGCAATTGGAAATACTCGAGTTCGTCAATCCGTTTGCGAGATATGGGAGTTTGAAATTAAGGAATGGTTGAGGAACCATCAAAATTTTCGCAGATTTGATACCCGAAACCAATAATTGGAATGGCCTAGGGGAAAAGTACGCACACCATTGTAATCCGGCGAGTTTCTACTCTCATATTCAACAGGAACTTCTCGAGTTCGTCAATCCGTTCGCGAGATATGGGAGTTTGAAGTTAAGGAATGGTTGAGAAACCATCAAAATTTTCCCTGATTTGATACCCGAAACCAATAATTGGAATGGCCTAGGGGAAAAGTACACACACCATTGTAATCGGGCGAGTTTCTCCTTTCAGATGCAATAGGAATTACTCGAGTTCGTGTATCCGTTCGCGAGATATGGGAGTTTGAAATTAAGGAACGCTTCAGCAGCCATCAAAATTTTCGCAAGTCTGATACTCGAAACAAATAACTACTATGGCCTAGGGGAAAAGTACACACACCATTGTAACCGGGCGAGTTTCTACTTTCAGATGCAAAAGGAATTTCTCGAGTTCGTCAATCCGTTCGCGAGATATGGGAGTTTGAAGTTAAGGAATGGTTGAGAAGCCATCAAAATTTTCGCTGATTTGATACCCGAAACCAATAATTGGAATGGCCTAGGGGAAAAGTACACACAACATTGTAATCCGGCGAGTTTCTCCTTTCAGATGGAATAGGAATTACTCGAGTTCGTGTATCCGTTCGCAAGATATGGGAGTTTGAAGTTAAGGAACGCTTGAGCAACCATCAAAATTTTCGCAAGTCTGATACCCGAAACCAATAACTGGAATGGCCTAGGGAAAAAGTACCCATACCGTTGAAATCGGGCGAGTTTCTCCTTTCAGATGCAATTGGAATTACTCGAGTTCGTCAATCCGTTCGCGAGATATGGGAGTTTGAAGTTAAGGAATGGTTGAGAAACCATCAAAATTTTCGCTGATTTGATACCCGAAACCAATAATTGGAATGGCCTAGGGGAAAAGTACACACACCATTGTAATCGGGCGAGTTTCTCCTTTCAGATGCAACAGGAATTTCTCGAGTTCGTCAATCCGTTCGCGAGATATGGGAGTTTGAAATTAAGGAACGCTTGAGCAACCATCAAAATTTTCGCAAGTCTGATACTCGAAACCAATAACTACTATGGCCTAGGGGAAAAGTACACACACCATTGTTATCGGGTGGGTTTCTACTTTCAGATGCAACAGGAATTTCTCGAGTTCGTCAATCCGTTCGCGAGATATGGGATTTCGAAGTTAAGGAACGCTTGAGCAACTATCAAAATTTTCGCAAGTCTGATAACCGAAACCAATAACTACTATGGCCTAGGGGAAAAGTACACACACCATTGTAATCGGGCGAGTTTCTCCTTTCAGATGCAATAGGAATTACTCGAGTTCGTATATCCGTTCGCGAGATATGGGAGTTTGAAATTAAGGAACGCTTCAGCAGCCATCAAAATTTTCGCAAGTCTGATACTCGAAACCAATAACTACTATGGCCTAGGGGAAAAGTACACACACCATTGTAATCGGGCGAGTTTCTACTTTCAGATGCAACAGGAATTTCTCGAGTTCGTCAATCCGTTCGCGAGGTATGGGAGTTTGAAGTTAAGGAACGCTTGAGCAACCATCAAAATTTTCGCAAGTCTGATACTCGAAACCAATAACTACTATGGCCTAGGGGAAAAGTACACACACCATTGTTATCGGGTGGGTTTCTACTTTCAGATGCAACAGGAATTTCTCGAGTTCGTCAATCCGTTCGCGAGATATGGGATTTCGAAGTTAAGGAACGCTTGAGCAACTATCAAAATTTTCGCAAGTCTGATAACCGAAACCAATAACTACTATGGCCTAGGGGAAAAGTACACACACCATTGTAATCGGGCGAGTTTCTAGTTTCAGATTCAACAGGAATTTCTCGAGTTCGTCAATCCGTTCGCGAGATATGGGAGTTTGAAGTTAAGGAATGGTTGAGAAACCATCAAAATTTTCGCCGATTTGATACTCGAAACCAATAACTGGAATGGCCTAGGGGAAAAGTACACACACCATTCTAATACGGCGAGTTCCTACTTTCCGGTGCAACAGGAATTTCTCGAGTTCGTCAATCCGTTCGCGAGATATGGGAGTTTGAAGTTAAGGAACGCTTGAGCAACCATCAAAATTTTCGCAAGTCTGATACTCGAAACCAATAACTACTAAGGTCTAGGGGAAAAGTACACACACCATTGTTATCGGGTGGGTTTCTACTTTCAGATGCAACAGGAATTTCTCGAGTTCGTCAATCCGTTCGCGAGATATGGGAGTTTGAAGTTAAGGAACGCTTGAGCAACCATCAAAATTTTCGCAAGTCTGATACCCGAAACCAATAACTAGTATGGCCTAGGGGAAAAGTACACACACCATTGTAATCGGGCGAGTTTCTACTTTAAGATTCAACCGGAATTTCTCGAGTTCGTCAATCCGTTCGCGAGATATGGGAGTTTGAAGTTAAGGAATGGTTGCGAAACCATCAAAATTTTCGCTGATTTGATACTCGAAACCAATAACTGGAATGGCCTAGGGGAAAAGTACACACACCATTGTAATGCGGCGAGCTTCTACTTTCAGATGCAACAGGAATTTCTCGAGTTCGTGAATCCGTTCGCGAGATATGGGAGTTTGAAGTTAAGGAACGCTTGAGCAACCATCAAAATTTTCGCAAGTCTGATACCCGAAACCAATAACTGGAATGGCCTAGGGAAAAAGTACCCATACCGTTGAAATCGGGCGAGATTCTCCTTTCAGATGCAATGGGAATTACTCGAGTTCATCAATCCGTTTGCGAGATATGGGAGTTTGAAATTAAGGAACGCTTCAGCAACCATCAAAATTTTCGCAAGTCTGATACCCGAAACCAATAACTACTATGGCCTAGGGGAAAAGTACACACACCATTGTAATCCGGCGAGTTTCTACTTTCCGATGCAACAGGAATTTCTCGAGTTCGTCAATCCGTTCGCGAGATATGGGAGTTTGAAGCTAAGGAACGCTTGAGCAACCATCAAACTTTTCGCAAGTCTGATACTCGAAACCAATAATTGGAATGGCCTAGGCTAAAAGTACACACACCATTGTAATGCGGCGAGCTTCTACTTTCAGATGCAACAGGAATTTCTCGAGTTCGTGAATCCGTTCGCGAGATATGGGAGTTTGAAGTTAAGGAACGCTTGAGCAACCATCAAAATTTTCGCAAGTCTGATACCCGAAACCAATAACTGGAATGGCCTAGGGAAAAAGTACCCATACCGTTGAAATCGGGCGAGATTCTCCTTTCAGATGCAATGGGAATTACTCGAGTTCATCAATCCGTTTGCGAGATATGGGAGTTTGAAATTAAGGAACGCTTCAGCAACCATCAAAATTTTCGCTAGTCTGATACCCGAAACCAATAACTACTATGGCCTAGGGGAAAAGTTCACACACCATTGTAATCGGACGAGTTTCTACTTTCAGCTTCGACAGGAATTTCTCGAGTTCGTCAATCCGTTCGCGAGACATGGGAGTTTGAAGTTAAGGAATGGTTGAGAAACCACAAAAATTTTCGCTGATTTGATACTCGACACCAATAACCGGAATGGCCTAGGGGAAAAGTACACACACCATTGCAATCGGGCGAGTTTCTACTTTCAGGTGCAACAGGAATTTCTCGTGTTCGTCAATCCGTTCGCGAGATATGGGAGTTTGAAGTTAAGGAATGGTTGAGAAACCATCAAAATTTTCGCAAGTCTGATACCCGAAACCAATAACTGGAATGGCCTAGGGAAAAAGTACCCATACCGTTGAAATCGGGCGAGTTTCTCCTTTCAGATGCAATTGGAATTAGTCGAGTTCGTCAATCCGTTTGCGAGATATGTGTGTTTGAAATTAAGGAATGTTTGAGGAACCATCAAAATTTTCGCTGGTCTGATACTCGAAACCAATAACTATAATGGCCTAGGGGAAAGTACACACATCATTGTAATCGGGCGAGTTTCTACTTTCAGATGCAACAGGAATTTCTCGAGTTCGTCAATCCGTTTGCGAGATATGGGAGTTAGAAGTTAAGGAACGCTTGATAAACCATCAAAATTTTCGCAAGTCTGATACTCGAAACCAATAACTACTATGGCCTAGGGCAAAATTACACAAACCGTTGTAATCGGGCGAGTTCCTGCTTTCAGATGCAATAGGAATTTCTCGAGTTCGTCAAATCGTTCGCGAGATATGGGAGTTTGAAGTTAAGGAATGGTTGAGGAACCATCAAAATTTTCGCTGGTCTGATACCCGAAACCAGTAACTGTAATGGCCTAGGGGAAAAGTACACACAGCATTGTAATCGGGCGAGTTTCTACTTTCAGATGCAACAGGAACTTCTCGAGTTCGTCAATCCGTTCGCGAGATATGGGAGTTTGAAGTTAAGGAATGTTTGAGAAACCATCAAAATTTTCGCAAGTCTGATACTCGAAAGCAATAACTACTATGGCCTAGGGGAAAAGTACACACACCATTGTTATCGGGTGGGTTTCTACTTTCAGATGCAACAGGAATTTCTCGAGTTCGACAATCCGTTCGCGAGATATGGGAGTTTGAAGTTAAGGAACGCTTGAGAAACCATCAAAATTTTCGCAAGTCTGATACTCGAAACCAATAACTACTATTGCCTAGGGCAAAATTACACAAACCGTTGTAATCGGGCGAGTTTCTACTTTCAGATGCAACAGGAATTTCTCGAGTTCGTCAATCCGTTCGCGAGATATGGGAGTTTGAAGTTAAGGAATGGTTGAGAAACCATCAAAATTTTCGCAAGTCTGATACTCGAAGGCAATAACTACTATGGCCTAGGGGAAAAGTACACACACCATTGTAATCCGGCGAGTTTCTACTTTCAGATGCAACAGGAATTTCTCGAGTTCTTCAATCCGTTCGCGAGATATGGGAGTTTGAATTTAAGGAACGCTTGAGCAACCATCAAAATTTTCGCAAGTCTGATACTCGAAAGCAATAACTACTATGGCCTAGGGGAAAAGTACACACACCATTGTTATCGGGTGGGTTCCTACTTTCAGATGCAACAGGAATTTCTCGAGTTCGACAATCCGTTCGCGAGATATGGGAGTTTTAAGTTAAGGAACGCTTGAGCAACCATCAAAATTTTCGCATGTCTGATACCCGAAACCAATAACTACTATGGCCTAGGGGAAAAGTTCACACACCATTGTAATCGGACGAGTTTCTACTTTCAGCTTCGACAGGAATTTCTCGAGTTCGTCAATCCGTTCGCGAGATATGGGAGTTTGAAGTTAAGGAATGGTTGAGAAACCATCAAAATTTTCGCTGATTTGATACTCGAAACCAATAATTGGAATGGCCTAGGGGAAAAGTACACACACCGTTGTAATCCGGCGAGTTTCTACTTTCAAATGCAACAGGAATTTCTCGAGTTCGTCAATCCGTTCGCGAGATATGGGAGTTTGAAGTTAAGGAACGCTTGAGAAACCATCAAAATTTTCGCAAGTCTGATACTCGAAACCAATAACTACTATTGCCTAGGGCAAAATTACACAAACCGTTGTAATCGGGCGAGTTTCTACTTTCAGATGCAACAGGAATTTCTCGAGTTCGTCAATCCGTTCGCGAGATATGGGAGTTTGAAGTTAAGGAATGGTTGAGAAACCACCAAAATTTTCGCTGATTTGATACTCGACACCAATAACCGGAATGGCCTAGGGAAAAGTACACACACCATTGTAATCGGGCGAGTTTCTACTTTCAGATGCAACAGGAATTTCTCGTGTTCGTCAATCCGTTCGCGAGATATGGGAGTTTGAAGTTTAGGAATGGTTGAGAAACCATCAAAATTTTCGCAAGTCTGATACCCGAAACCAATAACTGGAATGGCCTAGGGAAAAAGTACCCATACCGTTGAAATCGGGCGAGTTTCTCCTTTCAGATGCAATTGGAATTACTCGAGTTCGTCAATCCGTTTGCGAGATATGGGAGTTTGAAATTAAGGAATGTTTGAGGAACCATCAAAATTTTCGCAGATTTGATACCCGAAACCAATAATTGGAATGGCCTAGGGGTCAAGTACACACACCATTGTAATCCGGCGAGTTTCTACTTTCATATTCAACAGGAACTTCTCGAGTTCGTCAATCCGTTCGCGAGATATGGGAGTTTGAAGTTAAGGAATGGTTGAGAAACCATCAAAATTTTCGCTGATTTGATACCCGAAACCAATAATTGGAATGGCCTAGGGGAAAAGTACACACACCATTGTAATTGGGCGAGTTTCTCCTTTCAGATGCAATAGGAATTTCTCGAGTTCGACAATCCGTTCGCGAGATATGGGAGTTTTAAGTTAAGGAACGCTTGAGCAACCATCAAAATTTTCGCATGTCTGATACCCGAAACCAATAACTACTATGGCCTAGGGGAAAAGTTCACACACCATTGTAATCGGACGAGTTTCTACTTTCAGCTTCGACAGGAATTTCTCGAGTTCGTCAATCCGTTCGCGAGATATGGGAGTTTGAAGTTAAGGAATGGTTGAGAAACCATCAAAATTTTCGCTGATTTGATACTCGAAACCAATAATTGGAATGGCCTAGGGGAAAAGTACACACACCGTTGTAATCCGGCGAGTTTCTACTTTCAAATGCAACAGGAATTTCTCGAGTTCGTCAATCCGTTCGCGAGATATGGGAGTTTGAAGTTAAGGAAC
This sequence comes from Ptiloglossa arizonensis, assembly GCF_051014685.1. NCBI lineage: Eukaryota > Metazoa > Arthropoda > Insecta > Hymenoptera > Colletidae > Ptiloglossa > Ptiloglossa arizonensis. Next base: position 1,007,938 of record NW_027478430.1, read on the forward strand.
GCTTGAGAAACCATCAAAATTTTCGCAAGTCTGATACTCGAAACCAATAACTACTATTGCCTAGGGCAAAATTACACAAACCGTTGTAATCGGGCGAGTTTCTACTTTCAGATGCAACAGGAATTTCTCGAGTTCGTCAATCCGTTCGCGAGATATGGGAGTTTGAAGTTAAGGAATGGTTGAGAAACCACCAAAATTTTCGCTGATTTGATACTCGACACCAATAACCGGAATGGCCTAGGGAAAAGTACACACACCATTGTAATCGGGCGAGTTTCTACTTTCAGATGCAACAGGAATTTCTCGTGTTCGTCAATCCGTTCGCGAGATATGGGAGTTTGAAGTTTAGGAATGGTTGAGAAACCATCAAAATTTTCACAAGTCTGATACCCGAAACCAATAACTGGAATGGCCTAGGGAAAAAGTACCCATACCGTTGAAATCGGGCGAGTTTCTCCTTTCAGATGCAATTGGAAATACTCGAGTTCGTCAATCCGTTTGCGAGATATGGGAGTTTGAAATTAAGGAATGGTTGAGGAACCATCAAAATTTTCGCAGATTTGATACCCGAAACCAATAATTGGAATGGCCTAAGGGAAAAGTACACACACCATTGTAATCCGGCGAGTTTCTACTTTCATATTCAACAGGAACTTCTCGAGTTCGTCAATCCGTTCGCGAGATATGGGAGTTTGAAGTTAAGGAATGGTTGAGAAACCATCAAAATTTTCGCTGATTTGATACCCGAAACCAATAATTGGAATGGCCTAGGGGAAAAGTACACACACCATTGCAATCGGGCGAGTTTCTCCTTTCAGATGCAATAGGAATTACTCGAGTTCGTGTATCCGTTCGCGAGATATGGGAGTTTGAAATTAAGGAACGCTTCAGCAGCCATCAAAATTTTCGCAAGTCTGATACTCGAAACAAATAACTACTATGGCCTAGGGGAAAAGTACACACACCATTGTAACCGGGCGAGTTTCTACTTTCAGATGCAAAAGGAATTTCTCGAGTTCGTCAATCCGTTCGCGAGATATGGGAGTTTGAAGTTAAGGAATGGTTGAGAAGCCATCAAAATTTTCGCTGATTTGATACCCGAAACCAATAATTGGAATGGCCTAGGGGAAAAGTACACACAACATTGTAATCCGGCGAGTTTCTCCTTTCAGATGGAATAGGAATTACTCGAGTTCGTGTATCCGTTCGCAAGATATGGGAGTTTGAAGTTAAGGAACGCTTGAGCAACCATCAAAATTTTCGCAAGTCTGATACCCGAAACCAATAACTGGAATGGCCTAGGGAAAAAGTACCCATACCGTTGAAATCGGGCGAGTTTCTCCTTTCAGATGCAATTGGAATTACTCGAGTTCGTCAATCCGTTTGCGAGATATGGGAGTTTGAAATTAAGGAATGTTTGAGGAACCATCAAAATTTTCGCAGATTTGATACCCGAAACCAATAATTGGAATGGCCTAGGGGTCAAGTACACACACCATTGTAATCCGGCGAGTTTCTACTTTCATATTCAACAGGAACTTCTCGAGTTCGTCAATCCGTTCGCGAGATATGGGAGTTTGAAGTTAAGGAATGGTTGAGAAACCATCAAAATTTTCGCTGATTTGATACCCGAAACCAATAATTGGAATGGCCTAGGGGAAAAGTACACACACCATTGTAATCGGGCGAGTTTCTCCTTTCAGATGCAATAGGAATTACTCGAGTTCGTATATCCGTTCGCGAGATATGGGAGTTTGAAATTAAGGAACGCTTCAGCAGCCATCAAAATTTTCGCAAGTCTGATACTCGAAACCAATAACTACTATGGCCTAGGGGAAAAGTACACACACCATTGTAATCGGGCGAGTTTCTACTTTCAGATGCAACAGGAATTTCTCGAGTTCGTCAATCCGTTCGCGAGATATGGGAGTTCGAAGTTAAGGAACGCTTGAGCAACTATCAAAATTTTCGCAAGTCTGATACCCGAAACCAATAACTACTATGGCCTAGGGGAAAAGTACACACACCATTGTAATCGGGCGAGTTTCTAGTTTCAGATTCAACAGGAATTTCTCGAGTTCGTCAATCCGTTCGCGAGATATGGGAGTTTGAAGTTAAGGAATGGTTGAGAAACCATCAAAATTTTCGCCGATTTGATACTCGAAACCAATAACTGGAATGGCCTAGGGGAAAAGTACACACACCGTTCTAATACGGCGAGTTCCTACTTTCCGGTGCAACAGGAATTTCTCGAGTTCGTCAATCCGTTCGCGAGATATGGGAGTTTGAAGTTAAGGAACGCTTGAGCAACCATCAAAATTTTCGCAAGTCTGATACTCGAAACCAATAACTACTAAGGTCTAGGGGAAAAGTACACACACCATTGTTATCGGGTGGGTTTCTACTTTCAGATGCAACAGGAATTTCTCGAGTTCGTCAATCCGTTCGCGAGATATGGGAGTTTGAAGTTAAGGAACGCTTGAGCAACCATCAAAATTTTCGCAAGTCTGATACCCGAAACCAATAACTAGTATGGCCTAGGGGAAAAGTACACACACCATTGTAATCGGGCGAGTTTCTACTTTAAGATTCAACCGGAATTTCTCGAGTTCGTCAATCCGTTCGCGAGATATGGGAGTTTGAAGTTAAGGAATGGTTGCGAAACCATCAAAATTGTCGCTGATTTGATACTCGAAACCAATAACTGGAATGGCCTAGGGGAAAAGTACACACACCATTGTAATCCGGCGAGTTTCTACTTTCCGATGCAACAGGAATTTCTCGAGTTCGTCAATCCGTTCGCGAGATATGGGAGTTTGAAGCTAAGGAACGCTTGAGCAACCATCAAACTTTTCGCAAGACTGATACTCGAAACCAATAATTGGAATGGCCTAGGCTAAAAGTACACACACCATTGTAATGCGGCGAGCTTCTACTTTCAGATGCAACAGGAATTTCTCGAGTTCGTGAATCCGTTCGCGAGATATGGGAGTTTGAAGTTAAGGAACGCTTGAGCAACCATCAAAATTTTCGCAAGTCTGATACTCCAAACCAATAACTACTATGGCCTAGGGGAAAAGTACACACACCATTGTAATCGGGCGAGTTTCTACTTTCAGATGCAACAGGAATTTCTCGAGTTCGTCAATCCGTTTGCGAGATATGGGAGTTAGAAGTTAAGGAACGCTTGATAAACCATCAAAATTTTCGCAAGTCTGATACTCGAAACCAATAACTACTATGGCCTAGGGCAAAATTACACAAACCGTTGTAATCGGGCGAGTTCCTGCTTTCAGATGCAATAGGAATTTCTCGAGTTCGTCAAATCGTTCGCGAGATATGGGAGTTTGAAGTTAAGGAATGGTTGAGGAACCATCAAAATTTTCGCTGGTCTGATACCCGAAACCAGTAACTATAATGGCCTAGGGGAAAAGTACACACAGCATTGTAATCGGGCGAGTTTCTACTTTCAGATGCAACAGGAACTTCTCGAGTTCGTCAATCCGTTCGCGAGATATGGGAGTTTGAAGTTAAGGAATGTTTGAGAAACCATCAAAATTTTCGCTGATTTGATACCCGAAACCAATAATTGGAATGGCCTAGGGGAAAAGTACACACACCATTGTAATCGGGCGAGTTTCTCCTTTCAGATGCAATAGGAATTACTCGAGTTCGTCAATCCGTTCGCGAGGCATGGGAGTTTGAAGTTAAGGAACGCTTGAGCAACCATCAAAATTTTCGCAAGTCTGATACTCGAAACCGATAACTACTATGGCCTAGGGGAAAAGTACACACACCATTGTTACCGGGTGGGTTTCTACTTTCAGATGAAACAGGAATTTCTCGAGTTCGTCAATCCGTTCGCGAGGCATGGGAGTTTGAAGTTAAGGAACGCTTGAGCAACCATCAAAATTTTCGCAAGTCTGATACTCGAAACCAATAACTATAATGGCCTAGGGGAAAAGTACACACAGCATTGTAATCGGGCGAGTTTCTACTTTCAGATGCAACAGGAATTTCTCGAGTTCGTCAATCCGTTTGCGAGATATGGGAGTTAGAAGTTAAGGAACGCTTGATAAACCATCAAAATTTTCGCAAGTCTGATACTCGAAACCAATAACTACTATGGCCTAGGGCAAAATTACACAAACCGTTGTAATCGGGCGAGTTCCTGCTTTCAGATGCAATAGGAATTTCTCGAGTTCGTCAAATCGTTCGCGAGATATGGGAGTTTGAAGTTAAGGAATGGTTGAGAAACCATCAAAATTTTCGCAAGTCTGATACCCGAAACCAATAACTGGAATGGCCTAGGGAAAAAGTACCCATACCGTTGTAATCGGGCGAGTTTCTACTTTCAGATGCAACAGGAATTTCTCGAGTTCGTCGATCCGTTCGCGAGATATGGGAGTTTGAAGTTAAGGAATGGTTGAGAAACCATCAAAATTTTCGCAAGTCTGATACTCGAAACCAATAACTACTATGGTCTAGGGGAAAAGTACACACACCATTAGTAATCGGGCGAGTTTCTACTTTCAGATGCAAAAGGAATTTCTCGAGTTCGTCAATCCGTTCGCGAGATATGGGAGTTTGAAGTTAAGGAACGCTTGAGCAACCATCAAAATTTTCGCAAGTCTGATACCCGAAACCAATTACTGGAATGGCCTAGGGAAAAAGTACCCATACCGTTGAAATCGGGCGAGTTTCTCCTTTCAGATGCAATTGGAATTACTCGAGTTCGTCAATCCGTTTGCGAGATATGGGAGTTTGAAATTAAGGAATGGTTGAGGAACCATCAAAATTTCCGCAGATTTGATACCCGAAACCAATAATTGGAATGGCCTAGGGGAAAAGTACGCACACCATTGTAATCCGGCGAGTTTCTACTCTCATATTCAACAGGAACTTCTCGAGTTCGTCAATCCGTTCGCGAGATATGGGAGTTTGAAGTTAAGGAATGGTTGAGAAACCATCAAAATTTTCGCAGATTTGATACCCGAAACCAATAATTGGAATGGCCTAGGGGAAAAGTACACACACCATTGTAATCGGGCGAGTTTCTCCTTTCAGATGCAATAGGAATTACTCGAGTTCGTCAATCCGTTCGCAAGGCATGGGAGTTTGAAGTTAAGGAACGCTTGAGCAACCATCAAAATTTTCGCAAGTCTGATACTCGAAACCAATAACTACTATGGCCTAGGGGAAAAGTACACACACCATTGTTACCGGGTGGGTTTCTACTTTCAGATGCAACAGGAATTTCTCGAGTTTGTCAATCCGTTCGCGAGATATGGGAGTTCGAAGTTAAGGAACGCTTGAGCAACCATCAAAACTTTCGCAAGTCTGATACCCGAAACCAATAACTACTATGGCCTAGGGGAAAAGTACACACACCATTGTAATCGCGCGAGTTTCTACTTTCAGATTCAACAGGAATTTCTCGAGTTCGTCAATCCGTACGTGAGATATGGGAGTTTGAAGTTAAGGAATGGTTGAGAAACCATCAAAATTTTCGCTGGTCTGATACTCGAAACCCAATAACTATAATGGCCTAGGGGAAAGTACACACACCATTGTAATCGGGCGAGTTTCTACTTTCAGATGCAACAGGAATTTCTCGAGTTCGTCAATCCGTTTGCGAGATATGGGAGTTAGAAGTTAAGGAACGCTTGAGCAACCATCAAAATTTTCGCAAGTCTAATACTCGAAACCAATAACTACTATGGCCTAGGGGAAAAGTACACACACCATTGTAATCGGGCGAGTTTCTACTTTCAGATGCAACAGGAATTTCTCGAGTTCGTCAATCCGTTCGCGAGATATGGGAGTCCGAAGTTAAGGAATGGTTGAGAAACCATCAAAATTTTCGCAAGTCTGATACCCGAAACCAATAACTACTACGGCCTAGGGGAAAAGTACACACACCATTGTAATCGGACGAGTTTCTCCTTTCAGATCCAATAGGAATTACTCGAGTTCGTCTATCCTTTCGCGAGATATGGGAGTTTGAAATTAAGGAACGCTTGAGCAACCATCAAAATTTTCGCAAGTCTAATACTCGAAACCAATAACTACTATGGCCTAGGGGAAAAGTACACACACCATTGTAATCGGGCGAGTTTCTACTTTCAGATGCAATAGGAATTACTCGAGTTCGTCTATCGTTCGCGAGATATGGGAGTTTGAAATTAAGGAACGCTTGAGCAACCATCAAAATTTTCGCAAGTCTGATACTCGAAACAAATAACTACTATGGCCTAGGGGAAAAGTACACACACCATTGAAATCGGGCGAGATTCTACTTTCAGATGCAACTGGAATTTCTCGAGTTCGTCAATCCGTTCGCGAGATATGGGAGTTTGAAATTAAGGAACGCTTGAGCAACCATCAAAATTTTCGCAAGTCTGATACTCGAAACAAATAACTACTATGGCCTAGGGGAAAAGTACACACACCATTGTAATCGGGCGAGTTTCTCCTTTCAGATGCAATAGGAATTACTCGAGTTCGTCTATCCGTTCGCGAGATATGGGAGTTTGAAATTAAGGAACGCTTGAGCAACCATCAAAATTTTCGCAAGTCTAATACTCGAAACCAATAACTACTATGGCCTAGGGGAAAAGTACACACACCATTGTAATCGGGCGAGTTTCTACTTTCAGATGCAACAGGAATTTCTCGAGTTCGTCAATCCGTTCGCGAGATATGGGAGTTTGAAGTTAAGGAATGGTTGAGAAACCACCAAAATTTTCGCTGATGTGATACTCGAAACCAATAACTGGAATGGCCTAGGGAAAAGTACACACACCCATTGTAATCGGGCGAGTTTCTACTTTCAGATGCAACAGGAATTTCTCGTGTTCGTCAATCCGTTCGCGAGATATGGAGTTTGAAGTTTAGGAATGGTTGAGAAACCATCAAAATTTTCGCAAGTCTGATACTCGAACCAATAACTGCAATGGCCTAGGGGAAAAGTACACACACCATTGTAATCCGGCGAGTTTCTACTTTCAGATGCAACAGGAATTTCTTGAGTTCGTCAATCCGTTCGCGAGATATGGGAGTTTGAAGTTAAGGAACGCTTGAGCAACCATCAAAATTTTCGCAAGTCTGATACTCGAAACCAATAACTACTATGGCCTAGGGGAAAAGTACAAACACCATTGTAATCGGGCGAGTTTCTCCTTTCAGATGCAATAGGAATTCCTCGAGTTCGTCTATCCGTTCGCGAGATATGGGAGTTTGAAATTAAGGAACGCTTGAGCAACCATCAAAATTTTCGCAAGTCTAATACTCGAAACCAATAACTACCATGGCCTAGGGGAAAAGTACACACACCATTGTAATCGGGCGAGTTTCTACTTTCAGATGCAACAGGAATTTCTCGAGTTCGTCAATCCGTTCGCGAGATATGGGAGTTTGAAGTTAAGGAATGGTTGAGAAACCACCAAAATTTTCGCTGATTTGATACTCGAAACCAATAACTGGAATGGCCTAGGGGAAAAGTACACACACCATTGTAATCGGGCGAGTTTCTACTTTCAGATGCAACAGGAATTTCTCGTGTTCGTCAATCCGTTCGCGAGATATGGGAGTTTGAAGTTTAGGAATGGTTGAGAAACCATCAAAATTTTCGCAAGTCTGATACCCGAAACCAATAACTGGAATGGCCTAGGGAAAATGTACCCACACCGTTGAAATCGGGCGAGTTGCTCCTTTCAGATGCAATTGGAATTACTCGAGTTCGTAAATCCGTTTGCGAGATATGGGAGTTTGAAATTAAGGAATGGTTGAGGAACCATCAAAATTTTCGCTGGTCTGATACTCGAAACCAATAACTGGAATGGCCTAGGGAAAAAGTACACCTACCGTTGTAATCGGGCGAGTTTCTACTTTCAGATGCAACAGGAATTTCTCGAGTTCGTCATCCGTTTGCGAGATATGGGAGTTAGAAGTTAAGGACCGCTTGAGAAACCATCAAAATTTTCGCAAGTCTGATACTCGAAACCAATAACTACTATGGCCTAGGGGAAAAGTTCACACACCGTTGTAATCGGGCGAGTTTCTACTTTCAGATGCAACAGGAATTTCTCGAGTTCGTCAATCCGTTCGCGAGGTATGGGAGTTTGAAGTTAAGGAACGCTTGAGCAACCATCAAAATTTTCGCAAGTCTGATACTCGAAACCAATAACTACTATGGCCTAGGGGAAAAGTACACACACCATTGTAACCGGGCGAGTTTCTACTTTCAGATGCAAAAGGAATTTCTCGAGTTCGTCAATCCGTTCGCGAGATATGGGAGTTTGAAGTTAAGGAATGGTTGAGAAGCCATCAAAATTTTCGCTGATTTGATACCCGAAACCAATAATTGGAATGGCCTAGGGGAAAAGTACACACAACATTGTAATCCGGCGAGTTTCTCCTTTCAGATGGAATAGGAATTACTCGAGTTCGTGTATCCGTTCGCAAGATATGGGAGTTTGAAGTTAAGGAACGCTTGAGCAACCATCAAAATTTTCGCAAGTCTGATACCCGAAACCAATAACTGGAATGGCCTAGGGAAAAAGTACCCATACCGTTGAAATCGGGCGAGTTTCTCCTTTCAGATGCAATTGGAATTACTCGAGTTCGTCAATCCGTTTGCGAGATATGGGAGTTTGAAAATAAGGAATGTTTGAGGAACCATCAAAATTTTCGCAGATTTGATACCCGAAACCAATAATTGGGATGGCCTAGGGGTCAAGTACACACACCATTATAATCCGGCGAGTTTCTACTTTCATATTCAACAGGAACTTCTCGAGTTCGTCAATCCGTTCGCGAGATATGGGAGTTTGAAGTTTAGGAATGGTTGAGAAACCATCAAAATTTTCGCAAGTCTGATACTCGAAACCAATAACTGCAATGGCCTAGGGGAAAAGTACACACACCATTGTAATCCGGCGAGTTTCTACTTTCAGATGCAACAGGAATTTCTCGAGTTCTTCAATCCGTTCGCGAGATATGGGAGTTTGAATTTAAGGAACGCTTGAGCAACCATCAAAATTTTCGCAAGTCTGATACCCGAAACCAATAACTACTATGGCCTAGGGGAAAAGTTCACACACCATTGTAATCGGACGAGTTTCTACTTTCAGCTTCGACAGGAATTTCTCGAGTTCGTCAATCCGTTCGCGAGATATGGGAGTTTGAAGTTAAGGAATGGTTGAGAAACCATCAAAATTTTCGCTGATTTGATACTCGAAACCAATAATTGGAATGGCCTAGGGGAAAAGTACACACACCGTTGTAATCCGGCGAGTTTCTACTTTCAAATGCAACAGGAATTTCTCGAGTTCGTCAATCCGTTCGCGAGATATGGGAGTTTGAAGTTTAGGAATGGTTGAGAAACCATCAAAATTTTCGCAAGTCTGATACCCGAAACCAATAACTGGAATGGCCTAGGGAAAAAGTACCCATACCGTTGAAATCGGGCGAGTTTCTCCTTTCAGATGCAATTGGAAATACTCGAGTTCGTCAATCCGTTTGCGAGATATGGGAGTTTGAAATTAAGGAATGGTTGAGGAACCATCAAAATTTTCGCAGATTTGATACTCGAAACCAATAATTGGAATGGCCTAGGGGAAAAGTACACACACCATTGTAATCCGGCGAGTTTCTACTTTCATATTCAACAGGAACTTCTCGAGTTCGTCAATCCGTTCGCGAGATATGGGAGTTTGAAGTTAAGGAATGGTTGAGAAACCATCAAAATTTTCGCTGATTTGATACCCGAAACCAATAATTGGAATGGCCTAGGGGAAAAGTACACACACCATTGTAATCGGGCGAGTTTCTCCTTTCAGATGCAATAGGAACTACTCGAGTTCGTGTATCCGTTCGCGAGATATGGGAGTTTGAAATTAAGGAACGCTTCAGCAGCCATCAAAATTTTCGCAAGTCTGATACTCGAAACAAATAACTACTATGGCCTAGGGGAAAAGTACACACACCATTGTAACCGGGCGAGTTTCTACTTTCAGATGCAAAAGGAATTTCTCGAGTTCGTCAATCCGTTCGCGAGATATGGGAGTTTGAAGTTAAGGAATGTTTGAGAAGCCATCAAAATTTTCGCTGATTTGATACCCGAAACCAATAATTGGAATGGCCTAGGGGAAAAGTACACACAACATTGTAATCCGGCGAGTTTCTCCTTTCAGATGGAATAGGAATTACTCGAGTTTGTGTATCCGTTCGCAAGATATGGGAGTTTGAAGTTAAGGAACGCTTGAGCAACCATCAAAATTTTCGCAAGTCTGATACCCGAAACCAATAACTGGAATGGCCTAGGGGAAAAGTACACACACCATTGTAATCGGGCGAGTTTCTACTTTCAGATGCAACAGGAATTTCTCGAGTTCGTCAATCCGTTCGCGAGGAATGGGAGTTTTAAGTTAAGGAACGCTTGAGCAACCATCAAAATTTTCGCAAGTCTGATACCCGAAACCAATAACTACTATGAGCTAGGGGAAAAGTTCACACACCATTGTAATCGGACGAGTTTCTACTTTCAGCTTCGACAGGAATTTCTCGAGTTCGTCAATCCGTTCGCGAGACATGGGAGTTTGAAGTTAAGGAATGGTTGAGAAACCACAAAAATTTTCGCTGATTTGATACTCGACACCAATAACCGGAATGGCCTAGGGGAAAAGTACACACACCATTGCAATCGGGCGAGTTTCTACTTTCAGGTGCAACAGGAATTTCTCGTGTTCGTCAATCCGTTCGCGAGATATGGGAGTTTGAAGTTAAGGAATGGTTGAGAAACCATCAAAATTTTCGCAAGTCTGATACCCGAAACCAATAACTGGAATGGCCTAGGGAAAAAGTACCCATACCGTTGAAATCGGGCGAGTTTCTCCTTTCAGATGCAATTGGAATTAGTCGAGTTCGTCAATCCGTTTGCGAGATATGTGTGTTTGAAATTAAGGAATGGTTGAGGAACCATCAAAATTTTCGCTGGTCTGATACTCGAAACCAATAACTATAATGGCCTAGGGGAAAGTACACACATCATTGTAATCGGGCGAGTTTCTACTTTCAGATGCAACAGGAATTTCTCGAGTTCGTCAATCCGTTTGCGAGATATGGGAGTTAGAAGTTAAGGAACGCTTGATAAACCATCAAAATTTTCGCAAGTCTGATACTCGAAACCAATAACTACTATGGCCTAGGGCAAAATTACACAAACCGTTGTAATCGGGCGAGTTCCTGCTTTCAGATGCAATAGGAATTTCTCGAGTTCGTCAAATCGTTCGCGAGATATGGGAGTTTGAAGTTAAGGAATGGTTGAGGAACCATCAAAATTTTCGCTGGTCTGATACCCGAAACCAATAACTATAATGGCCTAGGGGAAAAGTACACACAGCATTGTAATCGGGCGAGTTTCTACTTTCAGATGCAACAGGAATTTCTCGAGTTCGTCAATCCGTTTGCGAGATATGGGAGTTAGAAGTGAAGGAACGCTTGATAAACCATCAAAGTTTTCGCAAGTCTGATACTCGAAACCAATAACTACTATGGCCTAGGGCAAAATTACACAAACCGTTGTAATCGGGCGAGTTCCTGCTTTCAGATGCAATAGGAATTTCTCGAGTTCGTCAAATCGTTCGCGAGATATGGGAGTTTGAAGTTAAGGAATGGTTGAGGAACCATCAAAATTTTCGCTGGTCTGATACCCGAAACCAGTAACTATAATGGCCTAGGGGAAAAGTACACACACCATTGTAATCGGGCGAGTTTCTCCTTTCAGATGCAATAGGAATTACTCGAGTTCGTCAATCCGTTCGCGAGGCATGGGAGTTTGAAGTTAAGGAACGCTTGAGCAACCATCAAAATTTTCGCAAGTCTGATACTCGAAACCAATAACTACTATGGCCTAGGGGAAAAGTACACACACCATTGTTACCGGGTGGGTTTCTACTTTCAGATGAAACAGGAATTTCTCGAGTTCGTCAATCCGTTCGCGAGATATGGGAGTTAGAAGTTAAGGAACGCTTGATAAACCATCAAAATTTTCGCAAGTCTGATACTCGAAACCAATAACTACAAAGGTCTAGGGGAAAAGTGCACACACCATTGTAATCGGGCGAGTTTCTACTTTCAGATGCAACAGGAATTGCTCGAGTTCGTGAATCCGTTCGCGAGATATGGGAGTTTGAAGTTAAGTAACGCTTGAGCAACCATCAAAATTTTCACAAGTCTGATACTCGAAACCAATAACTACTATGGCCTAGGGGAAAAGTACACACACCATTGTAATCGGGCGAGTTTCTCCTTTCAGATGCAATAGGAATTACTCGAGTTCGTCTATCCGTTCGCGAGATATGGGAGTTTGAAGTTAAGGAATGTTTGAGGAACCACCAAAATTTTCGCTGATTTGATACTCGAAACCAATAACTGGAATGGTCTAGGGGAAAAGTACACACACCACTCTAATCGGGCGAGTTTCTACTTTCAGATGCAACAGGAATTTCTCGTGTTCGTCAATCCGTTCGTGAGAAATGGGAGTTTGAAGTTAAGGAATGGTTGAGAAACCATCAAAATTTTCGCTGATTTGGTACCCGAAACCAATAATTGGAATTGCCTAGGCTAAAAGTACACACACCATTGTAATGCGGCGAGCTTCTACTTTCAGATGCAACAGGAATTTCTCGAGTTCGACAATCCGTTCGCAAGATATGGGAGTTTGAAGTTAAGGAACGCTTGAGCAACCATCAAAATTTTCGCAAGTCTGATACCCGAAACCAATAACTGGAATGGCCTAGGGAAAAAGTACCCATACCGTTGAAATCGGGCGAGTTTCTCCTTTCAGATGCAATGGGAATTACTCGAGTTCGTCAATCCGTTTGCGAGATATGGGAGTTTGAAATTAAGGAACGCTTCAGCAGCCATCAAAATTTTCGCAAGTCTGATACTCCAAACCAATAACTACTATGGCCTAGGGGAAAAGTACACACACCATTGTAATCGGGCGAGTTTCTACTTTCAGATGCAACAGGAATTTCTCGAGTTCGTCAATCCGTTCGCGAGGTATGGGAGTTTTAAGTTAAGGAACGCTTGAGCAACCATCAAAATTTTCGCAAGTCTGGTACCCGAAACCAATAACTACTATGGCCTAGGGGAAAAGTTCACACACCATTGTAATCGGACGAGTTTCTACTTTCAGCTTCGACAGGAATTTCTCGAGTTCGTCAATCCGTTCGCGAGACATGGGAGTTTGAAGTTAAGGAATGGTTGAGAAACCACAAAAATTTTCGCTGATTTGATACTCGACACCAATAACCGGAATGGCCTAGGGGAAAAGTACACACACCATTGCAATCGGGAGAGTTTCTACTTTCAGGTGCAACAGGAATTTCTCGTGTTCGTCAATCCGTTCGCGAGATATGGGAGTTTGAAGTTAAGGAATGGTTGAGAAACCATCAAAATTTTCGCAAGTCTGATACCCGAAACCAATAACTGGAATGGCCTAGGGAAAAAGTACCCATACCGTTGAAATCGGGCGAGTTTCTCCTTTCAGATGCAATTGGAATTAGTCGAGTTCGTCAATCCGTTTGCGAGATATGTGTGTTTGAAATTAAGGAATGGTTGAGGAACCATCAAAATTTTCGCTGGTCTGATACTCGAAACCAATAACTATAATGGCCTAGGGGAAAGTACACACATCATTGTAATCGGGCGAGTTTCTACTTTCAGATGCAACAGGAATTTCTCGAGTTCGTCAATCCGTTTGCGAGATATGGGAGTTAGAAGTTAAGGAACGCTTGATAAACCATCAAAATCTTCGCAAGTCTGATACTCGAAACCAATAACTACTATGGCCTAGGGCAAAATTACACAAACCGTTGTAATCGGGCGAGTTCCTGCTTTCAGATGCAATAGGAATTTCTCGAGTTCGTTAAATCGTTCGCGAGATATGGGAGTTTGAAGTTAAGGAATGGTTGAGGAACCATCAAAATTTTCGCTGGTCTGATACCCGAAACCAATAACTATAATGGCCTAGGGGAAAAGTACACACAGCGTTGTAATCGGGCGAGTTTCTACTTTCAGATGCAACAGGAATTTCTCGAGTTCGTCAATCCGTTTGCGAGATATGGGAGTTAGAAGTTAAGGAACGCTTGATAAACCATCAAAATTTTCGCAAGTCTGATACTCGAAACCAATAACTACTATGGCCTAGGGCAAAATTACACAAACCGTTGTAATCGGGCGAGTTCCTGCTTTCAGATGCAATAGGAATTTCTCGAGTTCGTCAAATCGTTCGCGAGATATGGGAGTTTGAAGTTAAGGAATGGTTGAGGAACCACCAAAATTTTCGCTGGTCTGATACCCGAAACCAGTAACTATAATGGCCTAGGGGAAAAGTACACACAGCATTGTAATCGGGCGAGTTTCTACTTTCAGATGCAACAGGAACTTCTCGAGTTCGTCAATCCGTTCGCGAGATATGGGAGTTTGAAGTTAAGGAATGTTTGAGAAACCATCAAAATTTTCGCTGATTTGATACCCGAAACCAGTAACTATAATGGCCTAGGGGAAAAGTACACACAGCATTGTAATCGGGCGAGTTTCTACTTTCAGATGCAACAGGAACTTCTCGAGTTCGTCAATCCGTTCGCGAGGCATGGGAGTTTGAAGTTAAGGAACGCTTGAGCAAACATCAAAATTTTCGCAAGTCTGATACTCGAAACCAATAACTACTATGGCCTAGGGGAAAAGTACACACACCATTGTTACCGGGTGGGTTTCTACTTTCAGATGAAACAGGAATTTCTCGAGTTCGTCAATCCGTTCGCGAGGCATGGGAGTTTGAAGTTAAGGAATGGTTGAGAAACCACCAAAATTTTCGCTGATGTGATACTCGAAACCAATAACTGGAATGGCCTAGGGAAAAAGTACACACACCATTGTAATCGGGCGAGTTTCTACTTTCAGATTCAACAGGAATTTCTCGAGTTCGTCAATCCGTTCGCGAGATATGGGAGTTTGAAGTTAAGGAATGGTTGAGAAACCATCAAAATTTTCGCAAGTCTGATACTCGAAACCAATAACTACTATGGCCTAGGGCAAAATTACACAAACCGTTGTAATCGGGCGAGTTCCTGCTTTCAGATGCAATAGGAATTTCTCGAGTTCGTCAAATCGTTCGCGAGATATGGGAGTTTGAAGTTAAGGAATGGTTGAGGAACCATCAAAATTTTCGCTGGTCTGATACCCGAAACCAATAACTATAATGGCCTAGGGGAAAAGTACACACAGCATTGTAATCGGGCGAGTTTCTACTTTCAGATGCAACAGGAATTTCTCGAGTTCGTCAATCCGTTTGCGAGATATGGGAGTTAGAAGTTAAGGAACGCTTGATAAACCATCAAAATTTTCGCAAGTCTGATACTCGAAACCAATAACTACTATGGCCTAGGGCAAAATTACACAAACCGTTGTAATCGGGCGAGTTCCTGCTTTCAGATGCAATAGGAATTTCTCGAGTTCGTCAAATCGTTCGCGAGATATGGGAGTTTGAAGTTAAGGAATGGTTGAGGAACCATCAAAATTTTCGCTGGTCTGATACCCGAAACCAGTAACTATAATGGCCTAGGGGAAAAGTACACACAGCATTGTAATCGGGCGAGTTTCTACTTTCAGATGCAACAGGAACTTCTCGAGTTCGTCAATCCGTTCGCGAGATATGGGAGTTTGAAGTTAAGGAATGTTTGAGAAACCATCAAAATTTTCGCTGATTTGATACCCGAAACCAATAATTGGAATGGCCTAGGGGAAAAGTACACACACCATTGTAATCGGGCGAGTTTCTCCTTTCAGATGCAATAGGAATTACTCGAGTTCGTCAATCCGTTCGCGAGGCATGGGAGTTTGAAGTTAAGGAACGCTTGAGCAACCATCAAAATTTTCGCAAGTCTGATACTCGAAACCAATAACTACTATGGCCTAGGGGAAAAGTACACACACCATTGTTACCGGGTGGGTTTCTACTTTCAGATGAAACAGGAATTTCTCGTGTTCGTCAATCCGTTCGCGAGATATGGGAGTTTGAAGTTAAGGAATGGTTGAGAAACCATCAAAATTTTCGCAAGTCTGATACCCGAAACCAATAACTGGAATGGCCTAGGGAAAAAGTACCCATACCGTTGAAATCGGGCGAGTTTCTCCTTTCAGATGCAATTGGAATTAGTCGAGTTCGTCAATCCGTTTGCGAGATATGTGTGTTTGAAATTAAGGAATGGTTGAGGAACCATCAAAATTTTCGCTGGTCTGATACTCGAAACCAATAACTATAATGGCCTAGGGGAAAGTACACACATCATTGTAATCGGGCGAGTTTCTACTTTCAGATGCAACAGGAATTTCTCGAGTTCGTCAATCCGTTTGCGAGATATGGGAGTTAGAAGTTAAGGAACGCTTGATAAACCATCAAAATCTTCGCAAGTCTGATACTCGAAACCAATAACTACTATGGCCTAGGGCAAAATTACACAAACCGTTGTAATCGGGCGAGTTCCTGCTTTCAGATGCAATAGGAATTTCTCGAGTTCGTTAAATCGGTCGCGAGATATGGGAGTTTGAAGTTAAGGAATGGTTGAGGAACCATCAAAATTTTCGCTGGTCTGATACCCGAAACCAATAACTATAATGGCCTAGGGGAAAAGTACACACAGCGTTGTAATCGGGCGAGTTTCTACTTTCAGATGCAACAGGAATTTCTCGAGTTCGTCAATCCGTTTGCGAGATATGGGTGTTAGAAGTTAAGGAACGCTTGATAAACCATCAAAATTTTCGCAAGTCTGATACTCGAAACCAATAACTACTATGGCCTAGGGCAAAATTACACAAACCGTTGTAATCGGGCGAGTTCCTGCTTTCAGATGCAATAGGAATTTCTCGAGTTCGTCAAATCGTTCGCGAGATATGGGAGTTTGAAGTTAAGGAATGGTTGAGGAACCATCAAAATTTTCGCTGGTCTGATACCCGAAACCAGTAACTATAATGGCCTAGGGGAAAAGTACACACAGCATTGTAATCGGGCGAGTTTCTACTTTCAGATGCAACAGGAACTTCTCGAGTTCGTCAATCCGTTCGCGAGATATGGGAGTTTGAAGTTAAGGAATGTTTGAGAAACCATCAAAATTTTCGCTGATTTGATACCCGAAACCAGTAACTATAATGGCCTAGGGGAAAAGTACACACAGCATTGTAATCGGGCGAGTTTCTACTTTCAGATGCAACAGGAACTTCTCGAGTTCGTCAATCCGTTCGCGAGGCATGGGAGTTTGAAGTTAAGGAACGCTTGAGCAAACATCAAAATTTTCGCAAGTCTGATACTCGAAACCAATAACTACTATGGCCTAGGGGAAAAGTACACACACCATTGTTACCGGGTGGGTTTCTACTTTCAGATGAAACAGGAATTTCTCGAGTTCGTCAATCCGTTCGCGAGGCATGGGAGTTTGAAGTTAAGGAATGGTTGAGAAACCACCAAAATTTTCGCTGATGTGATACTCGAAACCAATAACTGGAATGGCCTAGGGAAAAAGTACACACACCATTGTAATCGGGCGAGTTTCTACTTTCAGATTCAACAGGAATTTCTCGAGTTCGTCAATCCGTTCGCGAGATATGGGAGTTTGAAGTTAAGGAATGGTTGAGAAACCATCAAAATTTTCGCAAGTCTGATACTCGAAACCAATAACTACTATGGCCTAGGGCAAAATTACACAAACCGTTGTAATCGGGCGAGTTCCTGCTTTCAGATGCAATAGGAATTTCTCGAGTTCGTCAAATCGTTCGCGAGATATGGGAGTTTGAAGTTAAGGAATGGTTGAGGAACCATCAAAATTTTCGCTGGTCTGATACCCGAAACCAGTAACTATAATGGCCTAGGGGAAAAGTACACACAGCATTGTAATCGGGCGAGTTTCTACTTTCAGATGCAACAGGAACTTCTCGAGTTCGTCAATCCGTTCGCGAGATATGGGAGTTTGAAGTTAAGGAATGTTTGAGAAACCATCAAAATTTTCGCTGATTTGATACCCGAAACCAATAATTGGAATGGCCTAGGGGAAAAGTACACACACCATTGTAATCGGGCGAGTTTCTCCTTTCAGATGCAATAGGAATTACTCGAGTTCGTCAATCCGTTCGCGAGGCATGGGAGTTTGAAGTTAAGGAACGCTTGAGCAACCATCAAAATTTTCGCAAGTCTGATACTCGAAACCAATAACTACTATGGCCTAGGGGAAAAGTACACACACCATTGTTATCGGGTGGGTTTCTACTTTCAGATGAAACAGGAATTTCTCGAGTTCGTCAATCCGTTCGCGAGGCATGGGAGTTTGAAGTTAAGGAACGCTTGAGCAACCATCAAAATTTTCGCAAGTCTGATACTCGAAACCAGTAACTACTATGGCCTAGGGCAAAATTACACAAACCGTTGTAATCGGGCGAGTTCCTGCTTTCAGATGCAATAGGAATTTCTCGAGTTCGTCAAATCGTTCGCGAGATATGGGAGTTTGAAGTTAAGGAATGGTTGTGAAACCATCAAAATTTTCGCAAGTCTGATACCCGAAACCAATAACTGGAATGGCCTAGGGAAAAAGTACCCATACCGTTGAAATCGGGCGAGTTTCTCCTTTCAGATGCAATTGGAATTAGTCGAGTTCGTCAATCCGTTTGCGAGATATGTGTGTTTGAAATTAAGGAATGGTTGAGGAACCATCAAAATTTTCGCTGGTCTGATACCCGAAACCAGTAACTATAATGGCCTAGGGGAAAAGTACACACAGCATTGTAATCGGGCGAGTTTCTACTTTCAGATGCAACAGGAACTTCTCGAGTTCGTCAATCCGTTCGCGAGGCATGGGAGTTTGAAGTTAAGGAACGCTTGAGCAAACATCAAAATTTTCGCAAGTCTGATACTCGAAACCAATAACTACTATGGCCTAGGGGAAAAGTACACACACCATTGTTACCGGGTGGGTTTCTACTTTCAGATGAAACAGGAATTTCTCGAGTTCGTCAATCCGTTCGCGAGGCATGGGAGTTTGAAGTTAAGGAACGCTTGAGCAACCATCAAAATTTTCGCAAGTCTGATACTCGAAACCAATAACTATAATGGCCTAGGGGAAAAGTACACACAGCATTGTAATCGGGCGAGTTTCTACTTTCAGATGCAACAGGAATTTCTCGAGTTCGTCAATCCGTTTGCGAGATATGGGAGTTAGAAGTTAAGGAACGCTTGATAAACCATCAAAATTTTCGCAAGTCTGATACTCGAAACCAATAACTACTATGGCCTAGGGCAAAATTACACAAACCGTTGTAATCGGGCGAGTTCCTGCTTTCAGATGCAATAGGAATTTCTCGAGTTCGTCAAATCGTTCGCGAGATATTGGAGTTTGAAGTTAAGGAATGGTTGAGAAACCATCAAAATTTTCGCATGTCTGATACCCGAAACCAATAACTGGAATGGCCTAGGGAAAAAGTACCCATACCGTTGTAATCGGGCGAGTTTCTACTTTCAGATGCAACAGGAATTTCTCGAGTTCGTCAATCCGTTCGCGAGATATGGGAGTTCGAAGTTAAGGAATGGTTGAGAAACCATCAAAATTTTCGCAAGTCTGATACTCGAAACCAATAACTACTATGGTCTAGGGGAAAAGTACACACACCACTAGTAATCGGGCGAGTTTCTACTTTCAGATGCAAAAGGAATTTCTCGAGTTCGTCAATCCGTTCGCGAGATATGGGAGTTTGAAGTTAAGGAACGCTTGAGCAACCATCAAAATTTTCGCAAGTCTGATACCCGAAACCAATAACTGGAATGGCCTAGGGAAAAAGTACCCATACCGTTGAAATCGGGCGAGTTTCTCCTTTCAGATGCAATTGGAATTACTCGAGTTCGTCAATCCGTTTGCGAGATATGGGAGTTTGAAATTAAGGAATGGTTGAGGAACCATCAAAATTTTCGCAGATTTGATACCCGAAACCAATAATTGGAATGGCCTAGGGGAAAAGTACGCACACCATTGTAATCCGGCGAGTTTCTACTCTCATATTCAACAGGAACTTCTCGAGTTCGTCAATCCGTTCGCGAGATATGGGAGTTTGAAGTTAAGGAATGGTTGAGAAACCATCAACATTTTCGCAGATTTGATACCCGAAACCAATAATTGGAATGGCCTAGGGGAAAAGTACACACACCATTGTAATCGGGCGAGTTTCTCCTTTCAGATGCAATAGGAATTACTCGAGTTCGTCAATCCGTTCGCGAGGCATGGGAGTTTGAAGTTAAGGAACGCTTGAGCAACCATCAAAATTTTTGCATGTCTGATACTCGAAACCAATAACTACTATGGCGTAGGGGAAAAGTACACACACCATTGTTACCGGGTGGGTTTCTACTTTCAGATGCAACAGGAATTTCTCGAGTTCGTCAATCCGTTCGCGAGATATGGGAGTTCGAAGTTAAGGAACGCTTGAGCAACCATCAAAACTTTCGCAAGTCTGATACCCGAAACCAATAACTACTATGGCCTAGGGGAAAAGTACACACACCATTGTAATCGGGCGAGTTTCTACTTTCAGATTCAACAGGAATTTCTCGAGTTCGTCAATCCGTTCGCGAGATATGGGAGTTTGAAGTTAAGGAATGGTTGAGAAACCATCAAAATTTTCGCAAGTCTGATACTCGAAACCAATAACTGCAATGGCCTAGGGGAAAAGTACACACACCATTGTAATCCGGCGAGTTTCTACTTTCAGATGCAACAGGAATTTCTTGAGTTCGTCAATCCGTTTGCGAGATATGGGAGTTTGAAGTTAAGGAACGCTTGAGCAACCATCAAAAGTTTCGCAAGTCTGATACTCGAAACCAATAACTACTATGGCCTAGGGGAAAAGTACACACACCATTGTAATCGGGCGAGTTTCTCCTTTCAGATGCAATAGGAATTCCTCGAGTTCGTCTATCCGCTCGCGAGATATGGGAGTTTGAAATTAAGGAACGCTTGAGCAACCATCAAAATTTTCGCAAGTCTAATACTCGAAACCAATAACTACCATGGCCTAGGGGAAAAGTACACACACCATTGTAATCGGGCGAGTTTCTACTTTCAGATGCAACAGGAATTTCTCGAGTTCGTCAATCCGTTCGCGAGATATGGGAGTTTGAAGTTAAGGAATGGTTGAGAAACCACTAAAATTTTCGCTGATTTGATACTCGAAACCAATAACTGGAATGGCCTAGGGGAAAAGTACACACACCATTGAAATCGGGCGAGATTCTACGTTCAGATGCAACTGGAATTTCTCGAGTTCGTCAATCCGTTCGCGAGATATGGGAGTTTGAAGCTAAGTAACGCTTGAGCAACCATCAAAAGTTTCGCAAGTCTGATACTCGAAACCAATAACTACTATGGCCTAGGGGAAAAGTACACACACCATTGTAATCGGGCGAGTTTCTCCTTTCAGATGCAATAGGAATTCCTCGAGTTCGTCTATCCGCTCGCGAGATATGGGAGTTTGAAATTAAGGAACGCTTGAGCAACCATCAAAATTTTCGCAAGTCTAATACTCGAAACCAATAACTACCATGGCCTAGGGGAAAAGTACACACACCATTGTAATCGGGCGAGTTTCTACTTTCAGATGCAACAGGAATTTCTCGAGTTCGTCAATCCGTTCGCGAGATATGGGAGTTTGAAGTTAAGGAATGGTTGAGAAACCACTAAAATTTTCGCTGATTTGATACTCGAAACCAATAACTGGAATGGCCTAGGGGAAAAGTACACACACCATTGAAATCGGGCGAGATTCTACGTTCAGATGCAACTGGAATTTCTCGAGTTCGTCAATCCGTTCGCGAGATATGGGAGTTTGAAGCTAAGTAACGCTTGAGCAACCATCAAAATTTTCGCAAGTCTGATAATCGAAACCAATAACTACTATGGCCTAGGGGAAAAGTACACACACCATTGTAATCGGGCGAGTTTCTCCTTTCAGATGCAGTAGGAATTACTCGAGTTCGTCTACCCGTTCGCGAGATATGGGAGTTTGAAATTAAGGAACGCTTGAGCAACCATCAAAATTTTCGCAAGTCTAATACTCGAAACCAATAACTACTGTGGCCTAGGGGAAAAGTACACACACCATTGTAATCGGGCGAGCTTCTACTATCAGATGCAACAGGAATTTCTCGAGTTCGCCAATCCGTTCGCGAGATATGGGAGTTTGAAGTTAAGGAATGGTTGAGAAACCACCAAAATTTTCGCTGATTTGATACTCGAAACCAATAACTGGAATGGCCTAGGGGAAAAGTACACACACCATTGTAATCGGGCGAGTTTCTACTTTCAGATGCAACAGAAATTTCTCGTGTTCGTCAATCCGTTCGCGAGATATGGGAGCTTGAAGTTTAGGAATGGTTGAGAAACCATCAAAATTTTCGCAAGTCTGATACCCGAAACCAATAACTGGAATGGCCTAGGGAAAATGTACCCACACCGTTGAAATCGGGCGAGTTGCTCCTTTCAGATGCAATTGGAATTACTCGAGTTCGTAAATCCGTTTGCGAGATATGGGAGTTTGAAATTAAGGAATGGTTGAGGAACCATCAAAATTTTCGCTGGTCTGATACTCGAAACCAATAACTGGAATGGCCTAGGGAAAAAGTACACCTACCGTTGTAATCGGGCGAGTTTCTACTTTCAGATGCAACAGGAATTTCTCGAGTTCGTCATACGTTTGCGAGATATGGGAGTTAGAAGTTAAGGACCGCTTGAGAAACCATCAAAATTTTCGCAAGTCTGATACTCGAAACCAATAACTACTATGGCCTAGGGCAAAATTACACAAACCGTTGTAATCGGGCGAGTTCCTGCTTTCAGATGCAACAGGAATTTCTCGAGTTCGTCAATCCGTTCGCGAGATATGGGGGTTTGAAGCTAAGGAACGCTTGAGCAACCATCAAAATTTTCGCAAGTCTAATACTCGAAACCAATAACTACTATGGCCTAGGGGAAAAGTACACACACCATTGTAATCCGGCGAGTTTCTACTTTCATATGCAACAGGAATTTCTCGAGTTCGTCAATCCGTTCGCGAGATATGGGAGTTTGAAGTTAAGGAACGCTTGAGCAACCACCAAAATTTTCGCAAGTCTGATAATCGAAACCAATAACTACTATGGCCTAGGGGAAAAGTACACACACCATTGTAATCGGGCGAGTTTCTCCTTTCAGATCCAATAGGAATTACTCGAGTTCGTCTATTCGTTCGCGAGATATGGGAGTATGAAATTAAGGAACGCTTGAGCAACCATCAAAATTTTCGCAAGTATAATACTCGAAACCAATAACTGGAATGGCCTAGGGAAAAAGTACCCATACCGTTGAATTCGGGCGAGTTTCTCCTTTCAGATGCAATTGGAATTAGTCGAGTTCGTCAATCCGTTTGCGAGATATGGGAGTTTGAAATTAAGGAATGGTTGAGGAACCATCAAAATTTTCGCTGGTCTGATACTCGAAACCAATAACTATAATGGCCTAGGGGAAAGTACACACACCATTGTAATCGGGAGAGTTTCTACTTTCAGATGCAACAGGAGTTTCTCGAGTTCGTCAATCCGTTTGCGAGATATGGGAGTTAGAAGTTAAGGAACGCTTGAGCAACCATCAAAATTTTCGCAAGTCTAATACTCGAAACCAATAACTACTATGGCCTAGGGGAAAAGTACACACACCATTGTAATCGGGCGAGTTTCTACTTTCAGATGCAACAGGAATTTCTCGAGTTCGTCAATCCGTTCGCGAGATATGGGAGTCCGAAGTTAAGGAATGGTTGAGAAACCATCAAAATTTTCGCAAGTCTGATACCCGAAACCAATAACTACTACGGCCTAGGGGAAAAGTACACACACCATTGTAATCGGGCGAGTTTCTACTTTCAGATTCAACAGGAATTTCTCGAGTTCGTCAATCCGTTCGCGAGATATGGGAGTTTGAAGTTAAGGAATGGTTGAGAAACCATCAAAATTTTCGCAAGTCTGATACTCGAAACCAATAACTGCAATGGCCTAGGGGAAAAGTACACACACCATTGTAATCGGGCGAGTTTCTACTTTCAGATGCAACAGGAATTTCTCGAGTTCGTCAATCCGTTCGCGAGATATGGGAGTTTGAAGTTAAGGAATGGTTGAGAAACCACTAAAATTTTCGCTGATTTGATACTCGAAACCAATAACTGGAATGGCCTAGGGGAAAAGTACACACACCATTGAAATCGGGCGAGATTCTACGTTCAGATGCAACTGGAATTTCTCGAGTTCGTCAATCCGTTCGCGAGATATGGGAGTTTGAAGCTAAGTAACGCTTGAGCAACCATCAAAATTTTCGCAAGTCTGATAATCGAAACCAATAACTACTATGGCCTAGGGGAAAAGTACACACACCATTGTAATCGGGCGAGTTTCTCCTTTCAGATGCAGTAGGAATTACTCGAGTTCGTCTACCCGTTCGCGAGATATGGGAGTTTGAAATTAAGGAACGCTTGAGCAACCATCAAAATTTTCGCGTCTAATACTCGAAACCAATAACTACTGTGGCCTAGGGGAAAAGTACACACACCATTGTAATCGGGCGAGCTTCTACTTTCAGATGCAACAGGAATTTCTCGAGTTCGCAAATCCGTTCGCGAGATATGGGAGTTTGAAGTTAAGGAATGGTTGAGAAACCACCAAAATTTTCGCTGATTTGATACTCGAAACCAATAACTGGAATGGCCTAGGGGAAAAGTACACACACCATTGTAATCGGGCGAGTTTCTACTTTCAGATGCAACAGAAATTTCTCGTGTTCGTCAATCCGTTCGCGAGATATGGGAGCTTGAAGTTTAGGAATGGTTGAGAAACCATCAAAATTTTCGCAAGTCTGATACCCGAAACCAATAACTGGAATGGCCTAGGGAAAATGTACCCACACCGTTGAAATCGGGCGAGTTGCTCCTTTCAGATGCAATTGGAAATACTCGAGTTCGTAAATCCGTTTGCGAGATATGGGAGTTTGAAATTAAGGAATGGTTGAGGAACCATCAAAATTTTCGCTGGTCTGATACTCGAAACCAATAACTGGAATGGCCTAGGGAAAAAGTACACCTACCGTTGTAATCGGGCGAGTTTCTACTTTCAGATGCAACAGGAATTTCTCGAGTTCGTCATACGTTTGCGAGATATGGGAGTTAGAAGTTAAGGACCGCTTGAGAAACCATCAAAATTTTCGCAAGTCTGATACTCGAAACCAATAACTACTATGGCCTAGGGCAAAATTACACAAACCGTTGTAATCGGGCGAGTTCCTGCTTTCAGATGCAAAAGGAATTTCTCGAGTTCGTCAAATCGTTCGCGAGATATGGGAGTTTGAAGTTAAGGAATGGTTGAGAAACCATCAAAATTTTCGCAAGTCTTATACCCGAAACCAATAACTGGAATGGCCTAGGGGAAAAGTACACATACCGTTGTAATCGGGCGAGTTTCTACTTTCAGATGCAACAGGAATTTCTCGAGTTCGTCAATCCGTTCGCGAGATATGGGGGTTTGAAGCTAAGGAACGCTTGAGCAACCATCAAAATTTTCGCAAGTCTGATAATCGAAACCAATAACTACTATGGCCTAGGGGAAAAAGTACACACACCATTGTAATCGGGCGAGTTTCTCCTTTCAGATGCAATAGGAATTACTCGAGTTCGTCTATCCGTTCGCGAGATATGGGAGTTTGAAATTAAGGAACGCTTGAGCAACCATCAAAATTTTCGCAAGTCTAATACTCGAAACCAATAACTACTATGGCCTAGGGGAAAAGTACACACACCATTGTAATCCGGCGAGTTTCTACTTTCATATGCAACAGGAATTTCTCGAGTTCGTCAATCCGTTCGCGAGATATGGGAGTTTGAAGTTAAGGAACGCTTGAGCAACCACCAAAATTTTCGCAAGTCTGATAATCGAAACCAATAACTACTATGGCCTAGGGGAAAAGTACACACACCATTGTAATCGGGCGAGTTTCTCCTTTCAGATCCAATAGGAATTACTCGAGTTCGTCTATTCGTTCGCGAGATATGGGAGTATGAAATTAAGGAACGCTTGAGCAACCATCAAAATTTTCGCAAGTATAATACTCGAAACCAATAACTACTATGGCCTAGGGGAAAAGTACACACACCATTGAAATCGGGCGAGATTCTACTTTCAGATGCAACTGGAATTTCTCGAGTTCGTCAATCCGTTCGCGAGATATGGGAGTTTGAAATTAAGGAACGCTTGAGCAACCATCAAAATTTTCGCAAGTCTGATACTCGAAACAAATAACTACTATGGCCTAGGGGAAAAGAACACACACCATTGTAATCGCGCGAGTTTCTACTTTCAGATGCAACAGGAATTTCTCGAGTTCGTCAATCCGTTCGCGAGATATGGGAGTTTGAAGTTAAGGAATGGTTGAGAAACCACCAAAATTTTCGCTGGTCTGATACTCGAAACCAATATCTGGAATGGCCTAGGGGAAAAGTACACACACCATTGTAATCGGGCGAGTTTCTACTTTCAGATGCAACAGGAATTTCTCGAGTTCGTCAATCCGTCCGCGAGATATGGGAGTTTAAAGTTTAGGAATGGTTGAGAAACCATCAAAATTTTCGCTGATTTGATACTCGAAACCAATAACTGCAATGGCCTAGGGGAAAAGTACACACACCATTGTACTCGGGCGAGTTTCTACTATCAGTTGCAACAGGAATTTCTCGAGTTCGTCAATCCGTTCGCGAGTTATGGGAGTTTGAAGTTTAGGAATGGTTGAGAAACCATCAAATTTTTCGCAAGTGTGATACCCGAAACCAGTAACTGGAATGGCCTAGGGAAAAAGTAAACACACCATTGTACTCGGGCGAGTTTCTACTGTCAGGTGCAACAGGAATTACTCGAGTTCGTCAATCCGTTCGCGAGATATGGGAGTTTGAAATTAAGGAATGGTTGAGAAACCATCAAAATTTTCGCTGGTCTGATACTCGAAACCAATAACTGGAATGGCATAGGTGAAAAGTACACACACCATTGTAATCGGGCGAGTTTCTACTTTCAGATGCAACAGGAATTTCTCGAGTTCGTCATCCGTTCGCGAGGTATGGGAGTTTGAAGTTAAGGAACGCTTGAGCAACCATCAAAATTTTCGCAAGTCTGATACTCGAAACCAATAACTGCAATGGCCTAGGGGAAAAGTACACACACCATTGTAATCGGGCGAGTTTCTACTTTCAGATGCAAAAGGAATTTCTCGAGTTCGTCAATCCGTTCGCGAGATATGGGAGTTTGAAGTTAAGGAACGCTTGAGCAACCATCAAAATTTTCGCAAGTCTAATACTCGAAAACAATAACTACTATGGCCTAGGGGAAAAGTACACGCACCATTGTAATCGGGCGAGTTTCTACTTTCAGATGCAACAGGAATTTCTCGAGTTCGTCAATCCGTTCGCGAGGTATGGGAGTTTGAAATTAAGGAACGCTTGAGCAACCATCAAAATTTTCGCAAGTCTAATACTCGAAACCAATAACTACTATGGCCTAGGGGAAAAGTACACACACCATTGTAATCCGGCGAGTTTCTACTTTCATATGCAACAGGAATTTCTCGAGTTCGTCAATCCGTTCGCGAGATATGGGAGTTTGAAGTTAAGGAACGCTTGAGCAACCACCAAAATTTTCGCAAGTCTGATAATCGAAACCAATAACTACTATGGCCTAGGGGAAAAGTACACACACCATTGTAATCGGGCGAGTTTCTCCTTTCAGATCCAATAGGAATTACTCGAGTTCGTCTATTCGTTCGCGAGATATGGGAGTATGAAATTAAGGAACGCTTGAGCAACCATCAAAATTTTCGCAAGTATAATACTCGAAACCAATAACTACTATGGCCTAGGGGAAAAGTACACACACCATTGAAATCGGGCGAGATTCTACTTTCAGATGCAACTGGAATTTCTCGAGTTCGTCAATCCGTTCGCGAGATATGGGAGTTTGAAATTAAGGAACGCTTGAGCAACCATCAAAATTTTCGCAAGTCTGATACTCGAAACAAATAACTACTATGGCCTAGGGGAAAAGAACACACACCATTGTAATCGCGCGAGTTTCTAGTTTCAGATGCAACAGGAATTTCTCGAGTTCGTCAATCCGTTCGCGAGATATGGGAGTTTGAAGTTAAGGAATGGTTGAGAAACCACCAAAATTTTCGCTGGTCTGATACTCGAAACCAATATCTGGAATGGCCTAGGGGAAAAGTACACACACCATTGTAATCGGGCGAGTTTCTACTTTCAGATGCAACAGGAATTTCTCGAGTTCGTCAATCCGTCCGCGAGATATGGGAGTTTAAAGTTTAGGAATGGTTGAGAAACCATCAAAATTTTCGCTGATTTGATACTCGAAACCAATAACTGCAATGGCCTAGGGGAAAAGTACACACACCATTGTACTCGGGCGAGTTTCTACTATCAGTTGCAACAGGAATTTCTCGAGTTCGTCAATCCGTTCGCGAGTTATGGGAGTTTGAAGTTTAGGAATGGTTGAGAAACCATCAAATTTTTCGCAAGTGTGATACCCGAAACCAGTAACTGGAATGGCCTAGGGAAAAAGTACACACACCATTGTACTCGGGCGAGTTTCTACTGTCAGGTGCAACAGGAATTACTCGAGTTCGTCAATCCGTTCGCGAGATATGGGAGTTTGAAATTAAGGAATGGTTGAGAAACCATCAAAATTTTCGCTGGTCTGATACTCGAAACCAATAACTGGAATGGCATAGGTGAAAAGTACACACACCATTGTAATCGGGCGAGTTTCTACTTTCAGATGCAACAGGAATTTCTCGAGTTCGTCAATCCGTTCGCGAGGTATGGGAGTTTGAAGTTAAGGAACGCTTGAGCAACCATCAAAATTTTCGCAAGTCTGATACTCGAAACCAATAACTGCAATGGCCTAGGGGAAAAGTACACACACCATTGTAATCGGGCGAGTTTCTACTTTCAGATGCAAAAGGAATTTCTCGAGTTCGTCAATCCGTTCGCGAGATATGGGAGTTTGAAGTTAAGGAACGCTTGAGCAACCATCAAAATTTTCGCAAGTCTAATACTCGAAAACAATAACTACTATGGCCTAGGGGAAAAGTACACGCACCATTGTAATCGGGCGAGTTTCTACTTTCAGATGCAACAGGAATTTCTCGAGTTCGTCAATCCGTTCGCGAGGTATGGGAGTTTGAAGTTAAGGAACGCTTGAGCAACCATCAAAATTTTCGCAAGTCTGATACTCGAAACCAATAACTGGAATGGCCTAGGGGAAAAGTACACATACCATTGTAATCGGGCGAGTTTCTACTTTCAGATGCAACAGGAATTTCTCGTGTTCGTCAATTCGTTCGCGAGATATGGGAATTTGAAGTTTAGGAATGGTTGAGCAACCATCAAAATTTTCGCAAGTCTGATACTCGAAACCTATAACTGCAATGGCCTAGGGGAAAAGTACGCACACCATTGAAATCGGGCGAGATTCTACTTTCAGATGCAACTGGAATTTCTCGAGTACGTCAATCCGTTCGCGAGATATGGGAGTTTGAAATTAAGGAACGCTTGAGCAACCATCAAAATTTTCGCAAGTCTGATACTCGAAACAAATAACTACTATGGCCTAGGGGAAAAGTACACACACCATTGTAGTCGGGCGAGTTTCTCCTTTCAGATGCAATAGGAATTACTCGAGTTCGTCTATCCGTTCGCGAGATATGGGAGTTTGAAATTAAGGAACGCTTGAGCAACCATCAAAATTTTCGCAAGTCTAATACTCGAAAACAATAACTACTATGGCCTAGGGGAAAAGTACACACAACATTGTAATCGGGCGAGTTTCTACTTTCAGATGCAACAGGAATTAATCGAGTTCGTCAATCCGTTCGCGAGAAAGGGGAGTTTGAAGTTACGGAATGCTTGAGAAACCATCAAAATTTTCGCAAGTCTGATACTCGAAACCAATAACTACAATGGCCTAGGGGAAAAATACACATACGGTTGAAATCGGGCGAGTTTCTACTTCCACATGCAACAGGAATTTCTCGACTTCGTCAATCCGTTCGCGAGATATGGGAGTTTGAAATTAAGGAATGGTTGAGAAACCATCAAAATTTTCGCAAGTCTAATACTCGAAAACAATAACTACTATGGCCTAGGGGAAAAGTACACACAACATTGTAATCGGGCGAGTTTCTACTTTCAGATGCAACAGGAATTAATCGAGTTCGTCAATCCGTTCGCGAGAAAGGGGAGTTTGAAGTTACGGAATGCTTGAGCAACCATCAAAATTTTCGCAAGTCTGATACTCGAAACCAATAACTGGAATGGCCTAGGGGAAAAGTACACATACCATTGTAATCGGGCGAGTTTCTACTTTCAGATGCAACAGGAATTTCTCGTGTTCGTCAATTCGTTCGCGAGATATGGGAATTTGAAGTTTAGGAATGGTTGAGCAACCATCAAAATTTTCGCAAGTCTGATACTCGAAACCTATAACTGCAATGGCCTAGGGGAAAAGTACGCACACCATTGAAATCGGGCGAGATTCTACTTTCAGATGCAACTGGAATTTCTCGAGTACGTCAATCCGTTCGCGAGATATGGGAGTTTGAAATTAAGGAACGCTTGAGCAACCATCAAAATTTTCGCAAGTCTGATACTCGAAACAAATAACTACTATGGCCTAGGGGAAAAGTACACACACCATTGTAGTCGGGCGAGTTTCTCCTTTCAGATGCAATAGGAATTACTCGAGTTCGTCTATCCGTTCGCGAGATATGGGAGTTTGAAATTAAGGAACGCTTGAGCAACCATCAAAATTTTCGCAAGTCTAATACTCGAAAACAATAACTACTATGGCCTAGGGGAAAAGTACACACACCATTGTAATCGGGCGAGTTTCTACTTTCAGATGCAACAGGAATTTCTCGAGTTCGTCAATCCGTTCGCGAGATATGGGAGTTTGAAGTTAAGGAATGGTTGAGAAACCACCAAAATTTTCGCTGATGTGATACTCGAAACCAATAACTGGAATGGCCTAGGGGAAAAGTACACACACCATTGTAATCGGGCGAGTTTCTACTTTCAGATGCAACAGGAATTTCTCGTGTTCGTCATTCCGTTCGCGAGATGTGGGAGTTTGAAGTTTAGGAATGGTTGAGAAACCATCAAAATTTTCGCAAGTCTGATACTCGAAACAAATAACTACTATGGCCTAGGGGAAAAGTACACACACCATTGTAATCGGGCGAGTTTCTCCTTTCAGATGCAATAGGAATTACTCGAGTTCGTCTATCCGTTCGCGAGATATGGGAGTTTGAAATTAAGGAACGCTTGAGCAACCATCAAAATTTTCGCAAGTCTAATACTCGAAACCAATAACTACTATCGCCTAGGGGAAAAGTACATACACCATTGTAATCGGGCGAGTTTCTACTTTCAGATGAAACAGGAATTTCTCGAGTTCGTCAATCCGTTCGCGAGATATGGGAGTTTGAAGTTAAGGAATGGTTGAGAAACCACCAAAATTTTCGCTGATGTGATACTCGAAACCAATAACTGGAATGGCCTAGGGGAAAAGTACACACACCATTGTAATCGGGCGAGTTTCTCCTTTCAGATGCAATAGGAATTACTCGAGTTCGTCTATCCGTTCGCGAGATATGGGAGTTTGAAGTTAAGGAACGCTTGAGCAACCATCAAAATTTTCGCAAGTCTAATACTCGAAACCAATAACTACTATCGCCTAGGGGAAAAATACACATACCTTTGTAATCGGGCGAGTTTCTACTTTCAGATGCAACAGGAATTTCTCGTGTTCGTCAATCCGTTCGCGAGATATGGGAGTTTGAAGTTTAGGAATGGTTGAGAAACCATCAAAATTTTCGCAAGTTTGATACCCGAAACCAATAACTGGAATGGCCTAGGGAAAAAGTACACATACCGTTGTAATCGGGCGAGTTTGTACTTTCAGATGCAACAGGAATTTCTCGAGTTCGTCAATCCGTTCTCGAGATATGGGAGTTCGAAGTTAAGGAATGGTTGAGGAACCATCAAAATTTTCGCGAGTCTGATACTCGAAACGAATAACTACTATGGCCTAGGGGAAAAGTACACACACCATTGTAATCGGGCGAGTTTCTCCTTTCAGATGCAATAGGAATTACTCGAGTTCGTCTATCCGTTCGCGAGATATGGGAGTTTGAAATTAAGGAACGCTTGAGCAACCATCAAAATTTTCGCAAGTCTAATACTCGAAACCAATAACTACTATGGCCTAGGGGAAAAGTACACACACCATTGTAATCGGGCGAGTTTCTCCTTTCAGATGCAATAGGAATTACTCGAGTTCGTCTATCCGTTCGCGAGATATGGGAGTTTGAAATTAAGGAACGCTTGAGCAACCATCAAAATTTTCGCAAGTCTAATACTCGAAACCAATAACTACTATCGCCTAGGGGAAAAGTACATACACCATTGTAATCGGGCGAGTTTCTACTTTCAGATGAAACAGGAATTTCTCGAGTTCGTCAATCCGTTCGCGAGATATGGGAGTTTGAAGTTAAGGAATGGTTGAGAAACCACCAAAATTTTCGCTGATGTGATACTCGAAACCAATAACTGGAATGGCCTAGGGGAAAAGTACACACACCATTGTAATCGGGCGAGTTTCTCCTTTCAGATGCAATAGGAATTACTCGAGTTCGTCTATCCGTTCGCGAGATATGGGAGTTTGAAGTTAAGGAACGCTTGAGCAACCATCAAAATTTTCGCAAGTCTAATACTCGAAACCAATAACTACTATCGCCTAGGGGAAAAATACACATACCTTTGTAATCGGGCGAGTTTCTACTTTCAGATGCAACAGGAATTTCTCGTGTTCGTCAATCCGTTCGCGAGATATGGGAGTTTGAAGTTTAGGAATGGTTGAGAAACCATCAAAATTTTCGCAAGTTTGATACCCGAAACCAATAACTGGAATGGCCTAGGGAAAAAGTACACATACCGTTGTAATCGGGCGAGTTTGTACTTTCAGATGCAACAGGAATTTCTCGAGTTCGTCAATCCGTTCTCGAGATATGGGAGTTCGAAGTTAAGGAATGGTTGAGGAACCATCAAAATTTTCGCGAGTCTGATACTCGAAACGAATAACTACTATGGCCTAGGGGAAAAGTACACACACCATTGTAATCGGGCGAGTTTCTCCTTTCAGATGCAATAGGAATTACTCGAGTTCGTCTATCCGTTCGCGAGATATGGGAGTTTGAAATTAAGGAACGCTTGAGCAACCATCAAAATTTTCGCAAGTCTAATACTCGAAACCAATAACTACTATGGCCTAGGGGAAAAGTACACACACCATTGTAATTGGGCGAGTTTCTACTTTCAGATGCAACAGGAATTTCTCGAGTTCGTCAATCCGTTCGCGAGATATGGGAGTTTGAAGTTAAGGAATGGTTGAGAAACCATCAAAATTTTCGCAAGTCTGATACTCGAAACCAATAACTACAAAGGCCCAGGGGAAAAATACACATACCGTTGTAATCGGGCGAGTTTCTACTTCCACATGCAACAGGAATTTCTCGAGTTCGTCAATCCGTTCGCGAGATATGGGTGTTTGAAGTTAAGTAATGCTTGAGAAACCATCAAAATTTTCGCAGGTCTGATACTAGAAACCAATAACTGGAATGGCCTAGGGGAAAAGTACACACACCATTGTAATCGGGCGAATTTCTACTTTCAGATGCAACAGGAATTTCTCGAGTTCGTCAATCCGTTCGCGAGAAATGGGGGTTTGAAGTTAAGGAATGGTTGAGAAACCGTCAAAATTTTCGCAAGTCTGATACTCGAACCAATAACTACAATGGCCTAGGGGAAAAATACACCTACCGTTGTAATCGGGCGAGTTTCTACTTTCAGATGCAACAGGAATTTCACGAGTTCGTCAATCCGTTCGCGAAATATGGGAGTTTGAAGTTAAGGAATGGTTGAGAAACCATCAAAATTATCGCAAGTCTGCTACTCGATCCCATTAACTGGAATGGCCTACGGGAAAAGTACACATACCATTGTAATCGGGCGAGTTTCTACTTTCAGATGTAACAGGAATTTCTCGAGTTCGTCTATCTGTTCGCGAGAAATGGGAGCTTGAAGTTTAGGAATGGTTGAGAAACAATCAAAATTGTCGCTGGTCTGATACTCGAAATCAATACCTGGAATGGCCTAGGGAAAAAGTACACCTACCGTTGTAATCGGGCGAGTTTCTAATTTCAGATGCAACCGGAATTTCTCGAGTTCGTCAATCCGTTCGCGAGATATGGGAGTTTGAAGTTAAGGAATGGTTGAGGAAACATCAAAATTTTCACAAGTCTGATACTCGAAACCAATAACTACTATGGCCTAGGGCAATAATGCACATACCGTTGTAACCGGGCGAGTTTCTGCTTTCAGATGCAATAGGAAATTCTCGAGTTGGTCAATCCGTTCGCGAGATATGTAAGTGTGAAGTTAAGGAATGGTTGAGAAACCACCAAAATTTTAGCAAGTCTGATACTCGAAACCAATAACTACAATGGCCTAGGGGAAAAATACACATACCGTTGCAATCGGGCGAGTTTCTACATTCAGATGCAACAGGAACTTCTCCAGTTCGTCAATCCGTTCGCGAGATATGGGAGTTTGAAGTTAAGGAATGGTTGAGAAACCATCAAAATTTTCGCAGGTCTGATACACGAAACCAATAACTGGAATGGCCTAGGGGAGAAGTACACACACCATTCTAATCGGGCGAGTTTCTACTTTCAGATACAACAGGAATTTCTCGAGTTCGTCAATGCGTTCGCGAGATATGGGAATTTGAAGTTAAGGAATGCTTGAGAAACCATCAAAATTTTCGCAGGTCTGATACTCGAAACCAATAACTGGAATGGCCTACGGGAAAAGTACACACACCATTGTAATCGGGCGAGTTTCTACTTTCAGATGCAACAGGAATTTCTCGAGTTCGTCAATCCGTTCGCGAGATATGTAAGTGTGAAGTTAAGGAATGGTTGAGAAACCATCAAAATTTTCGCAAGTCTGATACTCGAAACCAATAACTACAATGGCCTAGGGGAAAAATACACATACCCTTGTAATCGGGTGAGTTTCTACTTTCAGATGCAACAGGAATTTCTCGAGTTCGTCAATCCGTTCTCGAGATATGGGAGTTTGAAGTTAAGGAATGGTTGAGAAACCATCAAAATTTTCGCAGGCCTGATACACGAAACCAATAACTGGAATGGCCTAGGGGAGAAGTACACACACCATTCTAATCGGGCGAGTTTCTACTTTCAGATACAACAGGAATTTCTCGAGTTCGTCAATGCGTTCGCGAGATATGGGAATTTGAAGTTAAGGAATGCTTGAGAAACCATCAAAATTTTCGCAGGTCTGATACTCGAAACCAATAACTGGAATGGCCTACGGGAAAAGTACACATACCATTGTAATCGGGCGAGTTTCTACTTTCAGATGCAACAGGAATTTCTCGAGTTCGTCAATCCGTTCGCGAGATATGTAAGTGTGAAGTTAAGGAATGGTTGAGAAACCATCAAAATTTTCGCAAGTCTGATACTCGAAACCAATAACTACAATGCCCTAGGGGAAAAATACACATACCCTTGTAATCGGGTGAGTTTCTACTTTCAGATGCAACAGGAATTTCTCGAGTTCGTCAATCCGTTCTCGAGATATGGGAGTTTGAAGTTAAGGAATGGTTGAGAAACCATCAAAATTTTCGCAAGTCTGATACTCGAAACCAATAACTACAAAGGCCTAGGGGAAAAATACACATACCGTTGTAATCGGGCGATATTCAACTTCCACATGCAACAGGAATTTCTCGAGTTCGTCAATCCGTTCGCGAGATATGGGAGTTTGAAGTTAAGGAACGCTTGAGCAACCATCAAAAGTTTCGCAAGTCTGATACTCGAAACCAATAACTACTATGGCCTAGGGGAAAAGTACACACACCATTGTAATCGGGCGAGTTTCTCCTTTCAGATGCAATAGGAATTCCTCGAGTTCGTCTATCCGCTCGCGAGATATGGGAGTTTGAAATTAAGGAACGCTTGAGCAACCATCAAAATTTTCGCAAGTCTAATACTCGAAACCAATAACTACCATGGCCTAGGGGAAAAGTACACACACCATTGTAATCGGGCGAGTTTCTACTTTCAGATGCAACAGGAATTTCTCGAGTTCGTCAATCCGTTCGCGAGATATGGGAGTTTGAAGTTAAGGAATGGTTGAGAAACCACCAAAATTTTCGCTGATTTGATACTCGAAACCAATAACTGGAATGGCCTAGGGGAAAAGTACACATACCGTTGTAATCGGGCGAGTTTCTACTTCCACATGCAACAGGAATTTCTCGAGTTCGTCAATCCGTTCGCGAGATATGGGAGTTTGAAGTTAAGGAATGGTAGAGAAACCATCAAAATTTTCGCAGGTTTGATACTCGAAACCAACAACTGGAATGGCCTAGGGGAAAAATGCACATACCTTTGTAATCGGCTGAGTTTCTACTTTCAGATGCAACAGGAATTTCTCGAGTTCGTCAATCCGTTCGCGAGATATGTAAGTGTGAAGTTAAGGAATGGTTGAGAAACCATCAAAATTTTCGCAAGTCTGATACTCGAAACCAATAACTACAATGGCCTAGGGGAAAAATACACATACCCTTGTAATCGGGTGAGTTTCTACTTTCAGATGCAACAGGAATTTCTCGAGTTCGTCAATCCGTTCTCGAGATATGGGAGTTTGAAGTTAAGGAATGGTTGAGAAACCATCAAAATTTTCGCAGGTCTGATACACGAAACCAATAACTGGAATGGCCTAGGGGAGAAGTACACACACCATTCTAATCGGGCGAGTTTCTACTTTCAGATACAACAGGAATTTCTCGAGTTCGTCAATGCGTTCGCGAGATATGGGAGTTTGAAATTAAGGAACGCTTGAGCAACCATCAAAATTTTCGCAAGTCTAATACTCGAAACCAATAACTGGAATGGCCTAGGGGAAAAGTACACACACCATTGTAATCGGGCGAGTTTCTACTTTCAGATGCAACAGGAATTTCTCGTGTTCGTCAATCCGTTCGCGAGATGTGGGAGTTTGAAGTTTAGGAATGGTTGAGAAACCATCAAAATTTTCGCAAGTCTGATACCCGGAACCAATAACGGGAATGGCGTAGGGAAAAAGTACACATACTGTTTTAATCGGGCGAGTTTCTACTTTCAGATGCAACAGGAATTTCTCGAGTTCGTCAATCCGTTCGCGAGATATGGGAGTCCGAAGTTAAGGAATGGTTGAGAAACCATCAAAATTTTCGCAAGTCTGATACCCGAAACCAATAACTACTATGGCCTAGGGGAAAAGTACACACACCATTGTAATCGGGCGAGTTTCTCCTTTCAGATCCAATAGGAATTACTCGAGTTCGTCTATCCGTTCGCGAGATATGGGAGTTTGAAATTAAGGAACGCTTGAGCAACCATCAAAATTTTCGCAAGTCTAATACTCGAAACCAATAACTACTATGGCCTAGGGGAAAAGTACACACACCATTGTAATCGGGCGAGTTTCTACTTTCAGATGCAACAGGAATTTCTCGAGTTCGTCAATCCGTTCGCGAGATATGGGAGTTTGAAGTTAAGGAATGGTTGAGAAACCACCAAAATTTTCGCTGATATGATACTCGAAACCAATAACTGGAATGGCCTAGGGGAAAAGTACACACACCATTGTAATCGGGCGAGTTTCTACTTTCAGATGCAACAGGAATTTCTCGTGTTCGTCAATCCGTTCGCGAGATATGGGAGTTTGAAGTTTAGGAATGGTTGAGAAACCATCAAAATTTTCGCAAGTCTGATACTCGAAACCAATAACTACTATGGTCTAGGGGAAAA
The DNA here is from genome assembly GCF_051014685.1 of Ptiloglossa arizonensis. NCBI lineage: Eukaryota > Metazoa > Arthropoda > Insecta > Hymenoptera > Colletidae > Ptiloglossa > Ptiloglossa arizonensis. Next base: position 1,046,052 of record NW_027478430.1, read on the forward strand.
GTACACACACCATTGTAATCGGGCGAGTTTCTACTTTCAGATGCAACAGGAATTTCTCGAGTTCGTCAATCCGTTCGCGAGATATGGGAGTTTGAAGTTAAGGAACGCTTGAGCAACCATCAAAATTTTCGCAAGTCTGATACTCGAAACCAATAACTGCAATGGCCTAGGGGAAAAGTACGCACACCATTGAAATCGGGCGAGATTCTACTTTCAGATGCAACTGGAATTTCTCGAGTTCGTCAATCCGTTCGCGAGATATGGGAGTTTGAAGTTAAGGAACGCTTGAGCAACCAACAAAATTTTCGCAAGTCTGATACTCGAAACAAATAACTAGTATGGCCTAGGGGAAAAGTACACACACCATTGTAATCGGGCGAGTTTCTCCTTTCAGATGCAATAGGAATTACTCGAGTTCGTCTATCCGTTCGCGAGATATGGGAGTTTGAAATTAAGGAACGCTTGAGCAACCATCAAAATTTTCGCAAGTCTAATACTCGAAACCAATAACTACTATCGCCTAGGGGAAAAGTACATACACCATTGTAATCGGGCGAGTTTCTACTTTCAGATGAAACAGGAATTTCTCGAGTTCGTCAATCCGTTCGCGAGATATGGGAGTTTGAAGTTAAGGAATGGTTGAGAAACCACCAAAATTTTCGCTGATGTGATACTCGAAACCAATAACTGGAATGGCCTAGGGGAAAAGTACACACACCATTGTAATCGGGCGAGTTTCTACTTTCAGATGCAACAGGAATTTCTCGTGTTCGTCAATCCGTTCGCGAGATATGGGAGTTTGAAGTTTAGGAATGGTTGAGAAACCATCAAAATTTTCGCAAGTTTGATACCCGAAACCAATAACTGGAATGGCCTAGGGAAAAAGTACACATACCGTTGTAATCGGGCGAGTTTGTACTTTCAGATGCAACAGGAATTTCTCGAGTTCGTCAATCCGTTCGCGAGATATGGGAGTTCGAAGTTAAGGAATGGTTGAGGAACCATCAAAATTTTCGCGAGTCTGATACTCGAAACGAATAACTACTATGGCCTAGGGGAAAAGTACACACACCATTGTAATCGGGCGAGTTTCTCCTTTCAGATGCAATAGGAATTACTCGAGTTCGTCTATCCGTTCGCGAGATATGGGAGTTTGAAATTAAGGAACGCTTGAGCAACCATCAAAATTTTCGCAAGTCTAATACTCGAAACCAATAACTACTATGGCCTAGGGGAAAAGTACACACACCATTGTAATTGGGCGAGTTTCTACTTTCAGATGCAACAGGAATTTCTCGAGTTCGTCAATCCGTTCGCGAGATATGGGAGTTTGAAGTTAAGGAATGGTTGAGAAACCATCAAAATTTTCGCAAGTCTGATACTCGAAACCAATAACTACAAAGGCCCAGGGGAAAAATACACATACCGTTGTAATCGGGCGAGTTTCTACTTCCACATGCAACAGGAATTTCTCGAGTTCGTCAATCCGTTCGCGAGATATGGGTGTTTGAAGTTAAGTAATGCTTGAGAAACCATCAAAATTTTCGCAGGTCTGATACTAGAAACCAATAACTGGAATGGCCTAGGGGAAAAGTACACACACCATTGTAATCGGGCGAATTTCTACTTTCAGATGCAACAGGAATTTCTCGAGTTCGTCAATCCGTTCGCGAGAAATGGGGGTTTGAAGTTAAGGAATGGTCGAGAAACCGTCAAAATTTTCGCAAGTCTGATACTCGAACCAATAACTACAATGGCCTAGGGGAAAAATACACCTACCGTTGTAATCGGGCGAGTTTCTACTTTCACATGCAACAGGAATTTCACGAGTTCGTCAATCCGTTCGCGAAATATGGGAGTTTGAAGTTAAGGAATGGTTGAGAAACCATCAAAATTATCGCAAGTCTGCTACTCGATCCCATTAACTGGAATGGCCTACGGGAAAAGTACACATACCATTGTAATCGGGCGAGTTTCTACTTTCAGATGTAATAGGAATTTCTCGAGTTCGTCAATCTGTTCGCGAGAAATGGGAGCTTGAATTTTAGGAATGGTTGAGAAACAATCAAAATTGTCGCTGGTCTGATACTCGAAATCAATACCTGGAATGGCCTAGGGAAAAAGTACACCTACCGTTGTAATCGGGCGAGTTTCTAATTTCAGATGCAACCGGAATTTCTCGAGTTCGTCAATCCGTTCGCGAGATATGGGAGTTTGAAGTTAAGGAATGGTTGAGGAAACATCAAAATTTTCACAAGTCTGATACTCGAAACCAATAACTACTATGGCCTAGGGCAATAATGCACATACCGTTGTAACCGGGCGAGTTTCTGCTTTCAGATGCAATAGGAAATTCTCGAGTTGGTCAATCCGTTCGCGAGATATGTAAGTGTGAAGTTAAGGAATGGTTGAGAAACCACCAAAATTTTAGCAAGTCTGATACTCGAAACCAATAACTACAATGGCCTAGGGGAAAAATACACATACCGTTGCAATCGGGCGAGTTTCTACATTCAGATGCAACAGGAACTTCTCGAGTTCGTCAATCCGTTCGCGAGATATGGGAGTTTGAAGTTAAGGAATGGTTGAGAAACCATCAAAATTTTCGCAGGTCTGATACACGAAACCAATAACTGGAATGGCCTAAGGGAGAAGTACACACACCATTCTAATCGGGCGAGTTTCTACTTTCAGATACAACAGGAATTTCTCGAGTTCGTCAATGCGTTCGCGAGATATGGGAATTTGAAGTTAAGGAATGCTTGAGAAACCATCAAAATTTTCGCAGGTCTGATACTCGAAACCAATAACTGGAATGGCCTACGGGAAAAGTACACACACCATTGTAATCGGGCGAGTTTCTACTTTCAGATGCAACAGGAATTTCTCGAGTTCGTCAATCCGTTCGCGAGATATGTAAGTGTGAAGTTAAGGAATGGTTGAGAAACCATCAAAATTTTCGCAAGTCTGATACTCGAAACCAATAACTACAATGGCCTAGGGGAAAAATACACATACCCTTGTAATCGGGTGAGTTTCTACTTTCAGATGCAACAGGAATTTCTCGAGTTCGTCAATCCGTTCTCGAGATATGGGAGTTTGAAGTTAAGGAATGGTTGAGAAACCATCAAAATTTTCGCAGGTCTGATACACGAAACCAATAACTGGAATGGCCTAGGGGAGATGTACACACACCATTCTAATCGGGCGAGTTTCTACTTTCAGATACAACAGGAATTTCTCGAGTTCGTCAATGCGTTCGCGAGATATGGGAATTTGAAGTTAAGGAATGCTTGAGAAACCATCAAAATTTTCGCAGGTCTGATACTCGAAACCAATAACTGGAATGGCCTACGGGAAAAGTACACATACCATTGTAATCGGGCGAGTTTCTTCTTTCAGATGCAACAGGAATTTCTCGAGTTCGTCAATCCGTTCGCGAGATATGTAAGTATGAAGTTAAGGAATGGTTGAGAAACCATCAAAATTTTCGCAAGTCTGATACTCGAAACCAATAACTACAATGGCCTAGGGGAAAAATACACATACCCTTGTAATCGGGTGAGTTTCTACTTTCAGATGCAACAGGAATTTCTCGAGTTCGTCAATCCGTTCTCGAGATATGGGAGTTTGAAGTTAAGGAATGGTTGAGAAACCATCAAAATTTTCGCAAGTCTGATACTCGAAACCAATAACTACAAAGGCCTAGGGGAAAAATACACATACCGTTGTAATCGGGCGATATTCTACTTCCACATGCAACAGGAATTTCTCGAGTTCGTCAATCCGTTCGCGAGATATGGGAGTTTGAAGTTAAGGAACGCTTGAGCAACCATCAAAAGTTTCGCAAGTCTGATACTCGAAACCAATAACTACTATGGCCTAGGGGAAAAGTACACACACCATTGTAATCGGGCGAGTTTCTCCTTTCAGATGCAATAGGAATTCCTCGAGTTCGTCTATCCGCTCGCGAGATATGGGAGTTTGAAATTAAGGAACGCTTGAGCAACCATCAAAATTTTCGCAAGTCTAATACTCGAAACCAATAACTACCATGGCCTAGGGGAAAAGTACACACACCATTGTAATCGGGCGAGTTTCTACTTTCAGATGCAACAGGAATTTCTCGAGTTCGTCAATCCGTTCGCGAGATATGGGAGTTTGAAGTTAAGGAATGGTTGAGAAACCACCAAAATTTTCGCTGATTTGATACTCGAAACCAATAACTGGAATGGCCTAGGGGAAAAGTACACATACCGTTGTAATCGGGCGAGTTTCTACTTGCACATGCAACAGGAATTTCTCGAGTTCGTCAATCCGTTCGCGAGATATGGGAGTTTGAAGTTAAGGAATGGTAGAGAAACCATCAAAATTTTCGCAGGTTTGATACTCGAAACCAACAACTGGAATGGCCTAGGGGAAAAATGCACATACCGTTGTAATCGGGTGAGTTTCTACTTTCAGATGCAACAGGAATTTCTCGAGTTCGTCAATCCGTTCGCGAGTAATGGGAGTTTGAAGTTAAGTAATGCTTGAGAAACCATCAAAATTTTCGCAAGTCTGATACTAGAAACCAATAACTGGAATGGCCTAGGGGAAAAGTACACACACCATTGTAATCGGGCGAGTTTCTACTTTCAGATGCAACAGGAATTTCTCGAGTTCGTCAATCCGTTCGCGAGATATGCAAGTGTGAAGTTAAGGAATGGTTGAGAAACCATCAAAATTTTCGCAAGTCTGATACTCGAAACCAATAACTACAATGGCCTAGGGGAAAAATACACATACCGTTGTAATCGGGTGAGTTTCTACTTTCAGATGCAACAGGAATTTCTCGAGTTCGTCAATCCGTTCGCGAGAAATGGGAGTTTGAAGTTAAGGAATGGTTGAGAAACCATCAAAATTTTCGCAAGTCTGATACTCGAAACCAATAACTACAAAGGCCCAGGGGAAAAATACACATACCGTTGTAATCGGGCGAGTTTCTACTTCCACATGCAACAGGAATTTCTCGAGTTCGTCAATCCGTTCGCGAGATATGGGTGTTTGAAGTTAAGTAATGCTTGAGAAACCATCAAAATTTTCGCAGGTCTGATACTAGAAACCAATAACTGGAATGGCCTAGGGGAAAAGTACACACACCATTGTAATCGGGCGAGTTTCTACTTTCAGATGCAACAGGAATTTCTCGAGTTCGTCAATCCGTTCGCGAGAAATGGGGGTTTGAAGTTAAGGAATGGTTGAGAAACCATCAAAATTTTCGCAAGTCTGATACTCGAACCAATAACTACAATGGCCTAGGGGAAAAATACACCTACCGTTGTAATCGGGCGAGTTTCTACTTTCAGATGCAACAGGAATTTCACGAGTTCGTCAATCCGTTCGCGAAATATGGGAGTTTGAAGTTAAGGAATGGTTGAGAAACCATCAAAATTATCGCAAGTCTGCTACTCGATCCCATTAACTGGAATGGCCTACGGGAAAAGTACACATACCATTGTAATCGGGCGAGTTTCTACTTTCAGATGTAACAGGAATTTCTCGAGTTCGTCAATCCGTTCGCGAGAAATGGGAGCTTGAAGTTTAGGAATGGTTGAGAAACAATCACAATTGTCGCTGGTCTGATACTCGAAATCAATACCTGGAATGGCCTAGGGAAAAAGTACACCTACCGTTGTAATCGGGCGAGTTTCTAATTTCAGATGCAACCGGAATTTCTCGAGTTCGTCAATCCGTTCGCGAGATATGGGAGTTTGAAGTTAAGGAATGGTTGAGAAAACATCAAAATTTTCACAAGTCTGATACTCGAAACCAGTAACTACTATGGCCTAGGGCAATAATGCACATACCGTTGTAACCGGGCGAGTTTCTGCTTTCAGATGCAATAGGAAATTCTCGAGTTGGTCACTCCGTTCGCGAGATATGTAAGTGTGAAGTTAAGGAATGGTTGAGAAACCACCAAAATTTTAGCAAGTCTGATACTCGAAACCAATAACTACAATGGCCTAGGGGAAAAATACACATACCGTTGCAATCGGGCGAGTTTCTACATTCAGATGCAACAGAAACTTCTCGAGTTCGTCAATCCGTTCGCGAGATATGGGAGTTTGAAGTTAAGGAATGGTTGAGAAACCATCAAAATTTTCGCAGGTCTGATACACGAAACCAATAACTGGAATGGCCTAGGGGAGAAGTACACACACCATTCTAATCGGGCGAGTTTCTACTTTCAGATACAACAGGAATTTCTCGAGTTCGTCAATGCGTTCGCGAGATATGGGAATTTGAAGTTAAGGAATGCTTGAGAAACCACCAAAATTTTCGCAGGTGTGATACTCGAAACCAATAACTGGAATGGCCTACGGGAAAAGTACACACACCATTGTAATCGGGCGAGTTTCTACTTTCAGATGCAACAGGAATTTCTCGAGTTCGTCAATCCGTTCGCGAGATATGTAAGTGTGAAGTTAAGGAATGGTTGAGAAACCATCAAAATTTTCGCAAGTCTGATACTCGAAACCAATAACTACAAAGGCCTAGGGGAAAAATACACATACCGTTGTAATCGGGCGATATTCTACTTCCACATGCAACAGGAATTTCTCGGGTTCGTCAATCCGTTCGCGAGATATGGGAGTTTGAAGTTAAGGAATGGTTGAGAAACCATCAAAATTTTCGCTGGTCGAATACTCGAAACCAATAACTGGAATGGCCTAGGGGAAAAGTACACACACCATTGTAATCGGGCTAGTTTCTACTTTCAGATGCAACAGGAATTTCTCGAGTTCGTCAATGCGTTCGCGAGATACGTAAGTGTGATGTTAAGGAATGGTTGAGAAACCATCAAAATTTTCGAAAGTCTGATACTCGAAACCAATAACAACAATGGCCTAGGGGAAAAATACACATACCGTTGTAATCGGGCGAGTTTCTGCTTTCAGATGCAACAGGAATTTCTCGAGTTCGTCAATCCGTTCGCGAGATATGGGAGTTTGAAGTTAAGGAATGGTTGAGAAACCATCAAAATTTTCGCAAGTCTGATACTCGAAACCAATAACTACAAAGGCCTAGAGGAAAAATACACATACCGTTGTAATCGGGCGAGTTTCTACTTCCACATGCAACAGGAATTTCTCGAGTTCGTCAATCCGTTCGCGAGATATGGGAGTTTGAAGTTAAGGAATGGTAGAGAAACCATCAAAATTTTCGCAGGTTTGATACTCGAAACCAACAACTGGAATGGCCTAGGGGAAAAATGCACATACCTTTGTAATCGGCTGAGTTTCTACTTTCAGATGCAACAGGAATTTCTCGAGTTCGTCAATCCGTTCGCGAGATATGGGAGTTTGAAGTTAAGGAATGCTTGAGAAACCATCAAAATTCTCGCAAGTCTGATACTCGAAACGAATAACTGGAATGACCTAGGGTAAAAGTACACACACCATTGTAATCGGTCGACTTTCTACTTTCAGATGCAACAGGAAATAATCGAGTTTGTCAATCTGTTCGCGAGATATGGGAGTTTGAAGTTAAGGAATGGTTGAGAAACCATCAAAATTTTCGCAAGTCTGATACTCGAAACCAATAACTACAAAGGCCTAGGGGAAAAATACACATACCGTTGTAATCGGGCGAGTTTCTACTTTCAGATGCAACAGGAATTTCTCGAGTTCGTCAATCCGTTCGCGAGATATGTAAGTGTGAAGTTAAGGAATGGTAGAGAAACCATCAAAATTTTCGCAGGTTTGATACTCGAAACCAACAACTGGAATGGCCTAGGGGAAAAATGCACATACCTTTGTAATCGGCTGAGTTTCTACTTTCAGATGCAACAGGAATTTCTCGAGTTCGTCAATCCGTTCGCGAGATATGGGAGTTTGAAGTTAAGGAATGGTTGAGAAACCATCAAAATTTTCGCAAGTCTGATACTCGAAACCAATAACTACAAAGGCCTAGGGGAAAAATACACATACCGTTGTAATCGGGCGAGTTTCTACTTCCACATGCAACAGGAATTTCTCGAGTTCGTCAATCCGTTCGCGAGATATGGGAGTTTGAAGTTAAGGAATGGTTGAGAAACCATCAAAATTTTCGCTGGTCGAATACTCGAAACCAATAACTGGAATGGCCTAGGGGAAAAGTACACACACCGTTGTAATCGGGCTAGTTTCTACCTTCAGATGCAACAGGAATTTCTCGAGTTGGTCTATCCGTTCGCGAGCTATGGGAGTTTGAAGTTAAGGAATGGTTGAGAAACCATCAAAATTTTCGCAGGTCTGATACTCGAAACCAACAACTGGAATGGCCTAGGGGAAAAATGCACATACCTTTGTAATCGGGCGAGTTTCTACTTTCAGATGCAACAGGAATATCTCGAGTTCGTCAATCCGTTCGCGAGATATGGGAGTTTGAAGTTAAGGAATGGTTGAGAAACCAAGAAAGTTTTCGCAAGTCTGATACTCGAAAGCATTACCTGGAATGGCCTAGGGGAAAAGTACAAACACCATTGCAATCGGGCGGGTTGCTACTTTCAGAAACAACAGGAATTTCTCGAGTTCGTCAATGCGCTCGCGAGATATGGGAGTTTGAAGTTAAGGAATGGTTGAGAAACCATCAAAATTTTCGCAAGTCTGATACTCGAAACCAATAACTACAAAGGCCTAGGGGAAAAATACACATACCGTTGTAATCGGGCGAGTTTCTACTTCCACATGCAACAGGAATTTCTCGAGTTCGTCAATCCGTTCGCGAGATATGGGAGTTTGAAGTTAAGGAATGGTAGAGAAACCATCAAAATTTTCGCAGGTTTGATACTCGAAACCAACAATTGGAATGGCCTAGGGGAAAAATGCACATACCTTTGTAATCGGCTGAGTTTCTACTTTCAGATGCAACAGGAATTTCTCGAGTTCGTCAATCCGTTCACGAGATATGTAAGTGTGAAGTTAAGGAATGGTTGAGAAACCATCAAAATTTTCGCAAGTCTGATACTCGAAACCAATAACTACAAAGGCCTAGGGGAAAAATACACATACCGTTGTAATCGGGCGAGATTCTACTTCCACATGCAACAGGAATTTCTCGAGTTCGTCAATCCGTTCGCGAGATATGGGAGTTTGAAGTTAAGGAATGGTTGAGAAACCATCAAAATTTTCGCTGGTCGAATACTCGAAACCAATAACTGGAATGGCCTAGGGGAAAAGTACACACACCATTGTAATCGGGCTAGTTTCTACTTTCAGATGCAACAGGAATTTCTCGAGTTCGTCAATGCGTTCGCGAGATATGTAAGTGTGATGTTAAGGAATGGTTGAGAAACCATCAAAATTTTCGAAAGTCTGATACTCGAAACCAATAACTACAATGGCCTAGGGGAAAAATACACATACCGTTGTAATCGGGCGAGTTTCTGCTTTCAGATGCAACAGGAATTTCTCGAGTTCGTCAATCCGTTCGCGAGATATGGGAGTTTGAAGTTAAGGAATGGTTGAGAAACCATCAAAATTTTCGCAAGTCTGATACTCGAAACCAATAACTACAAAGGTCTAGAGGAAAAATACACATACCGTTGTAATCGGGCGAGTTTCTACTTCCACATGCAACAGGAATTTCTCGAGTTCGTCAATCCGTTCGCGAGATATGGGAGTTTGAAGTTAAGGAATGGTAGAGAAGCCATCAAAATTTTCGCAGGTTTGATACTCGAAACCAACAACTGGAATGGCCTAGGGGAAAAATGCACATACCTTTGTAATCGGCTGAGTTTCTACTTTCAGATGCAACAGGAATTTCTCGAGTTCGTTAATCCGTTCGCGAGATATGGGAGTTTGAAGTTAAGGAATGCTTGAGAAACCATCAAAATTCTCGCAAGTCTGATGCTCGAAACGAATAACTGGAATGACCTAGGGTAAAAGTACACACACCATTGTAATCGGTCGACTTTCTACTTTCAGATGCATCAGGAAATAATAGAGTTTGTCAATCTGTTCGCGAGATATGGGAGTTTGAAGTTAAGGAATGGTTGAGAAACCATCAAAATTTTCGCAAGTCTGATACTCGAAACCAATAACTACAAAGGCCTAGGGGAAAAATACACATACCGTTGTAATCGGGCGAGTTTCTACTTTCAGATGCAACAGGAATTTCTCGAGTTCGTCAATCCGTTCGCGAGATATGTAAGTGTGAAGTTAAGGAATGGTAGAGAAACCATCAAAATTTTCGCAGGTTTGATTCTCGAAACCAACAACTGGGATGGCCTAGGGGAAAAATGCACATACCTTTGTAATCGGCTGAGTTTCTACTTTCAGATGCAACAGGAATTTCTCGAGTTCGTCAATCCGCTCGCGAGATATGGGAGTTTGAAGTTAAGGAATGCTTGAGAAACCATCAAAATTCTCGCAAGTCTGATGCTCGAAACGAATAACTGGAATGACCTAGGGTAAAAGTACACACACCATTGTAATCGGTCGACTTTCTACTTTCAGATGCAACAGGAAATAATAGAGTTTGTCAATCTGTTCGCGAGATATGGGAGTTTGAAGTTAAGGAATGGTTGAGAAACCATCAAAATTTTCGCAAGTCTGATACTCGAAAACAATAACTACAAAGGCCTAGGGGAAAAATACACATACCGTTGTAATCGGGCGAGTTTCTACTTTCAGATGCAACAGGAATTTCTCGAGTTCGTCAATCCGTTCGCGAGATATGTAAGTGTGAAGTTAAGGAATGGTAGAGAAACCATCAAAATTTTCGCAGGTTTGATTCTCGAAACCAACAACTGGAATGGCCTAGGGGAAAAATGCACATACCTTTGTAATCGGCTGAGTTTCTACTTTCAGATGCAACAGGAATTTCTCGAGTTCGTCAATCCGTTCGCGAGATATGGGAGTTTGAAGTTAAGGAATGCTTGAGAAACCATCAAAATTCTCGCAAGTCTGATACTCGAAACGAATAACTGGAATGACCTAGGGTAATAGTGCACACACCATTGTAATCGGTCGACTTTCTACTTTCAGATGCAACAGGAAATAATCGAGTTCGCCAATCCGTTCGCGTGGTATCGGAGTTTGAAGTTAAGGAATGGTTGAGAAACCATCAAAATTTTCGCAAATCTGATACTCGAAACCAATAACTACTATGGTCTAGGGCAAAAATACACATACCGTTGTAATCGGACGAGTTTCTGGTATCAGATGCAACAGGAATTTCTCGAGTTCGTCAATCCGTTCGCGAGATATGGGAGTTTGAAGTTAAGGAATGGTTGAGAAACCATCAAAATTTTCACAAGTCTGATACTCGAAACCAATAACTACTATGGCCTAGGGCAATAATGCACATACCGTTGTAACAGGGCGAGTTTCTGCTTTCAGATGCAATAGGAAATTCTCGAGTTGGTCAATCCGTTCGCGAGATATGTAAGTGTGAAGTTAAGGAATGGTTGAGAAACCACCAAAATTTTAGCAAGTCTGATACTCGAAACCAATAACTACAATGGCCTAGGGGAAAAATACACATACCGTTGCAATCGGGCGAGTTTCTACTTTCAGATGCAACAGGAATTTCTCGAGTTCGTCAATCCGTTCGCGAGATATGGGAGTTTGAAGTTAAGGAATGTTTGAGAAACCATCAAAATTTTCGCAGGTCTGATACACGAAACCAATAACTGGAATGGCCTAGGGGAGAAGTACACACACCATTCTAACCGGGCGAGTTTCTACTTTCAGATACAATAGGAATTTCTCGAGTTCGTCAATCCGTTCGCGAGATATGTAAGTGTGAAGTTAAGGAATGGTTGAGAAACCACCAAAATTTTAGCAAGTCTGATACTCGAAACCAATAACTACAATGGCCTAGGGGGAAAATACACATACCGTTGCAATCGGGCGAGTTTCTACTTTCAGATGCAACAGGAATTTCTCGAGTTCGTCAATCCGTTCGCGAGATATGGGAGTTTGAAGTTAAGGAATGTTTGAGAAACCATCAAAATTTTCGCAGGTCTGATACACGAAACCAATAACTGGAATGGCCTAGGGGAGAAGTACACACACCATTCTAACCGGGCGAGTTTCTACTTTCAGATACAACAGGAATTTCTCGAGTTCGTCAATCCGTTCGCGAGATATGTAAGTGTGAAGTTAAGGAATGGTTGAGAAACCACCAAAATTTTAGCAAGTCTGATACTCGAAACCAATAACTACAAAGGTCTAGAGGAAAAATACACATACCGTTGTAATCGGGCGAGTTTCTACTTCCACATGCAACAGGAATTTCTCGAGTTCGTCAATCCGTTCGCGAGATATGGGAGTTTGAAGTTAAGGAATGGTAGAGAAACCATCAAAATTTTCGCAGGTTTGATACTCGAAACCAACAACTGGAATGGCCTAGGGGAAAAATGCACATACCTTTGTAATCGGCTGAGTTTCTACTTTCAGATGCAACAGGAATTTCTCGAGTTCGTCAATCCGTTCGCGAGATATGGGAGTTTGAAGTTAAGGAATGCTTGAGAAACCATCAAAATTCTCGCAAGTCTGATACTCGAAACGAATAACTGGAATGACCTAGGGTAAAAGTGCACACACCATTATAATCGGTCGACTTTCTACTTTCAGATGCAACAGGAAATAATCGAGTTCGCCAATCCGTTCGCGTGGTATCGGAGTTTGAAGTTAAGGAATGGTTGAGAAACCATCAAAATTTTCGCAAATCTGATACTCGAAACCAATAACTACTATGGTCTAGGGCAAAAATACACATACCGTTGTAATCGGACGAGTTTCTGGTATCAGATGCAACAGGAATTTCTCGAGTTCGTCAATCCGTTCGCGAGATATGGGAGTTTGAAGTTAAGGAATGGTTGAGAAACCATCAAAATTTTCACAAGTCTGATACTCGAAACCAATAACTACTATGGCCTAGGGCAATAATGCACATACCGTTGTAACAGGGCGAGTTTCTGCTTTCAGATGCAATAGGAAATTCTCGAGTTGGTCAATCCGTTCGCGAGATATGTAAGTGTGAAGTTAAGGAATGGTTGAGAAACCACCAAAATTTTAGCAAGTCTGATACTCGAAACCAATAACTACAATGGCCTAGGGGAAAAATACACATACCGTTGCAATCGGGCGAGTTTCTACTTTCAGATGCAACAGGAATTTCTCGAGTTCGTCAATCCGTTCGCGAGATATGGGAGTTTGAAGTTAAGGAATGTTTGAGAAACCATCAAAATTTTCGCAGGTCTGATACACGAAACCAATAACTGGAATGGCCTAGGGGAGAAGTACACACACCATTCTAACCGGGCGAGTTTCTACTTTCAGATACAACAGGAATTTCTCGAGTTCGTCAATCCGTTCGCGAGATATGTAAGTGTGAAGTTAAGGAATGGTTGAGAAACCACCAAAATTGTAGCAAGTCTGATACTCGAAACCAATAACTACAATGGCCTAGGGGGAAAATACACATACCGTTGCAATCGGGCGAGTTTCTACTTTCAGATGCAACAGGAATTTCTCGAGTTCGTCAATCCGTTCGCGAGATATGGGAGTTTGAAGTTAAGGAATGTTTGAGAAACCATCAAAATTTTCGCAGGTCTGATACACGAAACCAATAACTGGAATGGCCTAGGGGAGAAGTACACACACCATTCTAACCGGGCGAGTTTCTACTTTCAGATACAACAGGAATTTCTCGAGTTCGTCAATCCGTTCGCGAGATATGTAAGTGTGAAGTTAAGGAATGGTTGAGAAACCACCAAAATTTTAGCAAGTCTGATACTCGAAACCAATAACTACAATGGCCTAGGGGAAAAGTACACATTCCGTTGTAATCGGGCGAGTTTCTACTTTCAGATGCAACAGGAATTTCTCGAGTTCGTCGATCCGTTCGCGAGATATGGCAGTTTGAAGTTAAGGAATGGTTGAGATACCATCAAAATTTTCGCAAGTCTGGTACTCGAAACCAATAACTACAAAGGCCTAGGGGAAAAATACACATACCGTTGTAATCGGGCGAGTTTCTACTTCCACATGCAACAGGAATTTCTCGAGTTCGTCAATCAGTTCGCGAGATATGGGAGTTTAAAGTTAAGGAATGGTTGAGAAACCATCAAAATTTTCGCTGGTCGAATACTCGAAACCAATAACTGGAATGGCCTAGGGGAAAAGTACACACACCATTGTAATCGGGCTAGTTTCTACTTTCAGATGCAACAGGAATTTCTCCAGTTGGTCTATCCGTTCGCGAGCTATGGGAGTTTGAAGTTAAGGAATGGTTGAGAAACCATCAAAATTTTCGCAAATCTGATACTCGAAACCAATAACTACTATGGTCTAGGGCAAAAATACACATACCGTTGTAATCGGACGAGTTTCTGGTATCAGATGCAACAGGAATTTCTCGAGTTCGTCAATCCGTTCGCGAGATATGGGAGTTTGAAGTTAAGGAATGGTTGAGAAACCATCAAAATTTTCACAAGTCTGATACTCGAAACCAATAACTACTATGGCCTAGGGCAATAATGCACATACCGTTGTAACAGGGCGAGTTTCTGCTTTCAGATGCAATAGGAAATTCTCGAGTTGGTCAATCCGTTCGCGAGATATGTAAGTGTGAAGTTAAGGAATGGTTGAGAAACCACCAAAATTTTAGCAAGTCTGATACTCGAAACCAATAACTACAATGGCCTAGGGGAAAAATACACATACCGTTGCAATCGGGCGAGTTTCTACTTTCAGATGCAACAGGAATTTCTCGAGTTCGTCAATCCGTTCGCGAGATATGGGAGTTTGAAGTTAAGGAATGTTTGAGAAACCATCAAAATTTTCGCAGGTCTGATACACGAAACCAATAACTGGAATGGCCTAGGGGAGAAGTACACACACCATTCTAACCGGGCGAGTTTCTACTTTCAGATACAACAGGAATTTCTCGAGTTCGTCAATCCGTTCGCGAGATATGTAAGTGTGAAGTTAAGGAATGGTTGAGAAACCACCAAAATTGTAGCAAGTCTGATACTCGAAACCAATAACTACAATGGCCTAGGGGGAAAATACACATACCGTTGCAATCGGGCGAGTTTCTACTTTCAGATGCAACAGGAATTTCTCGAGTTCGTCAATCCGTTCGCGAGATATGGGAGTTTGAAGTTAAGGAATGTTTGAGAAACCATCAAAATTTTCGCAGGTCTGATACACGAAACCAATAACTGGAATGGCCTAGGGGAGAAGTACACACACCATTCTAACCGGGCGAGTTTCTACTTTCAGATACAACAGGAATTTCTCGAGTTCGTCAATCCGTTCGCGAGATATGGGAGTTTGAAGTTAAGGAATGTTTGAGAAACCATCAAAATTTTCACAAGTCTGATACTCGAAACCAATAACTACTATGGCCTAGGGCAATAATGCACATACCGTTGTAACAGGGCGAGTTTCTGCTTTCAGATGCAATAGGAAATTCTCGAGTTGGTCAATCCGTTCGCGAGATATGTAAGTGTGAAGTTAAGGAATGGTTGAGAAACCACCAAAATTTTAGCAAGTCTGATACTCGAAACCAATAACTACAATGGCCTAGGGGAAAAATACACATACCGTTGCAATCGGGCGAGTTTCTACTTTCAGATGCAACAGGAATTTCTCGAGTTCGTCAATCCGTTCGCGAGATATGGGAGTTTGAAGTTAAGGAATGTTTGAGAAACCATCAAAATTTTCGCAGGTCTGATACACGAAACCAATAACTGGAATGGCCTAGGGGAGAAGTACACACACCATTCTAACCGGGCGAGTTTCTACTTTCAGATACAATAGGAATTTCTCGAGTTCGTCAATCCGTTCGCGAGATATGTAAGTGTGAAGTTAAGGAATGGTTGAGAAACCACCAAAATTTTAGCAAGTCTGATACTCGAAACCAATAACTACAATGGCCTAGGGGGAAAATACACATACCGTTGCAATCGGGCGAGTTTCTACTTTCAGATGCAACAGGAATTTCTCGAGTTCGTCAATCCGTTCGCGAGATATGGGAGTTTGAAGTTAAGGAATGTTTGAGAAACCATCAAAATTTTCGCAGGTCTGATACACGAAACCAATAACTGGAATGGCCTAGGGGAGAAGTACACACACCATTCTAACCGGGCGAGTTTCTACTTTCAGATACAACAGGAATTTCTCGAGTTCGTCAATCCGTTCGCGAGATATGTAAGTGTGAAGTTAAGGAATGGTTGAGAAACCACCAAAATTTTAGCAAGTCTGATACTCGAAACCAATAACTACAAAGGTCTAGAGGAAAAATACACATACCGTTGTAATCGGGCGAGTTTCTACTTCCACATGCAACAGGAATTTCTCGAGTTCGTCAATCCGTTCGCGAGATATGGGAGTTTGAAGTTAAGGAATGGTAGAGAAACCATCAAAATTTTCGCAGGTTTGATACTCGAAACCAACAACTGGAATGGCCTAGGGGAAAAATGCACATACCTTTGTAATCGGCTGAGTTTCTACTTTCAGATGCAACAGGAATTTCTCGAGTTCGTCAATCCGTTCGCGAGATATGGGAGTTTGAAGTTAAGGAATGCTTGAGAAACCATCAAAATTCTCGCAAGTCTGATACTCGAAACGAATAACTGGAATGACCTAGGGTAAAAGTGCACACACCATTATAATCGGTCGACTTTCTACTTTCAGATGCAACAGGAAATAATCGAGTTCGCCAATCCGTTCGCGTGGTATCGGAGTTTGAAGTTAAGGAATGGTTGAGAAACCATCAAAATTTTCGCAAATCTGATACTCGAAACCAATAACTACTATGGTCTAGGGCAAAAATACACATACCGTTGTAATCGGACGAGTTTCTGGTATCAGATGCAACAGGAATTTCTCGAGTTCGTCAATCCGTTCGCGAGATATGGGAGTTTGAAGTTAAGGAATGGTTGAGAAACCATCAAAATTTTCACAAGTCTGATACTCGAAACCAATAACTACTATGGCCTAGGGCAATAATGCACATACCGTTGTAACAGGGCGAGTTTCTGCTTTCAGATGCAATAGGAAATTCTCGAGTTGGTCAATCCGTTCGCGAGATATGTAAGTGTGAAGTTAAGGAATGGTTGAGAAACCACCAAAATTTTAGCAAGTCTGATACTCGAAACCAATAACTACAATGGCCTAGGGGAAAAATACACATACCGTTGCAATCGGGCGAGTTTCTACTTTCAGATGCAACAGGAATTTCTCGAGTTCGTCAATCCGTTCGCGAGATATGGGAGTTTGAAGTTAAGGAATGTTTGAGAAACCATCAAAATTTTCGCAGGTCTGATACACGAAACCAATAACTGGAATGGCCTAGGGGAGAAGTACACACACCATTCTAACCGGGCGAGTTTCTACTTTCAGATACAACAGGAATTTCTCGAGTTCGTCAATCCGTTCGCGAGATATGTAAGTGTGAAGTTAAGGAATGGTTGAGAAACCACCAAAATTGTAGCAAGTCTGATACTCGAAACCAATAACTACAATGGCCTAGGGGGAAAATACACATACCGTTGCAATCGGGCGAGTTTCTACTTTCAGATGCAACAGGAATTTCTCGAGTTCGTCAATCCGTTCGCGAGATATGGGAGTTTGAAGTTAAGGAATGTTTGAGAAACCATCAAAATTTTCGCAGGTCTGATACACGAAACCAATAACTGGAATGGCCTAGGGGAGAAGTACACACACCATTCTAACCGGGCGAGTTTCTACTTTCAGATACAACAGGAATTTCTCGAGTTCGTCAATCCGTTCGCGAGATATGTAAGTGTGAAGTTAAGGAATGGTTGAGAAACCACCAAAATTTTAGCAAGTCTGATACTCGAAACCAATAACTACAATGGCCTAGGGGAAAAGTACACATTCCGTTGTAATCGGGCGAGTTTCTACTTTCAGATGCAACAGGAATTTCTCGAGTTCGTCAATCCGTTCGCGAGATATGGCAGTTTGAAGTTAAGGAATGGTTGAGATACCATCAAAATTTTCGCAAGTCTGGTACTCGAAACCAATAACTACAAAGGCCTAGGGGAAAAATACACATACCGTTGTAATCGGGCGAGTTTCTACTTCCACATGCAACAGGAATTTCTCGAGTTCGTCAATCAGTTCGCGAGATATGGGAGTTTAAAGTTAAGGAATGGTTGAGAAACCATCAAAATTTTCGCTGGTCGAATACTCGAAACCAATAACTGGAATGGCCTAGGGGAAAAGTACACACACCATTGTAATCGGGCTAGTTTCTACTTTCAGATGCAACAGGAATTTCTCCAGTTGGTCTATCCGTTCGCGAGCTATGGGAGTTTGAAGTTAAGGAATGGTTGAGAAACCATCAAAATTTTCGCAAATCTGATACTCGAAACCAATAACTACTATGGTCTAGGGCAAAAATACACATACCGTTGTAATCGGACGAGTTTCTGGTATCAGATGCAACAGGAATTTCTCGAGTTCGTCAATCCGTTCGCGAGATATGGGAGTTTGAAGTTAAGGAATGGTTGAGAAACCATCAAAATTTTCACAAGTCTGATACTCGAAACCAATAACTACTATGGCCTAGGGCAATAATGCACATACCGTTGTAACAGGGCGAGTTTCTGCTTTCAGATGCAATAGGAAATTCTCGAGTTGGTCAATCCGTTCGCGAGATATGTAAGTGTGAAGTTAAGGAATGGTTGAGAAACCACCAAAATTTTAGCAAGTCTGATACTCGAAACCAATAACTACAATGGCCTAGGGGAAAAATACACATACCGTTGCAATCGGGCGAGTTTCTACTTTCAGATGCAACAGGAATTTCTCGAGTTCGTCAATCCGTTCGCGAGATATGGGAGTTTGAAGTTAAGGAATGTTTGAGAAACCATCAAAATTTTCGCAGGTCTG